>NC_089251.1:164715333-165440110 GCF_963930625.1 Muntiacus reevesi
ATAAGAGCAGCTATTATAAATCCAAAATAAAACAGCTACTGCGATGATTGCTTAAGAGTAAATGTAAACAGGTACAAAAGTTAAAAGGAGAGAATCACAATCAAAGACAAACCAAACAGTGACCCAAACCCAAATGACAGGGTTGGGTGAGGTAAACCCCGAGGGGGAGCACGGCTGAGCACTTTGTTAAAAGGCTCTTAAGAGGGTGATGTTCAGACAAAGACGACGGAAAGGAGAGATCCCTTCTTTCCACATTCTTGAATCAGAAGGATGCAGACAGCAAGGTCTAAAGCACAGATGTTATCACAGGACGAGAGCAAAGGGCACCTGAGCTCAGACATCGGTCTGAGGCCCTATCTGAGTTCAACTTCTGCCTCGTGAACTCCATAACGCAGGCAGAAACGCTGATTGGATTTTCTGGGGACAAAGTTCGAGGAAATCAGTCACACAACAAAGAACAGAGTCCAGATTTGAACTCAAAGATCAGGAGAGGCTGGGGCAGAAAGAACACTGAGAAGAAATTCAGGAGCAGAGTGTAATGTCTGAGCAGCATCGGAACTGTCAGAAACCAACCAGAGAGGCTGGAACAAAGGAGACTAGGCTGATCTGGGGCCATGGGGAGAAAACCCGGAATCTGAGGGATCCATAAGGGAAGAAAAGAAAGATCCTCGGAGGGGATGAGACAGCCATCTTCAAACACCTGCAGCGCATACTGGCAGACAAAGAACAAACCCGCTTTGGGTGGCCCAGAGACAGGATAGGAACAAAAGTAGTGTGACTGTGACCGCGGCCGCCATCTGTCAGCTCACAAAACGAGCAGGCGCTGGGCACGGCTCCAAGCCCAGCCAACGTCCAGACGCCTCCAGGAAACGGGGGATCCGCAGAGGCGGGAAGGTACCTAAGGGCGCAGGAGGCGCCCACACCCCTCAGCCTCTCAGTGAAGGGGACCCGCTCATCCAAATAAAAACCTGTCTGTAAGTACTCTCGGGTTTCCCCTATGGCTCAGCTGGTAAAGAATCCGCCTGCAACGCAGGAAACCTGGGTTCGATCCCTGGGTTGGGACGATTTGCTGGAGAAGGGAAAGGCTACCCACACCGGTATTCTGGCCTCGAGAATTCCATGGACTGTATAGTCCATGGGGCCACAAAGAGCTGGACACGACTGAGCAACTTCACTTTCCCTGCACATCCTCGCAGCAGTGTTCTTCCTAGCAGCTGAAGGACAGAAACAGCCTGAACACCCGTGCACCGATGCCTGGGTACACAAGAGGCGGGCCACACACAGAGAAACAGTATCCGGCAAAAGAGGAGCGAAGAGCCGACGCCAGCAAAGCGCGGAGGAACTCTAGAAACCACAGCTCAGTGAAGAAAGTCGTTCGCTGGAGAGCATGAAGGGCATGATTCTGCTTGTATGAAACGTCCACAATAGGCAATCCCTACAGACAGACGGCAGACGGGTGACTGCCGCGGCTGGGGGAAGGGAAGCAGGGGCCAACCGCTCCCAGGCTGCGTTTTGTCGTGTGAATCACTGTGTTGCATGAATACATCATAGAACAGAGCGATTCGAGAAAGGAACCCACTGGCACCTTCATTCAACAGTCACGGCTGTTAAGAAGTAGCTGTTAAGACGAGGAAACAAAAGGCAGAAGTAACGGTGGCTCTGGGATCTGAACCCACTTCTGCTACCTGGTCTAAAACCTGCATTCTCGGTCACCATGCTGATTATTCTGACTCCCAACAAGTGGAGGCGACAAGGAGGCTCATCTCAGCTGGATGTGAGACAGGGAAGTCTAACCATCAGAGCTTCCCAGGTGGAGCTAGTGGTAAAGAACCTGTCTGCCAGTGCAGGAGACATAAGAAACAGGGGTTTGATCCCTGGGTCAGGAAGACCCTCTGGAGGAGGGCATGGCAACCCGCTGTAGTATTCTTGCCTGGAGAATCCCATGGACAGAGGAGCCTGGTGGGCTACAGTCCATAGGGTCACGGAGAGTCGGGCACGACTGAGTGACTCAGCACACACAACCATCAGAGCTGTGGGATTTGGGTCACAACTGAGAGCAGGAAACCACCCCCCCCACCAAGAGGTCAGCTGAGTCTAAGTCCACTCAGGCCTGGAGGAGGGGGCCCCGCCTTCCCCAGAGGGCACCCCCAGTACCTGCCAACTGCAAGGCTATTCTCGCTCTTAAGTCTCATGACACCACAGTCTTCCAACTCCACGCTGATTCTTTACGCTATTCTTCACTCCACGTATACTTAATAAACTGGTTTTTCTATAGTTTTTAGAATTGTACGTGTCTTACACCATCCAAAAATAACACGATTTCGATGCTGTGGTTTATTTCGGTCATCCCACAGAGAATGGGAGCTACGCAAATGAGCCATGGAAACTCGGTGGTCAGCTGGTGTACTTACGGTAAAGTTCATTTCCTTGATGGGCCGCTTCAGGTGTTCGAATCCCACAGTCACTGTATACTTAGTGTAATTCAGGTAGCTGAGGTGAGCCACGATGATTTCTGCACATTTCTGCAAATGCACAAGCAAGATCTGTGTCCTTAAAGCGAGCAAGACTCATTCTCCCCCAACTGACTCGTGAAGTGACCCATTCCAACCGCAGAGGATCAGCAGTGAGCATCTCCAGGGAGCTCGCCAGGAGCCCAGGGGAACTCAGATGCCAGCCAAGAGAAGTTCTTAGAAAGGAAGAACCAAATGGACATATTTAGAAACAAATAACGCATGATTTACAATCATTAGAACCTTTCTACTTCATAGGATTCAAAATAACACGTCACCTTGAGAATAGATTTCTGGTTGCTGACGGGCAGGAGAGGCATGAGAGAGCTGGACTGGGAGCCTGGGATTGGTAGAAGGAATGTTATTCGGGCTTCCCTGGTGGCTTAGATGTAAAGAATCTGCCTACAATGCAGGAGACTCGGGTTTAATCCCTGGGTCGGAAAGATTCCCCTGAAGAAGGAAACGGCCACCCACTCCAGTATTCTTGCCTGGAGAATCCCAAGGACAGAGGAGCCTGGTGGGCTACAGTCCAGGAGGTCACTATTATATATTGGATGGATCAACAACAAAGCCCTGCTGTGTGGCACAGGGAATTATAATCAATAACCTATGATAAACTATAATGGGGAAGAATACAAAAAAGGATACACATATGTACAGCTGAATCACTTTACTGTACAGCAGAAGTTAACACAACACTCTAAATCAACCATACTTTCGTAAACTTGAATGATAATATGTCACCTGAATGAAAAGGTTAGTTAATGCAACATGAACTCACATTTTCACAAATACACTAGTGCAGGAGGCACGCCAGTGAGGACACGACTCCTCAGAGCCCTCCGCCTGACCTTCCTTCCTCTGTGGCCCATCTCTGCAGTCTCTGTAGGATGCACGGGACGGATTACACGTTTCCCTTTTCTCCCCTGGCCTGTGGCTCCCACGCAGAGCCGCTGCGGTCTCCGTGGTGTGGCATGTGTACCCACAGACCGGCCAAGCCCCAAGCTTTCATCCTCTAGGATCAAGAACGGGCCTGCTCGGGTCTCCCCTGCGGATGTGGATGTGGACTCAGAGGCCAAGCCAGCCCGGGCCATGAGGAACACGCAGGCCACCCTGTGGTGCCTACTAGAGCCACGGCTCTGACTGGGGCTGAGTCACCTGCTGGTGAGCAAGGCTTCCCGAGCCCAAAACTTCCTGAAGAAGCGGGTGGGGCGGGGAGCTGCCCTGGGGGCAGGAGAGGAGGCAGAGGAGAGGAGGTGCGTGGTATCCGCAGGGTGGAGAAGGCGGCTGCTGGGCCGGTGGTCCTCGCGGCTCCCACACCCACCATCCCTCCTGTCTATCCAGCATGGCGGGGGGCGGGGGGACTCGGGCTCTCACACCAGCACTCACAGCACCAGCTCTCACTTCCTCGCCCACCTCCATCCTCACTGCTCTCTGCCAACCCCCAGGGAAGGCATGGCCCCCCAGCTTTACAGATGAGGAAGAGACAATTCAGAAACTGGCCCACTGTCCCCGCTAACACAGGGGACGAATGGAGAAGGAGGAAGGCTGGCTCCACAGGCCTCCCCAGGGGACCCAGGGCAGGGCCCGGGCTCAGCTGAGCAGCAGACTCTGCCTCGAGTACACGGGGCAGGGCGCATCATCAGCTTGGCCTCCAGGGGGCCCAGCCCACTCGGGCGCCGGTTCTGACCCATCTCAGGACTGTCCAGCAGACATCGACGCAGAAGGGCCGGAGCCAGCGGCTAGCCTCAGACAGGACCCCTCCCGTCTGAACGCCTTCTCACTGGGAAAGGCTCCCCAGCCTCCCACGTTACTACCGGGAGGTGTGCGTGGATGCCAAGGGCACGAGCTTCGGAACAAAAGCACCTGGGCTGAAGGCCCGGCGCTGCCGCTCACTCGCTACCTGTGTCGTCCTGGGCCAGGGTCCCGCCGGCTCTAGGCCTCGGTTCCTCCTTCTACAGAAGGGGGCTCTCATGCCAGTTCCCATGTGTGAGCCTGCTCCAGGAACGGAGTGAGACCATGTGGACGGCACCGCCACGGGGCCGCTTCCTGATGCTACAACCAGACGCGACCTCTGTGGGGCTCCCCGTGTTGTCCACGCCCCGCCTCGACCTGTCAGGTTCCGACAGGGCCTCCGTACCGCGGCAGGACCTGCTTCCCACTCTTCGTGTCTCGACGGAACACGGTGCCCCACGGTGAGGGCTCCTTTCCGGCTATGGGCCCTCCCCCTCCCACCCGGAGCCACACGCTGCACCTGGGGCGGATGCTCAACAAAGGCGGGCCGCTCCCGGCGAGGCCTGGCTCCCGGTGGCCCACGTGGGTCGGGACGTGCATCCCACAGCTGCAGACAACCCAAGGCCCGAGTGATTCAGACAGACCACGGACAGTGGCAGACCACCCTCATGTGAGGCAGGCAGCCATGCCAGACAGGCAGTGACACAGTACAATCAGGCACCAGGCTGTGTGCACGCGTGTGTGTATTGTGTACACACGTGTGTGCATTTCTCAGAACTCATAAGGTCTTGGTGCATGGGTTGGATGGGTCTTCCATGCCATCACTGGTGTGACTTAGTTTCCTTACCTAAGTAAGTAGCTCCACCTGCAGGAATGCAGCAAGATGATGCCATGGACTCACCTCTGCACACGTGAGTGTCCGCGTCCGATTGTGAACTTTGTTATGGATGAACTTGGTGGTCCCGTCCTGAGCTACACCATCAACCTTAACAGTCATGGTGAAGGTTGTCTGAATAGATGTTTCTACAGAAGGAAGAATCCCAGTGTTAGAGTTCACGAGGGGCGGTCACTCCAGCAGACGCGCCCGCCGGGCTGGCTGTGTGTCAGCCCAGGGAGGTCCCTCTGCGAGTCGGCAAAGCTGACACCCGCCAGCAAAGGCGAGCCCTCGGACCCACCGCCATCTTCCATCTCACAAAAGGCCAAGTTATTTCATGGCTGATTAAAGATCTATTTTTTATTTTCCCATATATGTTTTAATCTAACTTCATACCAAGATAAAAATAAGTTTCTTATTTTTCTGGTTATATAATCTCTTATTTTTCTGATCATATGCTCATTGTTAAAAAAACATCTAGGAACACAAATACAAAGATATACATAAAGTATTAAATGTATAATCCTACCACCAGAGAAACTATGATTTCATGTTTGGGTCCATGCTTCCAGACTGTCTTCTAGACACACAAATGTGGAGTGCTATCGGATTTTTTAATGCTTTTTAAAATGTTACACTATGTTTATACTATGCATTTTTTTCCCACTTAATCTACTGCAGTCATTGGGTTATCTTTCCAACTCTTTCAACCTAAGCACCTCTCTGAATCACAGCACGTAGAGAACGAGGTGGCGTGTCCTTTCGGTTCTCGGGGAGCTGCCCTGGGTGGACACAGTGAGGTCACCGCAGATGCTGGGTGCTTCGGACCGGATTTCTCCGCCTTTGCACCACAGGTGTTTTGAGGCCAGCTAATCCTTCACTGTGGGCAGTTAGTCCTGTGGTTGCAGGATGTGGAGCAGCATCTCTGGTCTCCACCCTCTGCTAACAGCCCCTGCCTCCCAGCTGTGACAGCCATAATGTCATGGTGTCCCCAGACACGGTCAAGTGTCCCTGGGAGACACTTGGTGCCCCTAGAGCACCAGGACCTAGTTCTCTCCCCCGAAGCCCCGGGAGGAGGCTGCCGCTGGAGCACCTACAGCATGCAGGCTTTGAGCCAGGCTGCCCAGCAGCCCTGGGTGAGACCTGGCACCCGGAGCATGACCAGTAGCCCTGAGGGCCTCCTGGAGCTTCCTGAGGGAGGCACCGTCACTTGCCCTGGAGGACATTTAGGTGGTTTCCAACTTGCTGGTATTAGAAAGAATAATCACCATCATTATAATTCATCTTTGAGCAGTTGCTAGAAGATTTTAAAGTTCTTTGAACCTTTTAAAAAAAATCATTCTAAAGTGTCAGGCTTCATACCTTTTGATTGATCCAACTCGACAACACACGTCAGCCATAGCTGCTGATTATATGTAGACAGTGGTTTGGAAAATATTTGAATTGGCTTTAGCTGAGGCAGAAAGAAAGAAAAGTCAAATAATCCAGGTGACTTTTTCAGCTGAGTCTCCAAATGCTTCATCTTAATATACAACATTCAAATTTGCACAAAAGGTTGGAATGTTAGCTCTGGAAACAGAAACATGTAGTTTTTCCTTTAGACAATATAAGTGAAATTCTGCCTTCCAGAAAAAGGAAGGACTAACTTTCTTCTGCAATTCACTTCGGACTCTCACGACAACTTTTAAGCAGGTGGTTTCTACCCCCTATTAAGTAATAGACCTACTTAAATAATAAGAAAAGGCCTCCTTGGAGAAGAAAAAAAAAGATTAAAATGCATAGGATGATACAAATAATAAAATAATGGATACCAATGAATATTTTCATATTCACAAGAATCATTTTTTTTTTAGTACCAATATGCCAGGTGTGTCACTGACGTCTGTTATTTTCAGATTTAATGGCCCTGGGCAGAAAAATTAGAGGGGACCATATTGCCAAACAGTGAGCAATTTTATTTTCTTGGGCTCCAAAATCACTGCAGATGGTGACTGCAGCCATGAAATTAAAAGACACTTGCTCCTTGGAAGAAAAGCTATGATAAACGTAGACAACATATTAAAAAGCAGAGACATCACTTCGTCTACAAAGGTCCACCTAGTCAAAGCTATGGTTTTTCCAGCAGTTGTGTATGGATGTGAGAGTTGGACCATAAGGAAGGCTGAGCGCCGAAGAATTGATGCTTTCGAACTGTGGTGCTGGAGAAGACTCTTGAGAGTCCCTTGGACTGCAAGGAGATCAAACCAGTCAATCCTAGAGAAAATCAACCCTGAATATTCATTGGAAGGACAGGTGCTACAGCTGAAGCTCCAATACTTTGGCTCCTCAGCAAAGAGCTGACTCACTGGAAAAGACCTGGATGATGGAAAAGACTAAAGGCAGGTGGAGTAGGGGACAACAGAGGGTGAGATGGTTGGATGGCATCACCGACTCAATGGACATGAGTTTGAGCAAGCTCTGGGAGTTGGTGATGGACGGGGAAGGCTGGAGTGCTGCAGTCCATGGGCTCGCAAAGAGTTGGATATGACTGAGCGACTGAACTGAACTGAAGGATATTTGAATGAAAAGTATGAAGAAAATTCCAATAAAGATTAAAAAAAAAAAAAAAAAAAGATTTCCACACGGGAGCAATCAGGATGAGCTAACCAGCCATTGGAAATGAACTGCTGCTCCCTTAGAGGTAATACCACCATCCTTTCTCAGCACTGAGGCCACAATTACAGCAGAAAAGATAATTTTAGCAAATTAGGACCCAGAGGCCAGCAGCTGAAGGTGGAGTAAGAAATATGTATTGCCTGAGAAGCAAGTGGCAGGGCAAGGGGGAGGTTGATTTTAATGGTCCTCTAAGTAGGACCATTTCTTAGTGACCCAGAAATTTACAGGGCCCACCAGCTGCCACTTAGACCCAATCTTACCTTTTTGCTATTATTTAGTGAAAAATTAGCTGCAGAAGTCTGGATCACTTTGGGCCCTAAAGCGTAACAGAGAAAGAAAAAGCAGGTTATAACTATATTGATAATTCATCTATTGATGTTTTTCAAATGCCAAGAAAGTTTCATATATTATACAGAGGTAGTCTTTTTCCTGGTCTGTCTTTGGAGGCTTTATACACACACACATATATACACGAATACACATACCTATGTATGTAAAATATATAAACATGAACACAGACATACAACATCTACTTTGCTGCACACAATGACCTCCCAACTCAGGCGAACAGAACGTGACACCCCATGACACACACGACTTCCACGGGATTCTGTGTGCAGTTCCCCTCTCCCCCTCCCCTGCTCTCTGGGAAGGCTCTCTCTGCAGTGTGTGGATTTAAGACAGCACCAATGACACAGATATCGTGTACATACTTTGTGTAAAGACTTCTGCTAAAAAATCATACACCTTGATCCATTCACCCAATTAATCTAGTCTTCCAAAAATATTGAGGATTTTAAGAAGGCATGATATATACTAATATAGTCTCAAGGCTTTTACCGAAATAACAGAGAATCAAGCTTCAAAGAATCTTACGCCGTGATGTTTCAGAGGTTTTTGGCCTTAAAAGAAGTCGTCAAAGGAAACCCTGTGAACCTGATCCCATTCAGAACCGGATTTGTGCTGTAGCAAACCCCTGGCAGCCTGCTGGTGTTCCGGGCCGTCCTGTGGCCACGCCCAGCCTGCTGCCAACCACCCTCTGCTTGGAGCCGGAGATGCCCGAGTTAAGAACTCAACCAGGGCAGGAGCACTCCTGTGGGGTGTGTCCACGCAGGCTGAGCGAGACAGGAAGGAGGCTGGGCTCCACAGACAGGCTCATTTCAAACCGACTCACAATCCGAGTGCGCTCCTGCCCCAGGAAGTAGGGCAGTCTGTCTCTCAGGAAGGGTTAAGAACTGGGAGTCAGGAGGTCTCGACTTGAGTCTCAGCTAAAGACTCTCTGAATCTCATTCCCTCATCTGCAAAGCCCAATGGCTCCTCAGACGCTCCTAACTCTGAAGTCCTGATGGCCTCATTCTAGAAAGTTTCTTTGGCGCTAGTGGTACAGAACCTGCCTGCCAATGCAGGAGACGCAAGAGACAGAGGTTTGATCCTTGTATCAGGAAGACCTCCTGGAGAAGCAACTGGCAACCCACTGCAGTATTCCTGCCCGGAAAATTCTATGGACAGAGGAGCCTGGTGGACTCTGGCCCATGGGATCGCTACGAGTTGAACATGAGTGACTGAGTGCATGCATCAATAGAGAGTCACTGGGAGCAGAGGGCTTGTGATGGCGATTTTGTATTTCCACTCGGCTGGGTCCATGGTGCCCAGATACCTGGTGAAACATTACTTGGGGTGTGTCTGTGAGGGCGTTTCTGGATGAGACCACCTTCTGAATCAGCAGGCTAAGTAAAGCGGGCCCCCCTCCCAGTATGGGTGGGCCTTGTCCAAATCGGTGAAGGCCCAGACACAGCAGAAGCAGAGTCAGGGAGGATTCGCTCTCTTCTCCTCTGTCCTCAAGCTGGTAACACGAGTCCTCACCCCTCTTCAGACACAGGAACTGCATTGTCAGCTCTCCTGGGCCTCCAGCTTGCCGACTGCCCACTGTGGAAGCTCTCCGCCCCCACAGTCACGAGAGCCGAGGCCTCATGATAAAGTATCCTCTCTCATCTCCCCCCCGCCGTCTGCAGCTCCCATCGGTTCAGTTTCTCTGGGGAACCCTGACTCACACAGATTCTGGTACCGAGAATGGTACTGTAGGATCAGTGGGGGAAGGGTGAGTTTTCTACACTGGCTCTGGGGGTTCTGGAAGTGATTCTCTAATCTGATTAAAGATCCTAACGACTATATGTCCCGTAGTAAAATGAGCACTGATGGTTCAGGAACATATGCAAAGTATTTTCATTAGATACTCCTAATCAACCATTTACTACAAGGAGCAAGGAGTTAAGCGACTCTGTTTAGGGATACTTCAGAACATTCTTGGAAAACTTACATAATGCGGATGGCAGGCTGCTCCTAATGTCACTGGACAAGGTGGCGAGAGGCAAGGAAGAGCTCAGGGACTTGAATTCTCAGCTCAAGCGCCGCACACGTGATTTGAAAGTGCCTGTGTGGGCCCCGATGGAGACCCTTACTTCCTACGGCCACAGGGCTGAGACTTCTGAAGATCACACCGGAATCTCCTCCTGCGACTGGCTGAATTACAACCCAGCTGAGCGTCCAGCCTCGCAGGGAGCCACGCTGCTGAAGTGACCGCGCTGACCGGGAGCGAACAGGAGCTTGTTCCGGGGACACGCGGGGGGGGTCCTGATGAAGCTGGGCACACTAAATTCCCACAAGTCCTTTCCCAGTGAGACGCTCTCCCCACTCCCCTTGGAAGGGGCCTTCCCGCTACTCATGACAGACCAGCCTTGCCCCACCTAAGCAATCAGGGACGGCTCCTCAGAGGCAGCGCAGGACCACAAGGCTTCTCCGCATGATCCACCCTCTTCAGCTCTAGACCTGTAACTAGGCTCACATCCCAGCAGGCCCCAGAGGGGAAGCACAGGACCCGTGAGGATGCATGCTACATGCCTGAAGAACGACCTGAGCCTCCTGATTTATGCAGACAGAAACCCAGGGAACACGGTGTGTGATGATGGTGGAAGGAACGTGAAGCCCTCTCAGGCCCATCAGAAGGATACGGGTTCACCAAGCAGAGATTCTGCACTGAAAAGCTGTAGCTCAGGGAGACAGAAAGGGCTCCCGGGGTTTGGCTGGATGGTTGGCTAAAACAAAGACCCTAAGGTGGTTCCAGTGAATGAATCAGAGATGCTGTACCTGCCCAGGTTTAGTGTATGGGGTGGGGGGGTCACAGACTTAGGGAGTGGGACTGCTAGGGTGGATTTGTCATTTAAGACCTACTGGGAGAGTCCAGAAGACACGCCTTTCACTACTGCTGTGAGAAATGTATTTGTGAGGGGAGCCCCGAGCATCCTTCACGTGCTCTATGATTGTCCTGCTCTGCAGGCCGGGCCTTACCATGGGAACTACGGCCCCCAAGCTGGGAAACAAGATGCAGGGGCAGGAGCTGGATCCCAGGGGCGGCAGGGGCCACGAGGTGACACCAACTGCCAAAGGCATGGTGGGCGTGCTCACCGTGATGGACGGCAGAATCACGGCAGTCAGACAATCTGATTCCCACAGACCTACGGCGTTAGCTAACGGATCATGGTGGTCCCAGACGTGAAATACACAGGAAGCCTAACAAATCCTTACTTGATCTGCATAAGCAGGAAAGTTCAAGTCAAGTGTACGAAAGTCTAACATATGTCATAAAAATAGAGAGCCATAACCCATCAGTAGTTTCCAAATACGAGCCAGTTTGCAGACCCAAAGGCCCTTGAACAAAGGGAAGGTTGGGTCCCCTTACGAAAGCACCCTGGTACACTGCCAAACACTTGCACTGTCAGTCATTCTCCCAGAGGAGAGAATGACTGGTCTTCCACCAGGACAAGTGCACTGAAGAAAACCAGATGATTACTTTGGGGAACTGCTGGACACTGGCTCTGAACTGATGCTGATTTTAAGAGGCTCAAAACTCCACTGCGGTCCACCAGAGTAGGGACCTATGAGGCCAGGTGATCAACGGGGTTTCAGCTCAGGTATGCGTCACAGTGGGCCCAGCGGGTCCCCAAACCCATCCTACAGTTAATCTCCCAGTTCTGGAATCCATAAATTGAATAGATAAACCCAGCAACTGTCAGAGCCTGCATACTGCCCCCCCCCCCCCCCCCCCGCCTCCATGGTTACCTCTGTCCCATGCTCACCACTCTCACCCCTCCTCCAGAATCTGCTGCACTGGAACCGGTTACATGGCCCGTCCCCTCCATCACACAGCATGTTCTGGATTCCCCAATGCCCAGGGCAGGTTCTGGAGCACAACAGACTCTTCCAACACACAGAACATGGGCAAGGCTGCCCAGTGCTGCCAAGCTGAGCATAGGCCTTGGCTGCTGTGAAGGGCAAGACCAGGGTCACCCCTCTGTGCATCACCCTCCGTGATGGGGTCATCAGGGGCTGAGAGCAAGTGGGTACAGCTAAGCTGAGCTGAATGGCACTGCACCAAGGTAACTGTAAATGCTAAGAAGGTCAAAAACTGCTCCTCATCTCAGGGAACATTCCCAAATTTACTCTATGAAGACACCATCATCCTGATACCAAAACCAGACAAAGAAACTATCAAAAAAGAAAATTACAGGCCAGTATGTTTGATGAATATAGACAGAAAAATTCTCAAAAAAATATTAACAAACCAAATCCAACAGCATAAAAAAAAAGCTCATACTCCATGACCAATTGGGATTCATCCTAGCATCACAAAAATGGTTCAACACACACAATGTGATAACATCATATCAACAAAAGATAAAATCCACATGATCATCTCAACAGATGTGGAAAAAGCATTTGATAAAACTCATCTACTCATGATAAAAACTCATCAAAGTGGGTAAAGAGGGAACCTACCTCAACATAATAAAAGCTATTTATGATAAACCCACAGTCAACATAAAACTCAATGGTAAAACACAGAAAGCCTTCCTGCTAAAATTTGGAACAAGACAAGGATGCCCACTCTTACCACTTCTATTCAACACTGGATTAGAAGTCCTAGCAACAGCAATTGGACAAGAAAAACAAAACTTCTCCAAATTGGAAAAGAAGAGGTAAAACTGTCATTGTAAAATGTCATTATACAGAGATGACATAATGTTATACATAGAAAACCCTAAGGATTGCACATAAAAACTAATAGAACTGATAAACAAATTCAGCAAGGTAGCAGGATACAAGATTAACATACAGAAATAAGTTGCATTTATTTACATTATCAATGAAATATTAAAAAGGGAAAGTTAAAAAAAAATCCCTTTTAAAATCACATCAAAAAAATAAAATACTTAGGAATAAACTTGGCCAAGGAAGTGAAAGACTTGTATACTGAGAATTATAAACATTGGTAAAGGAAACTGAAGATGATTTAAAGAAATGGAAAAATATCCTATGGTTGTAGATTGGAAAAATATTGTCAAAATGGCCATACTAATCAAAGCAATCTACTGATTTAATGCTATCTCTATCAAATTACCAGTAACAATTTTCAAGGAACTAAAACAAATAATCCTAAAATTTATAGAGAACCATAAAAAACCTAGAACTGCCAAAGCAATCCCAAGGAAAAAGAACAAAGCTGGAGGCATAACCCTCCCAGACTTCAGACAATACTATAAAATTAGAGTAATCAAAACAGTGTGGTATTGACACAAAAACAGACATATGAATCAATGGAACAGAGTAAAGAGCCCACAAATAAACCCAGACACCTGCTGTCAATGACCTCTGACAAGGGAGGCAAGTATGAATATACAATGGAGAAAGGACAGTCTCCTCAGCAAGTGGTGCTGGGAAAGTGGAGAGTTGCATATAAATCAGTGAAGTTGGAACACATCCTCACATCCTACACAAAAATAAACTCAAAATGAATTAAAATTTTAAATATAAGACATGATACCATAAAATTTCTAGAAGAGAATAAGCAAAACATTCTCTGACAAAATAAATAAATAACTAAATAAAAACAGAAAAAAGAAAAAAAAAACATTCTCTGACATAAATCGTAGTGATGTTTTCTTAGGTCAGTCTCCCAAGGCACTAGAAACAAAAGCAAAAATAAACAAAAGGGATCAAATCAAACTTACAAGTTTTTGCATAACAAAGGAAACTGCAAACAAAATGAAAAGACAACCTATGAACTGAGAGAAAATATTTGCAAATTACCTGACTGACAAGGTCTTAATTTCCAAAATATACAAGGAGTTCATACAACTCAATTAAAAAAAAAAAACCAATCCAAACAAAAAATGGGCAGAAGATCTAAACAGACATTTCTCCAAAGAAGACATAAAAGGTCTAAGTCACTCAGTCGTGTCTGACTCTCTGCGATTCCATGGACTGTAGCCCGCCAGGCTCCTCTGTCCATGGAATTCTCCAGGCAAGAATACTGGAGTGGGTAGCCATTCCCTTCTCCAGGGGATCTTCCTGACCCAAGGATCAAACCTGGGTATTCTGCATTGTGGGCAGATTCTTTACCATCTGAGCCACAGGGAAGCCCAAAAAAGACATACAGATGGCTGACAGGCCCAGGCAAAGGTGCTCAACATTGCTAATTACTAGACAAATGAAAATCAAAACTACAATGATGTCCCACTTCACACTGGTTAGAATGGCCGGCATTAGAACATCTACAAGTAATGCTGGAGAGGGTGTGGAGAAAAGGGAACCCTCCTACACTGTGGGTGGGAATGTAAATTCATATGGAGAACAGTACAGAGGTTTCTCAAAAGACTAAATATAGAGTTGCTATATGACCCAGCGCAATCCCACTCTTGTGCTAATATTGGGACAAAACTATCATGCAAAAAGATACACACACCTCTATTTACAATAGCCAGGCATGCAAACAACCTAAATGCGCAGCAACAGATGAATGGATAAAGATGTGGTACATATCTACAACTGAATACTACTCAGCCACAAAAAAGAACGAAATGATGTCGTGTGCAGCTACATGGATGGACCTAGAGATAATCATACTGAGTGAAGTAAATCAGAAAGAGACCGTACAATTTCACTTTTATGTGGACTCTAAAACATGACACAAACTCATTTACAAACAGAAACAGAGTCACAGATACAGAGAACAGACTTGAGGTGGCCGAGGCGGGGAGGAGAGGCATGAGCGAGTCGGGTTGGAAGTTTGGGGTCAGCAGAGGCAAATTATAACACACAGGATAGACAAACAAGGTCCTACTATATAGCACGTGGAACTATATTCAACGTCTTGTGATAAACCATTAGGGAGAAGAACATGAAAAAGAATACATATATATATGCATAGCCAAATCACTTTCCTGAACAGCAGAAACTCACTCAACGTTATAAATCAATTATAGTTCCAAAAAAAAAACCGCTCCTCACCTCTGATCCCAACAAAGACGGTCAGGCCGAAGCAGACGAAGAAGACAACGAACACCAGGACGAAGTGATGCTTGGAGAGCGTGTAGAGCCGCATGGGCGCCAGCCTGCGGGGAGAAGCCGGGGTGAGGGGTGGCAGGGTGAGGGCCTCCCCCACCACCTGGGAGCCCTAGACCAGGCGACCTGGCTCACCAAACTGTCCCGATAACCTCAGTGATCACGGCCAGGCTGGGGGCCATTCGGTGTGTTCTGGGCCCAGCAGGGCATGGGGGAGGGTCCCTGCCACCCGAGCTGCAGGGCCCCCAGGCAAACCCCACCCTCATGGGGGGAGGATATATCTCGAAGTCCACTCAGGGCAGGCGGACCAGGTCACAGACACAGGAGGCTGACCTCCTCCACTCCCCTACCTCCAGCAGCCAGAGCCAAGCCCAGGCCAGGAGGCCCTAACTCCTCACATGGGGACTATCAGCCGCCAGGATCAAGCCTGGACCGGCGCAGGGACCACCTACCGGGTGGTTCCAGGCGCCCCCAGCATCACGTGTCTACCTTATCTTCCAGCCAGCCCCCGGCTACGGGCTTCCTGTCCAGGGTCCCTCTCAGGCTGACACCCCTCGCTGACCTCACCCATAAGGGTGAAGCTTGGCCTGGCCTTCGCTGTGGGGTCTGGGTTTGAAGCGACTTGGCAAGCCGCCCACAGGTGTCTGTGATTTACGCCAACAGGAAAGCTGTCCCATCCTGAGGGTCCGTCCTAATACTCATTCCTTTAGCGCCTCTTATTCATCCCTCCTTTCTTCTTCTGTCACAAACAAACGGTGGTGTGAAAGGTCATCATGTCTCTCTCTTTTTTTAATTTATTACTTTACTTTACAATATTGTATTGGTTTTACCATACATTGACTTGAATCCTCCATGAGTGTACATGTGTCCCCCATCCTGAAGCCCCCCTTTCATCTCTCTCCCCATCCCATCCCTCTGGGTCATCCCAGTGCACCAGCCCTCAGCACCCTGTCTCATGCATCGAACCTGGACTGGTGATTCGTTTCACATGTGATAATATACATGTTTCAATGCCATTTTCCCATAAGATCCTGCCCTTGCCCTCTCTCAGAGTCCAAAAGACTGTTCAATACATCTGTGTCTCTTTTGCTGTCTCGCATACAGGGTTATCGTTACCATCTTTCTAAATTCCATATATATGCGTTAGTATACTGTATTGGTGTTTTTCTTTCTGGCTTACTTCACTCTGTATTATAGGCTCCAGTTTCATCCACCTCATTAGAACTGATTCAAATGTACTCTTTTTAATGGCTGAGTAATATTCCATGGTGTATATGTACCACAGCTTTCTTATCCACTCGTCTGCTGATGGGCATCTAGGCTGCTTCCATGTCCTGGCTATTATAAACAGTGCTGCGATGAACATTGGGGTGCACGTGTCTCTTTCAGATCTGGTTTCCTCAATGTGTATGCCCAGGAGTGGGAATGCTGGGTCATATGGCAGTTCTATTTCCAGTTTTTTAAGAAATCTCCACGTTGTTCTCCATAGTGGCTGTACTAGTTTGCATTCCCACCAACAGTGTAAGAGGGTTTCCTTTTCTCCACAACCTCTCCAGCATTTATTGCTTGTAGACTTTTGGATAGCAGCCATTCTGACTGGTGTGAAGTGGTATCTCATTGTGGTTTTGATTTGCATTTCTCTGATAATGAGTGATATTGAGCATCTTTTCATGTGTTTGTTAGCCATCTGTATGTCTTCTTTGGAGAAATGTCTGTTTAGTTTTTTGGCCCACTTTTTGATTGCATCTTTTATTTTTCTGGAACTGAGGTGCAGGAGTTGCTTGTATATTTTTGAGATTAATTCTTTGTCCATAGCTTCATTTGCTATTATTTCCTCCCATTCTGAAGGCTGTCTTTTCACCTTGCTTATAGTTTCCTTTGTTGTGCAGAAGCTTTTAATTTTAATTAGGTACCATTTGTTTATTTTTGCTTTTATTTCCAATATTCTGGGAGGTGGGTCATAGAGGATCCTTCTGTGGTTTATGTCGGAGAGTGTTTTGCCTATGTTTTCCTCTAGGAGTTTAACAGTTTCTGATCTTACATTTAGATCTTTAATCCATTTTGAGTTTATTTTTTGTGTATGGATTTAGAAAGTGTTCTAGTTTCATTCTTTTACAAGTGGTTGACCAGTTTTCCCAGCACCACTTGTTAAAGAGATTGTCTTTTCTCCATTGCATATTCTTGCCTCCTTTGTCAAAGATAAGGTGTCCAGAGGTGCATGAATTTATCTCTGGGATTTCTATTCTGTTCCATTGATCTATATCTCTGTCTTTGTGCCAGTACCATACTGTCTTGATGACTGTGGCTTTGTAGTAGAGCCTGAAGTCAGGCAGGTTGAGTCCTCCAGTTCCACTCTTCTTTCTCAAGATTGCTTTGGCTATTCGAGGTTTTTTGTATTTCCATACAAATTGTGAAATTATTTGTTCTAGTTCTCTGAAAAATACCGTTGGTAGCCTGATGGGGATTGCATTGAATCTACAGATTGTTTTGCGTAGTATACTCATTTTCACTATATTGATTCTTCTGATCCATGAACACAGTATATTTCTCCATCTATTTGTGTCCTCTTTGATTTCTTTCACCAGTGTTTTATAGTTTTCTATATATAGGTCTTTTGTTTCTTTAGGTAGATATATTCGTAACTATTTTATTTTTGTTGTTGGTGCAATGGTGAATGGAATTGTTTCCTTAATTTCTCTTTCTGTTTTCTCATTGTTAGTGTATAGGAATGCAAGGGATTTCTGTGTTAACTTTATATCCTGCAACTTTACTATATTCATTGATTAGCTATAGTAATTTTCTGGTGGAGTCTTTAGGGTTTTCTATGTAGAGGATCATGTCATCTGCAAACAGTGAGAGTTTTACTTCTTCTTTTCCAATCTGGATTCCTGTTATTTCCTTTCCTGCTCTGATTGCTGTGGCCAAAACTTCCAAAACTATGTTGCATCATGTCTCTTCTAGAACTCCCTACATCAGGGGTTGGCCAACTGAAGAGTCTGTGAAAGACGGGACTTAAATACTCGGGGCATGACAGGCTCCGAGGACCCTGACCCAAAGGGGAGGCTGCCCCCCACCCCGAGACCCTGAAGCCCGGAGAGATCAGAGCCTCTGGGGTTTTCCGTTTTGCTTTGCTTCCGCTGTTCTTTTTATGGCCCACCGTTTCCTGGCCCGAGGAGCTGAGGAAGCAGGAAGGAATTTCTCATGCCTTCAAGGCAGGCCAGTTGATGACACCCCCCCCCCCCCGGAGGAGGAGACTCAGGCTCTGAACAAGGAAAGGAGGGAAGGTTGTTTGCTCTTTATCAAGTTCACAGTTGTGAGCACACACACCCCCTCTCCCTTGCAGGCCCAAGGCCACAGCTGGCCGGGAACGCGTCTGGGCGGCCTCCCAGGGCAAAGGGACCCGAGTCCCTCTGACACAGCTCTGCTGACACAGAGTCAGCACTCTCCTGTGGGGCCTGCCAGGCCTGTGGGAGTGAACTTTCAGATGGGGTGGCCAGCAAAGAAATGAAGGAACAGGTGTCTTCCCATCTGGGACTCGGGTCTGAAGGCTGAACCACAAACAACCCCGGTGGGTGTGGGAAGTGAGAGCTTGTGAACTAAGTGGCCTGATCCCAACTCAACTTTGGGATCCTAAGGATAATAAGAGGCCTGAAAGCCTTACACTAATAGAGCCAGACACAAGCTCAGCGAGGAAGTCCTTGGATTTGCAGGTGGGGAAACCGAGAGATGGCAGATTCTTGCCCGAGATGCCACAGCTCTGCCCTCGGCAGTCCTGACGGTCTCCTGGGTCACATGCACCACCCCACCCCGCCCCGCCTAGCGAGAGGCCTCAGCGCACCCTGCAGAGGGAAGACTTCATTGCAGGTGCACTTGGCATTCACACACTCATGTGTGTGCGCTCAGTCACTCAGTCGTGTCTGACTCTTTGCAATCCCATGGACTGCAGCCCACCAGGCTCCTCTGTCCATGGAATTCTCCAGGGAAGAATACTGGAGGGGATTGCCATGCCCTCCTCCAGGGGATCTTCCCGACCCAGGGATCAAATTCACATCTCTTATATCTCCTGCATTGGTAGGCGGATTTTTTACCACTAGCGCCACCTGGGAAGCCCTCCATGCTCATAATAGTGCACAAAGCTACATGGACTGGATGATGGGGGACGTGAAGACATGCTCAGATGTTAACACGACCGCCCCAGTGGGGACTGGAGGTCTGACAAACATGCTGGATGGTGACACACAGGGAGCCTGGCGGAGGGTGTGCAGAAACACCCTGCACTGTCTTCAACACTCTTCTGTATGCCTGAAGTTTTTTAAAGAATTACATAAAGTCACCCATGGCATACACACCCCCCTCACCCCCGCCCGCTGCCCTCAGGGACTCTGAGGGCCCCAAGGGCCTTCCAGCAGCTCAGAATAGATGACCTCTAAGCAGAGGAAAACAAAATAAGAATAGTTATATTTAATGCTTGATTTTTAAAGCATATCATCAATAAGACGCATTATCGGTGATTTACTATAAAAACACAGCTCCTCAGCAGGTGAGAAGGCTGAAGTGCCTGCAGTACACAGACCACTGTGGGTTTGCTTCCAATTTCCTCCTTGGAGACTCAGTATAGATTTGCCGTTTCCCTTTCCACTTCAATCCAATTTATTAGCTATTTTCCTAGCTCGGCAATCAAGTCTCACCCACCCAGACAGAAAAAAGACACGGAGGAGGCAAAATAAGCCCCCAGGGTGAGCGAATGGCACTGCACAACCAGCCCAGCTGACCTGGGTTTGCAAGGAACGGGTTGGGCTCCAGGCCTCACGTCTCTCTGCTCCCCACTTCCCCTGTGGCAGGACCTCACCTCACGCTGCAGGGATGTGACGGCTCTGGTGTCCTGGGCCGGGGGATATTGCCCAGACCAAGGACAAGCTGATGACGTGCCCCCCTCCACCAGCCTGCTCACCATGTGCCCCTGAACACTTTGAAGCAGCTCACCCAGAACCCGGAGACTCCTGACACGCTGGGGACGGCCCGCCGGCCTGCACTGCTGACCACAGTCCAGAGAACTCCAAGACGCCACCACGAGGTGGGAGAAACACGGGGTGAGGAGTTAGGTGACCCGCCCGGACCACCGCCCCCTGAAGACACCCAGCATCTCCGGCTCTGTGCCTCCGGGCATCCTGCCCTGACCAGGCACCCAAGGGTCCCTCTGCCCATCCCACCTCCCTGCTGAACTGCCCACACGTCCCTGCAGCCAAGTTAAAGCCTAAACCTGCCACAGCCGGGCACGAACCAATGAGCAGACGGCCCACAGTCCTGTGACCAGGCCACCAGCGGGTGGGTCTCTGCTTAGAGGGCAGAAAGCGGTGCAGAAAAGAAGAAAACAGATAAGGCCTCAGACCCTCCTGCTCCACGGTTGCCCACCCTCTTCTGGAAACTCTCGGGCCCGGATTCAGGACCCCACGCTGCGGACCCCTGGGCGCCCGCCACGGATCTCCTGCTTTCTCTCTGATAGTCCTCCTGCCCCTGGGATGGTCCCCAACCTCCTGCCTGCCCTGGAACCCACTCAGGAACTATGGCTCCCAAAACATCTTGGAAGTCCTACATCACTTCACAATCAAGAGGTCTGAAATTGAACCAATGAAAAAAACTAAAATAGCATCACGGAAAACGGCTTCTACAGCCAGTTTCCTGCCTCCCGCCTTTCTCCAGCCCCACATCCGGAAGCCCTGGGGTCACCTCGCCGCCTGTCTCTCCTTCATCCCACACCTCTGGCCCGGAAGAGGTTCATCCTGCACAGCCGGCCCGGAAGAGGTGATGCCTTGCTTCCTCCTGCTCCTCTCTGCTCCCTGCATGCCAACCTCGCAGTCCAGGCCCTCGTCCCCTCCCACATGAGCCCCCAACAGTCTTCCCGGTGCGTCTTCCTCTGCGGGTATCACAGCACCGTTAACATGCTACCCCTGCACAGAAGGCCTATGTGGCTCCCACAGCCAACTCGACTGTTTAAACTCCTTGTTATGGCTTTCGAGGGTCCCCCCCAATCCTTCCCTAAATTCCTACCACCCTGCATGTATCCTACAAGAATTACTACCTCCCTTAGTCATCATAGCTGCTTTCTGAGGTAGGGACTATTAACAGTCCCATTTCACAGATGAGAACGCTCAGGCTGAGGCAGGTAACTTGCCCTGGATCTCAACGCAGAAAGAGAAAGTCAAAGTCGCTCAGTCGTGTCCAACTCTTTGTGACCCCATGGAATTCTCCAGGCCAGAATATTGGAGTGGGCAGCCTCTTCCTTCTCCAGGGGATCTTCCCAAGCCTGGGATCGAACCCAGGTCTCCTGCAATGCAGGCAGATTCTTTACCAAGCAGAGGCAGAGTTCAAACACAAGCGTCAGACTCCAGGATTTAGGACTTAAGTTCTATAAAGCTTCCCAATGAGGTCAAGCCAGACGCCAGACGAGCCCATTCATGTACTGCTCTCCCAATCTGAAATGCTTCTTTTCTCCCTGCTATCCGAATCTGACCCAGCATTCACGGTTCACCTCTGTGTCCCACCTTCTCCATGAAGCTTTCTCCTGCTTCTCCATCACTCGCGGCTGCGCAGGTTATTAAACCACTACAGCATGTGTGGTCAGCACTACAGGCCTGAGGGCCTGAAGATAAAGCATCAGTCGACTGTACAGACACCAGACAGACACACGGTACACACTCAGAAAACATCTGATCAACTCAACTTTTATTAGCTTTCTCCAAAGTGTTCGTTGGTTCCCTCCAGTTGGTGGTGAGAGGTTCGGGAACAGGGAACCGGCTCCTGTTTCCCCATGAACCCTGGCCGGGTCAAGTGCAGCCACAGATGAAGTCTTCTACCTCGATAAGCAGGGCAGGAAGACTTCCTACAAAGCCCTGCTGGCTCCCGGCCATGTCTCTCTTTTTCTTCTCTTGAGGGGACCCATACATCAGTCTTCCTCTCTGGGTCCGTGTATCTTTACACACTCAGGCATCTAACACACAAACACACACACACACACTCTTTCTCTCTTTCTCTTAAAAATCCTGACCTCTATGGAGCCCCTCCACCCTTGGAACACCTTTCCAATGTGATGGAACAGACTGTCACCTTAGCGCCAGCTTGGGACTCACTGGGTCCCTTCTAAATTAAATCTGTTTCACGGGTGATTTACGATATCACAGACATATTTCCTAGAGAACCTACAAATCCCTTTCTTGGAAAGCCAAGACCCAAAATTGCAGCTTTAATCCACATCATGGTGAGCCCTGCCTCCCCTCCACCATGCGTATTCATCGCGTTTCCAAGGAAGGGTAGTTTGTGGAGACCTCCATTCCCAGGAGGAAGAAATGGAGGGCACCCTCTTTACCTGACTGGGGCCCCTCCAAGCGCCTCCCGCCCCTCCTCTCAGCTCTGACTCCCCAGGCGAGGGCAGCCTGCTTCAGGGGCGAGCGCGCACGGTTCTGTCTCAGCCCGGCCGAAGCTGGCCGAGCGCGGACGGAACGCCTTCGCAGCATCTCCACGCCGAGGTCGCGTGGGCGTCTCCGGGGTGCTGTGCTGAGAGCCGGACCCTGGCCTCCCATGGAGGCCCTGCAGTCTCCCCGCCTCGGGAACGGGCAGCTCCAACCGGGCTGCTGGCCAGAAACCTCTAGAGTCTCCTCCTCGCTCCCCACCATCAACGCGTCCACAAAACCCTCAAGATACACGAGACCGGGCCCTTCTCACTGGGAGGGCTGAGCCTCTGCCCGCTTCCCAGGACGGCGCGGCCCTGGTCATCCTGCGAACCGCCCTCAGCGCCCCCCGCCCCCAGCTCTGCTCCCCCCATCCCCTCCCGTGGGAAGTCCTCTGGCAACTCCCCTGCCGCTCACGGTGACAGCCAGGCACCTCACGACTCTCGCGGGGCACGCGTGTGACACGCCTGGGGGCGTGTCTGCTGGGACCCACGGCTGCGGGAGGAAGGGATCTTCTTCAGGGTGGGGTGGAAACCATACCTGCTATCTTTGCAGGACCATCCTGTGCCCGCCTCCCACCCTGGTCCCCTGACGGCGAAACGAGCGACCCCAAAACAGAGGCTGAAAATGCCAGACGCTCCCCTTTCCAGCCTCCCTCTCTGCTGGCCCGGAGCCTGAGGGCAACCAGCCGGGCGCTGCCTGCCTTCAGGGCCCGTGACTGAGGGGAGGCACTGCCTGTCGCCACCCAACGTAAGAGGGTGGGTGCCGCCCATAGTTTAGGATGCGGGAACAGAAAGATGGAGACTCCCCCCGCCCCCACCCGGGCCCCCTGAGCCATCAGATTAGCCCTGGACGTTCCGCCTCAAACTCCAGACCCCCCCCCATGTTGTGTCAGCCACTTTTCATGAGATATTCTATTGGAATCGAAAACTTCCCGCTGATACCCACACCCTAAAAACAAACCAAAACGAAAAGCAAAACTTCAGGGCAGTCATGGAGACGTGGAAACCTCCCAGTTCAAGGCACCTGGGCGGCCCTTTCGATCGTGAGACGGTGCCGGCCATCCCCGGCGCCAAGGCACTGGCCCCGCACTGCCGTCGAGGATAACGTCCGGTCCCCAGCCCCCACCCTCCCGGACCCGCTGAGGTCCTGGCTCCCGGGAGGCCCCCCTCTCCACTGGCTGCTCTGAGGAAGCAGCCGTCTCCCCCTGCAGGACGGGGCGGGGGGGGACACACGCCTGTCCCCGGATTTCCCCGTGGGTGACAGCCGTCCGCAGACCCCCCAAAACCCCCCCTGGGAGCTCCCCGCTGCCCTCAGGGTGCCCACTACTGTGCCTCACAGATGCCAGGTGTTTCCCTGGCTTCCCCCAGGTTCTCCTTATTTTCCCTGCTGCGTTAATCATCAACGTGTAACTTCTTTCTCTAACGCTTCGGTGGCTCTGACCTTTGCCCTCGGTGTCAGCGAACTGGCCAAGGCAGTTCCCAGCCAGGGCCCGCCCCGGGGCACCCTCAGCCAGCGGACAAGCCCGGCCCGGTCAGGGCCGCCGGGCACTCCTGAGCGGCCGGCGGCCAAGGCTCCTTTGCCCACTAAGCACTTCTCCTTCCCACGCAGGCCTCATAAGAGTTAATAAAAGAGCACTAGAAAGAAACCTCGGGGGAGGCGAGCACTCAATGAGCCTCTTTATCGGCTGGGGCAGAAGGGCCAGGCGGTGGACACCACCTGAGTGAGCGGAGAAAACGCTTCAGGGTGCGTGTCTCAGCGATGCGGAGAGGCGGTGGGGGGGAGGGAGCACCGCGGCCTCTTCGGGGACAAGGGCCCCCCAGGGTGACCGGCACGCAGCGGGGAGGAACAGCCCCAGAAGCTGAAGGGGCTCAGAGTCACATTTTCTCCGCGTGAGCGCCAAAGTCAGCCCAGATGTGCATTCAGCCTGCAGACTTCTGTCCCAGAAGATGCCGTCACGGAACCTGTCCAGCTCTGACGCATCTCTGTGACACCAAAGAATTCCCTGTCTTTGCTCGGCTTGTTGAGTCACGGTACAGCGGGTAAATAAAGACTAAAGCTGCTTCAGGATTACAAACAATGCTATTTGCTCACCATATACCCAAGTTTCCCCCGTGGAATTAGAAATGTAGAATCTGGGCGGTGGAAAGGGATGTTCCATCTCTCGGCCAGTTCTCATGTTTCAGTTAAGATTTCATTTTTCTCACAATCTGTATCAAAAAGTGGTCTCATCTCCCAGGGCCCAAAGGGCCGGCCTGGTGCCTGTCAGGCTGGGTTCAAATCCTGGCTTTCCCACCCCCTTGGCAGTCGCTGGGTGGGCAACCAGCTAACCTCTCGGGGCATCAGTGTCCTCATCCGAAAATCAGAGGCGGGCAGAATAATACCCACAGGGAGGGAGACAAAAGTGAAACTCTCAGAAGAGTGTGGTAAGCACAGAGGAGGGACTCAACTGCGTTAGTTATGAATAGGAATGGTTGTGCTTCTGCCCTACCCTCTACTTTTTCTTTAAAAAAAAAAAAAAAAAACCCTAAGTTTTCATCCTCCTGATATCACAGAAGATCGACTGTGTAACTGCCCCTCCTCTGGATCAGAGAGCCGCCCCCCGCCAACTGCAGGAAAGGCATGAGGTGTATTCCCTAAGTACCTACCTGGTACCCGGCCAGGTGTCCCCCTGTGAGACAGGTATCATCAGCCCCATTTACAGATGGCAGAGGGGAGGCTGGGGAGAATATATACCCACCAAGGTCCCAGTCAGCAGGACACAGAGGTGGGGTCTGAACCCACACGGTCAGAAGCAGAAAGGAGACCCACCACTCTACGGCAGCCTCACCAAACTCTCCATTTTAAATGACCCACCACTTAATGGGGTTGGAGAAGGAGAATAAGAATTCTGTGGCTGCTATCCAAAAGTCTACAAGCAATAAATGCTGGAGAGGGTGTGGAGAAAAGGGAACCCTCTTACACTGTTGGTGGGAATGCAAACTAGTACAGCCACTATGGAAAACAGTGTGGAGATTTCTTAAAAAACTGGAAATAGAACTGCCATATGACCCAGCAATACCACTTCTGGGCATACACACCGAGGAAACCAGATCTGAAAGAGACACGTGCACCCCAATGTTCATCGCAGCACTGTTTATAATAGCCAGGACATGGAAGCAGCCTAGATGCCCATCCGCAGATGAATGGATAAGGAAGCTGTGGTACATATACACCATGGAATATTACTCAGCCGTTAAAAAGAATTCATTTGAATCAGTTCTAATGAGATGGACGAAACTGGAGCCCATTATACAGAGTGAAGTAAGCCAGAAAGATAAAGAACATTACAGCATACTAACACATATATACGGAATTTAGAAAGATGGTAACGATAACCCTATATGCAAAACAGAAAAAGAAACACAGAAGTACAGAACAGACTTTTGAACTCTGTGGGAGAAGGTGAGGGTGGGATGTTTCAAAAGAACAGCATGTATATTATCTATGGTGAATCAGATCACTAGCCCAGGTGGGATGCATGAGACGAGTGCTCGGGCCTGGTGCACTGGGAGGACCCAGAGGAGTCGGGTGGAGAGGGAGGTGGGAGGGGGGATCGGGATGGGGAATACGTGTAGCTCAATGGCTGATTCGTGTCAATGTATGACAAAACCCACTGAAATGTTGTGAAGTAATTGGCCTCCAACTAATAAAATAAAATTAAAAAAAAAAAAAAAAGAATTCTGAAATTTTTTTTTTTTAATGTTTTTATTTATTTATTTGGCTGTGCCAGCTCTTAGTTAGTGGATGCAAACTCTTAGTCACGGCTTCTGGAATCTAGTTCCCTGACCCAGGCCCCCTGCACTGGGGGAACAGAGTCCCAGTCACTGGACCGCCAGGGAAGCCCCAAGAATTCTGAAATTTCAATCAGCCAACTTGATACATTACAAAAACATTATCCTTATTCCAAAAGGCCATTAGGCAGATATTCAAGGCCCAGCAAAGTCAAAATGTATTCTGATGAATGATGTTCCAAGCTGCTCAAGGAGCCACGAATTCACGTGTATCCTTGCCTGGCAGGCCCAGGGACACACACCCAGGAGCGTGTTGGTCAGGTCATCGAATACCCTTCCCACGGCAAACAGAGCAAGGAAGCAGCCCCCAGTCCAGGGGTTAAGAGCTCAGGCTCTGCAGGCTGGAAGGCCCGTGCCCCACCGACCAGCAGGGCAATCTGGGGAGAACCACGTCACCTCCCGGAGCCTCTAATTCCTGAACTGTAAAATTCAGGAAACCGAGGGACCCCGCTGCCGTGGGCTGCTGTGATAAGGAGGTGAGTTACAACGGGGAAACTTGCGAATGCTCGGTCAGGGCCAGCTGTGACTGAAGCTGGGTGCATGAGCCCCAAGACCGTGGACCCTGGGGCCCGCTCCCGGGCTTTCGTCCTCGGTGACCTGGAGAAAACCGCCTGGACTTCCCTGCTGCGCCTCAGTTTCCTCATCTGGAAAACTGGGATAAGAGAAACCGAGAGGAAGGGAGGCGATGAGGGTTACGTGGAGTGACAAATACAAAATGCCACATAGGGACCTGACACACGGTAAACACTCCGTCATCCTTCGCTAGTTCTAGAGATCCTTCCGGTTCAGAGAGGAGCCTGTCCTAAGTAAGGGACGCAAATCTAAATAGCTCTACAGCTGAACGAACAGGACACTCACCAGGTCTGCTGTCCCCCAGGGCCCCAGGACCCTCAGAAGACCTGGGACACAGCCACCACTGCAAGGCTCCCCTGGACCACCCGCTTGCTGCTGCAGAAGCCTGAATAACACATTTTTTTTTCCTATGCTTAAATGCACCCAGGCGGAAGGAGACTTGCAAAATACACTCTTCAAAAACTGGCCATAAATGCCAATCGAGACACACACAAGAGGCGACCTGACGGAAACCGTCAGAGATAACGCCTGTGTCAGAGCAAAGCAACAAATGAACCTGAGAAATCTCAGCCACTTGGGACCTTGCAGCTCGAACAGGTGTTCCTGTTAGTCACTTTTGGCAATAAACTGACACGCCCTCCCCCATCCCTCACTTAACTCCCAGCACCTCTCACGTCCCCAGTACTACCAGAAAAGGAATGTGTTTGCAGGAAACTTAAGCATAAAGCTTTTAGAACTGGGAACTCTCTTTTTTCTGACTGGTTCTGATGGCAACCTCTCCTGACCTTTTAAAAAGAACAGGCTGGGCCGCCCCTGAGCAGAGCAGTCAGGGAAACAGCCCCGCAGGAATCCCCCCAGCCCGGAAGCCTGCTCCAGCAGCCGCCCTGTTCGCTCCCAGTCTCCCCTGCTCTTGCTCCCGGCTTCTCCTCCTGCGCCTGTCACATTTCACCTTTGGGGCAGTGGGTTCCTCGTCATATGTACCCACACGAGCACTGTGACCCCACCAGGCACTGGAGTCCTGTATGTGCTTTAGACTTCCAGGCTTTTTTGGAGAGTAGGATTTTTTTTGCAAGTTGCTTTATTTACAATGCCAAGTTTAAAAGTCACTAAACTAAAATTAACTGGACAATAAAACTAGGCAGAAATTGCTTTACAAAAAGGGAAAGCCCAAAATGCCACTTTCCATAGGGAACCCACAGTTCAATATTATTCAGAGCAAAGAAAAGAAACTTTTGATCATACTAGAAGAAACTGGGCCATAAGTTTGGGAACTGTACTGAAACTACATATGCAATGAGGACAACATTCTGCTAATACAGTTGACTTGCTGCTGCATTTGTTGCCTGTTTTTCTAATATTAACAATTATAAGCAAAGCAGTGCAACTAGCATTTGAAATAATCCTTACAGTGTTACAGCGTCAGACATGAAATTTTACTTCTCCTCACACCACTGGTTCTCTTTGCGTACGTAGGCTTCCTCTTCTTCAGTAAAATCATTTTTGATGTTGAACGTCTTTCGAATCTCCTCAGGAGTTTTCCCCTTGATCATATTAGCAACAGTCTTGCAGGTAACATCAAGCCAACCTTTAATGTCTTAGTTTGCTGTCAATATAAGCTCAAAGAGTGTCCCTTGGTCAGCTTTCAGGAATTCTTGATCCCAAACAGGTATATCATCTGGTCGTTTTTCTTTGTTTTCACATCCTCAGGAGGAGGAGGGTCATCCTTGTGGTGGGTGCACCACTGAATGACCTTTTTTAATATTGCTGCATTAACATTTGGCAAGGGGACTGGATCATCATCTCCTTCATCACCCATTCCCAAATCTTCCAACGTAGTCTTGATGGTCACAGACTGTTTTGCAATTTCAACATCAACTTCGAATATCTTTCCATCAGAACTCTGCAACTTAATGGAAGGCATGGTGTTAGGTCTCAAGGAGATGGCGGGCCAGAGGCTGAAGTGAGCAGGGCGTCATCGTCAAATAGCAAAACTCAAAGGCGGATAACGAGGCCAATACAGCCGGAGGGTAGGATTTTTATTTGTTGCCAAAGACTTTTTCTCACTTTCAGGTCTGCCCCGTTCTGAGCGTTGGACGATGGTGGCCAGCTGACCTCTGTATGAGCAATCCTGGGCCCCCTGCTCGACAGGGCAGCATCTGGTGGCCGACCCTCCGCAGCGGAGAGACTCTAAGACTCGGGCTGCTGCAGTGTGTGGGCCCAGGGAGATTCAGTACGTGAGGACCTCAGCATGCCACTTGTCACTCGGCCACAGGGTCACAATTTCACAGTGCTCCCAGAAGTGCTGTTCACATAACTAGACTTGCCTGGTGGCTCAGATGGAAAAGAATCTGCCTGCAGTGCAGGAGAGGTGGGTTTGATCCCTGGGTCGGGATGATCCCCTGGAGGAAGAAATGGCAACCCACCCCAATATTCTTGCCTGGGAAATCCCATGGACAGAGGAGCCTGGCGGGCTACAGTCCAAGGGGTCGCAGAGTTAGACAGGACTGAGCAGCTAACCCTTTCACTTTTCACTTCACAAATGAATGCTGCCCCCAGAGTTGGGCAGAGGCAGTACTGGTAGCCTACCTCCCTCTGGGGTTTAATTAAAAGGAGACCTTTCAAACACCCATCTGGGACTAATATTGTATGCAAGTCAGGTTTCCCGTGTTGAGCTAAAGTGATCAGGTCAGAAACTTCTACACAAGTAGGAGGAAAAACCTATGCTTGCAACACATGTGTTTGCATTCAGGCAACACGCCCAGATTCTGCTTCTCTATGTCCACAGAGAAATGAGCAGAAGTGCACTGCAAGCCTTTCAGCCTCTAAAACCTCAGACACACAGAGACGCTCTCACAGTCCCCTCTCAGGGCAGCCTTCGATTGTGGGGACCTGCCCTCCAAACCTCCCATCACAGACGCCGGGACCCCCTTCTCGCCACCGTTTGCAACTCAAGTGCTAAAACTTCTAAATCTCTCCTTCTTTTCCAGATGTCCCCTGAGGAACACCCAGATGACTGTGGCGTCAACTGCAAGCTTCAGGGAAGGCGTCTGTGAGGCCATGAACAGGTTTTTTTACTCATTAAAACCCCTTCACTTCACAGAAGTAATAAGCCTGAAGTCAGCAGACTATAAAACTCGTAAGCCTCGTGTCCCCCACATCTAAAGAGGCTTGCAGAGAGCTCCCAACGTGGCAGCATCATCAAAGAGCCCACGGAGCCCCCGCCCTCTACCTGGCGCTTGGACAGAAAGCTGGCATGAACAGGGCCTCGGCCCAGGGCAGGGGCCGCCTTTGCAGCGGGAAGGCCGGGCAGGGGCTCCAGTGGGGGAACAAGGCGCTTCTCAGCCATCTGCATGGCGCCGCCCTGGGGAAAGACGCGGGCACCCGGCTCCCCGGGGCGAGCAGGGCCTTCCTGCGCTGCGCTCGGGCCGAGTCCCGCCCTGGAACCCTGACCCCGTCTCCGACGCCAACTCCAGCCGGGTCGGCGGGTCCTTGGAGCAGCCCCTGCGCCGAGTGCCCCGCACGAAGCGCGGGCGGCGCGCCCTCCCCGGGCCCCCGGGCTCCACGTGGGCGGGGGTCCCGCGGCCGGCCTCCTGGAACCGGACAGAGGAGCCCAACTCCGGGCCCGGGGGCCCCAGGGACTCCCCGCCCCGCAACCCCGCACCCCTCGCCCGGACCGGCACTCACGGTTCCATCGCGGCGGCGCGGCCCTCGGCGCCGGGCGGGCTCGGGGCGCTCACTGAGGCCGCGGCAGCCGGAGCCGGAGGGACGGCGGCCCGGGGTGCGCCGGCTCCCGGAGACTCGCCGGAGCGCGACGCGCGGCCCGGTCACGTGCGCGGAAGCGGCTCGCCGGGGGGAGGGGCCGGGGGAGGGGAGGGGTGCAGGGCTGGGGAAGGGACAGGGGCCCGGGAAGGGGCGCGCGCCGGGGGAGGCGTGGGCAGCCCCGGCAGGCCTTGCTTCCAGGCCGCTGGGGAGGGCCCCCGCGGCGCGACCACCTCCCCGGAGCCCCTGGAGTAGGGGGGTGGAGGGGGATGTCAGGCAAGGGTTCACAGTAGAATGAATGAAGGACTTGACTCACTCCTTGCGCCCAGCGGAGGGGACAGCACGTTAGTTCAGCCACCCTTTGCTTCCAGAGCGTCTTCATCTCGGCATGAGAATGGCCGTGGGAGTCCAGGAATGCCCTGGTTGTCTGAAAGGTGTCTGCATAGACACCCATGCCCGTGTGGCAAGTCACTTCACTCGTGTCCGACTCTTTGTACCCCGTGGACTGTAGCCCGCCAGGCTCCTCTGTCCATGGGATTCTCCAGGCAGGAACACTGGAGTGGGTGTCTGCATTTTTCTGGTGAGGGGGTCTGTAACCTTCCATTTTCATAAACAGGTTTGTGACCCCAGAGACGTTAAAAACTGGGGCAAACCTCTGACACACCCAAGTGATGAGGACGGGTGAGCTTTTCTGGTAGCTTCTCCCACAAACCTTCTCTGAACTACAGAGCGTGCAGGTTTTCTGCCCCAGCACAAGCGCTGTCTCAGGAGGGATGTGTGTGCCCACCTCCCACGGAGCTGGCAGCGTGACCCTGCAGGTCGTGGTTCTGCCAAGCGCCGGGACAGGAGCAAGTGTTCAGAAACGTCGCAGTCCAAGTTGTTTCTACAGGGTGTGGAGACATGGGCTGACCAAAAGCACTTTCTAGATTGAACATCTTGCGTCTCGGTCCTAAAGTTCTGAAATCCAGAACAGATGAAGATATTTCCAGACCCTCTTTGGAGCACTGGTTGCAATGTCCCCTGTCCCCTGAAGGCCCTGAAATGTTGCTGGCGGCCTATTTAAAGTCAGTCTGAAGGAGGGAAAATGAAAGACTCCGGCCGCCTTTCTTGTGCGTTTCTCATTGGCTCACTAAGCTGTCCACTGGCTTGAAGATGCCCACATGAACATCCAGTCCCTGTCCTCAGCAAACCTAGAGGCAGAGGTATTAACAGTTACCAAAGCAAAGTGGGACGAGCACGGATTTGCTCGGTGGCACTGAGGAAGGGGGGACCTCCAGTCAGCCGGGTGGGGGTGGGGGGGAGAGAATGCATGGTGTCCGGGCTCATGGGGTGAAGGTTAGACAGGGGGTGGGGTTGGGGGGGAGTGTGGCAGGGACGGGGTTACCAGGCAAAGCAACAGCCTCAATCCTGGGTAATTATGACAAGAAATTCCATTCACACTCTGAATCTGAAACTGCGATTCCTAAAGGAATAACAAAAGACTATTTCTCGAATTCTTTTCATACAGTCGCAGAGGGACAGGGTTCTTCCTGACAAGACCAGGAAATGTAAACGCCACTACCTGCAGGGACAGGCGGGTAGCAGCGTCTAAAGGGGGCAGCTGCCACTCAGCGCTTTGAAAAGAGTTTGACTTCAAATGAGAGTTTTCAGGTGACGGCCTTCTGATTCCAAAACGTGGCAAACTTGTTCAAAAACAATATTTGAATCTCTGAGGATGAAACCAAACACGTTGGTGTCTGCATTTGCCCAGAGGCAGCTGGCTTTGAGCTCTCAGTTGCAGCCAGGCTTATCGGGTATAGAAATGCCTGCTCGGAGGACTGGGCCAGCAAGCTCGTCTCCCGGAGACATCCCCATAGACCCCTTGCTCTCTTCCGATGACTCCAGGTATTAAAAGAGTTGACATCTTTGAGGCCCACACTGCCTCCTGATAACTGCTCCAGGAAGTGGTCCTCCCTTGAGCTGTGACCCTGCGTCACTTCCGTCCCTCTTATCCTCACTTGTCTGTTCTTCCAACATTAGCTGAGCACTCAGGGTGGGCCGGGCATGCTTCTCTGCTCTGGAAACACAAGGCAGAATCCATGGGCAAGTCCTCGACTCCTGGGACTGACCTTCTAGTGGGACACAGTCAGCCGAACAAACAACAACCAATCACATCGTTTGCACTGTGGCGGGAGAGGAAATGGAAGGGTGCCGTGATGCTGTCTGTGACCAAGGGAGAGGGACGTCCATGTGCTGGGGTTTGGAGGAAGCTGGTCTGATGCTCAGCCTTCCCTCACATCCCTCCACGTCCTCCTCCAGGTCCCCCTCCTCCAAGCGTGCTGCTGTTGGGTTAAGCTCAGAATGAACACGCTGCGGGTGAGTCTGTGGCAGCCTGAGAGTGAGTGCGTGGGCAGCGTCCACCCCTTGGGTCCATTACTCCATCCTCAGGCTGCCCCCTCCGCTTTCCGCTCAGGTTCATGCTCTCCAATGAGAATAACCAGCAATTGCTGAGCACCTGCAAAGCCTAAGGCCTGTAAATTCTCTTAACAGCTTGATGAGTTACCAGTGGTCATCGTCCTCATTTATAGACAGGAAACAAGCCAGGAGAGGTGAAGTGCTTTTTCTCAGGAGCTATTTGACCTGACCCCAGCGTGGGACCTCCAGTGCTGGCGTCTCATGCATTATTGAATGTGACAGGGATGCAGCGTGACCAGCTGAGGCCGGATGCAAACGGGCCACCAGCTAGAGTCTCTCTAACCACAGAGATACTCTGATGCAAATGAGCCCCCAGCTGGAGTCTCTCTAACCACAAAGACAGCCCACATTTGTCAACTCTGTTCTTATTTTAAAACCTTCTAAGATCCAGTTATATCATGTCCACAGTATTCCCCAATAATCCTATTTAATTGGGAATTTGACCCATGGGTAAATGAGTATGTACGTATTTGAAACCCTGCTCTGCTATGCTCAGTAGCTTCAGTGGTGTCCGATTCTTTGCAACCCTATGGACCGTAGCCCACCAGGCTCCTCTGTCCGTGGGATTCTCCAGGGAAGGATACTAGAGTAGGTTGTCATTTTCACCTCCAGGGAATCTTCTGGACCCAGAGATCAAGCCTGTTTCTCTTAGGTTCTTCACCACTAGCGCCACCTGGGAAGCTCATTTGACACCCTGCCTTGCTGATCCTGGGTCAGGAAGATCCTCTGGAGAAGGGAATGGCAGTCCACTCCAGTATTCTTGCCTGGAGAATCCCATGGACCGAGGAGCCTGGCAGGCTACAGTCTGTGGAATCGCAGAGTCAGACACAACTGAGTGACTAACACTGCCACTAATACTACTTGCTTCAAAAAGGATCTCAGTGTCAAGAATAAGATTGATCTGATACCACTTATTCTTAAAAAAAAAAATCCCTACTCATACCTGATGTTCATTTCCTAAGGGTCAATGAACCATTTCTTTTAAATAATCTCCTTCTAGAATAGGACCAGAGTCAAGCCCACCAGCCTGCAGCATGCTGACTCCCACTCATGGCTCTTTTTCAGAGTTCAAAGCAACAACTCAAGACGCCCATCTGCAAAAGCTGTGCTACCCCAGAAAATCAGCTGTCTGCTCCAAGGGATGCAATTCACTTCCCTGCTTAGCAAGGGACGTTCGTCTAGCATTTTGTAGATACTCTGTTGTGGTTTCCTGGCCTCTCGTTAACAGTAATCAGTGACAGCTAACACTGAGTATTCATGTTCTTGGTGGGCCCCCAGTTCAGGAAAAGAAACGGCTTATTCCAATTCCTCCTAACCTACTGTCTTTGCTCAGGCTGCCTCAACAAAATGCAGAGTGACCGGCTTATGCAAAAGAAGTCCATTTCTTCACACTGCATGCATGCATTCAGTCACTTCAGTCGTATCTGACTCTTTGGGACCCCATGGACTGTAGCCGCCCTCCCCACCCCCACCTCCCCCAGATTCCTCTGCCCATGGGATTCTCCAGGCAAGAATCCTGGAGTGGGTTGCCATGCCCTTCTCCAGGGTTTCCTCACCTAGAGGCTAAAAGTCCCAGATCCAGGTTCTGGCCAATTCAGTTTCTGATGCGGGCTCTTCCTGGCTTGCAGACAGCCCCCCTCCTGCTGTCCTCACATGACTCTTCCCTGGTGCAGGGTCTCCCCGTCCCTTCTCACAGGACACAGTTCTGTCAGACCAGGGCCCACCCTCATGACTTCTGTTGTTGCTCAGTCATGTCTGACTATTTGTGACCCCGTGGACTGTAGCCCACCAGGCTCCTCTGTCATGGGATTCTCCAGACAGGAATAATGGAATGGGTTGCCATTTCCTTCTCCAGGGGATCGTCCTGACCCAGGGATCGAAACTGGATCTCCTATATTGCAAGCGGCTTCTTTACCACTGAGCCTCACTTAACCTTTAATTACTTCCTTACTTCTAATAAAGCCATGCTGGGGGTTAAGACTTCAACCTAGAAACTTGGAGGGAGTACGAATATTTGTTCACTAACCCTCCTGCAGCCATGAAATTAAAAGACGCTTGCTCCTTGGAAGAAACACTATGACCAACCTAGACAGCATATTAAAAAGCAGAGACCTTACTTTACCAACACAGGTTCGTCTAGCCAAAGCTATGGTTTTTCCAGTAGTCATGTATGGATGTGAGAGTTGGACTATAAAGAAAGCTGAGTGCAAAAAAATTGATGCTTTTGAACTGTGGTGTTGAAGACTCTTGAGAGTCCCTTGGACTGCAAGCAGATCCAACCAGTCCATCCTAAAAGAAATCAGTCCTGAATATTCTTTGGAAGGATTGATGCTGAAGCTGAAACTCCAGTACTTTGGCCACCTGATGCGGAGAGCTGACTCATTTGAAAAGACCCTGATGCTGGGAAAGATTGAAGGCAGGAGGAGAAGGGGATGACAGAGGGTGAGATAATTGGATGGCATCACCAACCCAATGGACATTGAGTAAACTGCGAGAGTTGGTGATAGACAGGGAAACCTGGCTTGCTGTAGCTCATGGGGTCGCAAAGAGTCAGACACGACTGAGCAACTGAACTGAACCCTCCTAAGTGAAAGATTTCTTGAAAAGAAAATTTTTTTCTGACCTAGATAGTACAGAGAATATGGAAGAATTAATTCTGCGCCAGCAACTCGGTAATTGCCTACTCTTTGTTCCAAGGCAGGAAAGTCTTCCTTAAGCATGATGACAGTTGATGACAGTTGACGTTAGCGACATCTCTTGGCCTGTGGTCTGACAGCTCCTGGACAGCCCCATGCTGCTGAGTTATCCTCCCTGCAACAAGCAGAGGTACTTGCACAAGCAGCTCAGTTCTCCCCCTGCTGCCTTCCCAGGACTGCCCGCCCCCATCATTTGTAGGCGGGCTCAGACTTCCCAGCCCACTTGTTGCATCACATGTGGGTGCTTCCTTCTCACTGTCTTCTCTACTAAGAACTGACCATTAGAAGCAAGGGTCTAACTCTTTCTGGTTCAAATACTTTCTCTTGCTTTTCAAGTTCAGTAATGCCAGGAGCGAGCATCCCAGGTGGCTCAGTGGTAAAAAAGAAAAAAGAAAAAAATCTGCCTGCCAGTGCAGAAGACTCAGGTTTGATCCCTGGTCTGGGAAGATCCCCTGGAGAAAGAAATGGCAACCCACTCCAGTATTCTTGCCTGGGAAATCCCATGGACAGAGGAGCCTGGTGGGCTCTTAAGAGTCAGACATGACTGAGCAACTAAACAACAGTAACGCCAGGAGCACAGAAGTTCCCCCTGGCATTTACTGACAATATGAGGCTATTGTTTTTGTTGTCTAATTAAAATTGCACTTGTTCCCAAGTTTCATTGCTGTATGACAAACTACCCTGACCTGAAGTAACTCTGTTGGTTTTCTATTTCCACAAATTACTCCGGGCTTGGTGGCTTGAAACAGCATCTATTATGTCTCAGTCTCTGGGGGTAGGGAGTCTGGGTGCAGCTTAGCTGGGTCCTTGGGCTCAGGCTCCCTCACAGGCCGCAATCAAGGTATCAGCCGTGGCTGAAACCTTCTCAAGGCTCAGCTGGGGAAGGATCTGCCTCCAGGCTCACACTGTGTGTGTTGGCAGGATCTGGAGGTCACGCTCAATTCCTTGTCACCTGGGGCTCCCCTCGGGACAGCTTACAACGCGGTAGCTTTGCTTCCTCTGAGTGAGCAAGTGCGGAGAATCAGAGTGAGAGGGTGACGGAAGTCAGTCTTCTGTCACCTTATCTCACAAGCACGATCCCATCACCTTTGCTCTGTTCTTTCCTTTATCAGCAGATCACAGGTCCAGCCCGCACTCACGGAGTGGGGATCATGCCCGGGTGTAGGAGGCAGTGGGAGCCATCGCAGACGGCGCCTCCTACAGAGACTTGAGAGCAGCTGATTCTCTCTCGTGGTTCTCTGTGTTGACTGAGCTCAGCTGGGTGGTGCTTGCTGGGGGTCTCCCATGGCAATGCACTCAGATGCCATCTGGGGCTGCAAGTCACATGATGGGTCGTCTCCACTCTGGGGGAGGCAGGTGTGGTGCGTGAGCTAGGGTGGCTGGAAAGCTGGGGGCTGGCCAGGCAGTGTTCCTTCTTCCCTCTGGCTTCTCCACGTGGCTAGCTTGGGCTCCCTCACAGTCTCAGGGAAGCCGGACTTCACACATGGTGCCTGGTATCTCCTGGGACAGTGCTCTAAAACACCTAAGCTGAAGCTGCAGGGTTGCAGTGATCTACTCTCAGGCGTCATTCAGCATCTCTACCACCACGTTCTATTGGTGAAACGAGAGCCAGAGCCTGCCTGGGTCCCAGGGCAAAGGGCAACAAAAGAGCATGAATCCTGGGAAAAGAGGCTCTTTGGGGTACCATCTTTGGAGTTTAGCTACTGTAGTCTTAAAGTCCACGATCAAGCATGTTTGCTTCACCTCTTTTCTTCATCTCAAAAGGTAAGATAACTGTGCACAGAACCTTCAGAGTCAGTTTTAAGTTTCCCACCATGCTAAAGAGTTTACATATATTATCTCATTCTCTCCTCTAAGAGACCATTAAAACAAATGCACTCTTTCGCCTCAGTACCTGTTGGTATTTGCACAAATGAAGACTAGTGAGTCTGCTGGGGCCCAGTCCTGATCCCACACATACAGCTCAGCACAGCCCTGACTCAGGGCCCCCAGGTGCTCCTGCTTACGAGGAATTAGTGTCCAGTATACCACACTCTTCACCTTCTCTGCTTTTGGTAGTTGGAGAGTTTTTCAGCATCAGTCCCAATCTGTTAGACTAATGGCCCAGTGGTAAAGAATCTGCCTACCAATGCAGGAAGATGCAAGAGATGCAAGTTGGGAAGATCCCTAGAGAAGGGAATAGCAACCCACTCCAGTATCCTTGCCTGGAGAATTCCATGGAGTGAGGAGCCCGGTGGGCTACAGTCCATGGGGTCTCAAAGAGCCGGACACGACTGAGAGGGTGAGCTGAGCATGCGCACCCTTCATTCTCGGAGTTTGACCACTGGATCCCCCACCATCTCCTGTGACCTTTCTTTGTCCTCAGCATCCCAGGGCCTGACACCAGCCTGGTCGAGAGACAGCCCAACACAGGTGCTGAACAAATGAGACAACTGGATTTGTCAGACTACGGGTGATGCACCAGCATGTTTTCTAAGAGTTTAAAGAGAGGCGGACACCTTGCCATGGAAGGACATGGAAGGGGATTGCAAGACAGTGGCTGTAGCCTTTGGAGGAGGGAGGTCTTCTAGCTGGAAGACTGGTCCTGGTTTTCCTGAGACTTTCCCAGGTTTAGTACACACATGGGCATGTGCACACACATGTACACATGGATGAACATGTACACACACACGTGCACACATGCACATACTCCTTTCCCAACTCGAATCGGATAAACCTCAGGCAGCTCAGGTAACAGAGAAGACTGTAGACATGTCTTCTGGGGAGACTGTCCCTGGGCCACCCCGTTCAGACCCACAGCTGTCTTGGTTTTAGAGCCAGAGGGGGTGTGAGATGGTTCCACAAGACTGTGCAGACCTGATTCCAAGATGGCAGCAATGGCTCCAAGTCAGGACTCAGTCCTCCTGACTCTTGCTCATCAAACATTCCGCTGCTGGTTTAGAAAGCCCGTGCAGGGAGGAACCCAAGTCCACAAGAGACGCTGGAGTTCTAACCACCGGTGCCTGGGACTGTGGCCTTATTTGAAAATAGGGTCTTTGCAGATGATCAAGTTAAGATGAGGTCAGAGTGGACCTGGCCCAATAGGACTAGTGTCTTCTTAATAGAGGGAAATTTGGATCATAGACAGACATGCATAGAAGGAAGATGATCTGAAGACAGACAGCCATCTAAGGCACTTATAGGGCCCCCAGAATCTAGGAGAAACGCCTGGAATAGGTTCTCCCTCATAGCCCTCAGAAGAAACAAACCTGCTGACATCTTGTTCTCAGAATCCTGACCTCCAGAACTGTGAGACCATAAATGTCTGTTGTTTAAGCCCCCAGTTCATGGTAGTACTTTGTCACAGTGGCCCTGGAAACGAATCCAGAGCCCCAGGGTTCCTGTTTCAGGGACAAGGCACGCTTCAAGCCTTGGACGTCCTTCCCTGGATCGGAGGCCTGTTCCCCTCTTGCAGACGATGCTCCTTCTGCTGCACGAGCTGAGTCATCACTGCAGCTGAAAGACTGGGGCCCCCAGGGAATAACTGGGGTGCTTAACATCTGCCCTGCTCTCCAGGAAGCAAATATCTTTCTCTTTTCTTCTTGGTTCAGGACAAGATGTAGCTTAAAAAAAAAAAAAGAACAAAACAACTGCAGCGTGGGTCATAGCTCTGCTCACGTTAAGATGCACAAAAAAACGAAGCTGGGGTAAACCACCAGGAAGAGCTCTGATAAACACACAGCACCTCGTCATTGAATCCAGAGGCAAGACGAAGGCAAGCAGCCGGCTCAAGGCATTCTGGACTCGTCTCAAGCACAGAGCTGTGCCACCTGAAACGCCAAATGACGAATGAGTGCCTACGCGTTCACTGACGGAGCCCAGCTGGGGGCATGAGAATCTGCTGCAGCTGTGGCTGTCTTTGCCCTCTGTTGCTAAGAGCTTGGCCAGAGGAAATCAAAGCTACAAGAGAAAAAGTGGGCCCCGGTGACATTTTTGAGTTCTTAAATTTAGCTGAGCTAAGTTAGATCTGTCAGTGGACTTTTCAGTTCAATGATCCAATAATTTCTCGCACTATGCAATATAACTTGGTATCATATCACTTGGTACAGAAAGAATCTAAACCCTAAACACAGACAGGGAGAGGCCAGAAAACAATAACCCATATGGTACAGACATCAGGAAACGGCATCACCTGAAGGACGTGTGTAAATTGGAAAAAGAAATCAGAATATTGAGGGACACCGCCAAAGCTGCCTGAAAATGTCCTCAGGGGCTGCTGAGTAATCCAAGGTGTAGGCCCATTCTGGGACCCTGACAGCAAGACCAGGACCTTCTAATGAAAGTTACAGGGAGCTGAAATTTGTCTAAAGACAGGAACATCCTCATTTTTAGAGTGACTTTTAAGTAGACAGAGAGAATACCAGATTCATGGACACTTGGACACTGAAGGAGGGGAAAGTTCTGCCAATGCAATTAAGGTCCTTCAACCTTTAGTGTTCTCAGATCCCATGATTCCCCCTCAAAAAATAAAGAGCATATGAGCCTTCATTTAAAATAAACTCCAGATCCCTGTTCAGTGTTATTCATAATTCAACGTGTGGCCCTTGCCCTATAAAAAATCCCTCTGAACCCTTTCTTGAGACCCCCTGGAAGTCAACGTGCCGTTCCTGGAACAGCCTGTGGCAGCCAGAGATAGAGAAACCAAACCAAAGTCTTAACTGCAGAAACGTGAACACTGAAAACTGGAAGGCACGCCTCAGACCCCCACTGTGATGGTTCACAGGCCGAGGCGGGGAAGGCGACAACCTACAGGCACCTCCATTCCCATCTGGGACTCATTCCAGGGAAGCAGGACACTCACGTCCTCCTGGGGCCAGGCAAGGCTGTCAGGAGACTGCCCTTGCTGCCAGTCTCCCTCCTGACTGGCTGGATGGCAGGGAGAGCAGGTATGACATGGTCTTCCTCTCATAGTGACCAGCCCAATAGCAAGGTTAAAACCTGTGGCTCGGGACTTGAATTTATATCTTGACTCCCACCTGAGTATTCTATTTTCTGGACCTTATAGCAGAAAACACCCTCAAATGTCCCTGTTTCTGGACTGGGATCAAGACACTGTCCCCGGGCCAAGACAAGGATCAGGAACCTTCAGAAGTCAGGGAATAACCAGGAGCAGGTCGTGCAGCCCTAACCGGGGGTCCCCAGGAGACAAAGGTCTGAACCCCACATCCAGCCTCTGGGACCCATACCCACCATCTCCTTCAGACCTGAAAAGCTGCCCGATGGGCAACGAGAGCTGCTAATGCCTGCTTCATAGGATCCAGCGTTACTCAACTCACACACCGGCATTGCGTGGAGGAGAGGGTCACCCACCTGAGAGCAGTCTGAAGCAATCAGTGGTCATTTCCAGAGGGGTTTAGTGCCGCTGATCACAGCGCCATGGCCTTGAGGAAAAGTCGGATCCATTCTAAGCTCAGACAGTAAACAGGAAGAGACTTTGTAGAGGACAAGGTGTCGGGGGAGAATGTAAAATAAAATGAAAGTCACTCAGTCGTGTCCGACTCTTTGTGACCCCACGGACTATGCAGTCCATGGAATTCTCCAGGCCAGAATACTGGAGTGGGGTAGCCATTCTCTTCTCCAGGGGATCTTCCCAACCCAGGGATCCAACCCAGGTCTCCTGCATTGCAGGTGGATTCTTTACCAGCTGAGCCACAAGGGAAGCCCGGAGAATGTGAGGGAAGGGCACCTTTGGATGCCCTGAGAGAGAGTCCCAGCCCCAGGGGCATGTCCTTCAGGATCGCACTGGGCGAGGGCCTGAAAGGGGCCACTGGACTGATGCTTTGAGGTCACCAGTGACCTGGGCCAGCGCGGCTCCACGACAAGTGTGGGGAGTTCCCGGTTCCGAGGCTGATGGAGGAAGAGGCAGGACCACGAGGTGGCAGTGTTGCACAGCAGGCTTTGCTGGGTGCCGCGTGGACAGGCTGCAGGAGGATTCCCCCCACCCTCCCTCCCCACCTGAGACAACAGTCAGGACCACTACCCAGCAGGGGGAGAGGGCAGGGAACTCCCAAAGGAGGGGGGGGCTGTATGTCCCGTGGTGTAGCTCACAGACCCCAAGGGGGTGGCTCCCAAGAGGGACCATGACTTTACAGTCATGGGGGTCTGTCACAGCGATGCTATCTCAGTGGGTGCAGTTTCATAGGTGTGCAAAGCAAGGACTCTGAGAGGCTAAAAGTATGCTTATTTGTGTGTGTGTGCTGAGTCGCATCCGACGTGTCTGACCGTAACCCCAGGCTCCTCTGTCCATGGGATCCTCCAGGCAAGAATACTGGAGTGGGTTGCCATGCCCTCCTCCAGGGCATCTTCCCGACCTGGGGATCGAACCCGCATCTCTTACGTCTCCTGCGTTGGCAGGCGGGTGCTTTACCCCCCGAGCCACCTGGGGAGGCGGTGCTTCTTTGGGCTGTATTTAAACTGTGAGCGTTTGAGTTGAGTGCCAGTAGGAGGGAGTCAGGGGCCTTCTGTGAAATAAGTGAAGAAGCAAACCACATGGGAGCCAGCTTGCTGGGACCACCTGTAACCCATTTATAGAACCCCAGGACGGGTGGGGGGTGGGGCAGACCAGCGTATGCTGGAGAGGACAGCGGTTGCTCCCAAAGGAGCCAGGCAGAGGAGGGAGCTAGAGTCGGGGGGAGGGCAGACCTGAGAACAGGGGGATCCCAGAGCAGGGAGAGGAGAGCGTGGGGGAGGGGTCATGGGGGAGGAGCCGTGCGGGAGGGATGCTCCCTGGGGGTGTTGCACCAAGACAGCGGTGAGGGGGGGCACCCAGGGGTAGCTGATCTACTCTGGCATCACTGCTGGCCCCTCACACATGCATCTGCTCAGGTCTGTGGGCCACAGCCCATCTGACACCTGTATCTTGTCCCAAAGAGACAACAACAGCGCCAGCCTCCCCCCGCGGAGCCAGATTTGTACCCAATTCTAAGCTCTCACGTGTGTAAGCTTCATGAAATGATCTTTCTACCTTTGAAATGATGGCGCTGGAGAAGCTGGTTCTAACACACATCTCATCAGGGACGCTTATCATTTCCTCCCATCAAAAAAGAAACAAAAGACAGAGATGTCAGTGCTCAATAGTCAAGAGTGGCCTCGGGTAAGCTGAAAACACAGAGAAAGTCAGGCACTGAAATATGAATATTCACATCAGGACCCAAGGGACAGCATAAAGCTAGGCAGGTTTGCCTTAGGTGGAAAAAAAAAAATTGTGCTCAGACCTTTAAACCTGACTGCAACCTGACCAGATGTTTCAATCCAAAAAGGAAGGTGAGTCAGCCTGGGAGCATGGTGAAGGCAGAATCAGCAGAGGTGACAGTGGCCCTGAGCTCTGAGTAGGGGAGGGGGAGCCTCGGCTAACACCCCAATACTTCTGGCCAGCTGGCATGTCCGTCCCACCAAGGAGGTGCGTGCTCCAGGCTTGCTCAGCTTGATGCTCGTCAGCCTTGCCCTCACACACGTGGCTTCTGTATCCTGGCTGAGGATCAGCCCAGGACGATTAAATCAGAATCCTTGAGGGTGGGGCCTGGGCCTCGGCATCTTCAAAAGCTCCCCCAGGTGATTCCAGCTCTAAGCAGCCCTGATCTGACTAGGTTCCCCAGCACTGACTCTATGCCCACCACTGCCTATGTTCTCAAGGGTCTGCACTGGTCAATTAAATAATGGTGTTCTGATTCTGCACAGTAGACCAGAGTTTGGTCAATGTGAAGGCTTCACTCAGCGTGGTTCTTCTCAATGTGCTGGTGAAAATAAGCCAGCAGGACTGAGGGCCGGCCCCAGAGTGCTGAAGAATCCACCGAGGTGATGAAATAAATGTTGCTTCCAGAAGCCTCCTGGGTGAGGATGGCCACTTCACTGGCCAAGAAAACTCAAGCCCAACTTGATGGCCCCTGTATTTTACACAGGTAAAGTAATAACCTGAGAAACAAAGGATGGACCAGCCAAATGGCCAACAACAAATTCTCTGAGAGTCGAGCTCCAAAGGGTCATGTCTATTGTCTTTCATGTGTCTTTAACCTTTACCCTTGATGCCATGGACATAGCTGACTGCCTACCCTACATCCATTCTCCACGTCTTCTTCCTAACAGAAGGGAGGAGTCCCTTAAAGAGCTAAGTCTTGGGGAATGGGCTCCACTTCAGCTTCTGGGGGCCCTCACACTTGCTAAAGTCTGATGCCATCCCCTTGCCAGCCTGTGTTCAAGAAAGGACAAGTGGCTCCGATCTAGTCAATGAGACACAGGAGCTGGTGTTCTTTAAAGCTTTCTAATGAAGCATAACACACACACAGAAAGTGCATGTCATCTGTGCATGCTAAGTCACTTCACGGACTGTAGCCCGCCAACCTCCTCTCTCCATGGGATTCTCCAGGCAAGAGTACTGGAGTGGGTTGCCATTTTCTACTCCAGGGGATCTTCTCGACCTAGGGATCAAACCTGCATCTCTTGCGTCTCCTGAATTGGCAGGCAGATTCTTTACCACTAGCATAACCTGGGATGCCCATTCTAGTATGGAACAAGCCAAATTTATCTGTTCTACTGTTGTGAGTATTTGGCTGCCTTCCTGTTCAGGAGTATTACAAATTGTGCCGCTGTGAACATTTTAGTGTGTTCATCGACAGACATGTATATGCACGTCTATAGGGCACATACCTGAGGAGACACTGGGCCAAAAGGTATGTGTATGTGCAATGTTAGTATACACCTCAAACTATTTTCTACGGTGATTGTACCAATTTAGCCCCTATCTGTAGTGCAGGAAAATTCCATGTCCTTGTTAACACATGTCTGTTTTCATTGGTACCATTTGGTGGGGGTATAGGAGAGATCCTGTGACTTTTGCTGTGGGCTTCAGTTATTCCTCCTCTTTTAGAGAGCTATAGAAAGCCAGCCAGTTCTCCCCATGAATATGAATGAGAAGCAACAGCCCAAAGGGTTATTAGTGGCCAAGTACAGTCAATTGCTACCATGTAAAAAAAGAAAGGACTTGGTAGACATCACTAAGCTAGTCAACAAGTCAGTCTTTTACCTTATCATTTAGGCTGGTTGCTTTGGTTTTTCTGGTATCTGTACTGGAAAGTATCTTTAGTGTTAGCTTCATAAAGCACTTGAATCTCACAACATCCCTGCTTCATTTTCCTAATGTGAAAACCAATCACCAGTGAAACTCAATCATTCCCCAAAGGCCAGGGGAATTAGCAAAGCATTAGGATTTCAGACGCCCAGCTTCCTGTTTTTTTCACCCACGCTATGCGGCGCCCCCTTTCCTAGTATAGCTGTCATCGCTCATTTTGTGAAAATGGCTGTGAGTCCTTGGATGATGCGGCTGCTCTTTTACAGTGATACCACATTACATAGCTAAGATGCAAACAGCCATGCCACCTAACGCAGGGGCCAACTATCTTCTGAAAACAGCGTTAGCAAGCTCTCTCCTTTCTACGCTCTGTTATGGGGAGACTGTCGTCTACATGAGGCGAATCCCTGGTCCTCCAGGGAAAAATAGACTGGTGATTTTTAGTCATAAATCTCTAATGAGGAAACGAAGATGGTGAGAAGAACAGGAGCAAAAATTATAGTAGCAAGTTCATCTTCCAGCTAGACAGACACAGGAGCTGTAACTACCAGCTTCCCAACTTAGAAACCCAAGAATATTTCACCTAGTTTTGTAAAGGTGTAATTCATAGATATAAGAATTCAATGGAGCAGGGGAAGTCAGGTCAGTGACCTAAACATCTCCTCACTAGAAAACAGCCTTTGTGATTCAGCCTAACTGATCTGCCAACACACAAGATTATAAAGATTCAGCAGTAAATGTCTTCTCAGGCCAGGGTGAGGGGGCAGAATTCATCAGTGTCTCCTTCCATCTAGAGTGAATTCATGGTCTTCAAGATCCAAATCAATCAGTGGAGTTACTCTGGGAGCAAAGATTCCTGTCTTGTACAGGACAGGCAACCAAACTCCTCATGTCACTTAAATCCTCTGATGGTGTCACTCTGGAATTCTAAAAAATCCCATATTCCATAGTCTTGCCTTCAGGGTACTATGACTGGGCCATGAGTACCACTCTGACTTATTTTGCTCCAAACATGTTGGTCTGTTCCTTGAACATATCATGTTATTATGGCTTCAGGGGCTTTGCACTTACTATTCCTCCTCTGGAACCTTCCTCCCCAGATTATTGTCTAGTGGGCAGAACTCATTCTTCCCTTCTTGAACATCACCTTCTCAAAAGGCCTTCCTTGACCACCTTCTCTGAGTAGCTCCCCATCACTCTATCATGCCACCTGGTTTATTATCTTCCTAGCACTCACTGAAGCCTGCAAACACTTGTTAATTACCTATAAGCTCCATGACATCAGGGACCCATACGGTCAGATCTCCTAGATTGTGAGGTTCATCTAAAGGCTACACCATATCATCCTGAGATTACATTTTTTTTAAATGGGCTTTTCTACTCAGTCATTTTATGACAAATATATTAGTCAGCAGTATAGTGCCAGTTAGCCCCAGGGGAAACCATTAGGCTTTTGAAAAAAATCTGATGATGAATGTGATACCTGTTCTCCAGAGTACCTGTGAACACACACATATGACCTTTAGCCAGAGTGGACTGTACAGAAATGAGTACCACCGCTTCAAAGAGAGCTGTGCAACATACCTGCCATCCTCAAGCACAGTCAGTGAATTGTCACTAGAACGCTCACCTGAAACAAGACTTTTGGTTCAAGCTTCCCATTTTACAGACGAGAAAGCTTGAGGTGCAGATTTAGCAATTAAGTTTCTCAGGGTCAGGGAGATAGGTTAATAACAAAATCAGTCTAGGCTCCAGTCTCCAGACCCCTGAAGGATCCTTTCATTTCGAGAGCAACACACCAGGTAAGTGCAGCCACCGTAAGTGGATAAAGGCAAAGCGCAGGGAGAAAGCTGCGGGTCCCCTGCCTGGAAGGCAAGAGACTGCCGGTGCTCACAGCTGTCAAGCCGGCTAGGGGAGAGGGAGACGAAGGGAGACGGAGAGGAACAAAGACCAGCCCAAACCCACCGCTCCCTGGGGTGCTGAGCACCGCTTCCCCCTGCATCTTCCCCTTGGTGCCGCCCAGCCCTGAGGCCCTCTGCCCCCAACCGTCCGCAGCAGCCTGGCCTCGGGGTTTCCACCAAAGCCCCTGGGGCCTGAGCTCCTCGGAGAGGCCAAGGCCCTCCCCGCTTGAGGGCGAGAAATGTCATGCAGACCAGGTCTGGGCAAGGCCTGAGCGAAGGCCGCGGAGGGCGGAGGGGTGGGGGTGGGGATGGGGGACAGGAAGGGCGGGGGAGAGGGAGGAACTCGGCGGGCACCAAAGCCCCCTGGGTCCGTTTCTCAGGACTTGAGGGTCTCGGCTTCAAGAACGGGAAAAAAGATCTCCACTTCAGCTCCCTGGAGCTGCCCTTGACCCCCCAGCACGCGAACGCCGCAGCCCACCCCGCCGGCCTGACGCTCCTTCCCGGAGCGGGGTGGGGCGGGGGAGGAGAGGGCGGGTCCCCGCCGGGCCCCGGAGCTCAGCTCGGCCCCGGGACAGGGGTCAGCGGGGCGGGGCTGCCCCACGGCCGGGTCCTCCGCCTCCGCCCCTCCGCGCGGCCCGCGCGCCCCTACCGGTAGTAGCGGTCATCTCGGAAAGGCGTGAGGTCCTCCTTGAGCTCGCGGTACGCTTCCTGGAGCCGCTTGCACAGGTGCTTGAGCTCGCTGCAGAGCGGGGGCTCGAAGGCAGGGTACTCGGCGTCCATGCCCGCGCCGCCCGCCCGCCCGCGCCCGGCGCCGCCGCCGTCCGCGCGAGCCCCGGCGTCCCCTCCTCCCAGCCGCTCCGCCCTTTGTATCGCTTCCTTCGCCCCCTCGCTCTTCCCAGCTCCGGGGACCGGGGGCGGGGGTGGCCAGCTGGGCGGGACCGAGGAACAGGAGAAGCAGGTGGCGGGGGAGGTGGGGAGGGGGCGCGCAGCAAGGTGGGGCCGGCGCGCTCAGGGCGCCAGCGCTACGGCCTGGGGAGCCGGCCCCAGGGAGGATGGGGATGGGGGTCCCCGCCCCGCCGCCCCGCCCCGCCGAGGGGGGCCTAAGGAGCAGAGGGTGCCGCGCCCATCGGCCGCCGCCCAGGGAGGAGGAGAGGGAGCGGACGGAGGTGGGGGTGGGGGAGTCCAACACAAGATCATCTGCCACCCAGGACGAAAATAGAAAGAGCCCCCTGGCTGCTGCTCGTGTGGGTAAAGGGAATACGCTGGAGGTGAAAACTGAAAGGAAACTGGGGCTTGGGGACGGGACCCAGAGCCCCCTTGCTGAAGGTCAAAGGCTGGAGCCGGGTATCAGTTCAGCACCACGGACAGCTCCCGAAAAGCCTTTTCCCGCCCCATCCCCCACCCCCGTTTCCTGGGTTCCACTTGACCTGATGTAAAATCATTTTTTTTTTAAACATTTTAAACGAAACCCATCACGGTTATGTCATAATATTTTTTAATGATGAAGAAACGTGGCCAATTGAGATGCCTCTTACCACACGTTCTATAGCCACAAAAATAAAATAAAATAAAAAATCAAGTCTCTGCAAAGGCGTTTTTCTCATCCTCTGCAAAGCTTCACACTACTGTGTAAAATAAAACTCACATATCAACACACCCTCCATGGGACTACTTATCCAAAGACAGTGTCATCTCCTTTTGTGAATTTTCCATATAACAAGTGGAGAAACAGTTGTTCCAGATGATGCCAGTGTGCTTCCAGCTTAATTCAGGACAGGTTTCCATGTGAGGTTGATTGTGCAAGCGGGGGAGAAGCCTTTTATAAATATACATTTTGGGGCCCAACTCAATACTATTGAATCTAAATTATAAAATGTGGTTCTCAGGAACCTATATTTTTTCAAGGCTCTGGTGAGTCTAATGATCACTCATGTTTAGATATTCTCAGAATTCCTGTATTTCCTGCTACTTTATTGTGCTCTAATTTCACCCACTCTTCTTACTCTTTACTTTTATCATACTGTTTTATTTCCTGCCTCCCCTTACATTTGGGAACACCTTGTTTGTCTGCTAGCCAAGCTGTCCCCTCGGGTTTTGCAAGTATTCCCATAACTTCTGAATGCCCTGCACTGTGCAGTTAGGTTTTAGCCATACCTCAACAACGTAAGCATGGCATATAACCATTTCAAGAGGACAAAGAATGGAGCTCAGAACTAACTTGATACACCTAAAATACTGTGCAGAAAGACACACACAGTCTGTATTGTGATAAAGATTATGAGACCAGCATATGCCATATTTCAATTATTTTACGACTGGCTACAGAAAGCTTATCATTAAAGGAAATATTAATTAATCTCGGAGATACCCCCAGAACACTTAAAATTTCTCCAGGACCCCTCCTCTAGTTTCTCCAGCCTACACTCTCCTCCACTTTGAACTAACTGCTGCAGCCCCTAAAGGACAATGTAAGTCTCCTGGCTCCAGCACCGTGGGGGTAACTAAGGTGCTACGTTACCTCTTTCATCACAAAGAGCTGGAAATGCTAGATAAAATGTCACATGTACACAGGCGCTGGTACATATATAACAACTCTGTGAACATCACACATCTGAGCCACACAGTACACTGTAATTACTACCAGCTGTGAACTGGCTGCCTTATGCCTTGTGCAGAGCTGTCGTCTACGCCATCTCTTCACCATCAACCGGGAAATTCCCTCCCTCTATTTTTGGGTCCCATGCCTCTGTCTTTAATGGTAGCACATATTCTCCAGTTGGAGGATCCAGTTCCAGGATGGCTCACTCACACTGCTGGTGCTTTGATGCTGGGAACACAGCTGAGCTGCTGGTGAACAGCCTCTCTCAGAAAGGCCTCTCCATGAAGCTGCTTGGGCTCCCTCAGAGCATGGTGGTAGGTTCTCCGGAAGAGATCGCATAAGCTGACAGGCCTTTTAAAAGCCAGTGCCTAGAAGTCTCAGGACAGCACTTTCTTTGTGGAGCAGTATAGACCCAGCCAGGCAGCAGAGTTTTGTGGCTTAGGTTTCTTTGTTTTTGCTATATAGCATGCCACTGTGTGTATATATAGCACAATTTATCCATTCTCCTCTTGTCAGTTTTTTGTTATTCTGATTATGAACGTTCTTGTGTATTTTTTGGGAAGGGCATAAGCACTCATTTTACTAGGGTTTATACCTAATGAAATCACTGGGTTATAGATTAGGCATATATTTGGCTTTAGTAGATATAGTCAAACGGTTTTCCAAAGTGATTGTGAAATTTTACTCCCCACCAACAATGTACAAGAATTCCAGTTGTGCCATATCCTTACTACTCTTGGTTTCATCAAGATTTTTATGTATTTATTTATTAGTAGTGTGGCATATGTAATCTTAGTTCCCCCATCAGGGATTGAACCCGTGACTCTGTACTGGAAGTGCAGATTCTTAACCACTGGACTGCCAGGGGAGTCCCCTTGAGGTTTTTACTTGCAGGCATTCTAGTGGTCTGTAGTGATCACCGTGATTTTTGCCCCATCTTCACTCTAACTTCTAAAGAAAGTGACTTTGCTGCTAGTTCCCAAAATGCTTGAGGAATTTATGGTGCAGACTGGGTTGTTTTTTAGCTTTCCTCACTACAGGCAAAGCATCTAGGCTTTGCATATCTGCTCACTTGCTTTATGATTTGCAAAATTTTGTTATTATCATCTGCTCTCCCATTTGCCCTGTTCTTGAGGGTGTATGATTTGTTTTTTTAAATCCCTTTACTGTCGTTTTAGTGGAGCTTTGAGGGGGGGCGTGTGGAGTTTTAGCAACAGTAATGAATGCTTAGTACCTTCATTTTAGCCATGTCTTACTAACAATGCTGGGGCTTCCCTGGTGGCTCAGAGGGCAAAGTATCTGCCTGTCAATGCAGGAGATGCAGGTTCAATCCCTGGGTTGGGAAGATGCCCTGAAGAAGGAAATGGCAACCCACTCCAGTATTCTTGCCTGGAGAATCCCATGGACAGAGGAGCATGGTAGGCTACAGTCCATGGGGTTGCAAAGAGGAGGACATGACTGAGTGGTAATACACACACAGCACTGACAATGTTAATGGGCTTGCCTGGTGGCTCAGACAGTAAAGAATCTGCCTGCAATGCAGGCAACCCGGGCTCGATCCTTGGGTTGCGAAGATCCCCTGGAGAAGGGAATGGCAACCAACTCCAGTATTCTTACCTGGAGAATTCCATGGACAAAGGAGCCTGGGAGGGGTTACAGTCCACGGGGTCACAGAGACACAGGACTGAGTAACACTAACAACAGTTACATGGGTGTGCAGTTCAAATAGGTACTTAATACATGTTTATTGAATGTTCTCAATTTATGCCTTGTACACTTTCACTTGTCAAAAGGGCCATTATCTTATTCTGATGCTCTTATGAAACTGCAAGAGGGCAAACATATTCATTCAATTGTGGCTAAGAGCACAGATGCTAACAAGAAGGATGAGTGACACCACCACTTTTAAACAATGAGCTTGTGCTGAACACTCCCTAAGTTTTGGCCCCTTTGCAGTCATGAGTTAGTGGGTAGGATTATGTAGAGCACTTAGTACAATGCCTGGCCCACAGTGAATGCTCATTAATGGGTTAACTACCTTGGATCATTTACATATTTCCTCTCCCCAAAAGCACTGATATCCATGCTTTCTCATTATAGAAATGTAAATAACATATATAAGTTTAGGCAAGAGAATGAAAATCATCCATCCATCCATCGCTGATAATCACTGTAAACATTTAAAAAAAACTTTTCTTATAATATGTATAATACTTTAAACTACTGTCCCAAACCCTTCAGTGATTGGCTGGGATCTCTTCATATCATAGAGAACTGTAAAGGCACTAACTAGTTTACAGAAAACTTTTCCTGTCAACATTGATAGCCAGCAGCTCACTTCTAGTGTGACAAAATCATCTTCTCTAAGACCAAGACATTATCAGTTTTTCTTTGATCTCTGGGTTATTTAGAATGCATCTCAAATTGTAAAATATTGAGACAATTTTGTCTTTTCATTGATTTACACATTAAATGCATTGTTTTCCAAAAATATAGTCTATTTGGTATAGATTACTTGAACTTTGTTGATGCTTGCTCTATGGTCTCCTACATGATCAATTTTTATAAATGTTCTACTCTTGTCTCAAAAGGTTTTGTGATGCTCTAGTTGTTGGGTGCCAAGTTTTATTTATATCCATGAAATTAGGCTTTTGAGCCTTGAAGTGAAGTGAAGTCATCCAGCCCTGTCCAACTCTTTGCGACCCCATGGACTGCAACCTACCAGGCTCCTCCGTCCATGGGATTTTCCAGGCAAGAGTACTGGAGTGGGTTGCCATTTCCTTCTCCAGGGGATCTTCCCAACCCAGGGAGAGAACCCAGGTCTCCCACATTGCAGACAGACGCTTTACCATCTGAGCCACAAAGGAAGCTTTGAGCCTTAGATCCATCTATAACGAAAGGAACTGTGTTGTATGCTCCCATCACAATGGTGCACTTGTCAATGAATCCCAGTAGTTCTATCAGTTGACTTTATATGTTCTGAGACTATTTAAACACTTTATGGAAATTTTCACACATACCCAGAAAGAGTCTAGTCTACTGAATTCCCGTGCTCACTCCCTGTCCACATTATCTACCGTCTCGCGACCAGCTTCAGTTCCGTGTCATCTGATTCCTCTACCATTTTTGCTTTGGGGACATATTAAAGCAAATTCCTGATATAACGTTTAACTTTAATATTTTTCTCTCATGAGGACTTAAAACAGACAAAGTATGTTGTACCTACAAGGGAAGAATTGTTTGATGTTAGTAAGCTGAAGGTTCATGGCTTTCAGGATTTCCTTTGGGAAAGCTGACCCCTTGTCTAGTTCAGTCTTCTGTGTCAGAATAGAGTCAAGGTGGGTGTGTGAAGCAGCTGCAGTGATGTCCTGTATCTGGTAGATGCTCAGTGACTACTTACCCTCTGAAAGCTTTAGGAATGGTCTTGGGAAGTCAAGCTTGCTCAACAGCTAACAACAACAGCTAAGGGCAAATGCTTTGGAAAAGTCTTGACATTATCCTTGTTCTTTTGCTGTCAGGATGAGCACTTGGTGCGGCTGAGCAGGGCTCCTGGCTGGGTGGGGAAACGGAGAGTAGTAGGGTGAAAGGGTTGACACCAAATGCTACCTCTAGGCACATCGAGGCTTGTGGTCAAACTTCCCAGTTTATACTGGAATGCTGCTGAATGAGACACTGCTTAGGATTAGTGGTCTCTTAAAAAAGCCCTGTTTATTACAGAGATTTTACACACAGTGAGTACCCACCCTGTTCCAGGTACTTTACAAGGCACTGGCCATTCTCAAGGAGTCCGCAGTGTAGACAGGACATGAACTGTTACATATTCATCCTAATCCACATGTGAGGAGAACGTGATGTGTGCTCTGAAGGAACACAGCAGGAGACTTGATCTAGACTGGGACAAGGGAAGGCTGTGCTGCAACTATGGTCTCGAAAGGGCTCTGCAGGATGAGCTGAGAGGTGACGCTGGGCTGATGGGGAAGGCGTGTCAGGCAGTGAGACAAGCTTAGACAAGGTCAGTGTGGTGAGCGGCTCGCAGAGAGGCACGGGGGCTCTGGAACACACACAGAGCAGTCATTTATCATTATTTATCATTCAGCATAAAGAGGTGTGAGAGCTGAGGCTGGAGGAGTGGTCAGGAGCTAATACCATGCTTACCTAGTGGGAAGGATGGTGACGCACGTCGAACCTCTCCAGCGGGCGCTCTGTGATCCTCTTGATGCAAGTGGGGAAACATACAGAGCTGCCGCTGAATCCTGCCTCAAGGTACCCAGCTGGTGAGCAACAGAGCCCAAGGGCTGGGTCTGGAGGTGACGCCTCTCACTGTCATGGCTGACTGCCATTAGAGGATTTTAACTTGAGCAGTGATATAAAAACAGGGATTTTTATTTTAAAAAATCACCCTGGCTGCTGCGTAGAGAACTGTCCGGGAGAAGAGGGAGCAGGAAGGAGTCTGGATGGGGGGTCACGAAGGCTTGTCCCAGGGTCAAGGCGGCAGAGGTGGAGTAGCGGGAGGAGAGATGAATGGGACCCGAAGGAGAGGGGTGGGCCAGGCAGGCTCCTCCGCACAACGGGGTTCGCCTCTGTTACTGAAAGGGGTGTGGGACCCAGCTCGCCGCTCAAAAGCCAATAAACAGGCCAGGCTGGTGGAAAGAAAGTTTATTTTAGATGTCAGCAACTGGTGGGGGCGGGGGGAGGACATCTTTCCAAAGGCCAGCTCCCCGCCCCACCCCCTGCCACCACGCAAGCAGTGGGGCAAGAGCTTTTATGGACAGAAGTGGGGAGGGGGCTACACGCCGTCACAGCACGGTCAGCTCTGACAGTCATCTTCAAACTCGTCTTCGGGGGTCTGATCGGCGTCATCCTGCTTGCTTTAGGTCCAGTTAATCTTCACTTCCAGGGTCCATTTGTCCCATTTCTCTGAGGCCAGCTCTTGGAACTGTGGTGGCTCACGTCCTGGGTGCAGTCTGATCTTCACCTAGTTAACCTCTCCGCCTTGTGTTCTAGTATCTGTAAGACAGCTCACAGGATATGGCTCAGAATGTTATCTGCAGCCCTTGAGAAAGAACTCAAGATCCTTGACTAAGCTTAATGACTACATTATTATAATTTACTCTCCTTTGTTTTCACATTTCTCACTTCTCAGAATAAACTTACTCGACTAAAACTTTCCACAGACAAAAGGTAGGCAGAGGACGTGGTGGGGTGGGGGCGAGGACCGTGGGGTCCTGTTCTGCTTCACTTGCCCTGGGCCTTGAGTGGACAAGATGAGCTGAGCCGGGAGAGGGATTTAGCAAAGCCTAGGGGACGTGACCCGGAGAAGGGAATGGCACCCCACTCCAGTACTCTTGCCTGGAAAATCCCAGGGATGGGGGAGCCTGGTGGGCTGCTGTCTATGGGGTCGCACAGAGTCGGACACGACTGAAGTGACTTAGCAGCAGCAGCAGCAGCAGGAGACGTGACCAGCTGGGACCTCACACTCTGAGACGCAGGGCTGGGACGATTTTGTCCATCCTGGGGTGACCTGTCTCAACAGGAATCTGGCATGGAGCAGGCACTTCATTTATAGCTGCTGAATTCATAGAAAAAGTTTTAAAATCTATGTCTTGAACCCCTTGAGTAACTTCAGGTGAAGCACTTAGCCCCCTTAGCTTCAACAATCCCAACACTGCAGTCAGATCTGAGGGCCGGCTTGCTCTGCATTCTGAAAAACAATGCACGCAAACATCGATGTGCTGGAGTTAGCTCATGCTGGCTCCTAACAGCTGATGGTTCAATTTTTAGGAATCTTGAGAGCTGATTGCTTAATGCAGTTATTTTTAAACATTAAGCTGCTACTCATTGTTCATCTCTTTCTGACCCCATGTTCAGAGATGTGTTGGTTGCTTGAAATGGGCTCTGGTGGGAATATTTACATCATGGAAATCAGCAAAAAGCCACAAATCAGGAGTTAACTTGGTTTTGTTTATTGCTTCCAGTCTAGGCTCTAGACTTAAGTCATGGAGACAATGTTAATAATGTAGTTTAGGGATTTCCTTGGTGGTCCAGTGGTTAAGACTCTGAGCTCCTGATGCAGGGGCCCCAGGTTCAATCCCTGGTCAGGGAACTAGATCCCATATGCAGCAACTAAGACACAGTGCAGCCAAATAAATAAAAAAATAAATTAAAAAAAATAATGTAGTTTTACCTTGAAAATTGTATCATGTCAGTTGCCACCGCATTGTAAATAACACAAAAATTTAGGTAATTTTCTTCCAGTATTTGGAAACCATTATCCTATTTAGCACAGAAATTGCTCATGTCATTAATGTCCGAGTAAAGTTCTGGCAATGCATGCAATATACATCTTTGCTGTTTCACATGTCTCACTCACAACCAACATTCATGTCAGAACCACGCTTATTTGTCAGTTGCAACCATAGGTTGGCTACAGATATAAGCGTTTAGAGAAAATCAACAAAAGCATTCTCTGAGACCCAAATGGTCATATGGAGTTATGATAGAGCACTGTATATTATTTGTAATTGTGTGTGATGCATTTTTTGTATCACGGCAATTTATAATGCTTATGTGGGTATATCATGCATTCAGGGTTTTGTTTCTAGAAAGTAGTTGTTACTAACAGATATTTACCAGCAGGTCAGTGCACTCAACCCTGAGCTGAAAGTCTTGTTCTCTGAGAAAGGGGATCTCAAAGGAGATGACACCCAAGCATCAGAGGACCAGCAGGAGTAGAGGGGAAGATGACCATGTCTGTCCAGCAGCAGGACACAGGCAGGCTGGATGACTTAAGAAAAGCACAGAGACCTTGGAGTTCTGATAAAGTTGTCATCGACATTTTATACTTCCACTCCTTCTACACGGTGAGTCAGTCAGTAGAGAAATAGATGCTCCCTGAATTTTCAAGAACACGCTGGCTTTCCATTCATGCAGCGCTAAGCTCTCTCGGAGTTGCTATGCCTCCACCTGCCACCTCCCCAGGGGGATTCAGCATCCATTTTTCTCCCGAGGGTGGTATCCCATTTAGAGGTGGGAGAATTCTTATTCAGACGTGTCAGAAGCAGGTGGCCAGGCAGGCAGCAGCCCAGCCCTGTTGCGGATGAGCACCAGTTCCCTGAACTTGCCTTTATCAGTGATGAGAATGTCCCAAGTCTGCCACAGAAAAAGCAAAGAAGTTTTCATGAACTCGCTGTGTGCTCCTAGGGGGCGAACAAAGGCAGTAAAATAAAATTGAGGTTTGTGATAAAACGTGGCTGTAACTGGATGATGATCTGCTGAGCATTTCCTAATTATCTTTCTCACATAATTTCCAGTGGCTCCTAGGACGTTTATCCCCTTACGACTGTTTCCGCATGTGCCCTTTCCATTTTTACAAGATTAAATTAGAAACTGAGCAAGATGCGTGTTTTCTGGACAGCACTTCTTTCTGGACAGTGTTTAAAAATATAATTGAGGCAATTGTAAGGTTGTTTTTTTTTCTCACTACTGCCAGTTAACTTACTGTTCACTGGGGGTAGGTTGATTTCACTCTTATGATACATTTCAGGAAAGTTGGAAATTTGCTTATTTAAACTGAGAGACTGAAGGGATAAACTGACAGTGGCCAGACCCTATACAAACACCCAACCTGAAACCCGCTGTTCACTTCAGTTCAGTTCAGTCGCTTAGTCGTGTCTGACTCTTTGCAACCCCATGAATCGCAGCACGCCAGGCCTCCCTGTCCATCACAAACTCCCAGAGTTTACTCAAACTCATGCCCGTTCAGTCGGTGATGCCATCCAGCCATCTCATCCTCTGTTGTCCCCTTCTCCTCCTGCCCCCAATCCCTCCCAGCATCAGGGTCTTTTCCATTGAGTCAACTCTTCGCATGAGGTGGCCAAAGTACTGGAGTTTCAGCTTCAGCATCAGTCCTTCCAATGAACACCCAGGACTGATCCCCTTCAGGATGGACTAGTTGGATCTCCTTGCAGTCCAAGGGACTCTCAAGAGTCTTCTCCAACACCACAGTTCAAAATCATCAATTTTTCGAAACTCGTTGTAGCCACTCCCAAAGGCCGGTGTGCTCAACATCAGCTTGGAGTCACACTGCCACCTCCAGCAACAATCTCTGTGATAAATGGCCCCAACAGTCAGAAGGTGACCAGTAACTGACGGTTCCCCTAATTTTCATCCCTGTTTCCAATTCAGGGTCAACCAGAGAAAGCCAGTGTGCGCTCCTGACCAACCATCAGACCCCAGGTTTCTAATCAGTCACCTCCAGCTTCCCTGAAGCCTCCATCAGGACACACCTGGGTCTCCCCTTTTCTCCACTAAGAAGCCCCCTCCCCCGGCTCCTCTGCGTCTCTGCCAATCACACTGGTGGTAGCCGACTCCCTTGCTACATCAGACTCTGAAGAACTAGGCTTTGCTTGTCACCAGTGGTTGGTCTTTACTTCTATAAACGTAAGACAAAAACGAACTGCCAGACTATCTTGAGGTGGCCCTGACCCCTGCAGCATCTCCCTGGCATCAGTGGACACCACAGAGTCCCTCTCCAGTGGCCCTCTCGGGGCCCTCAGCCCCGGCCCCCTCCCAGGAGGTGCTCCCCAGGGGCGCGGGGCCCTCCCAGGAGCACGCAGTGAGGCCTGGTGGCCACCAGCTGTCCCCCGGACACTTGGGCAGTCCCCACTTGGATGCCATTCTTCAGGGGCTCCTAGGGGACATTATCTGCTCTTCCATGTCGTCAAATACTCTTGGTACTGGCAACTGACATGACAAGGAGTCTTTTGCAAGAGCTCAGAAGAGATGTTTACTTTTGTAAATCATCTATCGAGCCAGCGTTTCTGGTTATGAACCCCCAACACCTGGAGATCACAGACCTTAGGGTGTACTGGCTTCAACCCAGATGAACACTTGGCTGACCCCAAGTTCTCTTCTCTAAACTGACTGAAAGATGAGGTCTAGGGCCCCAGTAAAGCTGGAGACAAAAATCTCCAAATATTTAGGAACTGATGACGAGCTAGGTCAGAACGAGTCTGGCATTGTCAATCTCAATTATCTTAGGAAAGACTGTATCACGAGAGTTAAACTGCAAATTAAACAAGCCGAATATTTGCATCTCGGTAGGCTGTAAAGGGCAAGAGCTCATTTTGGTTTCCATCAGCTCCGCTTCTTCAGTAAGTACTCTGTAGAAACAAATCAACACTCTACACCTGTGCAGCTCAGCAAACACACTCCACACTTGAGCAAGGGTCTCTTGCCTACTTGAGCAGGAGCGAAGTAAACCATTTATTCTATGGGAAGAGGGAGAAAAGAAATCTGCCTTAGGTTTTCAGTAAAATTCACAGAAGCACAGAATTCTGAAGTCAGGAAGAATGTGCAGGGCATCCAACCCAATTTCTCTACTTCTATTTATTCCTTGGGTCACTGGTCTTACTAAGATGCTCCCTTAAAGCAGGATTCCAAAGGCAAGAAAGTTTGGGTTACTAAAAACTTTGGTATTTCTTCCCCTGTGTAGTCTACCATGCACAACACATTAGAGTAATGGTATTTCTAGAAAACCCTACAGTAAAGGAAGTCTGTTTCCCTTTCATCAGAGCGCAAAGTATTGGGGAAGTATGACCCATCCCTTGGGGAACATGGACTTAAGTCTGGTCTCCCCATCTATAAGCAGTTGTCATTCAGCTGTGCCCGACTCCTTCTGACCCCACGGACTGCAGCATATCACTATTCCCTGTCCTTCACCATCTCCTGGAGTTTGCTCAAACTCATGTCCATTGAGTTGCTGATGCCATCCAATCACCTCATCCTGTGTCATCTCCTTCTCCTCCTGCCCTCAACCTTTCCCACAATCAGGGTCTTTTTCCAGTGAGTCACGCATCAGGAGGCCAAATTATTGGAGCTCCAGCTTCAGCATCAGTCCTTCCAATGAATATTAAAGGTTGATTTCCTTTAGGATTGACTGATCTCTTTGCAGTCCAAGGGACTCAAAAGTCTTCTCCAGCACCATAATTCTAAGCCATCAATTCTTCAGCACTCAGCCTTCTTTATGGCTCAGCTCTCACATCCATACATGACTACTGGAAAAACCATAGTTTGACTACATGGACCGTTGTTGTGATTGATGTCTCTGCTTTTTAATATGCTATCTAGGTTTGTCATAGCTTTTCTTCCAAGGAGCAAGTCTTCTTTTAAAATTTCATGGCTGCAGTTACTGTCTGCAGTGATTTTGGAGCCCAAGAAAATAAAATCTGTCATTGTTTCTACTTTTTCCCCTTCTACTTGCCATAAAGAGAAGGCAACTGGATCAGTGGTTTGAGACACTGTGATGGAGCCAGACTTTATCATCCAAGTTTCCCCATTTTGGGGAATCCTGGGGGTGGGGGCTACTGTTGCACACGTAGTGAAAAACGTTGCATAACCCCGGGGCTCAGCAAGTGCCTGAACACATCAGAGCTAAGCAGCATGGGGGCTACCTGAATTTCAGATCAATCAACTCAAGGCAGACATCCCACACGGCCAAGACGCTGTCCTCAGAGACAGCTGAGATTTAATAAATTCCTCAGGCTTATCTCACCTCAAGATAAACTCAGTAAGTTCTCTGCTATAGTTTTCTTCTAATTTCCCACAGAGCTTCTACTTGGCCTCAAGAGCAAAGTTTCAAAAACAAGTCTGCTGAATGGATAAGAAAGCACTGTGTACATATACACAATGGAATATTACTCAGCCATTAAAAAGAATACATTTGAATCAGTTCTAATGAGGTGGATGAAACTGGAGCCTATAATACAGAGTGAAGTAAGCCAGGAAGAAAAACACCAATACAGTATACTAATGCATATATATGGAACTTAGAAAGGTGGTTAACGATAACCCTATATACGAGACAGCAAAAGAGACACAGATGTATAGAACAGTCCTTTGGACTCTGTGGGAGAGGGCGAGGGTGGGATGATTTGGGAGAATGGCATTGAAACATGTATATTATCATATGTGAACCGAATTGCCAGTCCAGGTTCAATGTGTGAGGCAGGGTGCTCGGGGCTGGTGCACTGGGATGACCCAGAGGGATGGGATGGGTAGGGAGGTGGGAGGGGGGGTTCAGCATGGGGAACACATGTACACCCGTGGTGATCCATGTCAATGTATGGCAAAAACCACTACAATATTGTAAAGTAACTAGCCTCCAATTAGAATAAATTTATATTAAAAAATAAAAATAAAAAAATAAATTTTAGCATAGATTACATAAAAAATAAAGATTATTTTTAAAAAAAAACACAAGTCTGGGAACTGCACTGAAAATTCCCATCCTCGTGCAAGGGAAATGCCAGGAGAGAGGCTTTCACATTCTCTAAAGCACAGAGAATGCACACTCTAGGGAGCGAGGTGATGTGGAGGGCAGGAAACCCAGGAGATGGAAACCAGAAGGGAGGTAACTATTTTCACCCAGGACTCGGTTTCCTGCCAGGGTTCTGCTTCCAGGCTGGTGTACCTGCTATCGCCTGAAGCTACGGTTCCAACAGGAACTTCGAGTAAGACTTCAGAAACAAGCCTCTTCTTCATGTGGATGGTTGCATGTTCTTCAGTGCATCGAGCAATGGCTTCTAAGATAAGCAGAGAAGCAAATCCACGCAGACCAGCTCCTTCATGACGCCTGGGTGAGTAACCGTTCGATCTTCTGACAGCTCTAGAGGAGGAGCTCTGGGCCGGGTGAGCATGCCTGCTGGGGGCCAGGGAGGCCCACCTACACTGCCTCTCTTTTCTCCGGAGATGACTAAGTGCAAGTGGCTCAGAGCTCATTACAGGCGGATGATTAAGAAACACCCGACTGAGAAGCTGGGAATTAAAATTAGGTCTATTCATTAATGTGATCCAGAAACCTTCGATTCTACTTCAGCATTGTTTTTTTGTTTTTGTCTATGAAATCCAGAAATCATTTCAATCTCTCAAAGCTTCAATTTTCTTCTGAAAGAAAAGTCAAAAGGTATCTACTTCATAATGGAGTCTGGAGATTCAGCTGTGCATTCTTGGAACATCTGCCATCTCCACGAGGCAACTGTGTATCTCCAATGAGTTTTGGGCTCCAAAATCACTGCAGATGGTGATTGCAGTCATGAAATTAAAAGACGCTTACTCCTTGGAAGCAAAGTTATGACCAACCTAGATAGCATATTAAAAAGCAGAGACATTACTTTGCCAACAGAGGTCCGTCTAGTCAAGACTATGGTTTTTCCAGTGGTCAGGTATGGATGTGAGAGTTGGACTGTGAAGAAAGCTGAGCGCCTAGGAATTGATGCTTTTGAACTGTGGTGTTGGAGAAGAATCTTCAGAGTCCCTTGGACTGCAAGGAAATCCAACCAGTCCATCCTAAAGGAGATCAGTCCTGGATGTTCATTGGAAGGACAGATGGTGAAGCTGAAACTCCAGTACTTTGGCCACCTGATGCGAAGAGTTGACTCACTGGAAAAGACCCAGATGCTGGGAGGGATTGGGGGCAGGAGGAGAAGGGGACAACAGAGGATGAGATGGCTGGATGGCATCACCGACCCGATGGACATGAGTTTGAATAAGCTCCAGTGATGGACAGGGAGGCCTGGCGTGCTGCGATTCATGGGGTCGCAAAGAGTCGAACACAACTGAGTGACTGAACTGAATGAATTTTGGGGGCCGGGATAAGGGAGCTAAATTGACTCCCTATTCTCTTAACACTACTAGGAAAAGAATACTGTATGCCAGAATAAAAACAGAATGCATCCTTTTCAAGATGAGGTTTTAAAAGGAAAGGGATTTGTCAAGTATCCTCACTTTGAAAATAAATCACTTCTGGAGACACCAACTCACAATGAATGGCCCCAAAGCTGACAAGGAGCCGGGCTGGTGGAGAAGGTAATTCCACTCCTACATGTGGCCCTCAGTTCATGACAGAGCCTGGTCCTGAGGCTCTTGGGCCCTCAGCTCATGATAGAGCCTGGTTCTGAGGGTCTTGGGCCCTTGATTTCAGGGGAGGGGAGGAGGGAGCTTGTTTCTGATCAGGTCTCCTTGCTACCTGATTTAAGTGGTGAAGATACAAGGAATATAAACTTGAAGCTCACAAACTTTCACAATAAAACAAAACCTATTTTGATTCTCATACAAAATTCAGGTTAGCTTTGTATGACTATTACTATTTAAAGCAGAGGTTTATAGTTCTATGATTATTTAGAAATTAATGATTAGAATTTGTTAGAGATTAAAAAAAAAGAATTTGTTAGAGATGACAGTGGTTTTTGGTTCTGTCTCTTAAAGCCTGAGTGACCATATATATCTATTTTTTATCTCTGGAAAAACCACATGGGTGGCTCTGTAAATGTGCATGGGAACAGTATTCTCAGATGAGCCTCCTGTGACCCTCAGCCCTTGCCTCCCTCCCAAGGTCAGAGGGAATTCCAGGGCACAGCACAGAGGTGCACCAAGTCTCATTAGTAGTAATAACAATTAACAGTTATATTAGCACTTGTAGTGGAACTGCTCAAGACCTGGTTTTATTAAGTTTGTTACAAAGTAAAAAAGAAAGGTGTCAATGTATTTAGCACCTCAGATCTTGTAGGTGCTAGCTGAACCACCTTGAATTGGTTTTCTTTAAAAAAGCAAGGAGAAATAAAAACAAAAACTCAAATCAACTCAATAGGAAAATAGCACAACTCAGACCTCTCAGAAAGAACAATGATAATAAAGGTCTCAGGTGTCAAGTAACAGTTGGCGGTAACCCAGGAGTCAAACTGGAGCCGCCATCATACTGGGTCATGCCAACAGAGAGAAACGATTTCTTCTCAAATGATACAAGACCACATCTGAATTCGGCACACAAGCAAATGATGGGTTGTTTTTTTTTTTTTTGATCTGAAAATTTTATTAAGCCATAGCTGACAACTCTTACAATGTCAAATCAAGGAAAAAAAAATTGAGATTGACCCATCTTGATAATAAAGATGGAAAATAATTTGGACAAACCACATCATTTTGAATGCAAACCACCAATGCCTTCTAGAATACCTCCTGTACAATCAAATACACAAAACACATAAGGAGAGAGGAGACAAGGGTGAGCTCATCAGAATGAAAATTGGAAACCTCAACAGATCTTGCTTGGAAAGTGAAACAAAGCAGGATGCTGAGTTAAGAAACCAACCAACTAACCATCCAACCAACAGGTGAGGAATCGGGTGCACCAAGCAGCTCGCCAGTCCCCAGGCGGGGGCGAGAACATGCAGGTGGTCTGGTTTGGTCTGGGGCCTGTGCACCTGCATTGCTCGAGTAACTGCTAGAAGAAAACAACAACAAAAAAGGAAACACCAATAGTAATAAATTCAGAAAGTGTGTCCAAATTCACAGTACTCAAATGATGCATTTAGAAACAAATGCAAAAACAATACTCCTTTGGTAAAATAATACAGTGCCTTCTCAAATGCAAACTTTTCTACGACACGAAAAAAACTGTACCTATAGTAAACAAGGTCTTAAAAGAACATAGAACACACAGGCACAAGTTATAAGAAAATCACACAATGTCAAAGAAATGAAAACCACAACCCTTCAGAGTTTCATCAGCCAGAGATAAGGAGACACACAAATGGTGAAGTTTTTGAGATGTGTGCTGTGACAAAAATCCCAGGAACCCACACTACATCTGGACACATCTTGTCTCAACCAACTTTGTTCACAACCACTGACTTGGCCGAAAGATACACGGCCCACAGGGGACAGAAGGGGTTCCTTCTTGAGAAACCTGCACACGAAGATCGTGCAACACTGCAGAGCACACTTGATAACTCAAGCCAGACTAGGCACACACTCCTTTGTCTTTCCCCACCCACTCCTTGGGGCAAATGGTGACCTGCTTCCGGGCCATTCTCAGGGGTGCCCACCAGCAGGGCACACGCGTGTGTGGCTCGTGTCTCACCCGGAACCAGGGTGCTTAGTCTCGCTTGGTCATGTGATCCCACGGACTGCAGCCCGCCAGGCTCCTCTGTCCATGTGGATTCTCCCAGCGAGACTGCTGGAGTGTGTTGCCATGCCCTCCTCCAGAGGATCTTCCCAACCCAGGAGTTAAACCCAGGTCTTCCTGGATTCTTTACTATCTGAGCCACCAGGGAAGCCCATGAATACTGGAGTGGGCAGCCTATCTCTTCTCCTGGGGAACCTTCGCGACCCAGGAGTCAAACCAGGGTCTCCTGCATTGCAGGCGAATTCTCTACCAGCTGAGCCACCAGGGAAGCCCGCTTGGAACCGGTGCTTTTGCATACTCTTATGAGAACAAACATGATTCCAAACTCATCTGCTTTTAGAGGTAAAGCTTCCAAAGGTATTATTTTAAATGCACTGGTTTACATTCAGTAGGTGGCTCATGAAAACAGGCAAAAAAAAAAAAAATTCTCTACAAAAGGCCATGTTTTGAAACCTACCTTCCAAGTCTGTAAAGTGGAATGAGGAAATGTACATTTCAGGCCTTCACACCATCAATCTGGACTGCAGGCGTTTAGAAGATTGTTCAGGCTGTCCTTTCATTTTACAGAAGGACAAACAGAGACCCAAGGTCACCCAGCAACTCTGTGGCAGAGCTGGCTCAATCCGGGGGTCGGTCTCCTGGCTTTCATCTATGATCACACACTTAGGTGTCCTCTTGGGGCACACGATAAGGAAGCAACAGCCAAGGGTGAAAACACTGCAAACGCTTGGACTTCTCCTGCCACGAGAGCTTTGACATTTTCTTGCTTTCTTGGTGTGAGTTCTTCTTAGGATACACATACATTCAGTGGGTGTACTATACTCAAAGCTGTGCCTTTGGTTTGATGAGGTTAAACCGAGTTTGAAATTGGTTTTCATGTTTGTTAATATACCGCTTCCCTCAGAGAGGTGTGGATCCTGTTATGCAGTTGGCTATTTACTGGGCTAATGTTTTTAACTTTAGAGATTCAATGAGGTATCTTAATATTCATAAATTGCTATTAATAAACACAAAGTATGTAGACTTCCGCTGCTTAAAGTACTGACTTTGGTAGTATTTAAAAGAGATTGACCAAATGAAAGCAATTTTCAAAATAAGTGAAATCGTCACCATTAACTGCAAAGACAATGCCTTACAGCGGCTACAGCCACCTGTTTCCGTCTGATTGACGAGTGGCTACCGCCTCCTTCAGGCTGGGGCAGCTGCTGCTCATCAGAGGCGAATTCCTGCCAAACATCCAGGGTGGAGGCCTTCGTCCCCGCATAGGAAAAAGGGCTTCTGGAGACTGAGCTAAGCATCATCAAATTTAGTTCATTATCTGTTACAAATATTCACTTTCTCTTCACACGTATTTGTCACTTTCATTCTAAGGATTTCTCTCCATTTTACCTCTTATTTTAATTGAAAATAAAATTTTCAACAGAAAGGGAAATACTATTTTAGGATTTGTTATCTCGAAGAACTCTCCTTTGTATAAAATTGATAATACAAAATGAAAAAAAAATTACTTCTAAAGGATGAGTTTTTCCCAATCAGAAAAAGTACAAACTGTCCAGCAAAAAAAACACCTTCTACCATATCCTTTTTATTTCTTGCAGCAAAACATACTGCCACCAAATAAGTCATTACAAACATACTATTTTTCTAAATAAATAATAAAATGGTATAACTCACCAGATCATAGTAACAGAATGATATCTATGAACACTATCAAAGCAAGATAAATAATTAACTCTTGGACAATGAAACAAGGAAACTGCCTTTAAATTATTTAGAAATAGGCTCTAACCATTATTGCACAACTGAGAGTAAGCACAGAAACATTGTATTAAGCTACACAAACTCATATAAAAGAATTCTATAATTCTGAGCACATAGCTAAATTCTTTCTGGAAAAATTTACCCACCAAAGAATCAGGTTCAATATTTTAAAATATGGGAAACTCTGGTAATAACGGGGAGACGGCCTTCACCATATTTAAAACCTCACCTGTGTTTCTTCGGGGTCTGGAGAAAATGGTAAGGGGATGTCATCTTTCATTGGGCCTGTTTCCTTCCTAACTTTTAAACTAAAACAGAAGATTAAAGACAATTTTTTTTTAATACGTTTCTACAGTATCTTCCACTTGTTTCTTTTAAAAACAAAATCTAAATTTAGGACCCTAAACCAGTAGACAGTTCTTGTGCTCCTGCCCTACTCTCACAGATACAAGTAACCAAAAACATGAACTGGGTCGTGTTGTGAGCAGGACTAAATATGGCCCAACAAGTCCCCTAGGAGAAGGAGATGGGGAAAGATAATCTCTGGATTTTTGTTGTTGCAATTAACAAGTAACAGTCAAGGAACTACAGTAAGTTCTGTAACTTTAACCATGTTCTCCCAGTGGTTTATCACCTCAGTAAACAGTCTGTACAGTTAATAAACAATTTTTTTTTCTTTCTAGAGAAGTTGGTGGGGCTCTTGTCAAAGAACTGATTATAACTCTATCTTTTCACACCCTAGCAAGTGCCTAACATCTTTTATTTTTTATTACATTCCTAATCTGTTGGAAAACATCTCTAGCCAACTGAATTTTAATACAGCCCCAAAGAGGAAAGGAGTGCTTTCAAACCAGTGCTGTCAGCATTTTTAGGAAGAAAAAGTACAGAACGGTTATCTAACGGGATAGATACTGTGTCACCTGGGGCTCCCAGATCCCACAATGAGAGCGGGAGAGGGAGGGAAGCCCCGCTTCTCGGCCTCTAGTGACCCACCCCTGCAGCCCAGAAAACTGCTGCCCCCACTACATGTGGGGAGCTTGCTCCCGAAGTTGATCAGACAGAAGGATCGCTGAGTCGACGGAATTCTGACACACTGGGAAACTAGTGGAGGCGTCACTGTAAACGCGCGCTGACGAGTGAGCGTAGCCCTTGGACTGCGCGCACACCTGCAGGAGTCCCTTCCTCCCGTCATCCTTCCCTGTCAGCTCATGAGCACATCCTTTCATATCTGGTAACAGCACCCCCAAGGAAAAAAACCCTCCTTTTATTAGTCAAACACAGTGCATTTGCCAAAATACCCTTCATTAATCAAGCACCTCGGGGGGAGGGGAGGGAATAACATCATGTGTGAATTAAACGGTGCCCCACCAAGAGAACCTGTACCTTCAGGATTTTTTGGTTGTGTTTTTCTTCAAACGTTCTTTGTGTGTGTGTTTTTTACACTAGTGGTGATGTTGGAGGAATAATAAAAGCTGGGTGTTGTGGAGGAGGAGAACGACGCACACTCCTGGCCTCGGAGAACCAGCCAGGCGGGAAGGCGGTCGACCTTCCTTCTCAAGTGCCCCCCCTGTCCTGTGGCCGACAAGCAAACCCAGCAGGACATCCACTGCCACAGCAGCCTCGCCTCCCAAGCACCACTAGGTGCCTCGCACCCTTCAGTCCCAAATGCCACTCTCCTGTATCTTACTTTTGTTTAAAAAGAAAGAAAGAAAAAAAAAGACAATAAAGGATAATAAAAACCCAAACAAGTAACGACGAAAGGTCAATGCCCTCTCCTGGGCCCGAGAGACGTTTCCAGTCCTGCCTGCATCTTCCGGTCCCCAGGGCCCTGGGGCTCCTTCAGGTCCACGGTCAGGCCTCTCTCCTGCTCACACCAGGCCCCTCACTTGAGGCGCTGAGTCACGTTGGCCAGGGCAACCGCAAAGGCCTGCACGGCGGAGAAGGGGTACTGGAAGTCCAAGATGTAGGCGCTGCCGTCGATCCTCCCGAACTGCATCACCTGCGGTGGGGTGGGGTGGGGTGGGGAGGCAGGCGCGTTAAAGGAGACCGTCAGGGCCACTCCCGACAGAGGCAGACAGCACGTCTGTGAGAGTTCTGCGGCTCTGAGAAACTCTTCAATCTAACTGTGAGTTAGTGGGAAATAAAGGCCTGGAGGACCATGTTGAACCTCGCGGTGGGGAGGCCATGAGGAAGGTTCAGAGTGTGGGGAGTTCCGTGGGTCAGAGGAAGGGGCTTCCCCGCCAAGGAAACAGAGTGGAGAAGAAAGCAGTGGAGAGAGGAATCTCCAGGCTGAGAGAGGCTGAAGAGAACCACTGCTTGTGACTGTCAGATGTCCCTGCTCAGACAGGGACCAGGAGGGCACGCTTGGGCCCCTTGTGGGCCTCTGTGTTCCGGGCACCCTGGAACCACAGGGTGATTACTGGGACCACACTGGTGATGTTGTTACATGATGTGACATTTATTTGCTCATGGTCTCTTTTCCATTTTTGTAAACTCCATGAAGAGAGGGATCTTTCCTCTGCTTTCCTCAGTGCTCTAATTTCAGCACTCAAAACAGAGGTGGGCAAACTCTTGGGGAAGGGCTGAAAATAAACATTTCAGACTTTGCAGGTCACATGGACTTTGCCACAACTATTGAACTGCTGTTGTAGGGTGAGAGCAGGCTAGACAGTACTGAAGTGGACGGATGTGGCTGTGTCTCAATAAACATTATTTGTAACATTTTTTATAGAAAGAGGCTGCAGGCTGGATGGCCCTGTGGGCCATAATTTGCCAACTCCTGGGCCCAGAAGACTGCAAGGCATATAGCAGGTACTCTATAAACATTTGTTGAGCGAATTAACAATGTTGAGATTTAAACGAGTGGTGGAAAGAGTTCCTAGAATAGTGGAGAAGGACAGTCCAGAATGACAGGCATGCAGTGGGACCACAACTCCAGGCTGGAGCAGGAAGAACTGAGAAACTATGAAAAATGCTCAAGTGCACCAAGAGGAGATGCACATTCTGCCAGAGAATCACGGGAGGACTTAATGACAGAAACACAGAGAAATAAGCAAACAGAAGCTGGGTAATCAATACGTCTAGGGTAATGAACCTACACAATAAAGGAAACAGAATGGCTCAGAGATGAGTCATATTTACTGGCACAATCAGTGGACTCAAGACTACTGATTTACCTGGGAAAGGGGGAAGGGAAAGTTCACCTGTGCTGGGGGGAGACTGGGGTGAAGAAAACAAACCCTCAAGTTGCTCAGACAGAAATAAGTACATGATGCTCCAAACTGAAAAATCAAGAGACAGAAGTAGAAACGTGCTCTTTGCCAACACATCAACAGACACCAGGAAAAGCAGACAGAACTGGAAGAGTACGCCTCTGGGAGGGTAGGTTCTGGAAGCGGGCAAGTACCTACTACTTTCCTCATGGGTCTTGTAGGAACAATTGGACTTTAAAAAATCAGGACATGGGATATTTTGGTGAGAAATAAATAAGACAGCGACAGGCACACTGAAAATGAGAGGCCTGAGTGGCCCCACCCTGAGAGACATCAGCTGTTTCCCACGGTTCCCATTGGCCTTCTGAATGATTCTCCTCGAAGGCCAAAGCCCAGAGACCTGTCGCAACCAGAAGGTTGCGTTCTGGCCGCACCCGGGGACATGGCTTCTTACCTGCCGCCCCTCCAGCTCGATCTGGAAGTTCTTTGCCGACTCCTGGGTCACCCGCCCCCCGAAGTCCAGCTGGTACACCTGGGTGGCCTCGTTCCAGAGTGGCTGCTTGTTGGCCATGACGTACACGAAGCCCTGGCTGCCCAGCCGGCCGTCCTCCTTCTCGCTGGCCTTCCTGCACTTGAACTCCTCCAGCTCGCTGGCAGCCCGCAGGCTCCTCTTGCTCTTCCAGCCCTTCTTGCTGCCCTGGCTCTGGTTCATCAGCTCATCCCCGCTGATGAACAGCTCTGGCTCGCTCTCCGAGCTGTCCTGGAACTCATTCGTCTTATTCAGCTTCTTCGACTTCAGCTGGTCCTTCTGACTCTTCACTTTCTTCTTCTCCCTCCCCAAGCGGGGGCTGGAGATGAGGGAATTAAAATCGCTCAGCGTCCGAGCCTCCTTCTTCACCTTGCCCTCGGTGATGGCCTGAACACTGCCCTCCTCTGCCCGGCTGTCCAACCGCTTTCGGTTCTTCTTCCCGAATTTCTCTGTCCGCTGGGGGACCGGGCTCTCCGTCAGGGAGAGAACTTCTTGGAAGTTGTCTGCGGTCTCCACCATCACCTCCGTCCCCAGGTGGCTTTGGAGATCAGTGGGCGGGGGGGACACCAGGGGCTTCTCCACCACCAAGTGTGTCTTGGGGGGGAGAGTGCCTTGGGGGTTCTGCACGGGTGGGCAGGCGCTGTAGGAGTTCCAGGGGTGCAAGGCAATAGGGGGCAGCTGTAAACTGGAGCAGGCGCTGCTTCCTGGGTACATGGGAGGCAGGGTACAGTAGGCCAGGCTGGGCGGGTAGGCCGGCTGCAGAACCACGGAGGACTCCGGCTGGGCAAACTGCGCTGGGGCCAGGGCGTCTTTTGGGGAGCAGGGAGCCTGCACCCCCGGCAGCGGGGAGGTGCTGTAGCCAGCCGGGTAGGGCACCCCCATCCCATAGCCAGGCTGGAAAGTGGCAGTAGGGCTGGCGGGAGCCTTGGGGGAGGCGAAGGGCACTCGGGACACGTCCAGGTGCTGGCTCGGACCTACCATCAGAGGGGGCAGCTTCAGGGGGTTGGGCACCACGCTCGGGGCTGTCCTTTCCTGAGGGACCCACACGTCCTCCCCCAGCACGGTGTCCCACTGGTAGGGGGGCGGCCGCTTAATGGCCACGGCTGCCTCTCCCAGCGCCGTGTGCCTCGGTGGCTTGTCGGCTGGACAGTGCTGGGCCAGCGCCTCGTCCTCCGTGAAGGCCGAGTTCACGTAGTCGGCGCGCTCGCGGGCGCCTTCAACCGCGCCCAGGAGGCTGTAGGACGACTGGGAGCTCAGCGGGGAAGTGCTGGCCGCGTGTGCCAGGCCGGCGCCAGGTTGCGCCCCCGGCTCCGGCCGGCCCGCTGCGCCCCCCGCGCCGCTGCACTGGCTGCAGGTGTAGAGCGCAGGCGGCGGCCGCGCAGGGAAGGGCGCTGCGCCCTTGGGCTTGGGCGGGTGCGGCGGCGGCCGCGGGGGCTCGCCAAGCTGCGCCGCCCTGAGCGCCACCTCGCGGTTGTTCCTGCGCAGCGTGGCGTGGATGAGGCCGCCGTCAGGCCTCTGTCCCGCGCCCCGGCTGGGGACCACCGGGCCGGCGAGGTCGGGGTAGGGCGGCGGGTCCCCCGGGGGGATGGAGTAGCGCGGGACCGTCAGGCGGTTCAGGGTGGCGCTGGTGCAGGGCTGTGGGACCTTCTTCTCGGTGGCCGTGAGCCTCAGCGTGGCCGAGCTGCCCGGGCCGGGCAGCGTGTAGGTGTTCTGCGAGCAGAGCATCCGCGTCCGGGGCCGGCACACCTCCTCCACGTTGCCGCTGCTGTCGAAGGTGGTGATCCGCTCGTAGCCCAGGGGCGGCTGGTAGTGCGCCGCTGTGGGGTACGGAGAGAAGTCGCCCTTCTTCAGGCACGTGTCCACCGGGGGCTGCGGGGGCGGCAGCGGGGGCGGCGGCGCCGCCGTGGTGGGGGCGGCGGGGATGGTCCCGGGGTAGGGGGGCGGGGGGTTCATCTTGGCCACCTGGACCTCCTGGGGGGCACTGAACACCACCGCGTCCCCCTCAGTGGCCAACTGGGGCACTGGCCGCAGGGCCTTGGTTGGCTTCTGCAGATGCTCGTGGTCTCGGTCGCTGTGGTCCAGTATGGACAGCTGGATGGCCCCCTGGGCTGGCGGCGGCAGGGAGAGCTGAGGCGGGTTGGGGAGGCCGCGGCCCATCTCCACCCCTCCGAAGATCACCTGGCCTGGGCTGGAGTAGCGGCTGGACACGGGGTACTGGCCGGACACGGGGTACTGGGCGGCACTGTCACTTGCGTGCTCGGCGCCGCCCACGGCTGTGGTCTGATTGGTCAGCACGTCCAGCTGCACATTCTGGTTGGCCAGCAGGGACTGTACCAGCCCAATGCTCTGCGTGGGGGACATGGCTTGAGCCGAGCTGTGGATGGGGGCGATGGGGATGTTCACGGTACAGGGCGGGTTGTTTTCGGGTACACCAGATGCTCCTGTCACTGGAAGGCAATTAGGGAGATGAGCTGCTTACAAAACAGTGCCATGAAACTGGGTCAGCACAATTCACCCAGTCCTCCTGCATACCAAATGGAATGGCTACAGAGGAAGGTGTGTTTGCTTAAGTAAAGCCAGACAGTTCACAAAAGTTATGCAGAACTTCTCTAATGTTTCTAGAAGGTCACGCAGGATGACCCTGATGGGTTCTTCATAAGCTTAGGGCATTGCCAGAGCTTTTCAATAAATACCATGTACCTGAATGGCACCAGGGCAAATAAAGTATTTAAAGATGCTGATTACTCCTGATCTTGATAAAAGGGCCCACCCTTGTGCAGGAAGCGGGCAGTGGTACAGTGTCAAAGTTCACTGAAGACTCAATGCCTAGGCTTCAGGGTAGATTTCTCCAGAGTTATGGGCTGGTCAGTGTAGGACCTGTCCTGCAGCACATGGTGTCTGGTATTTGTATATAAATTAAGTTTCTGTAAACAGAACCATGTGAAATGCAGCAGAAAAGACCACTGAAAAGACTCTTCCAGCAAATCTGCATGTGAGGGGAAGGGTCATTTCCTAATTTATCTGCTTTTTAGCATTTCAAACAGTTTGTAAGGTGAGCCACACTGAGTAAACCCTGTACACGTGTCTTACTTGTACAGATCGTGCATCTGCACGATGACCGGCAGAGCACATGGAGTGCTCGGGCCCCCGTCTGAGTGACCCTGTCTGAAGTGCTCACTGACTGTGCCACGCTGGTCCTGCAGGCCTGTGAGCGCTGCTAGTGTGTGAGCAGGAAACAGAACTTAAGCAGCTTATCGCAGAGGCGGGCTGACCTTTCACCAGGACTGTAGCATGAAGCCAGCTGGTTCATGAAAAGCCAAGCCTGCTCTCAGCTCCTGTAGCAGACTCTCCCCGCCCCTGGGTGCTCCAGTGAGACGGCACGACCTCCTGGCTGCCCGAACCCAGGCCCCATCTCAAAACTACTCTTTCTATTCAGCTTCCTCTTCCAGATGCTCTCCCCTCTGCATGGAACTCTGAGGGCAGGTGTCTTCCCCGCTGAAGGAGGGTCTCTGTCACGTCCTGAGCACTGAGTGTAAGCCCCTCATCCACAGGGAACCGCAGACAATTATGACCACAGCTGAGTGTCGGACGGAGCTCTATCTGTCACCTTCCAGGAGAACGGAGGCCAACACGGGGAAAGTGTAAAAGACACTCCTATATCCGAGGCTGTGAACAGCAGGACTTGGGCTATATGCTCAAATGTGTGCAGCCTCACCAAATGGCAGGCTCCTGTGGTTGGTTCCAATGCCGTGCCCATCAGGACTGCGTGAGTTGATAGCATCTGCTCCCCCACTCGGAGAGAGAAGCCGTCAGAGAGCCACAGGTGGCTACCATGAGCCAGCACCACTGCTTCAGAGGTAAAAACCTAGGCTGCGAGAAGTCCAGCGAGTGCCCACGTTCAGGGCCTGAGGTGGGGTCAGAGCCCCTCGCCCTGCTCCTCGTGGCGGGGGCAGAGCCCCTCTGTTCGAGAATGACCAGGGACACAAGTCTGTGAACCATGCAGGGTTCCTCTGGCTCAGAAAGCAGAGATTTTTCAGAGCCTGTATTTACATAATTGCAGGCAGGCTTTTTTGAGAACAGTCACAGATGAGTAACTGGCAGACTACTTATAAATCATTCTAATCTATTAATAATCAAAATAGGGTCCCCTGACCTGAAAGCACTTTAATTAATTTGAGATGCTACAAATATTTCAAATTTGTAAACTAGAATTTTAAAACCTTGTACCAGATTTTAACTCAGACCAGGCTTCCAGGCACAGAGCCCTGCACGGCACTTAGGAGAGAGGAAAGCTGAAATGCACAGGTTTTCCACCCTGGGGTGGGGCAGGTTTGAGAAACCTGGCTTTGCGGGCACAGGGTCGTGTCAGTGACATCATTCTCTAAGCAGGGGCTGACAGGATGAGAGCTGGCCTAGGGCCGGTGAGACTGGGCTTCATTCAGTTCTGATTTCTGAGTCCTGACTGGTCCTGTTAATAATGTCTCTTTATCCAGACATGGGACCAAGAGGAAAACCGTAAGGATAACGAGATGGTGGACGTGCTCTGTGAACACGAGGCATCACGACCCCGCAATCATCCTTGCCTGGTGGCTTCTTTCCTCCCCACACCAGCGACAGGATGTGCCCTTTCTCCTGCGATACCTCACACACCTTCCACCCTGACTGAGGAAGCTGTACCTTTTCCAAACCGTGTCAGCAGGCACACCTGACATGCTGGAATCCTCAACTACTTACCATTCTGTCCTCCCACCGTTAACAGAGGGTGTGGGCTCATGACAAACCAGTTGACATGTGTGAACACACCTGGCAAGTCATCTTCATCTTCACTGAAAACATTCGGGTTGAAGACAGGTAAATTAACGTAGTCCATGGAAATCTTCCGAACCTCCGGGAGATAGATGGTCATCTGCCGCGGCTGGAGATGCAGGAGGCTGGTTTTGTAGATTACTGGTGGGGAGGAGGGGGACGCACAGTCACAGAGATGCGGCAGAGGACAGCCAGGGCGCCAGCGGGGCCCCTCGCGGGAAGGGAGATAGGGCCACGGCAGCTCTGCCGTCACAAGACAGATCTCATGCAGGCAGAGCCCAGGGCCCAGGGGCAGCCCTTCCAGGCACAAGACCGCCAACCCCTAACCCGGACACAGCGTGGACGCGGGCATGACAAACAGCCGGACACAAAAAATTCTTGGTCTACACAACAGATTGCCCAATCACTCTGCCAGTGTTTTGTCTATAGAACCACACACATTTCACATGTTAAAGACACATTCTGTTTGGAATGAGCTGGGTATGATAAATTTATTTTTAAAAACCATATTTGTAATCAGAAGGATAATTTAGAGAAAATAGTTATGATAACCACAATGCTAAGCTCGGGGAATCAAATTCTGCTTTTATTCAGGACTGAATTCTTGTCTGACTTACTTTAAACATCAGGATAGAGACTTACAGGAAACTGCCACATGCTTTCTATAGAAGGGCCGAGTAAACGTGAGCAGGCAGAGCTACTCACTTGAGTTGGGTACAGAGAGAGCCAGAAGCTCTGGGTTCCTGCCCGGCTCTGTCCTCCCCTGGTTCCATTTTCTCCAATGTCTCAATCTTCCAACAGACATGACATTTAACTGGTCCTCGAAAAAGTCTATAAAAATTTACCACTAAGAACTGCACTAACAGTCAGCCAACTTGTTCTTATAGCCTCTAATGCTCTCTTCTTGACTTTTCTCAGAAGTATCTTTTGCCTCAAGAACCTAAAGACACTGGTACCAAAATCTGCCCACAGTATAAGGCCAGAAATCAAAACAACCAGAAAACCTATCAGAGCTTTTGGCTATTTTTTGTCATTTTCATCACCTAGGGTTTGTATAAAAAAAAAATGAAAGTACCACTGGCAAAAAAAAAAAGAAACCAATTTGAACAATAATTTTATTCTTCACTACATCATGGTGGCTAGAGTCAAACTTTGGAGGGAAAATACACGCTAATCTTTCGGTGTCGTGAGAGCTCACTGTTAGTTTAGGCCACTGGAGGTTGAAATTGATTCCTGAGTCTGAGTTCCGATGGGGGTGCAGTGCTTACCTGCACCGAGGTTGGTTGGCAGGAAAGCAGCCAAGCCCACGATCTTAAATTTGGTTCCCCAGATATTAGACGTGACCTGAGCGAGATAGTTGTGCTGTGGGAAAAAGGAAGAAGAATCACAATCTGTTTGCATATTTTTTTCAACCACTTAAGAAGTAAGAATACGAACGCTTTTTACTTAAAAAGCCGCTGGTGGCCACTGATGGAAACGCTCGCTCTCTGGGTGAGTCCACCGTGTCAGACCAGACGCTGCAGAGAGCGCACCGCCCTGTTTTCAGACGCTGGCTCTCGGGCTGTGGTTCTCGGGTCGGGAGCAAGGGGTGGACGGATCCCAGCGTGTCCATGCATGGGGAGGTTAGAAGGGCACAAGAGTGACTTGGGCACACTTGGTTTCACTTCTCCTTTTGCCCGGTCACTTGAATCACAAGGGTACCAAGCTCTGACTCTGTTGTTAGCCTTGATATTTCTCCTGGAAACATCAGTTGCACTGATACCCGTGTGTCCTGAGACCACCCGATCATCTGTTTCTCCATTTGATTAAATTTCAAAATATTTTAAAAGTTATCACTGTGCCCCAAACCACACAGATACATAGGCTGTGTGTGTGTGTGCATGCGCGCACACAGGTACAAAGGCAATAATAAAGATGAATAAAATCCAGCTCCTCAAGAAAATGGAACCCTCCAACACTGTTGGTAGAAACGTAACCTGGCACAGCCACTGTGAGAAACAGTATGGAGGTTCCTCAAAAAACTAAAAATTGAAATACCATATGATTCAGCAATTCCATTTGTGGGTACTGTATGAAAAGAAAACCCTCAAAACACTAATTTGAAAAGGTATGTGCACTTCTAATGTTCACAGCAGTATTATTTAAAAAAATCCAAGACATGAAGGCAACCTAACTACCCAACAATAGATAATGGATAAAGAAGCTGTGGTAAAATGTTACACACACACTAAAATATTACTCAGCCATAAAAAGAATGAAATATTAGCCATTTACTATAACATGAATAGACCTGGAGGGTATATGCTAAGTGAAATATGTCAGACAAATACTGCATGATTTCACTTATACATGAACTGCAAAAAAACAAAACAAATGAACAAACATAACAAAACAGAAACAGATTCATAGGAAACAAACAGGTGGTTGCTGGGGGATGCCAGTGGGGGGTTGGAGGGTGACGAGTGAAACAGGTGAGGGAGATTGAGAGCTACAACAAATAAATACTTTCAGGGATGAAATGTACAGCATGGAGAATATAGTCAATAATATTGTAATAACTTTGTATGGTGACAGCCAGTAAGCAGACTTATCATAGTGACCGTTTAAAAATGTATAAAAATACCAAATCACTATGTTGTATACCAGGAACTAACAATAGTATTGTAGGTCAATTATAGTTAAAAACAAAAACCTATATATACACATATGTATACACACATACACTCAGCTTATAAGCCAAGGGAGGAGATAAGGTTTGTAGTTATTCACACACAAGGGAGTCACCGAGAAAGGATAAGGGAGCATCAATAGGATGCACTGGGCTTATTGTGGCTAAGCCAGGGAAGGCAGGCTTTGGACAGAGGTGGTTTTACCTGGAAACCTGAAGACAGAAACCACGGGGAGGAGACAAGAGGTAGGCCCACTGACCGGGAGATGCAGGCAGAAAATGGCAAGAGGGCAGTCAACCGTGAGGCAGTGACCCCGGGGTGAAGGCGGCCAGGCTGGCCAGACTGTGGGGCTGCGACCGGGGCTGGGGTCCTGGGACACTGGGAGTCACTGAGGGGTCAGGAGCAGCTAGGGGGTCCTGCGGTGGATGTGAGGAAATGTCTCACGCAGAGCTGCCTTGGAGAAGGCTCTCGTGGCAGCTGCAGGGATCCCCGAGGTGGGAGGGAGGCCAAGTAGGACAAGGAGGCAGCAAGGGCCCTGAGGGGCTGCCGTCCCAGGCACGGAGATGGTCCCCAGGACTCAGCCGCCCTCACGCACGTGCAAGGAGGGAGGGCAGCGGGGCTCCGATACCTGAGTGATGTCTTCAAAGGGGAACTCCCTCCGCGCCAGGCTGGGTGAGCCGATGGACGGCTTGCGCATAGGCAAGCGAGGAGAGCGGGAGAGCTCCTGAGCAGCGCGCGACAGCTTGGGGGACTTCCGGGCCTCGATGTTGATCCTGCAGAGACCAGGCCAGGGTCAGGCACCCACCAGTGGGCCCCCCGGCCCTCCTCACTCTCGAGCAGCCCCCGTGGATGCCACACTCTCAGGGGCGGGGCCCTTAATTTAATCAAGCCCATTCCACCTGCTTTTTTGCCTTATGAATGTGAGCAAAGGACAAAATTATATGTGGAATAGTATATATTTAAAAATAAACTGCAGTTAGATCAAGTGATTCATTTGTAAGGAACTTTTACTTGAGGCTTCGCTGGTGGCTCAGATGGTAAAGAATCTGCCTGCATTGCAGGAAACCTGGGTTTGATCCCTGGGTCAGGAAGATCCCCTGGAGAAGGGAATGGCTACCCCACTCCAGTATTCTTGCCTGGAGAATTCCAGGGACAGAGAAGCCTGACAGGTCCCAGTCCATGAGGTCACAAAGAGTTGGACACAACTGAGCAACTAACACTTTCACTGGAGAATTAACTTTCACTTTCTACTAATAGTGGGCTTCCCAGGTGGCTCGGTGGTAAAGAATTCACCTGCAGTGCAGGAGACATGGGTTCAATTCATGAGTCAGGAAGATCCCCTGCAGAAGGAAATGGCAACCCACTCTAGTATTCTTGCCTGGGAAATCCCATGGATGGAGCAGTCTGGTGGGTTGCAGTCCAGGGGGTTGCAAAAGTGTTGGACGCTACTTAGAGACTAGCCACCAACAACAAATAGTGTGTTTAGAAATGTGTTCTTGCCAGGGGTTTACAAAATTAATCCTCGGGAAAATGGCAGGTGGGAAGAGTTATTTCTCACCTGAAGGCCATAACAACTTCACAGGTCCTAACACACATGATGTTTGGATTTCAACAGACTGACCTAGCATTTCACCACTATATTTAACTAAACTATCAGATCTAAAGTTTTCCTTCAGTTTCCATGGTTATGACATGGGGGACATGTATTTAATGCCAATTTGCCCCAGAGAGTACAGTATTATAAAGATGAATGTGGTAAGGTTGATAGCATTCTATGAAGGAAAAGCACTGAGCCTCACATATATGGGCTTGAGGACTTGATAAGCCATCTAAGGCTGAGGAGGATGGAGCTGGTTAAAGCTCGGTATTGAGGACAACCAGCCTGGCTGCCGGGTGGGGGGATTCACTGGGAGATGGCAGGAAGGAGGGCCGCAGCACCCAGGAACGTTAGAGGATAGTTAGAGGTGAGAGTCTTAGTGAGGATCAATGCACCCTTTAAGGAAATCGGTGTCCAGGTCAGGGAGCTGGGACGGGGAGTGCCGGTTTCTTATCTATAACAACATAGGCCCTTCCATATACTCTCAGTGTTTTGCCATTCCTTAGGACAAACTTGAGGATTATTATTTTTTTAGCTCACTACTTTCCCCCCATTACAGAATTATAGGCATGAAATTTGACATTTTCTTTAACACATTATATACACTGTAAACCTCTTCCTTACTCTTCTCAAAGTAAAACATAAACCAAGACCGAGAAAGGAGTAAGGCAGGACTGTCTGCTGTCACCCTGTTTGTTTAATTCACATACGGAGCGTCCACACTGCCATGCTGGATAAGTTATGGGCTAGAATCAAGATAGGTGGGAGAAACATCAAAAACCTCAGATATGCGGATGATACCACTCTGATGGCAGAAAGCGAAGAGGAACTAAAGAGCCTCCTGATGAGGGTGAAGGAAGAGAGTGAAAGAGCTGGCTTAAAACTAAATATTAAAAAAACTAAGATGCTGGCATCTGGCCCCAACACTTTACGGCAAATAGAAGGGGAAGGTGGAAGTGGTGACCGATTTCCTTCTTGTGGGCTCTAAAATCACTGCAGATGGTGACTGCAGCCATGAAATCAGAAGACATCTGCCTCTTGGCAGGAGAGCTATGACAAACTTAGACAGTGTGTTGAAAAGCTGAGACACTGCTCTGCCGACAGAGGTCCATAGTCAAGGCTATGGTCTTCCCAGTGGCCACATACAGCTGTGAGAGCTGGACCACCAAGGAACTGATGCCTTCAAACTGTGGTGTCGGAGAAGACTTCTGGGAGTCCCTTGGACTGCAAGGAGATCAAATCAGCCAATCTTAAGGGAAATCAACCCTGAATACTCATTGGAAGGACCGATGCTGAAGCTGAAACTCCTGTATTTTGGTCATCTGATGCAAACAGCTGACTCAGTGGAAAAGTCCCTGATGCTGGGAAAGATTGAGGGCATAAGAATAAGAAGACATTAGAGGATGAGACAGCTGGATGGTATCACCAATGCAATGGACGTGAACTTGGGCAAACTTTGGGAGATGGTGAGGGACAGGGACGCCTGGTGTGCTGCAGGCTGTGGGGTTGCAGAGTCTGACACGACTGGGCAACTGAACAACAACAATTTGAAATTCTCTAACACGTTACATACACTGTAAACCCTCTTCCTTACTCTTCTCAAAGTGGAAGATAAAACAAGCTCCCTGGCTGTGACCCCCATGGCACCCACCATTGGTGCTGACCCCTGGAAGTTCTGCGTGCTTCGCAGACCTCCTCCTGGACTCCTTTTTCTGTCGCAGAGGATGAGGGAGGCTGGAACAGCTGCAGGCAGGCCTTCTAGACGAAAGGTGGGCACGCCCGCTGCCTGTGCCCCTCAGCTCTAGGTTTCAGCAGGACTCTGGCACGGACACACACCCCCAACACACCTGAAGAGACGCGCAGCGGAAGCACGCTCCCACGCGTCCCGGTTACCTTGGGAGTTTGGGGGACTTGCTCGCTCGGGAGACTTTGGGGGACTTCTTGGCAGCCCAGTCGTCGCTCAGTTCAATGTCGCTGGAGTCGGAGCAGTTGCAGCTGTCAATCATGGTGGAAATCAAACTGTTTCCATAGATTTCATCTGGTGAGACACCAAGTAACAACGTTTAGGGGAGCGACGCCGATGAGCCCCCAGCAGCGGCTGTTACTGGAAGCCAGAGGACAGACTGACTCCACAGGCCATCATTTTCAGTCTAGAGGTTCAAACAGGAAGGAGCAGGACAGTTTTCCTTCTACATTTTCATTCTATTCCAGTTTCTAAGCAAAAGTGAGTAATTGCTTCTACTATCAGCGTGGGTATGAACTAAAATGCCTCTGGAATGTACAAAACAGCATGGCCCCGTTTACCGTGTGGAAAGCTGGAGCCCAAACAGCTGCGCAAGTCCTGTGTCACAGGACACCCCCAGCATAGGTCCGGGTCCACGCAGGCTCTCAGCAGCCCTGGAACCCAGGCCATGCGAGGGGCTTGCTGACTCAGGGCCCCCACCCCCGTCAGTGTCCCCTGTGGGCCTGCTGCTGACCCGGGACCTAGGAAGAACCTCCGTGGGCTCCAGGCCTGCTTCCAGCAATGGCTGGAAGAGGACTCCAGCAGCAGGACACTGAGCGGCAGCTGTGGACTCCATGGAGTGGCCCGTTTGGAACCCAGCCGGCCACTAGGCAAGACGCGGGGCCCCAGGCCGAAGGTGACGTGCAGGGAGCGGGCCGTCATAAAGCCACAGAATGGATGGAGTTCATGTTAGACTTTTCCCCCAAAATACCCTTCTCCTTTGCTGACCTCCTCATCCCTTGGACTCCAAGAGCATTACCTGGCAAAGTAATAAAAAGGCCAAATGAAATTATTTCTAGAATATGAGAGATCTGATCGTTCAAAAGGGCTACTTACATCTACAAGGATGAGTCTGTTCATTCAAACCAGTCTCTAGGTTTCTGAGCACATGGAGGTGACATCTGCGGACAGGGGCCGATCGGAGGCCATGGGAGGCAGAGCAGAACAGCCGGGCAGGGAGGCCACTGATGCCCGCTCTGCATCACCACCTCAGCCCTAAACTGCTGTCCAGACCAGGAAACACAACTCCTGCACCCAGCGAGCCCCAGTGCTGGGCATTCGAGCCCCATCACCTGCCCTGAGTAGTGCTTTATCTATAATTAGATAATTATAAACTATTCCTGGATCAAAGGAAGCTTGGGCACGATTCAGAAACCCCTGCGAGCCCACAGGACGCTTCCACGTGTTCCTGAGCACAGAGCCAGTCCACTGACCTGAGCAAGTTCTGCAACACACCATCCACTCAACACTGACCTACTTGTGCAAGCCAGGATTTCACCATTGCTATGGGATTCACCACTTGCTCTTTTTCTCACTACCATCTTAGTTTGTTCGGGCTGCTATTAACAATATACCACATACTGGGTGGCTTATAGACAACTGAAATTATCAAGTCTTGCAGTTTTAGAGGCTGGAAGTCCAAGGTCAGGGGGCCAGCATGGCTGGGTTCCAGTCCTGCCCTCCTCGGTGCTGTGGACTCCGGGCTTCTCATTGTGTGCTCGTGTGGCAGGAGGGGCCGGTGATCTTACTGCAGCCCTTTTTATAAGGCACTGAGCTCATGATATAAAGGCCCCACCCTCTTGAACTAAGCACCTCCTCAAGGGCCCATCTCCTAATACTACTGCCATTTCAACCAGCTGAAACCAAACTGTCAAACCAAAGTGTCAGCGAGTTATTTTTTCACAGCGAAAATGCTCAGAGCAAAGGTGTCTATGGAGTGAAGGTTATGGCAAAAATACCTCACATGGGCTTAGACAACAGAAATTTACTTTCTCAGTCTGGAGGCCGGAATTCTGGGACCAGCGTGCCAGCAGGATCAGGTTCTGGTGAGGGCGCTCTTCCTTCCTGCTGACGGTCCCTCCTCACTGTGTCCTTACAGGGCGTGTGGAGAGACCAGAGACCTCGCTCCTCCTTCCAAGGGAGGCTCCAGGGAGGACTGTGGCAGGGAGCACCTGAGTACACCCACGGAGACCAGTCTGGGGGAGCTCCTGGAAGGAAGGGCTGGCCCATCATGCTAGATCTCCATGGATGAGTGGGACATTCCTCTCGGCAGTCAGCTAGAGCAGCTAATGGTAGATGAGCGAGGGGCAGAAGTAAGATTCTAGAGGGAAATTGAACAGGCTCAAGGTTCAGAAGCTTTAACTCTCTTGTTCCCTCTGAGAGGGGCAGAGACAGCACTCCACTACCATCTTCCGACTGTCTCCATAGCACACGAGGTCCTCAGTGGACAGCTGGTAAGTCACCCGCAGGGGCAGCTGTGGCTGCCTCTTATCACAGCCCGGACCCCATGGAGCCCTACGGAGTGCTGTCACAGCCCCGGCAGAAGGAGCAGTCAGAGAAGCCTTAACTTCTAACAGAGAAATGGAGCGGCTTCAGGGATGCTCCTCGCCAGCCGAGGCCGGCTCACGTTTCATCCACAGGCCCCACCTCTGCACGGGGCGCCGCGCCCCGGGAGAGGGCCCCACCTGATCGGCCGTCTGTCCGCGGGTCCATGATGACGAACTCGGGCCGCAGCTTGCTGACGCGCCGGCCCTTGAGGATGGGCACCAGCCCGCCCAGGTGCTCCAGGTAGAGCGTGTAGCATGGGCCGCCCACCTCCGGGTCGTCCTCCGTGCGCTTCATGGTGCAGTGCAGCCGCTCGCTGCCGGCCGACGGGTAGCTGACGAAGTCCCGCATGTTGTTGGGGTCTGGAATTGGGGGCTGGAGGCAGGACACGGAAGGAAGAGCGTGTGGGCATCACCGGTGACTCTGCACTGGCTGCAGCTCAGGGACTCATGGCTCTGGGGACACATGGGACTCTCCCAGGAGCTTTTAGAGAGACCTCAGCCAGGACCCCACCTCAGACACTGGAACTGGAACCTGCGGGTAGGCCCGGGCACGGGCATGTTCTCAAAACTCCCCTGGCGACTTGAATGTGCAGCCAGGGTTGAGAATCGCTACTGCAGAACGGAGACTGTAAACCAACTCCGGGCAGGGGGAATCATAACAGGTTCTAAGACTCTGATGTTTTAGAGAAAAAGTAACCAACAAGCTAATGTGATACTTAGAAGCAAAGACAGAAAACAAAAAAAAGAGAATATTGTACAGAAAAGAACCTAAGAAGCAGAGGCAGGCCCAGAGAGTAGGAGGGAAAGCCGCCTTTAAACAGTGACTGGCACCACTGTCCACCCACTCCAAGAACAGACTAGCTCCCAGGTTACAGCTGGCAGCCAGTGCTACGGGGGGTCGGCCTCCTGAGCACAGGGTGAGGAGAGCACACCCTAGGATCGAACGGGGCTCGATCCTCACCACTCCCGTAACCGTGGATGAAGAGCTACCTGACTTCCAGGGACACGTGCCCTGCTCTCGCACATGGGGTCACAGCAGCGGCTGCCAGTGAGTCAGGACTGAACGGACAGACTGGTCATTGGGAGGGCCACGGCAGTCAGGCTCCGGATGCTACCATTGCCACAAGAGGCTCACATCCATCACCCAGGACCAATCCCCCTTGGACACGGACGCAAGGGGTGGACCGCATGAGGGAGGACCACTGCGCACTCTGGGCGCTGCCTGACTGGTGCTCTGCTTGCAGACTCTCGCCCATCTCCCTGACCCCACCGCTCCTCCCCGCAGTCCTTTGGGGGCGGGCGGGCAGGGTGAGGGGAGGAGGAGGAGGAGGCGGGGGGGGGGGGCTTCACCTTGATGGTGGGGATGAAGGCAGTGGAGAGGTAGGAGCAAAGGCGGGGGGGTAGGGTCAGCTTGCTGACATCCTTGTCCTCGCGCAGGGCGCTGGCAATGGCCTGCTGGCACAGCAGCTGCAGGCTGGACACTCGGTGTTCCACGCGCACCACGTACAGGGCCGGTCCCGACGCCATCAGCAGCCGCGAGTCCCGGTGTCCCCAGCAGATGGAGACAATGGGGCGCTGCCGGGGAGGGGAGGGAGGGCTAGCGTCAGCCTGGGCTCTTGGGAAAGCAAACCGAGGTTACGCACCCCGTGTCGAGCAAAACAAAGTCATCTCCCAGATTTGTAGCAGGTTGGTTTTAAAAAGCACAATAGAGAACATTAAATCCACATGATAAGAGTCAGTACTGTCGATAAACCGCAGTTAGGTCCCCAGGCCAGAGCCCAAAGCACCAGAACAGTATTACAAAATTCTTTCACATGGATTATCTCATTAAATTTGGTAACAAAAAACCTACCTGAGCTTCGTATAATGACATTTCTGCCAGGGGATGCACTTAGCCTGGGGTACAGTAACCCCTTTTCCTTACTGAGGCCCTGACTATTTGGATTCTTAAGTAACCAGTAGCAGTCCAAGGCTTGGAGGAGTAGTGAGGAAGTAGACCAGATGGTTCATCACTTTGGTCCTGACAAGGAGCATTTCAGAGTCAGGTCAACACTGGATTCAAGTCACAAGCTTGTGACCCGGGGAATATTATATAACCCTGGAAGTCTAGTACTTTTTCATGAGTAAAATAGGGGTTGTGAGGATTAAAGGACAGAAAAGATTAACAGTGCTTCTGGGACCCATCACAGGTGACAATGCACAGATTCTCAGCTATCCTTGAGCTGACGGGGCAGGAAAGGGCAGAGAGAGGGACATCGTTTCTGTGGCAGCTGCTCTAGGAGTCTGTGGACGTGACTTGCTTTGAAAAGAGAGGATGATAGCTAAACTTGGGAGTCAGAAACTGGCTGTGTTGGGGAAAAGAAATCCAAAGCTCAGGGGTCCCATCAGCCGAGGAAGAAAGAAAGAGGTGGAGGGCTGTGATGGAGAAGCAGCGAGAGAATCTGCTCCTTCCTATCCAGGCAGATGGAGTCCTAAGTTAATGGAGTCCTGAGGGGCTGCCAGGATCAGAAGCAGGGACACCAGATCTTGCACATGAAACAGATAGGAGAACCTTCATGAAACTTCAGGGACAATCGTCGAGATAAAAGGAACACATGAAGACAGTAGCTTAAAACAGCCTCCAGGGTCAGCTAATTCTGGTTTCAAATTCAAAACAAAATGCAAGGCTGAAGATAATTCATCTTTCATTGCCATCACAGCAAGGCCGGGCAGCCACAGCGTGGGACCACAGCCGCGGTCCCCTGGAGGAGGCCGATGGGGCCTGGCGCTCAGTCTGGGGGCTTCAGACTACTTCCAAGATGGGCCTCCTTCCTTATAAGAGGATCCCTCACAGATGGCAGACCCAACAGAGGACATGGTTAACTAACAGCAAGACATGATCACTGCCGAAGACAAGGCAGACAACACACACAAAAACATCCCCTCTAAACTTCTTGGCACACCTTAAACTCACAAAGTGTTCATATCAAATAAATCGTAATAAAGCTGGAAATAAATAAGAAAACTAATGCACACAACAAAGCCCTTTTATACCTCGTGTATACGTGCACAGGTCTCACACGTCATCCTCCTCTTTACAAGGCTCATCTCCCGCTGGAGCTCACCTTCGTGTGCTGTCCACTGCACCCCAGCCTACAGAGCCCTCACTACAAGTGCTGTGTTGTCTCAGAAAGCACGGAGTCAAGGCGGCGGCAGAGACACAGACAGAGCGGTCATGCCCACAGACAGCGTGGGGGCGCCTCGATTCAGCGGCCTCGCCCTCAGCGATTTCTGGGGCCCCGTCTGTAGGTAGAACAGGCATTCCCTGGTCTCCCCCAACCCAGCCTCACACACGGGGCATGTCTTTTCCAGGCACGCCCCCCCTCCCAGGATCAGCTGCAGCTGAAGAGGACTGTGTCTGCCCAATATTCTCTTCCAGCAAACCTGGATATACATGCCTCCCACAGATGATGTTTTTGTTTGAACAGCTGTCGTTTGCTAGGGAAAAACTCAGATGCAAATCTGTAGGCTTCATCGCTTTCTCAAATTGCACAAAATGACTATGTTTAGAACCAAAGTTAGAGGTGTGGAGTTGATAATATTCAGATCTTAATCTGTGTAGGTATTTTGCACATAAATCTGAGGCACAAGACGAGACACTGAGCTGCGTTTCGGGAGCATCAGTGTGGTGGGAACCTGGTGCCATGGTGAGCAGACTGGACAGACACAGGTGTCCCCAGGCTGGAGACGTGCGACGTCCACAGGGAGCTTGGGGAACAGCTGTGGACGGTTAGCCTGCCCTCTCTCTGTGGCACACACCAGCCCCTTACGAGGAGGGGGCGGAGTCTGCTCCCTCAGCCTCCCTGGCCATGGCATCACCGATGGTCAACGGCCAGGTTCAACCACTTCCAGCACACGAAGAGACGCCAGGGAGCTCCTGCCCTCACTGCCTGCTGCCACATGGCACATGCCGTGCACCTACCAATCACACTCGCCTGTGAGCTGTCGTCAGTCCGTCAGCAAGCCCTGTAAAGTGTGTGCAGTGGGCTGGACACCTGCTGAGCATCCCTGCTTCACGGGGCTGAGGCTCTGAGGAACGAGGGGAGACAGGAGGGTCTCGGGCTCTGTGATAGGGACGGACGGTCTGACGGGGTCAGATGGTGACAATACTGCAAGGTAATAGCAGTACGATAAGGGGCCAGAGGAAGAGCAGAGGTCATTTCAGGCAGGGGGCAGAGAAGGCGTCCCTGGAGGAAGTCTCAGCAGAGGCCTGACACGAGGGAGCCGTGGACATGGACACAAGGACAATGCTTGTGATCGGAGCCCAAAGCTTCCCACTACTCCGCTATCTGTGTGCATTGCATGGGGTCCTCTAAAAACTCAGTGAAGTGAAAGTCGCTCAATCGTGTCTGAATCTTTGCGACCCCCATAGACTATATACAGTCCATGGAATTCTCCAGGCCAGAATACTGGAGTGGGTAGCCTTTCCCTTCTCCAGGGGATCTTCCCAACCTAGGGATCGAACCCAGGTTTCCTGCACTGCAGGCAGATTCTTTAGCAGCTGAACCACAAGGGAAGTCCAAGAATACTGGAGTGGGTAGCCTATCCCTTCTCCAGTGGACCTTCCCAACCCAGGAATTGAACCGGGGTCTCCTGCATTGCAGGTGGATTCTTTACCAACTAAGCTATCAGGGAAGCCCCTAAAAACTTAAGGGGAATTAAAAAAAAAAGCAGGATGTCCTTCCCTTGTTAAAGATGAGCTGTTCAAGCACGATTAGAGTTAACAGACCACAGAAGGTTCAACCAGCTACACTGGCCTTAGAGAGAGAAGGTGGCCACCCCGTCACGTGGGTTCTGGGTGGTAAGGCCCTGCTGGGGAGTCAGAGCCCGGGAATGTCAGAGGGGCCTCCTGTCACTCAATCACCGGCCCTCCATGCTGTTGTGCTTTAGTCGCTCAGTCGTGTCTGACTCTTTGCAACGCCATGGACTACAGCCTGCCAGGTTCCTCCATCAGTGAGATTGCTCAGGCAAGAATACTGGAGTGGATTGCCATTTCCTTCTCCAGGGTGTCTTCCCAACTCAGGGATTGAACCCATATCTCCTGCATTGGCAGGCAGACTTTTTTTTCTTTTACCACTGAGCCACCAAGGAAGCCTGAGCTCCCCCTAAGAAGGTACGTATCTCTTTCAGAGAAAATACACTTCAAATGTTTCAGAGCCCCGGACAGAAGGGGGTATTCAACGTTTGTACAGGCATGTACACAGAAGGAAAGCCTTCAAGAACAGTTCACTTGTAAACAGACCAAGGTGGTGACTAGTCACCGTAAAACTGTGTTGGTTGGTGCCATGGACAGTTCTGAATATTGAGTTACAATGATTTGACCTAAAACTAAGCCACAGTAATAAAAGCTGGCTCAGGACTCATTTACCCAAAGCTCCATTTTAAAAGAACATGCACCATTCTTGAATTTTGTAAGCAGACAATCCCAGAGAGAACTTTTTCATTTATTTACAGCAAACAATGGGAAAAGCATACCTAAGACAGCTTTGTGAGAATAGGCAGAGTTAATTCTCAACAAAAGGAGGCAAGTACAGTTTTTTCTAAAGGAGTCTCCTTCAAGAGCACAGAAAGTCAGTGACCATAATCACTCACTTTTCACTATCTTTCACTCACTTCACACTTTCTTTCTCCCCTTTTAATTTTTTACCCAAATATCTTACATCAGTACCTGAACCTTACAGAATATAAGGCGATTCCACCAATCTGCCTTTAATAGAGAAAAAGTTCATAAAGCTAAAACACACAAATCCCCAAAATCCAACAATCCAACCAAACAAAAACACACTGATCTGAATTACTGAAGCCTTTGAACTCCAGTCAGTGATGCTAACCCTCAAACTGTGGTCAGATGATCAGATACACAATTACATATGTGCCTACTAAGCCAGTTCCATCGTATCTGACTCTTTGCGGCTCGATGGACAGCAGCCCACCAGGCTCCTCTGTCTATGGGATTTCCAAGGCAAGGATGCTGGAGTGCGTTGCCATGCCTTCCTCCAGGGGCTTTTCCTGACCCATGGATCGAACTCTCGTCTGTGGCATCTCCTGCATTGGCAGGTGGGTTCTTCATCACGAGCGCCACCTGGGAACCCCCAATTACATAAGATGGTCACAGACAGCAGCTGGTGAGATGGACCATAGACTTTTAAAGTATGACAGGCAGGAAGGAAAGGAAAATGAATTAGAGTGTATTTCCTTCTAAGAGCATCAGCCTCGGGCTTTGCTGTTGTGAGTAACTCAGGAGAATCGGTTTTAAAGCGAGGCTGCCACCAGTCTGAGCTGGGCACTGGCTTTGTGCGCAATAATCTACAATCTCATTAACTTGGAAATAAATTATCCGATCTAAACTGCATTTCGTTCTTTTTATAAACAGCCCAATAAGCTGCCTAACTTCCTTCCTGCCATAAAAATGTTCCTGCCTTTGGACAACTTGAACAGCACAGTACAGACACGTGATTCTAGAATCATTACAGACGACAGTTAAGCTGCTGCCACACACAATCGATACTGTACTTGGTTTTTAATAGCATCATATTTAACTGTATATTATTGAGGCAATTTTTCAATGGCTGAAACAGACGTTCAAATGAAAAAAAGAGTCAACAATTTATTAAAATGCAGGGACGTTATGTGAATATCTTTCTCCAAAGATAAATAAGATAGCCAGTCTGTCTCTTATCCCTGAGCCTCAAATGGCTTAAACTCAGGATCTATGCTAGTTTCATGTGATAGCTGATGAGCAATCTTGCACATGGCTAAGGTTGTCGAGCTTCTATTGCATTCTAAGCACAGTGAAGATCAGAAAAATAGAGAAACTGTGGTCTTTGACTTTAAGAAAGTAAAACAAGTAAACAAAAAAAGTGTAGTATGTGCCAGAGGTATTAAGCACCCTGAAGGTTCACACAGAAGAGGGCCTACAGTCTTTGGGCAGATTTACCAAAGGACGTGACTGTGCTGACAACAGAGACGATGGATTTCCCCAAGCTGAAATGGCCGTGAAGGACAGTCTCTGTAGGGGAGATGCAGTGCCAGTGGGAAGGGCGCCCTGAGTTGCACAGAACCATGGACGATGCCCAGTGCACTTGGAGTGTGCTTCAGCACTTCAATTCACAAACACTCTAATAAACATAAAAGATCTTAAGTCAGAAAGGGCTGAAAGTTCCCAAGCTCTCCTACTTGTCTTTCAGTTAGCCTAGAGACAGAAAGCGAGCATGAGATCTGATTGAGGGCACACAGCCTATTGGTTCAAATATTCAACAGAAAGAACTTAAAAACCATAACTGTCCATCTGTCAATCCACTGAACACATATTTACTGAGCACCTATACTAAGTTCCAGGAAATAGACTGGCAGTAGGGTCACAGTTACTGTGTAAGCAAGGTAACCTCTTCAATCTCAAACACACAGGGACTCCAATATCTCCATTTACTTTTCCACACACACTGGCCTCCTGCTAACAGCCTCAACTCTGCTCCACTTCAGTGCTTCCTGGGTTTGCCTCATCACTTGGAACCACTTCACTTCTAAAGCAGGAGCTTGAATTTCCTATCCAAGTGCAGCTTCCCACCCTGTGTTTATCACTTCTTCCTGAAAATGCCTGATTATGACTTTTTTCTTGCCACTCTCAGGTCACAGAGCTTCCTCCCACTCCAATTTCGTGGCTGCCCATTTCTATAACCTTCTTCCCAATTCCCCAAGTTCCTTCGATTCTTCATCTTTCTGCTACATGAATCTCTCCAATTCCTAATATCAGGCAGCTTGTACCACTTCTACCTCTAGGGGTTGCAGAGGTGGCCTGGGCAACGTTCAATTTCACTTTAAAACCACGCTGCCCTTCTCTGGCTGGGGCGTGATTCCAGCTCGTTACCTTGACTGGCTCCCGTATCACCTTTCATACCCCAGCTCTCAGAGCTCTGAGCTCAGGGCCCAGCTGCATAGGAGCCACGCAAAACATGTTTGCTTGATGCTTGAACAGATGAACAAATATGCTTATCTGCTCACAGATGATTTTACATCATTGAAAGATACATTTAAATCCTGTAACTTTGGACCTTCCCAGCAGTCCAATGGTTAAGAATCTGCACATCCACTGCAAGGGGCTCAGGTCCGATCCCTGGTTGGGGAACTAAGATCCCACATGCCATGTAATGCAGCCTATATAAATAAATAAATAAAATTAATACCAATAAACATCTTAAAAAAAAAAAACTTCCAACTCAACAACAAAAAACGAGCAATCTAGTTAGGAAATGGGCAACAGCCTTGAACAGACATTTCTCTAAGGAAGTACATGAAAAGATGCTCAATGTAACTAATCATCGGGGATACACAAATGAAAAGCACAGTGAGATCCAACTCACGACCATCTGGATGGCTACCACCAAAAAGTCAGAAAGCAAAAGCTGGTGAGGACGTGGGGGGTCTCTGTGCACTTCTGGTGGGAGTGTAACCTGGAGCACTCACTGTGGAAACAGTATGGAAGCTCCTCAAAAAGTTAGAAACAGAATTACCATATAACCTAGCAATTCGACTTCTGGGCATTTATCCAATAGCACTGAAAGCAGCATCTCAAAGAGATATTTGTATATCCCCATTCACAGCAGCATTATTCATAATAGCCAAAAGCTGGAAGGAAACCAGACATCCACTGATGGATGAATGGATGAACAAGATGTAGTTGTAAACATACAACAGCATATTCTTCAGCCTTAAAAAGGAACGAAATTCTGACACAGGCTACAATGTGGATGAAATAAGCCAGACACAAAAAGACAGACACTGCATGGTTCCACTTACACGAGGTATGCAGAATAGTCAAATTCATAGGAACAAGAAGGCACAGTTTCAGTTTTACACGATGAAAATGTTCTGGAGATTGGTTACACAGTAATGCAATACACTTAAAAATGGTTGAGACAGTAAATGTGTATTTTACTACAACTAAAAATATATGTATTTAGATAACTAGTGCCGGCATCTGGATTCCCAGGTGGCTCAGTGGTGACTTCACCTGCCAATGCAGGAGACACAGGACACACAGGTTTGACCCCTGGGTAGGGAAGAGACCCTCGAAGAGGAAATGACAACCCACTCTAGTAACTCTTGCCTGGAGAATCCCACGGACAGAGGAGCCTGGTGGGTTACAGTCCATGGGGTTGCAAGGAGTTGGACATGACTGAGCACACACACAACTACAAATTTCCTGAAATCTGGCACACCTGTCTCTCTGATGAGCTGGGTCAGACTAGAACATAAGTCCCTAGTTTATTATCACCCTCATCAACCGTCAACTCACTCTCAGACCTGTCTCTACTATACCTCCAAGACAGTGGAATTGTGTCTCCACTATAATTGATCCAGACCAGAAATGAGGCAGTCTACAGATTTCTGGGAAATAAGAACAAACAGAAAGGGGTCCACATGTTCTTAAAGACCTTTAAGCTTTTCTACTTATTGTTTAACAATAATTTAAATGCAAAATTTAAATTAATATAAAAGCATACTACTTAAATGTAAAAGTATACTACTGGCATAACAAACAAAATCAGAGTAAATAAATGAAGATGCACCATTTACTTCTCTGCAAGTTGCTGAATTTTACCTTGGAATGATGAAAAACACTAGCTCACTCTGCTTACTCACTGTCCACCATTCCGGAATGGAAATGGATATATTTTGGTTAAAAGGCAAAAACTTCTTTTTCCCTTACTACTTCTGGTTTATACCCCATGATTTAATTTAGGTCAACAAAAGATTAAAGTCTGCCAAAGATAATTACAACAAGTAGAAGCAGTTCACGAGTACCTAATGGAAGTTGGGGGCAAATTAACACACCGCGTGTGTCCGACACACGTCCTTACTTGCACAAGCGTTTCCAGTGTAAAGATGTGCTCCCCACGAACGTTGTAGAACTTGACCATGGCACTCCTCAGAAGGGGGCCACTGGGGAGCTCGCTGAGCTGGCTTGGGCGCTCCATGCCAGCAACTGCCAGGAGGTCTCCCTGCGTGCACCACTGGGCCACCACCTCTGAAACGACAGAGAGGGAGACAGTCAACACGAGTTGGCAGGGGGCGGGGGGGGGGGGGGGGGGGCGTGGTTGTGTCCGTCCTGAACTCTCATTTAAGTAGTTTCAGAAATGGATCCACTGAGCACATACAACGGCGTCAACGTTTCTCTCATGAAGGCAACTGAGACTCTGAACACAGGTGTTCATTACATGGATGGGGAGTGTTCATTACATGGGTGGGGACTGCAATTTCCCCTGAAACGCACCTAAACCAGGAGAAAACCACACATGACACACCTACTGCAGTAGCAGCACTTCCACGATGAGAAGGGCACAACTACAAGAGTGCATGTGAGACCAGAGTACCCACCACTGTCCATCCTGAGTGTCCTTCCCTCTGCTGTGACCCCTACTCCCAGAGAGGACTCGGAGAGTTTCCAAAAGCTCCAAGTGAAATGCAAATCAAGAGCAAAGCCTAAATTTAATTCATTTGATGTTCTGTGCGCTACTACTAGACAGATGAAGTTCGGATAAAGGACAGGTCTGCATATCAAGGCCTTGAGTTTCACCCAGCATCTGGATGACGTGATGTGGGGTCTCAGAAAAGAAGACGATCCCTCTGCTGGATGGCAGTGTTGTCAGACAGACTGTCACAGAGATGTGATGCTCACCTACGAGCCATTCAGGACCTAGAAGAAACGGCTGTTAGACGTTGTGTGTGTCTAATTCCAATGTGAGCAATTCACTTATTCTTGCTGGTGAAACAAGCTGCTGGTACAGTAAGATTTATAGCATAGCTTTTTCCCCCTCAAGATCCTAAAACTGGATCTGGCTTATCCAGAGATCCCTGAAATCTAGAAGTCCATGGCTGATTCTGCAGAGAGGTTGGAGTTGAAAGGTGCACCCCCATGACAAGGACTGGTTTCAGATCTGGGTCTAGATTTCGGCAGTTCCTGAGCTCCACCCGTGATCATGGCAGCTCTCTCTTATTCACATGCGGCACCGATTCTGACATCAACACCAAGCACATTCTAAGGTCACCAAAGTTCCCCAGTTTCCCTGGAAGACTGAAAAGCAGTCCTGGGAGAAGACAGCTCTCCAGAACCCGGGGACTGAGGGCTTGCTTGTCAAGTCAGCTGCAGACAGAATCTAGAGACAGACCCAGCAGAGGGCTGAGAGGAAGCAGTTATGGACACACACAACATGGTAAAATCTCTACAACTGGAGACAGTAAAAGCATCAGTAAATAGAGGATTTTCCTTTTTCTTATAGACAGGTATGAATAAGGTTAAGTATTGGGTTAAGTTCGTCCAGGTTATTCCCAATGGGTAAGTGGGTGGTGGCCCCCGCAGGACGGGCCGAGACACACGAGCCATTCCAAGGATGCTCAGCAGCTAACACAGGGAAGCCTGCGGGCTTGAGGCGGCTGTTTGCTAGACAGTGATATCTGAGTAAGGATCTTAGTCCAAACGTTTATGAGCAAATGCGCAGGGATTTCTTTGGTGCAGTTATAACATTACACTGAGACAGCTGCATTTCCCAAAGGTATGTCATTCTTTTGAAAAGAATAAGTTTCATAAGAATAATGCCATTTCTTGTTCTGAAGATTATATAACCAGGAACATAAAAGGATGCAGAGACAAGCGTGGGCCCCTTGATACTGAGCATAAACCAGGCCTGAGCCACAGGACAGGCATGCAGTTATCAGGGATGCCCGGCCCCGTCCCTTCCTTAGACGGCCACATTAATGACTCATCTATTAGCCACTAGATGTGTGCGCACGCACATGTGCACATGTGTCCAGAGACAGGGAGGGAAAGAGGAAAGGGAAAAGAAAGTGAAGGTTCCGGTCCGCCCCACCTCCATTCAGATCACAGCAGGTCCCTTGAACATGGGGAACAGAGACCGCCCTGGAGCTTCTGCACTGCACTGTCCAATGCTGAAGACACAGACCGCTTTTCCAGAGAACTCATCAGACTTCCTGAACTGCACATTTCACAACACTCAGAATGCGGACAGACCCCAATTTCCTCCTGAGACACCACTTCCTACCGCCCTTCAGGAGGCCATCAGCCGCTCACCGCTGACCTCACAGATGCCTCCATTTGACACGTTTGTCACAAACACCAGCTTCTCAAGAACCCTCACAACCCCAGCAGCTCCTGTGTGTTGTCTGCAGGCGAGCGCTCCCCATCCAAGAGGACTGCTCCGCCTAAGAAGGGCAGGTGAGGACGAAGTGACTGTCAGGAGTGCTTCCTCAAGAGGCTAGACAGGAATCGACTGGTCGGACAATCAGAGGAGCGAGAGGAAAGACCTTCACGGACGGACTCCATTAAGCCCGGCAGAGGGGACTGCAGGGGCCGGGGCTCAGCAGGCCTGGGAGGGACGCCCAGCTCACAAGGCGGGCCGCTCCGTACCTTTCAGCCCCGACTGGATGATGGTGGGAGACAAGTCGTCATAGCTGTTCATCAGGCTGATGTCTCCGGAGGTGAAGCTGACGGTGAGCAGGGGCTTGATGTTCTGCACTGGGATAGGATATGCTGCTGGACCATCTGTGGGAACAGAAGTGCCAGGTGAAAATGAGGCAAGGAGCAAGTGACCCGAACCCAGGCCTGCACGTGCAGCCCTGCGGAGGCCTGGAAACTGCTAACAGTGCAGGCCAGACCCTGGGCTGGGGGGTCACCCAGGAAGGCAGCGCTGCACAGCATCAGGCTCTAACCACACAGAGTACGGGGGGAGCCCGGGACGAGAGGCGGTGGGGACAGCAGCCGTGCAGGCGCTGGGCAGGGCTCCCTGGGCTCTGGGTACCCTGCTGAGAGTTTACCAACCTATGTGTCTCTGGGGATGTGCCAACGTGAATTACTTTAATGTCACGTGCCATAGAAAGATGGGGGCAAGTATGAAAACATTTTCTTAATCCTGGTCCAATGAAAGCTGCCTTTCAACACTGGACACACTTTCACTGAACGTTACAGGCATCGAGCAGCTACCGTGAGCTCTTTGTTTTTATAGGAAGAGACCCCACATCTGGAGGAGGCACAGGCTGGCTGTGGCTGATGCCCAGTGTGCCTCAGTGTGAGGAGACATGTGTGTGCGCACATGTGCGTATTAAGGAAGGAGCCCTGAGGGGTGCTCTTCTGCGTCCACCCCCTGCAGTGGGTCAGCCTGACACCTGCTCACTCGCCCTGCTCAGCCCACCTGTAGAGGGTCTTGTAATAACTGTCCTCTGCTTTACTTTATGATGCTGCAGGTACTGACCTCTGTGCTCAAATTCCCAAGGTCACCAGGAACACCCTGCTCTCTCTGAAAGGCAAGTTGCAGTCTCCTTCAAATTGCCCCACTGCTTCTGAGGAGGAGAACCGGTTAGAATGTAGCTGGGAACTAATGCTGCTCTTAGACTTCATCTGGACGTGCTCCATCACCTTGGTCTCTGGACCCTATTTCTCCCCTAGTAAGAGGGGAAAAGCAAGTGTGCATTCAACCCAGTAAGTTCTGTTTTAAACGTATGCTGAGCCCAGTGTTGAAAGACACCAACTTGATCACTGACATCGGCAGTCCTTCCATTCCACTACTCATCACACGGTCTCCTTTAAAAAGAGGGGCTGGAGCGGGGATGGGACCCTGGGAGAAAGTCAGAGCCCTGGGGGGCCATGCTGAGGGCTGACAGTGGGGACGGCCAGGCCAGCACCCACCCCCAAGGCTTCTGCTCTGGGGCCTCAGGCACACTTAGGGTGGTGGGCGGAGGCAGAACCTGAAATCACCCCCACCAAGGGACTGAAACCATCTATCATGACTGGGCCAAATGTTCACAAACTCAAGATGTCATCTACTCTAACATCACTGCAAGGCTTGGAGGTGGGGGGGGGGGTGGGGGCGGGGGGTGAGGGCAGTGGGTTCTTCTGAACTGAGGGAAGGGAAGGGAAGAGCAAGGGAAGACCTGCCTGAAATAAACAGGCAGGGACCTGGCACCCAGCCCACTGTGCTGGCCTTCGTCTCGGGCAGAACGAAGCCTTTCTGCACAGCCAGGGTCCCTGGCTTCAGGAGCGTTATGGATCTGGAACACTACGGGTTAGGGCGCAGGAACGCACAGCAGTTTTCTCCTGCAGCTCTGTTCTCACTAGGTACCCGGTCCCCACAACACCCCAGGGACATGGAAACAGCCATCAGTCTCGTTCTGCGTCTAGGAAAACCAGTGGAGGGCCAAGCCACCAGACCAGCGATTCTGCGAAAAGGGATGGAAGCGAGGTGATGGTCCGTCCGGGTCAGAGACTGGGTCGGCTCTGCCCCGCATTCTGCTGAGAAACCCGCCCGGTATGGCCAGGCACCGCGCTGTGGCGGGCCGCCCCGTCCCCCCATGGGGAGGGGTCCTTCTCCTTCCTGCCCTCCCTGCACGGCCACCTTGGGGCGGGGAGTAGTCGTCCGAGTCGGTGTCACTCTCGCTGCTATCCTCCACCAGGAAGGCAGGGTAGTTCCAGGACATGCTGAGGATGCCGTCCGACTCGTGCAGGAGGATGTGGGCCAGCATCCGGCCGTGGCAGTCCATGACGATCACCTGCCCATCGGCGGTGCCAAACAGTACCTGCAGCAGAGGAGCGGAACCCCTGATGGGTGGGCATCGAGGACAGCGGTTGTGGCCCCACCCCACCTCAACGGTTCACAGGAGAGAATACCTTAGAACTGGAAGAAGAGACCAGTTAAGCAACAGGGATACACAAAGCATGAAGTGGCGGAAACTTAGCTGGCTCTTACTAAGAATTTTAGGCCTCTATTAGCGCAAAGGGACTAGTGCTGTAACAAATATGTTATGTGGACGCTTTCGAATAATGTCAAGATCACCGTGTCACATTTTGTGGGTTGCTTTCTTTTTTTTCAGCTGGAGGAGCGGGGGTCAAGAAGAAGGTAATATTCTCTTTTTTTTCTTTAAAAAAAAAAAAAAAAAGCAGCAGCAGAGGATCATCGTATGCAAGTGTATGTAAGCAGGTTTATCTTGTGTTCCATTTCACTGAGAATAGTAATGGGGTTGATGTATTTAAGTAATAATGTTATAGTAAATTAATGGTATTAATATATTAAGTGCTTACTTTGTACTAAGCACAATTCTAACAAAGTTTAGACTGTCTGAATAATTCTGGCAGCTAAGCCCCAGCACTGCTGGCATGAAGCTGAGACGCCTTGTGTACTGAGGGCTGCTCCTGGGCGTCCCCGCAGTCACCTGCCCTGAGCACACACTCAGGTGTGTGCTGGGGTGCGAGTAGGCACATGGCCAGGGCTAAAGCACAAGCAGGAGAGGAAGGCTGGATGCAGGGGTGGGAGGGGATGGTGGGCGCCCTCCATCAGAGCGGCAGAGCAGCCGCTCACAGCTGCTGGGAGCCCCTGACAGGCGTCACTCCGATGGGTGGCCCTGAAGGGCCCCTTGGAGCGCAGGAGGCAGAGCTCCCTCAGGACACCCGTGTTCTCTCCTACTGTGTGTGCCGGGCCCTGCAGTGCCTGTGTGTTCTGCACTGAAGTCTTTGTAGCTTTTGTGTCTAATGAGAATTCTCTAACCGTCAGCAACTCACTGTGAGAACCACCCAAGTTATTTCCATTTTATAGATGCAGAAACAACTTAACAGAGCTCAAGTAAGTTGACAAAGTCATTAAGTGGCCAAGCCAGGGCTATGTACCTGGAAGGACCAGGGTTCACATAAAGGGGAAGCTATTTAAGACTCCTTGGGTTCATGCCTCTTTCTGCTTTTAAGACTCTGACACCGAGCTTCTGGAGGTCAAAGACTGTCGGTAGTTGTACCTGGGACCTAACAAGAGCTTTGGGTACAGTGGACACTAAGTAAGTATTTACGGTTACATGAATAAGTTAAGGTCAGTGACAATCAGAAGGACATCTTAGGACATAAATCCAGATGATTAAGATAGATTAATTGCAAAACAAGGTATATTTCATTTAAACAGTAATAAGCTGACAGAATTTACAGAGCTGTTCAGATAAACCAACTGTCCATCAAATATTCCTTTAAACATGAGCTACATTTTAATGACTGGAAAGTAAGAAAAAAAAAGGAAAGCTGGAACAGTTTTCCCTCAGGGCTCGTGATGAATCATTATTGAATGATGCTTACAGGAAAAAGAGATAAGTTGTACTAGGAACACAGTAAAAGTCATTTTAGGAAAAGTTGAATTCCTGGCTGCCAACATTGAAAATGAGTATCTACTAGCAAGTCCACAAGGACCTCATGAGACATGGACAGGGAGAGGCAGAGACAGCAGGTGTCTCCTGAGCAGTCCGCAGTGCAGATGAAGATGAAATGTGACCTCTGGTAACTTCAACTACAATTTACATATTTCAGAGGAAGAAGATGTATGGAAGTCCTCTAAAGCGACATCCCAGGATACAGGCTTTTATTCTCCAGTTCCCACATCCTCACTCACTTGTTCAAGCATGTCTGAAGGGCAGCGTTGTACCTCGGAGTATGTGAAGGGGTTATTTCACCACTTATGACTTTGTTTCTCATAAACATAGCTCATGAGCAGGCAACAGCAAACAGTTATTCTTCTCAAGTACCCAGAATTAAAATGGATCAAACCCAAAAAGCTCCCTGGGCCCTTCCACTGTAGTTCCCACAGTCTCCACTGGCATGATGATCATCACTATCCTTGTATCTTATTGTGTGATTATTTGATCTGTCTGACTCCCATGCTAGACATAAGTTTTTGAGGACATGGACCATGTCTGCTCTCACTACGCTCTCCCCAGGGCCTGTCCTCGGATGACATACAGCAGTGCCTGTGAAGGGAGGGAGGAAATGAAGCATCGTTTGAGTAACACATTTTTCCATTTTGGAGAAGAACAGACACCATCTAATTCCTGAATGAAGGACTGGTGGCTTAATGAGTTTTCAGTGTTCAACATCACACTAAAACAAAAGAGGACAAGAAAACCAGCCTCCAAATTCCCCAACATTAATCAACTCTGACTGCAGCTCTCTTGGAGGTTAATGCACTATTAAGATCAGGGAGAAGGAAAAAGGCATCCCTAACGCTCGAGTTGTCAAGCAGCGATGGAGGAAGTTACCCTGTTTCGGAGCAAGTATGTCAGATAACTGAAGAACATGGATATGACGTAAAATCAGATTTCTGAAAATCTCTTCTATTACAAGTTCTTTTCATGCTTAATCACTTTTAACGAGATAAAGCTTCTCTGAGCCAAGGACTTCAAAGGAACAAGACAGCAAAGTCTAAACAATACTGAATACACATGTGGGCAAAAGCACCAGTCTCTGCAGCCTCTCCTCCCTAATTCTGGGGCTCTGGACAGACTGGTCCGGCTCCTCTTGCCCGGGCTCAGTCTCCTCCTTCAGGCTTGGCCCAGACCCTTTCCCCTCTCTAGGAGGTCACAGTCAAGTGTCCTTGGCCTGGCGTGCTCCCTGTCCAGGCCATTCCCCTAAGCTCCAGACTCACACACTCCAACTGCCTGCCAGTCGCCGACCTCTGGATGTGTTAAATGTTAAAGGCCAGGCCCATCAGAGCCAACCTGTCCCTGATGAGGGGCATGACCTCGTCTGTCCCTGGCCAACACACACAGCAGGTCCTCCGCTGGCAAAGACTGTGGTTTGTGCTTTATCTCCAGTGTCCAGTGCGGGGCCTGGTGTGTAACAGGTGCTCAGACATCACGTGTCAAGGCTTTTGAGACCCACCACACAGAATTATTCTCACTCCAGCCATGGTCCCTACAGTACTCTGTTTCCATGGTACCATGAGCTTCCTGAGGGCAGGTCTGCAGCCATAGGTTCTTACCTGCTGCCAGTCACCAGTGGATGCTCAGTGACTCTCAGTAAATGAATTTCTGCCCAAAGCTTTCGCCTTTGCCCAAGTATTCCTACACATGAACAGCTTCTTTCTTTTCTTCTTTTAACTAGATCAATGCTCAAATTTTCCCATAAAACTGGCCTCCAAAACACTTTTAGTTATGGATAATTTAGATTTCTGTCTCATATTTCCCCTACTATTTCTGTTGGACTGCAGGCTTCACAGAGTGGTGGAGATAATGTTCCCTCTGTAATATGTACCCTAAGAACCAAAGGTGGTAGAAACCTGCCAGCCCTTGGGGTTCATTGGCTGTCCCTCAGGACAGGGGATGCTGCTTCAGGGCAGTGTTTAACACCAAGGCAATGTTTTTAAAAAACTGTGGCATCCACATACAATCTCTCCATTCTAAACTATTTTTAGATGTAATCATTTTAAAATGTAACACAATTATCACCAGCAATTTAAAAAGAACTAAGCCACAGGAAGAAGACAGAAAAGCATTCAAAAGATTTATGTTTTGGAACCAGTGATGATATATCATCAGTACCTTTATCTCTGGAGACTGGTCCTCACCTAAATTCTTGAATAAAGACCACGTTAGGAAATTTCAACTATAAAAATGCATGCTTCTGTAAATGTAGTAGAGTTCAACGAGTAGCATACGAACTAGTCACAAAAGGAGTTGATTTTTCCCATTTATTTGCTTTTGTGATTTAAAGCTGGGGGAGAGGATGACAAAGTTATTACAAATTCCGACTACAGGCATACCTTATCTTATTATACTTTGCATATATTGTTTTTTTTTTTTTTTTTTTTTTTTTTTTACCAAAAAGGTTTGTAGCAACCCTGCCTCAAGCTAGGCTGTTTGTGCCATTTTTCCAGTATGATTTGGTTACTTTAGGTATCTGTGTAATATTTTGATAATTCTCACAGTATTTCAAACTTTTTCATTATTATATTTGTCATGGTGATCTGTGACCAGGGACATTTGATTTTACTACTGTAATTCTTTTGGGAAACCAGGTCCATGTAAGATGGTAAACTTGATTATTTAAATGACAACAAAGGATCTAGACTATGACATAAACTTAGTTGATAAAGCAGGGCTTGTGGGAACTGACTGATTTTGAAAGTTCTCCTCTGTATAGAAAGCTATCATATACAGCACTGCATGCTACAGAGAAATGGTTCATGAAAGGAAGAGCCAATTGATGTGACAAGCTTCATTGCTGTCTCATTTTAAGAAATGGTCTCAGCCACCCCCACATTTAGCAACCACCACCCTGAGCAGTCAGCAACCATCAACACTGTGACAAGGCCCTCCCCCAACAGAAAGATTACCACTTGCTCAGATGATGGCAATTTTTTTAGCAATAAAGTATTTTAAAATTAAAGTATATACATTTTTTCTTTTAGCCATAATGCTATTGCATACTTTTAATAGACTATAGTACAGTATAAACATAATTTTTGTATGCACTGGGAAACCAAAAAATGTATCTGATTCACTGTAGTGCAGTGGTCTGGAACCAAACCCACAAAACCTCTGAGAGATGCCTGCAGCTGGTGTCAAGTGCCTACAAGCACAGCTGTGGAGGGAGGAGGGGAGGGAGGCGGAGTAACGTCCCTTTGCGCCTTGGCAGGAATCTTCTGTCCTGAGATACACCAAAGTAACACTTCTGTTCTGAAAGACCTCCCTGTCAGCTTCAAAACTCTAGCTTTCAAATGTGCTTCAAGGCCAGATTTGAGCATTTTGTGACTAATATTTTTTAGTATTTTTTCAGTCACTGACATGAGACATTTGTAAAGGACAGAACTGCTCAACTGATTAACAGAGTATCTCCTGGTTCAAAAAAAAAAAAGGATAAAATATAACTTCACAATTGATTCTAACAACCACTTCTAAAACAGCCATTTTAAGACTTATTCTGATAAACATGGGAAAGAAATCTAGCCCAAAACAGCTATAATAAAAATTTGTATCTTTGGGCTAAACATGTAATTTTGAAGTCGTTTCATCTCCTCACTGCAGGTTAACTGCTTATAAACTAACCCATAAAGAAGAGAACCCACTATATGTTTAAAGATTTTCAGAGAAGGAGATAGTCTATCCACCTCAGGTACTGAATTTAACATTAAATAATTTTCATTGCTATAACATTCTTCCCCAAATCTTTCAGGTTCCATTTTAAAGTTTATTCATCCTTTTAAGACACCTACACATTATTTCTGGGGAGTGGAGGGGAACAGTCTGACTACAGGACTAATTTAAAAACACATTTAACTAGGATACCTCCGGAAGGACACACAAGTAACTGGAAACACCGATCACCTCTGGGGACAGAAGTGAGTGGCTAAGGGTAGTGGGGAGAAAGGGAACTTTTCATCATATATCCTTTTGAACATTTAGGATTATACACCATGTGAGTATGCTATTGAAATATACTTAAGTACACATGGAATGAAGTAGAGAGAAAAGGTTCAGGAATACAGCTCCATTATCAGATCTCTGGAGCTGGATGAAATGTGCTGGGCCTGTTTGCTGAAGATTGTCTTAAGTCTACTGGTGAAACATGCTTTCCTTTGCAAAGAACTCAGAATTGGGAGTTGGCTTGCTAGGGGTCTGGTTCTAGTTTGATTCCTAACACTTATGTCACTTTGAATTGATCATTTGCCTCCCTGAGTACTGTTCTCGTCTTCATCTAAAAAAGGTTGTATTAGGTGAGTTTTCAAATCCTTTCCTGTTTCAAAAGGCTCCAAATCTTTCAATAAATATCTAAATACATTTCTCATTATGTGGAAATAGTCATTTTTTTCCTGTGGCTACTAATAAACTTCCTTAACAAAAGGGCTAAGAGGAAATGATTTCCTGGTCTGAAGAGACTGAAAGCCTTGTGACTCAAGAGTAGAGGTCAGAGCACGCAGTGATGGGGCAGATCCAGCAGCGCCTGCGGCTGCCGTCAAAAATCAGCAAAACTGACACCAGTCAAGGAGGTAAGATCAGATTTTACCCAGGAATCACTACTGCATGACAAGGAGCTGACCTCAGCTTCCACTTGTGCAGACATGACTGGGCATCTTAAAGGGAGAGTGGGAGAGGGGAAGAGGAGGGAGGTGGGAAGCTCAATCCTGTCAAATGCTTTTTCTGCATCTACTGAGATGACCATATGGTTCTTATCCTGTATTTTGCTAACGGGTGTATCACAGTGATTGATTTTTATATGGTGAACATCTTGGCATCCCAGGGATAAATCCCACTTGATTGTTGTGTGGGATTCTTTTAATGAGCTATTTCACTCGGTTTGCTAGTATTTTGCTGTGGATTTTTGCATCTATGTTCATCAGGGATACTGGTCTGTAATTTTCTTTCCTTACAGTGTCTTTGTCTGGCTTTGGTATCAGGGTGATGGTGGCCCAATACTATAAAGCTCTTGGAGGGAAACATAGGCAGGACACTCACTGACATAAATGACAGCAATAACTTTTTCAATTCATCTCCTTAGGGTAATGGAAATAAAACAAAAATAAACAAATGGGACCTAATTAAAAAGCTTGTGCATAGCAAAGGAAGCTACAAACAAAATGAAAAAACAACCTACAGAAGGGGAGAAAATGATGCAACCAACAAGGGATTAATCTCCAAATTTACAAACAGCGCATGCAGCCCAATATCCAAGAAACCAAAGAACCCAATCAAAAAATGGGCAGAGGATCTAAACAGATGTTTCTTCAAGGAAGACATACAGAAGGCCAAGAGGCACACGAAAAGACATTCAACATCACTTTTAAAGAAATGCGAATCAAAACTACAATGAGGTATCACCTCACACCCAGTCAGAAAGGCCATCATCAAAAACTCCATAAACAGGGCCTCCCTGGTGGCTCAGTGATGAAGAATCCGCCCGCCAATGCAGGAGACATGGGCTCAATCCCTGATCAGGGAAGACCCCACATGCTACGGAGCAGTTAAGCCTGTGTGCCCCAACCACTGAACCTGTGCTCTAGAGCCTGGGAGCTGCAACTATGGCGCCCACATGCCGTAACTCCTGAAGACCACACGTCCTAGAGCCTGTGCTCTGCAACAAGAGAAGCCGCCACAATGAGAAGCCCATGCATCGCAGCTAGAGAGTAGCCTGCTCGCCACAACTAGAGAAGAACCTTGCACAGCAATGAAAACTCAGCACAGCCATAAATAAATAAAAAATTTAAAAATCTACAAAGAATAAATGCTGGAAAGGGTGTGGAGAAAAGGGCACCTTCCTATACTGTTGTTCAGAATGTAAATTGGTATAGCCACTATGGAGAACAGTGACGGAGGTTTCTTAAAATGTTAAAAATAGAAATACCATGTGACCCAGCAACAGTATATTAAAAAGCAGAGATATTACGTTGCTGACAAAGGTTTGTCTAGTCAAAGCTATGGTTTTTCCAATACTCAGGTATGGATGTGAGAGCTGGACCATAAAGAAAGCTGAGCATCAAAGAACTGATACAAGCAGTATGTGACATATTATACTACGTATATAATTATTATTAAAATAAACTTGATGTAGTGTTTGAAATAAAAAAAGCAAACATATCTGTTAGGTCTACTTGGTTTATAGTGTTGTCAAAGAGCACTGTTTCTCTATGGATTTTCCCTCTGGATGTTCTATCCAGTATTGAGAGTGGTAGTGAAGTCTCCCACATTAATGTATTGCTGTCTATTTAGGTTGCTGCAAAAGTAATTGTGGTTTTGCATTGCTGAACTTTGCTGTTTGATATTAAAATAGATTCTTAAATGTGGTTATGTTATACATCATTTTAATGAGCATTTTTCACTTTATGTTTTTTTTTTTGCTAATGACTTATTACTCACTGTTTATTTTATATTTATTTAGACCAGGGAAATGTTGTTAGACGAAAAGCAAATTTGAGCAATTTTCTTATTCAAGTTCAAAATGGGTAGTAAAGCAGCAGAGACAACTCACAATATCAGCAATGCATCTGGCCCAGGAACGGCTAATGAATGTACAATGCAGTGGTGGTTCCAGAAGCCATGCAAAGGAAACAAGAACCTTGAAGATGAGGAGAAGCAGTGACTGGTCACTGGAAGCTGACAACAACCAACTGAGAGAATCATTGAAGCTGATCCTCTTACAACTACACAAGAAGTTGCTGAAGAACTCAATGTCGACCACTAAGGTGTCTGAAGCAAACTGGAAAGGTGAAGGGGTTCCCAAGTGGTGTTAGTTGTAAAGGACCCACTTGCTAATGCAGGACCCAAAAGAGATGCGAGTTCTATCCCCGGATAGGGAAGATATCCTGGAGAAGGGCATGGCAACCGACTTCAGTGTTCTTGCCTGGAGAATCCCATGGACAGAGGAGCCTGGCAAGCTCCAGTCCATAAGCTTGATAAGTGGGTGCCTCATGAGCTGACCCAAAATTTTAAAAAACATTGTTGCATTGAAGTGTTGTCTTCTCTTATTTTACACAACAATGAACCATTTCTCGATTGGATTGTGACATGCGGTGAAAAGTGTCATTTTACATGACAACCGGTGATGACCAGCTTAGGGGCTAGCTGAGAAGCTCAAAAACACTTTCTAAAGCCAACCTGCACCAAAAAAAGGTCATGATCATTGTTTGGTGGTCTGCAGCTGGTCTGATCCACTGCAGCTTTCTGAATCCTGGTGAAACCATTACATCTGAGAAGTATGCTCAGCAAATGGATGAGCTGCACCAAAAACTGCAAGGCCTGCAGCTGGCATTGGTCAAGAGAATGAGTCCAATTTTCCATGACAACACCCAACCACATGTCGCGCAACTAATGCTTCAAAAGTTGAATGAATTGGGCTATGAAGTTTTGCCTCACTCACCCTATTCACCTGATCTCTCGCCAACCTACTACCACTTCTTCAAGCATCTTGACAACCTTTTCAGGGAAAATACTTCCACAACCAGCAGGAGGCAGAAAATGCTTTCCAAGAGTTTGCTGAATCCTGATTTTTTTTTAAATTAAGTAATTTATTTTAATTGGAGGCTAATTACTTTACAATATTGTGGTGGTTTTTGCCATACATAGACATGAATCAGCCATGGGTGCACCTGTGTCCCCCCATCCTGAACCCCCCTCCCACCTCCCTCCCCACCCCATCCCTCTAGGTTGTCCCAAAGCACTGGCTTTGAGTGCCCTGCTTCATGCATCGAACTTGCACTGGTCATCTATTTTGCATATGGTAATATACATGTTTCAATGTTATTCTCTCAAATCATCCCACCCTCACCTTCTCCCACAGAGTCCAAAAGTCTGTTCTTTACATCTGTGTCTCTTTTGCTGTCTTGCATGTAGGGTTGACATTATCAGCTTTCTAAATTCCATATACATGCATTAATATACTGTATTGGTGTTTCTCCTTCTGACTTACTTCACTCTGTATAATAGGCCCCAGTTTCACCCACCTTATTAGAACTGACTCAAATGCGTTTTTTTTTTTTATAGCTGAGTAATATTTCATTATGTATATGTACTACAACTGCCTTATCCATTTGTCTGCTGATGGCATCTAGGTTGCTGAAGCACAGATTTTTATGCTACAGTAATAAAAAACTTTATTTCTCATTGGTAAAAAGGTGTTGATTGTAATGGTTCCCATTTTGATTAATATACATGTGTTTCAGCTTAGTTACGATGATTTTAAATTCATGGTCCAAAATCACAATTACTTTTTCACCAACCTTAATATTTCTAATATTTCTCCTTTCAGTTGTGTCAGTGTTTGCTTTATATAATAATTGAGTGTTCTGTATATTCAGGTGCTCTATTGTTGTATGCATATATACTCACAATTGTTATTTCTTACTGGTAAGTTGACCCTTTGCCTTTATGTTTTTCCTCATCTCTTGTAACATCTATTCTGTGTGATATAATTACAGTCATCCTTGTTCTCTTTTGGTCATCATTTGTATGGAATATCTTTTTCCATCTCTTCACTTTCAGCCTATATATGATCTTCAATCTGAAGTAAGTCTCCTACAGGAAGCATACATCTGGATCTTGTTTTTGTTTCTTTCAGCAGACTAGCTGCTTTGTGTCTTTTTATTAGGGAGTTTAATTCATTTATATTTAAAGTCATTATTTATAGGGAAGGACTTATTATTGCTATCTTGTTAACTGTTTTCTGTCAGTTTCCTAGTTCGTTTGTCCCTCTCTTCCTCTCTTGCTATCTTCCTTTGTGTTTCCTTGAATTTTTTTATATTCATACGTTTGGATTTCCTTTTCTTTTGCATATCATCTAGAAGTATTTTCTCTGGTCACATGGAGCTTACATGAAAGAAATTATAGCTAAAGTCAGTCTACTTTAAACTCGTTAACAACTTAACTATAGTTGCATAAAAAACTCTACTTCTAATTATTTCATTCCATTGCATTTTATGTTACTGATGAAACAATCTGTATATTTTTACACTGTGTATTCATTGACACAGTCATTTTTAATAGTTGTCTTTTAAGTTTTATTATAACTAAAAGTGGTACATCCATCAACCATTACAGTAACAAAAGTCTGCATTTGTGTATACATTTATTAGCAAGTTTTATACTTTCATATTGTTGTTTGCCATCCTTTCATTTCAACTTAAAGAATTCCCCTTTAGCATTTGTTGTAAGGCAGGTCTAGTGGTGATGAACTACTTCAGCTTCTGTGTGTCTGGGAAAGCCTTTATCTCTCTATCACTTTTGAAGTACAGTTTTTTGCAGGGTACGGTATTCTTGACTGACAGTTTTTTCATTTAGCATTTTGAATATGTAGTCACATCCCCTTCTGGACTGCAAGATTCCTACTGAAAAGTTCACTAATAGCTTTATGGAGTTCTCCTTATATGAGACAAGTTGCTTTTTTCTTGCCGATTTTAAAATTTGCTTGGTTTTTGGACTTCTGATGACCTGATTATGATATGTGCCAGTACTTCTCTGAGTTCATCTTCTTTGGAATCCATGAGGATCACTGAATCTGTATGTCTATTCCCCTTTTGGGGGAGTTTTCAGCAATTATTTCTTTGGGTAAATAGTCTGGCCCCTCCCCCCACCTCTTTTCTTCTGAGACTCCCATAATACATATATTGGTCCATGTAATGGTATCCCACAAGTCCCTCAAGTTTTCTTCATGCTTTCACTTCTTTTTTCTCCTCTGACTAAATAATTTCCAATGATCCATCTTTAAGTTTGCTGATTATTTCCACTGCTTCATCTAATCTGCTGCTGAAACACCCCAGTGTATTTTTTCATTTCAGTTATCATACACATCGGCTACTTAATTTCTAATTTAAAAAACACTTAAAAACATTTGCAAGTCTCACCTGGTTCATGCATTTTCTCTTTAATTCACTGAGCATCCTTATGACTGCTATTTTGAATTCTTTGTCAGGTAAATTTTATATGTCCATTTCACTGGAGTCAGTTTCTAGAGACTTATCTTGTACCTTTGGGACTTATTTCCCTGTTTCTTAATTTTTCTTGACTCTCTATGTAGGTGTCAGTGCATCAGACAAAATTACCACCTCTCCCAATTTTCATGGACTAGGCTTGTAAAAAAGAAGACCCTCACTACTCAGCCTGTTCAGTGATTCTGGAAGTCACTCCAACCATCATACTAGTCCAAACCACCATCTCTGTTCTACGTGACCCCAAGATGTATGGAGTATGCTGGGTCCTGTCAGTGCTCTAATTCAAAAGCCAGTCCCCTGGGCAGCCCTAAGGAAATCTGAACACCGGATACATGGTCCAACTCTTCCCTACCCTCTGCTTTTAATGTAGTAGCTGAAATCTGGGGTTTCCTCACCAGCTCACTCTGTATTGGGCCAGGAGAAGGGGCTGTGTTGAGTATGCTAGTTCAAACTGTCATCTTTTTTCTCAGTGGCCCCTGGTGTTCCATCAGCCCTTTCAGACAGGTGAGACAGAAGCCAGTGGCTTAGGCCATACCCAGAAAAAAAATCAGAACATTGGACATATGATCCAGTTCTTTCCTCCTCTTCCCAGGGAGAGCTTGAAGCTGGGGTTTTTCTCCCAATTATATGGCACTTTGCCAGGGGTAGTGATTATGGCAAATCAAGTTTTTCTACCAGCTCTGATGTGGCCAGTTTCATAACACATTAGGGGTACAGAAGCCTCTCAACTAGCTTCTGGATTTCTCACAAAGGGAATTGGTCAGTATATTATTGATTTGGTATGTGTTGAAGAAAGGAGGTTCCAGAGCTTGCTATTCTGCCATTCTAACATCACTCTTGTTGAACACATTCTTTAGACGGTGCATTTAATAACAGCCAGCACACACAAATAACTGCCTCCCATCTTTCATTCTTAACTTGAAAAATTTCAAGAAAGTTTTTATTTAGTATGTTTTAAATTCACCTATACCGAGTGTCCTATACAGTGATTCTTCAATGATCTGAGTCCAGAGATAACAAAGAGCAACTTAATTTTTAAACATCTTAGTTGCCAGTGTCCTTCAACCAAAACAGCACAGAACAGTACACAGTAGTCTGGCCTACTTTTTCTAAAAAAATATTATTTTCTCCTTTGAGGCACTCAATAGGATATCCAGAACACACACACACAAGCAAAATCCAAAAGCTTTAACCAGTATTAACAGCAGTATAAAGATAGCCATAAAGGGTGGAGGCCCTCTCCTGATTTCCTTCCCTGAGTATGTTTCCATTATTTTCCTTGATTATCACTTACATCCTCCGTGCATGTTTCTGGCAAGAATCACGTCTATGTATGTTCAGCTCACGGCTTAAAATAAAGACGAGCTTCCCTTTTACAGTACTTTTTAGTACATGCACCACTGAAAAGTCATGGGAAAATCCAATGGGAAAGGAGGAAGGAGAATCATTTTTTCCACTGGTCAGATTAAATCTAATATCAAAGCTATGTTTCCACAAGTAGGCAGGATCTCTACTCCCAGGGCCTTTAACCTGCTTATAGTTCACTCTCCATCAAGGGTCTCTTCTCCAGAATAAGACTGGTTCACTGAGTAATTACTCTAGTGAGCTTGTGGATTAAAAATAGTAATAGCAATAAATAATTTAAGTACAAGAGCTTGTGAGAGAGATTTCCATGTGCTTCTCTCACTGAGTTAGCACAATGTCTTCCAAGTCTTCAGAGTAAAGCTAAGGCCTGTAGAGTTCCTATGATTACTACTGAAGGGACTAGGTGCAGGCTCATCCCCAAAACCAGCACTTACACAGCCAGCAGAGGAAAACATTTTCTTACAGTGAATAAGAAATTCCTTGCCAATACCAAATTGTGATTCCTTTCATTTTGGTTTAATTAAGTCTGGCTTTTCCCCTATTAATGAGTGGGTCTCACTTATGAGAGAGTCATTTCCTATATGTCAGATATCAGTAAATTACTTTTCATTTATAAAACTATGGTGGCAACATCATATTTTTAGCTGAAAATGTAAAGATTTATGTTGCTTTTTAAAGTTTCCTTTATAAACCACTTTTGATCTTACAGTGCAAGACACAGAGACACTTGAGAAAAAACACCCATCTCCTGGACACAACAGATGTCCTCCTTTAAAGCCATGGTCAATCCAAGCCCCAGACAAATCATTTACTCCAATCTGATAAGAACCTTCTTCAAGTAAGGAGGAGGTTGTGACAGATAACAGCACTGTGGTTATGGAAGGAAATTCACATTTTGAAGAGATTTATTTTGAAGTAAGTATGGGTGAAAGGACATGTGATCTGGGATCTGCCTTAAATATAGCACAGAAAAAAAAAAAAGAATAAAGGAATAAAATAGCAAATGTGATAAATATATGTTCTTTATTCTTATTTTTGATGTGTTACTGAATTTTTTATAATCAGTTTTTAAAATTATAGAATTAAAAAATCCTATAGAATCATTTATTACCTGGAATACTTTGAAGGAGTTAGCAAATCTACTTGACTTGTATGCTGGTACTTCATAACCTTACATTTAAAAATTAAATGGACAGTTATTCTTTTCCACTGACTAATGCATTAAAGCTTTAAGCACATGTTAGTATCATAATAGTTCCTTTTTCATCAAATAGTATCTCTGAAAAGATGTTGTATACTGATGATTTAAATATTTTGTTTTTAAAATTATTAAAATTAAATAAACTAATCCTGCACTGAAATACCCCCTTGAATAATCCTGCTGTATCACCCAAGTCCTGACTCTACTCCAAATGAGCAATAAAGGTCATATCAATATTTCTTACAAATTATGTACAGAAAAACCAGCTTTCATTTCATAGATGTCACAGAGGCACAAAGGGTACTTTTAGTGATTTTTCATGCTGTTGTCCACATCATGGTACTGTCTGCATTTAAAGTTGTTGTAAAAACTCTGGTGGCTCACAGATCACATCAGCAGGGATCAGAAGGGAGTATACATTTTGCGAAAAACTTACTTTCAGCTGCTAAGAGGAAGTGGGATCTATCTACAATTTGTATTCAAAAGCAAAGAGAAGAAATCTTCTCTCTTCCTAGATTAAAAACAACAAAACTTCAGGATGGAGGCCAGAGGCAAAGATTTCACCCCTCTCATATCTGTATGTGTTAAGACCTAAAAAATGGTAAGTCTTCTCTTGGGGCTGTTTAGGATGTATCAACTCCACAACAAGGCCTTCAAGTTTACTTGAAATCACGGCTTAAAGTGTCTAAGAAAATACCAGGTCTGTTAAAGTATTTAACACCTCCTTTGAAAAAGGTTTAGTATATAAACAAACATTACTCATGGAAATCTAAAGTCAAATATGTATTAGGTGAAGAATTCTCATTTCACACCAAACTACCTTCTAACAAGGGCAATTTCGACAGGATATTCTTTTAAATAGAAAAAGATTCTCTTACATGGAAATTTAAAGTATAATTATAACACTCAGTATGCCTACATTTTAAAATCTAGTAAAGTGAAGTATACCTGTATTAGGACTATTAACATCAGTAGCAAACACGTTAATATTCCGGTTATATGACCAATGTTTTTTTCCTAACAGAACATTCCAAAGGAAAAAATAGTGGTTCTTTTTTATAATTGGAGGTCAAGCATAATACATGTCTACTGAAAGAATAGGTTCCACTTGTAAGATTGTGTCCGTAAATCCTTTGGAGCAGAAAACTTGTTTTCATGGCTCTACTTCTCTCTCTTCTATTGTAAAGGACTGTTCTCCTGTTTTCTAAGTTCACGAGCATCACAGGATAACCTCGGCTGAATAATTTAATCATAGTTTGTATCTGTCATCGCCTGGATAAACTCTACAAAGTAATTATCAGTACTTCCGAATTTTATGAAAAGCAAGTACTTGCCTTCATGATTTTTAAAAAATGCTGACTTATGTTCTCATTGAAGGCAATGAGCCTTAGAGTTTCCCTCCTGCAGCTACAGACTTCCTAAAACGTAATTCTAGGATGTTCATCATGAGTTTTTATTGGGAGGGATGTCACCAAGATGGTGAACTGTTGTTCCTGACTTCACTCCTCCACACAAGAAGAGTAACTATTCATAACAATTATGCAGCACACTGAGCACCAGTGAGGCCGTGCACCCACCCCATGGAGACCAAGGTCTGCAAACAGTACCTGTGGGGCACCACGCACTTCCAACTCCAGCGTAAGGACTAAAAAATGAATAGGTGTGTTGGGCACACTGGGGAAAGAGGAGAATTCCAGGTTAACTCTGAGAAGTCTGCTGGCACAGGATTAAAAGAGTTCTCATTACTGTAAAGAAGAGATCAAAGAGCTGGAAATAGAGGGGCCAGCTATGACACAGAAGAAAAGAGGTAAAGAATCTGAGGGCAGGTGGTCTGTGAAGATGCCATCAATCCAATCCCACTGCCTCAGGCAGCACCACAGGGACACATGCCAGGCAAGGGGAACACTGAATCTTCTGAAAACCTTGACACCACAGCTCTGGGGCGTAGTGGTAAAGAATCCTCCTGCCAATGCAAGAGACCCAAGAGATGTGGGTTCGATCCCTGGGTCAGAAAGATCCCCTGGAGAAGGAAATGGCAACCCACTCCAGTATTCTTGCCTGGGAAATCCCACGGACAGAGAAGCCTGGTGGGCTGCAGTCCACGGGGTCACAAAGTCAGATGCAACAGAGCACACAAACACAATCTTGCAAAGAGCTTTTCCAAAGGAACCACGTGGGTTTTCTTGGTAGAGTATCCTAGCAGCTAATACCTGTCACTGAGTTGAAATTTCTATATCGTGGATCAGGATTAAACCAACAATGATCACATTTAGGAACCATTTTTGGATTCGAGAAAGAGGAAGAATTCAGTTATTAGGATCCTCATTCAAACTGCTTTCTAAAGAAGGGATAACCACAGAACTTAAAAAAAAGAATCAACCAGCCTTAACTAATGAAAGATTCCACACTAGTGTCAACAGATTTGAAAAAAACAAAAAATCAGACTTTGTGTAAAAGAGTTATGATGAAAAATGAATGCTGGGTCCCCCCAGGGCAGGCTCTGTGGGGTAAACCAAGAATTCCTTTCACGTCTGTGTGGTACCTGAGGATGGGAGGAGACACGGGGAGTCCTCAGGCGAGACCAGGGCCGGGCCATCCCCAGGTGCCGAGGCTGGGGGAGCTGACTGGACAGAAGAGGGGCAAGGGCAGGAGGAAGAGCATGGGCGAAGGTAGGAGAGCAATCTGAGCTCAGGAAACTAGTCCACTAGGGTGAGTGTGAAGGAGGGAGCTGGGCAGAGAGAAGCCTGGAAATGCATGAGGGCTTGCAGGATGGATTGACACTTTCCCCAAAACCCACTCAGTTGTGTGTGATGAATGTAAAACTCTTACAGAGAACTGGAGAAAGTAAGTCAGCAGACAGAGAAGTCAATGCTTAAGAGAGTGGACAGCAGACAGGCACATGGTAAGCGACAGAACAGACCAGAGCCAGTTGCAGCCCAAACCGACAGCAGAAAGCACAGGAGAAAGCTGATTCCAGCTCGCTTGCCCAGAGTGGACTGGCTGACGTCTTAAAAAGGAACGGCTAGCCCGCTGCATCTCCTCCACTCCCAGGCAGATGGGTTCGCATCTTACTCTCAGAAGGGGCTGAACAGAAGGCGCAGACACAGCTCAGGGGTCTACGGTGAAAAACCCAGCAACTCAATGATAAAAGTGAGCCCAGTTCAGTCACCAGGTAAGGCCCACAGGCAGCCAACCTCCAACACTGCCATGGTAGAGAAGACAGTACAAGACTCCGAAGTCCAGATGGGTCTTCCAAGCAGAAGACAAGTCCACTCACTACCCCAGCCCCCAGGCTTTACTTTTTAGTATCCACGTCACAAATATGTGTGAACAACCAAGGATCACCACACATTTGGAAAGAGCATCTAATATAAAAAAGAGAAGCCAAAACCAAACCAGAAAGAACTTGGCAAAGAAAGACAATGAAGAATAAAGAAGAATACTTCAAAAACTCAACATCCTCACATTGTTTTGTCCTCCATGAAATAAAAATTAAATGATATATATATTAAAAAGAACAGATCATAATCTAATCAGAAAACAAAAATAGAGCTCCAAAAAGTTAAAAATGTGATAGCATTAATTTTTTTGAAGTCAAAGAAAACTTGGGAGGGATATAGCTCAGCACATCACCTAGAAAATTACATAAGGCAAAGAAAAGAAACTGGGAGAGAAGAGAATTAAAATCAAATCATCAATCTAAAAGGATATCTGAATAATAAGATTTCCTGAAACCGAAAAGAAAATATCACAGAGCTATGATAAGTCCCTGGAGGCAAAGGATGAGTTGGAAAGTGACCACTATGTTCCAGCCAAACAGGTGAGAGAGACAAAGCGCATCTTGAAATTCACGACCCTCTACAGACGTGTTCCACCAAAATGAAGGGACAAACTACAGAAACACAAGTGCCAGTCCCAGATAAACAGGAGATGAGGAAGCGGGCTCAGGCTCCAGGTTTGCCGCAGGCGAGAGCAACCGGTTCAGGCTGAGGGCCCAGGAAACAAGTGAGTCAGAGGCACCACTTGGGGTAGTGAAACGCTTCAGAGGAGCTTTTCAAGTGTTTGGAGAGCGGAAGGATTAATTCATGATAGGTACACTGACAACCAAGCAAATAAGTCAGGTAACTGTACTAATTCTGGAAAGAGCAAATGACTGCATGAGGAGGGCAGCGCTGCCCTGGCTCTGGGAGTGAGTCACGTGTGCCCTCAGCAGGAAGACGGAGCACAGCGGGCGGCCATGGGACGGGGAGACAGAGCCGAGTCCCCATCTCCCAGGCAGGAAGCCACTGGAGAACACCCGAGTCCGAAAAGCACTCAGAAGACTGGAGGGAAACGAGCAAACGCGGCGGCCTAGGGAGCGGGAACCTGGGGGCAGGAGGGAAAGCACCAGGGACTGAACAGTAGCTTGTGCTTTGTGTTTTTAAGAAATACTCATTATAAACCTAGTAGTACCATTTGACATTTAAACACTACAGCTCTTTAATAAAAGTTAGTAAAAAACAAACAAGAAAGGAAGCTAGAGAGGAGCCAGAGTGTGCTGATGTCACACCCTGACATCACCTCAAAACTAACTGAAGTGGGGCTGCCCCGGGCTCCGCAGGGTGTTCTCCGCCTCCTCCTCCCCGAGCCCCACACCACCCCCTGCCCCAGGAAGGCAGCCACACCCAACTCCGTGAGGAACACACACGGTGTGCAAGCCACTGCTGCGGCCAACGGGAACCTTCGAGTAACTCAAAGAACTGAAGAGCGACTCATTCCCTCACAGGACATGAACCAAGAAAAAGGCAGCCCGGCTGGCAGAAGCAGCCACTGGACACAACAGAAGACACCAGTCCGGGGATGAAGTCGTCGACAAGGAGAATTGGGAAGAACTTAGGAGCACTCAAATCCACCAGCCCTACTCCAGAATTTAGGTACGTAGAGCCTTAGCTATCTTCCCTTATGTCAGCCTGAGAATAATCACCTGTAACTTTTCAATACAAGTGAATAGTTCCTGGCAATAAAGTATTCAGGAGGTGGACTCAATAGGGCTAAGTGACTAAGTAGAGGGTGCAGACAAAGGAAGAAGGAAAGTTAAGCACAAGCCCTGCTGGTGTGGAGATGGTCAGCAACAGAGGTGCCGAGCGGTCGTGGAGACTGACAGGGAGCACAGACCACGTGGGATTCTGGCGGCTGGGGTGGGGTGGGGGGTGGTCTCTGGGAAGCCTGGGCTCCGTGTGAAGGACGAGAGGGAGACGGAAGCACAGCACAAAGCTGGGGAGCTGGAGATGTACATGAGGCAGCAGCAGAAATCACCCTGAGGACAGGAAAAAAGGGGGGAAGGCTGAGGCTGGAAGCCCAGCAAGAGCGGAGGAGTGCAGGAGCCCAGGGCAGCTGCTGGGAGACGGCCTTCAGCCAAGGGAGCAGCCCCGGGAGAAGATGTTCCAAGACCCCAGTGCCTGGGGGCGGGGCAGCCTGAGAAGAAATAGAGGGGGAGCTGGCAGGATAGGCCAGCAGGCCAGGACTGGGTCCAGTGGGAAGCGCAACCGGCTGGGGAAGGGAAACCGTCAACGCCGGGACGGAACAAGCCCCTGATCAGGGGCTGCACTGACTGTGGAAACAGGTGTTGCTAATTCGCCCCACCAGCATATGGTTTGACACCTGAGGTCCCTTAAAAGAATCCAAACACAGTTGGCCCACCCAGACCATCACATGCCTCTCGAGGGAGCTGTGACAGAGAATGGGCAACTGGGACAAGAATGGGACAGGCCACCAGCCTGAGAAGTCCTCTGCAGAACCCTGGTCCCCGCCCCAGAGGACTGGTTCCACAAGCCGCTTTCTTGGAGTTCTCCCAGGAAGGGCGGAGACTAGGGAGAGTTTTCTTCTGGTGCTTTTCTGCTCAGAACTCTGACCACAAAATTCTTTCTTCATTTAACCTAAATTTGTCAGCTCCAAGTCTGAGGCTTTTTCCTCCATCCTGCTCTTGTGGGCACAGATCTTCGGTGTCCTCTGAGGAGAGCGGTGTTCGTCCTGAAACACAAACTGGATCGCCTGCCAGCACGCCTACCTTTCTTAATGGAGACACACCTCAAGTTCTCCAGAGCCAGCTGAAAGGCTCTGACAGGGAACAGACACTCGGCCAAGGCTCAATGCGAGTTGGCTGCATATCTATAAATGTTTATGTCTGAAGAGCCACAGTGTCCACCCACCCAGACCACCCCCCCTAAAACTGAAAAAAATATATATATAGATGACAAATAGGAAAATAGCTAGATCTCAAAATCACTTGTTTGTAAAACAGTGCTGCTTGTATTTTAAAGAGTTAAGAGGAAGCAGCCTAGAGTCCCATCACAATCAAAATTGTCTCAAGATGATGGAGTAACAATGACATACATACACGACCGTGTGTAACCAGATGATGGAGCGACAGTGACATACATACACGACCGTGTGTAACCAGATGATGGAGCGACAGTGACATACATACATGACCGTGTGTAACCAGATGATGGAGCGACAGTGACATACATACATGACTGTGTGTAACCAGATGACGGAGCGACAGTGACATACATACATGACCGTGTGTAACCAGATGATGGAGCGACAGTGACATACATACACGACCGTGTGTAACCAGATGATGGAGCGACAGTGACATACATACACGACCGTGTGTAACCAGACAATGACATACATACACGACCATGTGTAACCAGATGATGGAGCGACAGTGACATACATACACGACCGTGTGTAACCAGATGATGGAGCGACCATGACATACATACATGACCGTGTGTAACCAGATGATGGAGCGACAGTGACATACATACACGACCGTGTGTAACCAGATGATGGAGCGACAGTGACATACATACACGACCGTGTGTAACCAGACAATGACATACATACACGACCATGTGTAACCAGATGATGGAGCGACAGTGACATACATACACGACCGTGTGTAACCAGATGATGGAGCGACAGTGACATACATACACGACCGTGTGTAACCAGATGACGGAGCGACAGTGACATACATACACGACCGTGTGTAACCAGATGACGGAGCGACAGTGACATACATACACGACCGTGTGTAACCAGACAATGACATACATACACGACCATGTGTAACCAGATGATGGAGCGACAGTGACATACATACACGACCGTGTGTAACCAGACAGCCAGTGGGGAGCTGCTGTACAGCGTGGGGCTCCGCCTGGTGCTCTGTGAGGACACAGAGAGGGGGTGGGGGAGAGAGGCTCCACAGGGAGGGGATACATGTACACTTGCGGCTGATTCACACTGTTGTACAGAGGAAACCAACACAACACTGCAAAGCAATTATACTGCAACAAAAACATAAATCAAAAAAGAAAGATGGGGGGGGCATCCTGGAGGCTGTTTACATCAAAGACAGAAGGTTATTAGCTACATTACAAATACTACACTGGCTTCATACTCTTTTTCCAAGTATGAAACCAAGCAAGAGATATGAAAAAATGACAGAGACAGAGGGAGGAATGTTTCAGTTCAAACATGACCCACAGAGCATCCATTCATCTCTCCTCTGTGTTGAATTCCTCCAAGGTCGGCAATGTTTTTTGAAAGGCAAAGGAGCACTTTGCTCAAATGAAACTTCATCCATTAGCTCTAAATACAGACCTACAAACACAGTCATCTAGACTAAGGTGTGGGCCAGGAGCCCAACCACCTGCAAAGCTGCCCTGAAGTCCTGCCGACCCGCCTAGGGAACCAAGTCCACGGCCTCAATTGGGCTTCAAAGCTGCAGCCCATCAAAGGCCCTCAAAGGCAAGCGGGCATCTCACCCACCATGTCCCCCGCATCTCCGGGCCCCTGCCTGTCACACTCCACGTGTGCAGTCTGCTGGACTCATACGGTTGGCACAGCTCATGGGGGACTGAGACAGGAGCCTCATGATTCCATCACTCTAGGCGAGAGGAGCATGCCAAGTTGAGACTTCCTTGACATATTCTGCAGGGCCTGCACATGTGTTCCCTTATCTGGTCATTACAGAGACCCTAGGAATGAGGTAGAAAATAATTCGCACCCCTCTCACAGAGGAGGGAGCTGGAGCAGGGAGAGGAGAAGCACCTGCAAGCGGTCACTCACTGGGCCGCAGGCGCAGCCCCTGAGCGGACGGCAGGGACAGGAGAAGCCTACAGATATAAACCCATGCAATAAATAAACCCGAGTGCTTCGCACAGAAACACACATACGCTACTGGGTAATTAGATGCCTCTAGGAGAGGGTGAGGGAAGAGACTCAGAAATTCAAAAGAGACTATCTTTTGTAATTCTCAAACCACAACTTTTGAGAAGAGGAAAAAATACTGAACATTTTTACTTGAAAAAACTGTAAATATGAAAGACACAGTGACTACAGGCAAGCAATTCATTAAAAAAAAAGTCCCCCACAAACTTATGGTTTCATACTATACTGTTCAATTTTACCAAAATTAAACTGAAATCTTTAGTGTGAAATGTCCTGGTATTTAATGGATTCTGTTGTATTGGAAAACACAAGTCTTATATTTACAAAGGTTTTATTTAAAAAAATAAGTAAATAATCAATATATAATTTTATTAGGTTATTATATATTGCTTTATCATGAATATAAAATAGGCACATTAAGGGAAAATTTGAAATCAGGTTTTAAAAATGACCCAGAGGCTTATCAGCATAAAGTAACCACCTTCTTGTGACATTTTGATTAATTTCCTTCCAGTTCTTTTTACAAGATGGGTAGTTTCCTTTGGTTGTTTTAGGATGTGGTACTCATACCACACATACCATTTCGTATCCTGGCTCTTTTCTTAACACTATATCACAAGAGCCCTTTCAGATTATACACCATCTTTATAACCACAATCTCTAACTTACTGAACTCCAATATGATCCTTTAAGTGGTTATACCACAGTTTACTTAACCGTTTTTATACTAGTAGACTGTTGCCAAACTTTTACAATCATAAATGCTTTAATGACTACAACTTTTATTTTCTTTCCATTTTGTTTCTTTTAGATAAATTCCTAAAGCATATTAGTAGATCAGAATAGATGATAATTTTTAAGACTTGCTTAAAAATTGTACTAAATTTTTGCTTCCTGAAAGATCTAATGTATATTATTACCAGCAATGAATGAGAATAATTATTTGATTAAACTCTTATGAATGATCAATAAAATCATCTGTACCACTTTTTCTATTAACAAGTGAAAATATACCTTCACTGTATAAATTTTGCTTTTTTCCCCCAGAATACATACTTTCCCACCAAGATTACTGACAAGCTGAACCTCTTTTGTGAATAACTTATGTCCATTATCCATTTATTAATTGGCTCTTCCTGTAGATTTTAAATTTGTATGAGTATTTTGTACAATTATTAACTCTATTTACAATACTGATGGGGAATATTATTTCCTCAACTTATGGTTCACACAAAATTTTTCTGTCAGTTGTTACGTGGACAAGTTCTGTGCTCTTTTCCTTTGTGACTCTTTATGAGCCTTTTGAGTTGGCTCCTCCCCACCTCCTCCCTGTGTTAAAACTTAACGCCTTTCCCCCTCAGCTCACGCGGTTTGAACACGACACATCACGTGCAAGAGGTGTTACCTGCTGGTCATCAGGCGTCCATATGCCACAGGTGATTTGACTTTCCAAGTTGATCTCAGATGACCAGTGTCTTTGTCCACTGACAGAACCAACCAAGACAAACCCATCTCGATATGAAATAAGTGCTTGCGTCCCATCGTGGCTCCACGTGAAATCGCTCACCTTTGGGACACACAGACAAAAGGAGTCAGCTTGTAATCTGAAAGGGAAGGCACTTTCAACAAAGACTATTTGTAGTCATTACCTGAGCCTTTGGCTAAACTCAAGTTTAGCCTTTGGCTAAATTTAAACAGACACTATACTATGTTGTATGTATTTTAACAATAATATATAAATGACATTGCTTGGAAAGCATACGCCAGTGCATGCTAAGGGCTTCACACACGTTAATTCATCAAGCCCATGATAATACCTCCCAGAGAGTACATATGTAACTTCTCCCTGGTCTTACAGAGTGACCAGTGGCAAGCCAAGACTATCCCAGGGCTGTGTCCCAGCATCCTTGCTTTTAAACACTGTTTGATCTACGGCCTCCCCCTTATGCTAACAGATTCTCCATCAATGTCTCTTGGTCACTTATCAAGATAGCAAAAGTCTCAGTTTCTGATCATATGTTTCTCAGTCTTGCTAACAACATTCCCACAATCAAAATGAGAAATAGGGAGGGACGGCGGGACGCCACAGGCTAAGGCGAGGCTGGGCCATGGACCATCCTGCGCTTCTCTGCAACGTGGTCTCAGACGGCTGAGAGGACTGAGTGCGACCACATGTGCAGAGCGCATGCACCTGGCCTCAGGCAGGCGCGAAATCAGTGGCTGAAGTTAGTAAAAGTTGAAAACAACTTCACCCGCCCAACACCGCCTTGACTCAAGGTAAATGTGATCAGCACTGGAAAAAGATGCCAGCCCCAGCCACCACATATTAAAGAATTGTTTACAAAAATCCCTCTGAGTACCACCACATGAAAGTGCGCCTAGAATTCCAAGATTGTGGGGTTGCCCTGAATGCTGCACAATTCAAACAGCTGCTTATTTCAGCCCTGAAGGACCTGTTTGGTGAGGCTGATGCTGCCTTACCTTTGGACGTTCTAACCTATAAAGAGAAGACCCTGTCAGCCATCCTGAGGATATGTAGCAGTGGTCTTGTCAAATTGTGGAGCTCTCTGACCCTGTTAGGATCCTATAAAGGCAAGAACTGTGCTTTCAGAGTGATTCAGGTTTCTCCATTTCTCCTTGCATTATCTGGCAATAGTAGGGAACTAGTATTGAATTGAGTAGTCTTCAATTTGAGAAAATATTCCTCACTCTCAAAAGTACTATTTGGTGCCAGCATAATGTTTGGAGACTGAAGCAGGCCATAAGCTCCTGTCGATGGAATTTGAGAGTGCTGAAGATATTCCCAGTAATGTCCAGCCATCGCCTTTGGTGGTGTAGGCTTCACAAGGGAATCTGCCCGAACCAAGCAGTGCTGAACAGGCAGCCCTTAGAGCACATGCAACTCAAGAGTTGGAGACCGGGATGAACTCAGGAGGGCCTTCACAAAGAGGGATGTGGCCACCTTCTCAGAATTAACAGGGGATGTCAATCCTTTGCACTTAGATGAAGATTTTGCAAAACACACCAGATTTAGAAAGACAATTGTCCATGGAGTTTTGATCAATGGACTTATTTCAGCTCTCCTCAGTACTAAAATGCCAGGGCCAGGCTGTGTGTTTCTTTCCCAGGAAATTAACTTTCCAGCTCCTTTATATATTGGGGAAGTTGTTTTAGCTTCTGCAGAAGTGAAAAAGCTGAAGCGGTTCATTGCCATTATTGCAGTATCCTGTTCCGTACTAGAAAGTAAAAAGACTGTTATGGAAGGCTGGGTTAAAGTTATGGCCCCAAAAGCTCCTAAATCCTGAAATATGTCTTTAAAGATACAAATTCGGGCACCAGTGTTGTTACTATTGAAAGTCTCTGGGGAAAACAGCGATTGCTATTCTTCAGCAAGGACAGGCTCACAGACCTGTACTGGCGGAGGGGAGTAGGTAGAGAAATGTTCCAGTGTCCACTTATGCTTCATTCCAGCTTAAGTATATTCATCATCTATCTAGGTTTTCAACACTGAAAAAACAGTAGGCAATTCCCTGGCGGTCCAGTGGTTTCACTGCCAGGGGCATGGGTCCAATCCCTAGTCAGGAAAGTAGGATCCCACAAGCTGTGTGGCACAGCACGCATGTGCACGCATGCGCGCGCACACACACACACACACACACACACACACACATACACACACACACATGCGTGAACAGAGGAGATCAGAGGTGATTCTAAGGTTGCACATTGTTAACTAGGCTCCCATGAGGTGCCACTGAAAAAGAAAAAAAAAACTGAAAAAAGTGTTAGGAAAGTTATCGTTTAGCTTAATGTTCTACTTTTAGGATTTCAAATCTAATTAGATTTGCATTCAGATAACACAAACCTACCTATATCTGTGTAGAATAAGAATTTACTAAAGTCACTGAGTTTGTAAGTAGCAAGCATTTAACTATTAAAGGCAACAATGGAAGATAGGTCATCTTTGAACACCTATCTTTTAACAGTAAATATTGTTAGATCCTGTTCTTCCAGCAGTTTCTGAATCAGAGTTTATTATAATTTGTTACTGTTTACACCAAGATGGTGATTTATTGACCCTTCAGTGTCACTTGCCCTTCAGATGGTTTTCCTGTCACTGCGGGAGGGCTTATGTGCATCTTTGGACTCAGTTCTGTAAGCTCTCTTGGTTTCATCTATAAAGCAGGGATAATGACTCCATACAAGAGTGCTGGAGATGACAGGTACAAACAGGTAAGCACAAGACCCAGCCTCTAAACAGTAGCTACTGCTGTTATCATGCTCGTCTGTGAGCAAGGTTACAGGTTTCCTGAGTTTGGAGCTATCTGGCCAAAAATTAAAGAACAGATCAGTCTTTCAGGATGTCAGCCCATCTCCATTGGTTTTCTAAACCTGGAACAGACCTTGAGTGCAGTTTCTATTTTAGCAATCCAGGTGATTTTCTCTCTCCTTTGAAAATATTTTGGGGGTCCCCACCCATTATATAAACAATACATGCTTTTATTAAAATAATTATAAGATAAAAAAATTGAAAAAAAAAAGAGAAATAATCTAACCAGAAAACATTACTTATATTTGGGCGTTGAGTTCTATCAAATGCATTTATTCAAATGACCACACTTTTTTTCTCTTTTAATCTATTACTGCAGTAAATTACTTCTCAGTTTTATGCCATCCTTGCATAGCTACAAAAAGCCCAACCTAGAGGTAAAGTATTGCCCTTTGAAGTTGAAGTTGATTTGCTTATGTATTTGGAATTTCTACATCTACATCTATATACAGGAGTGAGTCAAACTCATGATTTTTTTTTTTAATGTCTCTGAATTTATTAGAGTTATGCTGACCTCTCAGTATGAGTTGGAAGGTAGTTCCCTTTCTTCCATAGCTGGGAAGAATTTTTATAAACCGGCCTGACCTGTTGCCTCAAAGGCTGGTAGACATGCCTGTGAAACCATCTGGCTCTGCACTTTTTTTTTTTTTTTTTTTTGATGCTGGCTCTGCACTTTTCTACGGGAAGATTTTAAACCATTGTTTCAGTTTATTTTTTTAAACCATTGTTTCAGTTTATTTAACTGTTAGCACCAGTCAAGCTTTCAAGCTTTTTATTTCTTCTTCAGTCAATTCTATTATAAAATGTTTTCAGGAATTTGTCTAGTTCGTATAAGTTTTCAAAACTCTTAGCAAGTAGTTGTTGATAGTACTTACTATTCTTTTAAATACCAACTTTAGTGAGCTATAATTTATATGTAATAAAGTTCCCTTTGGCAGTCAATTCCCTACTCTCACCCTTGGTCTGAGGCAACAAATGATCTAATTTCTGTCACTAGCTGTTTATTCTAGGAATTTTGCATGAACAGAAGCATACAGTATGCTCACGTTTGTTTATGACTGGTTTTACTGAGAGTAATAACTTTGAGAGTATTCTGAACTCTTGTGTGTGCCAGTAGTTCATTCCTTTTTATAGATGAGCAATATTCTATTGCATAAATGTGCCACAACTTATTCATCTCTCCCAATTGCTGGGCATTTGGGTTGTTTCCAGCATTTGGTTATTACAAAACTGCTGTGAATATTCATGTCCAAGACTTGTTGTAGACACATAGTTTCATTTTTTCTTGAGTAAATACCTAGGAATGGAATTAACTGCTGGGTCAAACGGTAAGTATATGTTTAAATGCATAAGAAATTACCAATCTTTTCCAAAGTGGATAAACCATTTTACACTCCCATTAGCAGTGTGCGCGAGTAGGTCCACACCTCACCAACACTTGATGCTGCCAGTCTTTTATGTTAGCTATTCTAGGTGTGCAGTGGTAGGACACTGTTTTTAATTTTAATTTAATTCCCAAACGACTGACATGCTGAGTGTCGTTTCACGTGCTTCTTGATTATTTGCACACTGTCTTTAGGAACCTGCCTTCTCACACTCCTTGCCATATACATTTGTCTGTCCATCCACGTTCACCTCTTCATTATAAATATATATATGCATGTAAACACACACACACATACATGAGTCTTTTTACCTTATTGCGTTGTAATAATTCTAGATACAATCCTCTATCAGAATATGTGGTTCAAGTAATTTCTCCCATTCTGTACCTCGCCTTTTCATTTTCTTAACAATCTCTTTCAAAACAAGTTTTTAATTTTGATGAAGTTCAATGTCAAGTTTTCTCTCTTATGTTTCAGGTTTTTTGTATCCAATCCAAGAAACCTTTACTTAGCGCAACACTGCAAACCCAAGCTTTCCAGAAGTTTTATTCTGTTGGTAAGTCGTGTCTGACTCTCTGCGACCTCAAGGACTGCAGCATGGCAGGCTTCTCTGTCCTTCATCTTCCAGAGTTTGCTCAAATTCATGTCCATTGAGTCAGTGATGCTATCTACAATTTCATTCTCTGCCACCCTCTTCTCCTTTTGCCTTCAATCTTTCCCAGCATCAGTCTTTTCAAAGGAGTCAGCTCTTTGCATCAGGTGGCCAAACTACTGAAGCTTCAGCTTCAGCATCAGTCCTTCCAATGAATGTTCAGGGTTTATTTCCTTTAGGATTGACTGGTTTGATCTCCTTGCTGTCCAAGGGACACTTAAAGAGTCTTCTCCAGCACTACAGTTCGAAAGCATCAATTCTGTAGTGCTCAACCTTCTTTATGGTCCGACTCTCACGTCCATACATGACTAGTAGAAAAACCATAGCTTTGACTATATGGACCTTTGCCAGCAAATTGATGTCTCTGCTTTTTAATATGCTGTCTAGGTTTGTCATAGCTTTCCTCCCAAGAAGAAAGTGACTTGTAATTTCATGGCTGTAGTCACTGTTCACAGTGACTTTGGAGCCCAAGAAAATAAAATCTGTCACTGCTTCCACTTATTCCCCTTTTATTTGCCATGAAGTGATGAGACTGGATGCCAAGATCTTAGTTTTTCGAAAGTTGAGTTTTTAAGCCAGCTTTTTCACTCTCCTCTTTCACCCTCATCAAGATGCTCTTTAGTTCCTCTTCACTCTCTGCCATTAGGATGGTATCATTTGCATATTCTGAGGTTGCTGATATTTCTCCTGGCAATCTTGATTCCAGCTTGAGATTCATCCAGCCCAGCATTTCTGTTCATTACTCTGCACAGAAGTTAAGGGTGACAATATACAGCCTTGTCGTATTCCTTTCCCAAATCTGAACCAGTCATTTGTTTGAAGTTTGGTTCTAATTGTTGCTTCTTGATTCACATACAGGTTTCTCAGGAGACAGGTAAAGTGGTCTGGTATTCCAAAGTGTATGCTTTTACATTTATGTCTATATTTCATTTAGAAGTTAATTTCTGCACAGGGTATATGGTAAGAATTAAGATTCTACTTTTTAAACTTTCAGTACAGATATTCAGTTTTTCTGTTCCATTTGTCAAAAAGACTATTCCTTATATGTCAACTAGACTTACTGTGGTGATCATTTCCCATTAGATACAAATATTGAATCATTATGTTGTACATCTGGAATCAATATAATGTTGTATACTGTCATACTTCAACTTAAAAAAAGACTTTTCTTCCCCTTACTGAATTACTTATGCATCTTTTATTTACTTTTGATTACCTTGTAACCTCTACCTTATCTATAGTTATGTTCAACTTTTCATTCATACAATTATTTTAGGTTTTATCTTTCTTCTCTCACTCAAGTCTTGCCAGCAATTTATCAGTTTCATTGATTTGTTTCCAAAGAACAAATTTTGGGGGATTGAAACTGGGCCCAGGCAGTGAAAGCATTGTGCTCTAACCACTGGACCACCAAGGAATTCCCACAATTTCTTATATTTATATTTTTGCTATTAACTTCTAACCCATTCAGAAATTATGGTCTGTAATCATGACACCTACCAATGAAAAAAAATTTTTTTTATTAAGATACTAAAATCCAGGGTGGCAAACTATGGCCAGTGGGCCAAATCTGCCCTGTCACCTATTTTTGAACAGTCCAAAAACTATAGTTTTAGAGGGTTAGGAAAAAAATTAAGAGAAGAATATTTTGTTATATGCAAAATTACATAAAATTCAAATTTTAGCATCCATAAACAAGCTTTTATCAACAAAAAGTGTTCTGATTTCCTTTCTTGTTATACAGTACTTACATAATATCCTAAAGTGTGATCTCTAGTCCATAAAGCCTAAAATATGTACTATCTGACCCTTCACAGAAAAAATCTGTGAAACCTTAGAACATGATAAATTTTTGTAAACATTCAAATGATCCTTGGTTCTCTAATTGGTGAATTCAGAAACTATAAATGTTCACTAGGTCAAGCTCGTTAACTGTGTTGCTCAGATCTTCTAAATCTTTGCTAATTCCTTTTGTTGTTGAAACCTCTCAGTATATCAATGAATTTACCAATCTTTACTTTCAATTCCATCAATTTCCTTCATATACTTTGATATTATTATTAAGTGCATATATATTTAAAATATTATCTTAGTAAACCATACCTTTTATCATTATGTGGCAGCACTCTACAAACTAAACATTACTTTCTATCTTCAAGTCTATCTTATCTGAAAGTAGTATTTGCTACCCCAGCATTTTTTTTCCTAGATATATGCTCAATATATTTTTTCACCCTTTTACTTTAAACTTGTACATGTCAAGTTTCAGGTATGACTTAATAACACATGGCTATGTTTTTAAAACTGCAATCAGTCAAGCATCATCTTGATTGGTGAAATCAGTCCATTTATATTTATTCTAATCAGTGGTATTTTGATTCTGTTTCTATCACCTGAATTTGCTTTTTCAGTTTGCGTGTGTTTTAGTTGCTCAGTAGTGTCTGACTCTTTGCGACCCCATGGACTGTAGCCCACCAGGCTCCTCTGTCCATGGGATTTTCCAGGCATAAGAAAGCTGGAGTGGGTTGCCATTTCCTTCTTCAGGGGATCTTCCCAATCCAGAGATGAAACCCATGTCTCCCGCATTGCAGGCAGATTCTTTACCATCTGAGCTATGAGAGAAGCAGTTTGTATTACCTTTTAGCTCTTTTCTAACTTAAAATGAAATTTGTATCCATGATTTTCACTGTTGCTTATTCTTGGAAATGTTCACCTCCTTTAAAATTTGTAACACTACTGGATTTATCACATTTCAGATAATAATAAGGACTTCCCTGGTGGCTCAGACGGTAAAGCATCTGCCTACAATGCGGGAGACCCATGTTCAATCCCTGGGTCGGGAAGATCTCCTGGAGAAGGCAATGGCACCCCACTCTAGTACTCTTGCCTGGAAAATCCCATGGATGGAGGAACCTGGTAGGCCGTCTTTATGTTTTTACGACCGTGGCGGGGTAAAGAGTCGGACATGACCAAACACAAAAAAGGACATGAACTTTTTTGCTGTTTTCCCAGGGGGGTTATAGGTTGTCAGTGACCAGCATGCTTCCATCATGACCATGGCAGAACTGTGCCACATGACATCTTGACTGCTCATCTGAAGTTAATGAAAAAGTGCTGTGTGCTTAGGAAAACTCGGAATTTTGGTTTCTTGGTCCTTATGTTCCAATCAATTAAATTATTTAGTTTTTCTTAAGGACCAAAAAGATCTTTGACAGACAACACATTAATTCTGCAATAAAATTTAGAAGTCCTTTCATCTTGCAATGATAACACTACTTATTTACATGCAGTTTAACTCATTTATCCTTATACAAAAGGAGCAGCTTCTTACTAGAGGCTAAAACGTATAGCCAGTGATAAGTTGCTTCTCTAAGATACCAACAATCTTACAATCACAAAAAATTGGTAATATAGGATGTTTATAGAAATCAATTGGGAGTATTAAATTAGGTCAGCACAGGGTGATAAGACTATATCAAAACTGGGAAAATAAAATCAAGGGAAAGGAGTCCCCGGTGCTATAACAGAAACAAGCAGAAAGCCCTTCCTGCCCCACTGAGAGCCAGAGGCCTGACGGCCCCTGCCCAAGACAGCCTTTCCTCAGTCAGCCTGAGACCTGTGCCTGGCACAGCCAGCCTGTGACTAATACTATAACATAATGCAGGCACGCCTCCAGACTCATTTCTGAAATAAAGGACTCACAATCATTTCCTGAAAAAAGGAGTGATAAAGCTTCACTTGGCTTCTGCGAAATGTTTGGCTACTTCATGACAATGAAAGGCACGCTATATAACAAAGATCACCTGTCATTTCTTCTCCAGAGCCTCACGGCTCTCCAGGCAGACTTCAAGGACACGCGTCCTCCCCCCAGACACCACTGCCGATGCACAGCCCCTCCGCTCCCTCCACCAGTGAGTCATCATCATCAGAGCGTGACGCTTCTCAGACAAGAACTAGACTCAACAGAATTAAGAGCAACCGAAACTCCCCAAAATGCAAGCGCTTAATGATACTTGCTCAGTGGGTTCTGAGGTTTGCAGAATCAGAAGGCCCAAGAACAAAACTATATAAAAATCTGGATCAGATCACAAGATACTTTGGATCAACCTGAAGGGCACAGGTTGAGATTCCAGGTGCTTCCAGATGTTCTCTGGTCCACGGAAGCCCAATCACCTCCAGCTCTGAAGTCATCCTCTCTCATTTCTAAAACACTTTTTCTGTAGTGAACTCTCAGTGAAAAGAAAAGCTGAGGGACAAAGTAGGGGCAGAGACCACATGGCTACCACTGGAGAAGGCAGAAGCCTCGCTGCTCGTCACCAGGACACAGTTTAGTGGCACCCTTGGGCTGACAGTGGTGAAGCCTGAGCTCTACAGACATACTATGAGCACACGTGTTTCTGCTAAAGAGAAAACAGTTTATTGTCTGTGAACAAGACAGGGTTTTGGAGTCAACCCTGGGTTCAAAACCTTTCCTGGGTGAGTTACTCGGCCTCCATGGCCTGAGTCCTTCCCTCCGTTAACTCAGAGTAACACCTTCCCAGCAGGGCTCCTGTGGAGACTGAGGGAAGGCCGGCTCCGAGTGACACTCTGAGGTCTCCCTTGCTGTCCTTCTCCGAGTAGTGCTGTGACGACCTCATGTCGACCAAGGTCTGAAGACAGGCCTCACCCAAGCACTGGGCCTTTCTAGGGGAAGAGTTCACACTTCAGTGCATGGGAGAACAATAGCACTCTAGAGACCTTATGGGCAAGTTCAGGGAAATCTGCGCTAGACAGAGAGCGGTGAAGAGCTGCTGCTTCAAGGCTGAAGCTGGTCTCTGGTGATGACCTCCTGGGGACTGTTTAAGGGCAGGTCTGCCCTGGGGTTGAGGTCTTTGGGTGCCAGCACCTCACAGTGCTTGAGGCACCATCACAACTCGTGGGGTCAACCACCACGTCCAGATGGTGTCATAGCATTTTCTGTATTTAATCCTATGTAATCCTCCGAGTAGGGTGTCCCTGGTAGCTCAGTTGGTAAAGAATCTGCCTGTAATGCAGGAGACCCCAGTTCAATTCCTGGGTCGGGAAGATCCCCTGGAGAAGGGATAGGCTACCCACTCCAATATTCTTGTCTGGAGAATCACAGGGACAGAGGAGCCTGGCGGGCATAGTCATGGGCTCACAAAGAGTTGGACACAACTAAGCAACTGAGCACAGTCCTAGTAATCCCTGGAGGCAGGTACCGTTAAAGTTCTGAGTGTACAGAAGAGGAAACTGAGGCACAGAAGTGAAGTGTTTCCTACAAAGAGTCACGACTGAGAGGCTGACTCCAGAGCTCACACTCGTGACCACAAAGGCCACCTTCCAGGTGACGTGACCTTCTCAAGGCATGGAGATCTCCACATCTGTGGCTCTATTTCAGTTGAGTTAGCAGGCACAGGGCGGGCACCGTCTCTTCCTTTTTTTTTCCTCACAGGGGTATATAGGAAACTGATTAGGCCTTCCTAGAGCCCGTCAAAATTAGCACATTGACTTTACCAAATAAATATCAACTCACAAAAACAGAACATTGTGATTTTACTGGGAGGTAGGTTTGCCTCCTGTGGTGGCATCTACGGAGTTCCTCAGCCTAACATTAACTGCTGATAACAGGTTCATTCCTGCAATTTTATGTCACTTCACCGGTCTGCATCTCTCAAAGTTGGTGAGCTCCTAGCTTATTTAAGCAACGGCTGGGAGGAGAGACTGTGAGAATTCGTTTCCTTGGAAACATACAGAAAGGCAGTTGTGGGGAAGACTATCCCTACAGAGTCAAACAGTCTAAGAAACCCCTTGTCAATAAGGTCCCGTGAGGACTCGGGCCTGGCAAATCCTCGGGGTGGGACCCGAGTCATTATGCACCCAAGATGGGTGCTCCATGCAGCTGTGCCCCCGGGGAGAGAGAGCCAGGTTGGCACCATCAGCCACCGGAACCCACCGAGGGGTTTAAAGCAGCACAGCTTGGCGGGTGTCCCGGGAGCAGTGGTTTCCCACTGAGTGGAGACAAACTGGCACCGGAAAGGAGGGGCTGAGCACCGACCACAGTGGCCCCCCTTACTGGAGCCCGACAGAGTAAGCGCTGCAATTCAGCCTGAGAAGCAGGTGCTGAGAACTGCACGCGGAGCTCCCCACCAGAGCACGCGGAAGACGACAACATGGGCAAACACCTTCGCAAGGGCTCAGAGACGCGCCACGCCAGGAGCACTGCAGAGGATCCGAGTCAACAGGGAAGCAGCACACTGATGGTGCAAAACGATTTCACAGATTCAACTGAAGCTCGGAACCATGGAGATTCTCACAATAGCCGCATGCTGGAATAGATGGAGGCGCCGTCCTTCCCCCTCCAGAGGAAGCTCGAGCAGCAAGCCCTGGCTTCGCTTGCCTCCACCCAGCCCTCGAGGTGCCTCCTGCCACTCACCTGGGCCCCTCGGTCGTTGACCAGCTCCACGGACCACCGGCCCTCGTACTGGATCCACACGAATATTCCGCCGTCTGCGTCGCACGTGGCCAGCTTCTGGTACGGCTCGTTCCACCTCACCAGCACGACCTGGGAGACGACCAGGAAGACATTTACTGAAGGGAAGGAGCCCGTGGGCAAGGAAGCCGCCCACGAAGTTATCAGACCCAGAACCAAAGAGAAAGTGCGGTCAAAGAAAGGACTCAAGGAGGATGGGAGGAAGAGGGAAGGGGCTGGGGGGACAGATCACAGAGTGGATGATGGCTGTCTCAGGGACTGGCCCTGACAAAGCCTGTCAAGGCTTCCTGACAAACAGAAGGCAACTGAGCAAACCATAATAAACTCCAGCATGAAAATGGCCACCACCATGAAAACAGAGAGCAAGCCAGAGCCTGCCTGTACCCGCCCTGCCTCCTGCAGCGCCAGGATCACTCCTCTGATGGTCCCATGTGGTGGGAAAGCAATTTTCGCAAAATTCATTGTGTATCTTAATTGGGGGCTCTTTATTTAACACAGAAAAAAGAAAGGGTGGGGCCTATTTAATCTCATTTTTTCCCCAAAGTGAAACTATGTCTTTTCCAAGACTACCTTATTTCCAAATAGTTCAGCATCTAAACATGCCAGTTTGGAAAAAAAATACACAGTAGAAATAAGTTGCTTGTGATTTATCACAGAGGAAAGATGAAAAAATAATTAACTTCAAAACTGATGTGTGTAAGGACTTAATTTTTAAATTTGATAAATTCTGAATCTGGACAAATCATTTTCATCTTTCTCAACTATCACTCCCTCAGCTAAAGGTGGACCCTGCTAGGTGGTTGGTGGTACTGGCCCTCACAGAGCCCAGTAAAACCTGCAAGGACACGGGGCTATGAAGTGGTCGCAAGAGACACAAAACCAGCACCTGGGGTCACTGTGGGGCAGGTTCCCAGGTGTGGCCTGATCCACCAGTGCTGGTGACTGAGATTTCATTCATTCAGCTCTTTTTTAAAACTCTGCATAAAGAGCTGAAAGGCTGCAATCTTCTGAGACCTGGCCATCATCAGCCAATCTAACCTAGTCAGTGACCCCATGCCAAACGGATGCAAGCTCTCCATGGACGGAGGCACTGCCCACTGCCTGCCACTGGCCCATCTGACTTTGTCCCTCCGCCAGGACTGCCTGCCTCACTCTGGTCGCAGCTCTGCAGGTGCTGCCCTCACCACCCCCCCACCTCCTGTGCCCACAGGGTCCAGGCTCCCTCCGCCCCAGAGCCCCGGCCACACGAGGGATGGGTAAAGGCACCCTCGCCTCTGAACAATGACGCGTAGGAATGCCCCCTGTAAGTTATGAGTCTCATTCGGCTATAGCTTTGAACACTGGCTGAAATCTATTGCAAGTAGGTTATTTTCAATTCCCAAAAGCATTTTAACAACAGCCAATAATACTGACTGCCTGCCTATTACCAACTGTTAGGTTGCGAGGGTAGAAGTTTAGAAATCCTGTTCCAAAAAAAAAAAAAAGAAAAGAAATCCTGGTCCGTGTGGAGTTCAGTTCACTGAACAGAAGTCATATCCTGCTCCATATACAGAGCTGGGAACATACAACAGACAGGAGGTGTACAGCGCGGAGTGACAAATCCAGACCTGTTATCTTAAAGTCTAGTTTCTAAAGGGGCTTCCCTGGTGGTTCAGCAGTAAAGGATCTGCCTGCAATTCGATCCCTGGGTCGGGAAGAACCCTGGGAGAAGGAAACGGCAACTTGTTCCAGTACTCTTGCCTGGGAAATTCCATGGACAGAGGAGCCTGGTGGGCTATACAGTCCACTGGGCCGCAAAGAGCCAGACATGACTGAGAGACTAAGACTTCCGTTTTTAACTTGTTCTAATTTTTAAAATTCCATATTTAAATTACTGATCTAATCCTTAAGTGTCTTTAAACAGACCAAATGTGTCACAAAATTTAGAATTTCCAAGCAGCCAACTTCATAAAACTTCTTTCAGGCCCAGTGGTGCCTGGCCTGAGCGGTGCACACCACAGCGTGCCAGAACCCGGTCCCCAAAGACACGCGCACCACCCAAGCCCACAACCACTCACGCGTTGCAGAACAGTGACAGGAGGACAGAGTGTGACGAGTAAGAGTGTGATCGCTTTTAAACTACTTTAGGTTAAATATGGTAAACATTCATCTACTATAGTCTTCCTTACAAGTCATCATCATTCAGAAAACAGAGGCAAGTCACATTTTCTATACTTTTGCCTTTTTCCTTTAACATGCATTGCCACATATGGTTGCATATTTAGTTATCATCATCAGTACAACCTCTCCTCGAGAACAGCCTGCGTGGTCACGGCATGACATGGACACAAAAGATCAGAGGTAAAAACAAAACATTTCACACTTATTTCTAACATTAAAATGCCTTGGTCCTGTGGTAAACACTAGTGGTTGTTGGATAAACAAAAAGTTCACAGACTCGACTTCATCTTTTCGTAATTCCGGAGGAGTTGAGACTCAGCAGTTAACAGAATGCAGCCCCCATCCACACACTTCTTTGCTGGGAGTGTAACTGGTGTAATGGAATATAGGTGGGTTGCTCCCCTAAATTAAGAGAAATCTTTCCAGTGATTCTTGGTTTAAAAATAAAGTTTTCAAAGGCAGTGTTGTTTCCCTGGGTTAGTTTTCTCATTTCCTCTCTCGTCTGTGATTTCGAGCCGCCCGTCTTATCTCCCGGCAGCTTATTTCCTGTTCTCCCAATCCCTCCAGTCTGCCTGGCAGAGTCAGGACATACCAGAGTGCTGAGGAATTGCCGAGCAAGCGAGGCCAGCTGGGTTCTCAGTTGCCCAGATCACACGGCAGGGCGCTGAGCAGCTGCCCAGGCGTTCCAAGGCAGAGCCTTCCTTCCCTCTTAGAGGAAGACGGGGCTCCTGTTTGCTTTAAGAGCTCCAGCATTAAGGATGTTAGGTGAAGCATGCATTCTACTGAACAGACAGAATGTAAGTCAAGTTTTGACTTAGGTCTTTGATTATTCCCCCAAAATGCCAGCCTGTCACCCTCTCCAAATTAAGATTTCTACCATTTTATAGTTATTCTTATCAATAAATACTTATAGAGGAATATTAAAGGCAGAGAAATTCACAGTAAAAGTGCAATGCAGGTCTGTGGAAGGCCTCTTTGGGTTGTACTGTAATGCCCTCAATAAGTCACTTCACCTCCTATTCCTGGCACTATTTTTACACAGACCAAAGCCCTAGTGCCAGCTAATCCACCTCAAGGATGTTCATCTTTTGAGACAGATACCCTTCAAATGGTGCTGGTAGAAAAGCTGATGCTTTTGAATTGTGATGCTGGAGAAGACTCTTGAGAGTCCCTTGGACAGCAAGGAGATCAAGCCAGTCAATCCTACAGGAAATCAGTCCTGAATATTCATTGGAAAGACTGATGCTGAAGCTCCAATACTTTGCCCACCTGATGCAAAGAACTGGCTCATTAGAAAAAGTAAGACCCTGATGCTGGGAAAGATTGAAGGCAGGATGAGAAGGGGATGACAGAGGATGACATGGTTGGATGGCATCACCGACTCAATGGACATGAGATTGAGGAAGCTCGGTGAAGGACAGGGAAGCCTGGCATGCTGCTGTCCATGGGGTCACAAAAAGTCAAACACAATTGAGTGACTGAACTGATGATTCAAAATGTTCCATTCTAAAACAAGGGAGTTAACCTCCAATATCTGTAAGAACATAGACAGACTACAAAAGCATCTGATTCTCAAAACAGCCTGGTACCTGGAGCAGGCATTCTCATCTTCACTTTATAGAAAAGGAAACTCAGGTTCAGGGAGGTTCCCTTGCCCACAGCACCCAACTGTCAGGAGGCAGAGAAGGGCTCAGAACCAGGAACACTCATCCCTGGTTTTGTGTGTCTTCCTACTTACAAAGTAAAGTCAGGCATTACCATTTTAGGAGCCTACTTTGGGTGGAATACTGATTCATGCTAGGAAAATGATTGTATTTATGAAGAATTCTCAATATTTTTTATATTAGAATGCTGAAATATCTAATCTAAAAATTTTGACCATCCAAAATGAGCTGTAAAAAATTGTTCAGAAGGGCTTCCCTGGTGGCTCAGTGGTAAAGAATCCTCCTGCCAATCAATGCAGGAGACACGGGTTCCATCCCTGGGCTGGGAAGATCCCACATGCTGGAGAGCAACTAAGCCCATGTACCCCAAGTACTGAGGCCCTCATGCCCTAGAGCCCGTGCTCTGCAACAAGAGAAGCCATTGCAATGAGAAGCTTGAGCATCTCAACTAGAGAGTAGGCCCTGCTCGCCACAACTAGGGAAATCCCATGTGGCAACAAAGACCCAGCACAGCCAAAAATAATGATCAATAAAAAATAAATAATTTTTTTAATACTGAGAAAACTAGAAAAACAATCTTGGGGCAGAATCAGGAGACGTAAGCACAAATGATGAGAAGTCCATGAGAAGTACTGTGAAAGAACTTTCTAACAAGGAGTAGGAGTGCTGCCTATCCGTGGAAGGGGCTGTCTTCAACCTGGACCGCTGGAAACAAGAGGCGGGACAGCCAACTGCCAAGGGTACCTGGGAACAACTTATCTAACTGGGGTGGGGCAGGGGGATTACAACTAGGGGACCTCCATATTACCACCCACCCAACTCCGAGATCCAACAAATCAAAGTTAAATGCGGCCTTGGTATCAGTGATGTTACGGCCTCAAAAGAAAAAAAAAGAAAAAGGCTGATTTAAGCTCTTAAGCATCTACCAAGTGATAAACTGCCACTAAATTCGCTTAAGGGAAATTCAATTATTAAAGTAGTTAACTTGGCTATTTGAATTAAAGTTTTATATATTATATATTATTAGTACTCTTTGTCAACCAGGTGTGTACTTTAGTGATTTATAATACACTTAACCTAGTAGATTAATTTTCAAGATATTCCTCTCCAGCTCTCTGAGCAGCTAAGACAGTCGGATTCTCAGCATCTTGCTCTTTAAAATCCCTCTCTCTCAGCCCAGAACATGGAGCATTCGGTCAAGAAACAGCACTGCTCTGGGCACACGGCCAGGCTACCTACTGAAGACAGAACCTCAGCTCACCCGCCGACAGGCTGATGCTGACCCCAGCCAATAGCACGCCTCTCAGCTCCGGGGAGCAGGACCCAGCTGGAACCAGGAAGCCCTTCTCACTGACCACAGAAAAGCCGACTGGCAGTCTGCTCTCTAATACCCTGCAGCTTCAATGTGTCTGAGAAGGAAGCTGGCCCAGACCATTTCTAAAGACCCTTCCAGCTCTCATCCTTTGACGCACTGAATTCTACTTGGGCAAGCACTAAACCAATATGGCACACCTGCTCCTGAGTGCAATATCCTACAAAACCTAAATACTGATATGCTCTCCACCCGAGAAAGAAATCTAGCACATGGATCATGACACACCACCTGGTAGGAGGGCGCGTAGTTGATGGGAGGGGGTGCAGCTAAGCAAATATGTTATCATAACTCAATTCAGAGTCTGATGCAACATATAAGTTTCTTCCTAAGTGCTTACTTATGATTTTTAAAACATGAGTGATGTTGCATTTTAAGTAATTAGTTCAAGAGTTACATAAAAACTGAGTCTCTATGTATAGTGACAGTTAATTTTATGTGTCAAGTTAACTGCGCTCCTTCGGAATTTGGAGGCTACACGTCCCTAGTTTGGGTGTGACAATCTGGCCTGTTTACCTAGTGACCCAAAAGGCTGCTGATTTTGAGTGGGGTCCAGAAGAAGAGAGAGCTCCTCATGGATCAGGCCACCGTGTGACCTGCTCTGTGGCTTGGGTCACGTGATCCAGCATATCCAGTGGTATCCAAAGCATCAGTGGCAGAAAGAGATGCTGTCTGAAGCCTTTGGTGGAAGAATCTCGGTGCAGGCCTCGGGGTTTGGAGCACAGCCCTGCCATCTTCCACAGACAACAATTCTCCTGAGAAACAGCTCTTGGCCTGAAACAGACGGAACACTTAACCACAGGCCAGGAAGTCACCACAAGACCTGAGCTGCCCATCAGGACCTGGGTATTTCCTGACCACCAGCCATAAGTTAAAATACCAACATTTTGGTCAAAACATGTATGTGTTTTTCCTTTTTAATCTTTTTTCTAATCACAGAAATATACACTAAGTAAAACTCAAACGTTACAGAAGTATATAAATAGAAAACGAACATTTCTTGAAATGCTGTCTTAACTATTTGGCGCACATTCCTTGAGATTCATATTTCCCGTTCCCTGGCGAACAGACCTGCATGACACCTTAATCCAAATAAATGTGCATTCACCCTCCTCTTTCTAATAGCAAGTTCCTCACATCATCTCCCAACAACTCCATTTTCTGTCATACTCTCTGCACACATTATTACCTTGCCTTCAAATGATTTCCTATTCCTGTATTTTGCATTTAAACCGAACCACAAACTCATGGGCAGAGAGAACAGCCGCTTCTCCTGTCTGTTCTCCACATCACAAGACCTGGGTTGCCTGGGAAGAGCAGCTCCTTAGTCAAGAGCTCGTGTTAACCAGCCAGGACTTGCTCAGGAAAGTGACAGGAGTCCTCCCCCAAACACACCACTGACTCATCTTCATCGGAGTCCCTGAGGGTCCTCCCGAAGGTCCCTCCCACCAGAGGGCTCCTCAAGGCTCCAGGAACTGACTCAGTTTCCCGTTAGATGAGAGACCCACCACAGGGGTGAGTTTCCCCACTTTCTCAGCGGGCAGCCACACGAGGGCGGCCGCTTGGCCTCGAGACACAGAGCACACGTGAGGACCAGCGTCAGGCGAGAGTCACAGCGGAGCTAGCCTCCCGCGGGGAGCTTCTCCTGCCCGAGTTAACCTGCACCTGCTCCCCACCTCCTGCGCAGCCACCCCGCACTGAGCCGTCACCCTCAGTGTCTCAGGGCCGGGCACAGTCCCAGCCGGAGGGCACTGCCTGGCTGCAGTCTGAGTGGATTCCAAGTGGAAAAGTAGAGCACTCAGGGATGGAATTACAGACTGGGGTTTAGTTTTGCCTTTTTATCGAAATACAGTTGATTTACAATGTTGGGCTTCCCTGATAGCTCAGTTGGTAAACAATCTACCTGCAATGCGAGAGACCCAGGTTTGATTCCTGGGTCGAGAAGATCCGTTGGAGAAGGGATGGGCTTCCCATTCCAGTATTTTGAGGCTTCCCTTGTGGCTCAGCTGGTAAAGAATCTGCCTGCAATCAATGCAGGAGACCTGGGTTTGATCCCTGGGTTGGGAAGATTCCCTGCAGAAGGGAATGGCTACTCACTCCAGTATTCTGGCCTGGAGAATTTCATGGACTATACATAGTCCATGGAGTCCAAAAGAGTTGGACACAACTGAGTGACTTTCACTTACAATGTTGCATTTGTTTCAGGTGTACAACAAAGTGATTCAATTATATATAAATATACACACACACTCTCTTTTTCAGATTCTTTTCCCTTATAGATCATTATAAGATACTGAGTATCGTTCCCTGTGCCATATAGTAGGTCCTTGTTGGTTACTATTTTATATATAGTAGTGTGTATATGTTAATCTCAAATTCTTAAATTATCCCTCTCCCCCGCCTCATTTTCCTTCTTTTAATCAGTTAGCAGATAGCACTGACTATAGCTATTGTTTCAAAATTACTTATATCACAAAAATTAAGTAAAGAATGGATGTCTGTGAGAAAATAGAAAGGAAGACAGTACAGTTCTGTACTGAAAACCAAAGTTGTATTAAAATTAACTGAACTTTCTCTGACTTCGCAGTTAAAGGGAAGGAAACCAGAATTTTAAATACTCTTGTTAGAAAACCCTTGGATGCATCTCACTGTACATTTGGTTGCATTTCAACTTTTTCTGAGACATAGTTATTATGAAGATAACACCATATGGAAGGTATGAATCATCTGTGGGAGGTCAACTCAGAACTGGGATTTGGGCGATGTTTGTGCTTTTGAAGCTCAAGGCAGCACAAAAGAATTCTATTTAACTTGTCCTCAGAGCATCCCTGGGAACCTTCACAACTTTCTCAGTAAGTCAGGGAACGTTCTCGTTCAACAACATACATCCGAGTTTTATCCAAGGCTTTCCCACGACTTCTCTGTGAGCTAGCACGAAGACTCGGGCTCCTAAAAATCACCCTGAATACCACACTGCTTTTGAGAGATTAATTTTAACCACACTGTGGCACAGATTGAAACACTTCTACAAAACCAGATGGTCACTGAGAACTATAAAGAAGTCATATCCATTGAAAAAAAAAAAGAAAGAAAATAAGAACAGAGTGAGGAGGTGCAGCCTCCACCTACTAGGGTGACTCCAACGTACAGTAAAAGGAGACAGCACTCTTAAGTGAGCTAAGTGAGGAGTCCAGGCTCAGGTGAGCTCCGGACTGCGTGATGAGTCTCCAGGTCCGGAACGCTCACTACCTGCTGAACACCGGTAAGGCCTCACCCACACCCTCGGCCTAAGGCTCCACCACACAGGGGTCCCTGGAGCACCCTCAAATGGAAGGGCCCAGCACAGCTCCGGCTCTGGCACTCGCCATTGTCTGATATCTTCCGTTTAATTCTTGGGTTGTGGGAGACATTTCACACGAAGACCCAGAACGTGTGCAAAGGATGAACGTGAGGGCACACATTCACTGAGCTCTATGTGAACATCAGGTCAAGCTGAACCACAACTACCTGCAGCTGTTCTCTTCTCAACTGAGAGGCCTTACCAAGACCTTAGTTGCTGCTTACTTACTTCAGCACACAGCCAGGAATACCATGTTGTCCCATCAACGATTCCATGTTAGGAAATGAAACGCCGTCACTCTTTTAAGTTATACAATGCACAGAAATACACAAAATAAATATAGCTTAGGAGGGGGAAAAGCCCTGCTGAGCTTCTTCTCAAATTGAAGTATGACTTTCACACTTTGAAAGGCTAGAAAAGAAATTCGCATTAATAACTGCATACAGAACTCCTACCAAGAGGATTTAAGTCATTTTCAACGCTGCAATTATTTACAAGAGACACTGAGGTGGCAGACTGCATTAATGGGTACATGACACTGGGTTTACACCCCAGTTAAAATGCACAGGAGACAGCGGAGGAGCCTCAGGCACTCCATATATTTATTGAGCATTCGCCCTGTGCCAGACACCACGCTGGGGCCCGGGAGGCAGCCAAGTCCAGCACTTGGCTCACACGCCCAAGAAGCTCCCAAGCCTGGGGGGCAGGCAGGCAAGTAACTGTCCAGCCACGGGCTCAGTGAGGTGCTAGGAGTGCTCTATGCGGAGGCTTCCTTAGCCACAAGTCTCTGCAGAAAAGGCATTTTCAGGTGTCTCCAAACCCCAGGGCCAGGGCATTGTTAGAATTCCCTGCAAAAACACTAATTATCTAGAATTCCTTCAAAAGGCAAGAGATTTCTGCCCAGTACTCCCTTTTAGAGTGAAAATTGGGGTAGGCTTTTTGCCAGCTACAAACAAAAAATTATAATTATAGATTCCCCAATATATTTGGCGCTTGAGATTTCCCCTTCAAAATATTTCTGTGTTTCATTTTCTGTGCATACGTGCCTCTGCAGTATAACTTACCACTAGATCTCAGTCAACAGCCTGAAATCCCTGAAATTTACTCTCAGTTCTTTTTAAACCTAAATTCCTAGTTAGTAATTCTGTATTTGCATTTAGTTCTATGTTTCCATTTACTAAAATTCAACTTTTTTTCATCTTGCTGAAGATCCATTATTCTACACATCTCTAGAGCCTGTTGGCAGATGCAAACATAACATTCTTTGTGAAGGGAACTACCAAAGGCAACGTGAATGGTCAAAGAATTCAGCCACTGTTTTACTAACCTATATAAACAAGAGTCAACTCTATTCCATCATGAGTACTGCTAACCAAAAACAGGACACATGCCTAGCCAGCCCCTGGTGAGTCACATGACCTGCTGAGCCTCAGTTTGCTCAATCTGTAAACAGAGGCGTTAGCACCTGACTGAAAGGACTGCTGCAAGAGCAACTGGAGAGAAGGGTCACCACGGTTCAGTTCTAGACTTGCCATCTCCTGAGTTCTTCACATATCACCTCCTACAATCCTCGCGCAAACCCCCTATGGGGTAATGAGGACCATCCCCACTGCAAAGGTGAGGAAACTGCTGTTTAGAAGCGCTCATCAGCTTCTCTCGAGTCTCTCAGCAAGTGGAGGCAGAGCCAGTGATGACCTTGGTCGGTCAGACCCCGAAGCCTGTCTTCATCTCTGAACTGCCCGCCTTCCTCTTAGAGACGACGCAAGTTCTGCGACCAGGGCCTGGACGGAACAAGCCCCACAGACAGCATTCACATTAGCGGCTGCTATTAAGCAGCACATTGGTTTTTAATGCTGGTGAGAAATCCTCAGCCCAGAGAGCGGCTTGGGCGTCATATCCCACCCATGTTCTCGTGATCAGTAATAACTCAGCCTCCCGCCTCCCTTCCAGCCCCCAGGCCCCCACCCACCCCAGCCTGAACAATGTCCCCTGTACCCCCACCGCTCCCTCCCGTTGGCTCGGCTAGGCAGTCTCCCAAAGCCCACCCCAAATGGGTGCGTCTGAGGTTCGCCCACCGCTCAGCTCTCCGCTGGGAGAAAGTACACAGTCCTGGAAGCAATCTGCGCCCTTCACCCTGTGTCTCTGGCTGCAGGACTGGAGCTGGACCCCTTGTCAAATGTGGCCCCGCTCACCCCACGCCACCTACTCCCTTCTCCCCTGAGAGCCCCTCCTTCAGGAAACTGTTCCAACCCCCCTGGGGCAATGAGGACCATCTCCGTGCAACGACTCAGACCCCGTCTCACACTCTGCTTCAAGGGCACCAAACCAGAGATCCTCTGTAAGTCTGCAAGATGAGAAACTTGGGTCATTGACTTGCAAAGTCCTGCCCCAGGTTCAGCAACACAGAACCACCTAGGAATTTGTGGAAAAATGCAAATTCTCAGGCTGCCGAATACCAGGTGATCAGAAATTCTGGGCTGGGCTTTTGGCAACTCCTCAGCAGAGTCTCACAAAACCGGTTTGGGAGCTCACCTGGGCCCTGAAGGCAGGGCAGTAGTGGTACCCAGACTGGAAGATGCTTCAGCTCCAGGTGCAGCTCCTACTAGGTACTCCAGGAAGGGCACTCTGGAGAGGTCTGAGGAAAACACACACAGGCAGGCAGACAGACAACACACACACACACACACACACATACACACACACACACACACAGACACACTCTGGAGAGGTGTGAGGAAAACACACACAGGCAGGCAGACAGACAACACACACACACACACACACACGAGAAAGGCAATACGGAGAGAGGGCCTCTGCATGTATTCAGAACTTATTTCTTCAGCAGAAACAGGAAAGGTAAGATTCACTTTGTAAAATTTTTGGTAACAGCAAGGGCTTGAATTGGAAAAGGGAGGCCATTTGCGGAGTTAAACTTTATACAAAGTCAAGAGAAGTCTGGGTCTTCACATTTACAAGGCTGAAAATTCCTGTTGTCCAGTGGCAGCCTGACCGACAGTCCCGGGGAGACTGCAGTCACATCGCTGGCTCCTGATCATTTTGAACATGAGGTCATTTTTCAAGAGGACAGAAACCATCAACCAAAGACTCTAGTGAAGAGCACACGGCCCACCTGGGAAGGAAAACGTGCCAGCACAAGGCAATGAGAGCTGTGGTCCTGACTACATGGCCCCCGCGGACTCTCAAGACTGGCTCAGGGCTCAGCAGGCAAACCCCACAACCACCTCCCACTGACCCGGCAGCCCAGCCGCGGGTGCCCCGGATGTGCCCAAGGCAATCCGCTGGGGCGCGGGGACACGGCAAACAAAAGTGTTATTAATAATATTTAATATATGAACCACAGTGGGGTCCCCTTTCCCAGACTCGGAAAGGTTACCCAGTTGAGATACGACAGGCCAGTTCCAGAGGGGGAGCAGGAGCTGTTCAGGGTCCTACATACCCAGGGGCGGGTTCAGCATGCACCCAGCTTACTAAGCCTCACAGAGAGGACGACCGGCTTTGAAAGGACACTTCCGAGGAAAACAAAGGTGAAGATAAAACTAATTATGCAGCACAAGCACAAACAAGAAAATGGCAGGACTAAAGTTTTTCCTACGGTCAGAATGGGCCTTCACCAGCCAGAAAAGAACAGGGCTGATCCAGACAGATCTGACAGGACATGGCTTCCATGTGCGCATAAAACATATATGGATACTAAATACATATGTATGTGTATATGTCAGTGTGTTAGTTGCTCAGTTGTGTCCAACTCTTTGTGACCCCATGGACTGTAGCCTGCCAGGCTCCTCTGTCCATGGGATCCTCCAGGCAAGAAGACTGGTGTGGGTTGCCATTTCCTCCTCCAGGGGATCTTCCCGACCCAGGGACTGAACCCACATCTACTGCACTGGCTGGTGGATTCTTTACCACTGAGCCACGAAGGAACTTAATCCAGCTCCAGGCCTGGCCGGTCACACTAGGTGGTGAGCTACATCCAAGACAGGAGCCTGACTGCCATGAGCCTGGCGTGGAGAAGTGGTGAAGCCTTTCCCCCCATGTGGCATTTACCAGGGGTGACGGGCTGGCTTCACAGATCAGAGCGGCCGGAGACTGCAGGCTCCCCAGGGTTGGCCTGCGGGCCTGCTGAGGGAGGTGGAAATCTCGGCTGTGGGTTGGGGCACTTGGTACACCCGCGTGGCCATCACCCAGATGAGGATCAGGACACATCCCCCCAAGGCATGGCACACACTGCACACTGCAGAGTTTACAAGGGAGGAGCCTGAGAAACGGCAGGAGCACGAAGGACTCTGACCCGCCCTCTTCCTTCTCCCCCGAAGCAGCCCCTCAGATCCTCACGTCGGAGGTGGCCTCATTGAACCCGAGCAATGGAGGGATATGAGAGGTCTGGACAGACAAGGTCTTGCTAGGTCACCCCAGTTCCCTGCGCTGAGCCACGGCCCTCCTGTCCTGTCGTGTTCCCACCACCCTCCTCTCCTCATCAAGCCAGCACCAGACACTCAGGATTAAGCACGGCTTCAAGGCTCATTTCCTCACGATGGCTTGTCTCATGTAACACTTACATTAAACAAACGTGCGGGCTTTATGTTTGTTCGTCTCTCTCTCTTGTTAGAGGAGACCCAGCTGAGAACGGAAGATGGGTATAGGAGATGCTTACTCCTCCTCGACCCACTAGCCTACTGGAGCCGAGGGAGTCAAGCTGGTGCGAAGCTAACCTGGACAGTTTTCTGGGTCTCCATCTGCCCCCATCAATGCCTAGTATCTTTCTGACTCAAAACGTTCAAAATTTCATGATATATGAAAAAGCAGGAGGTCATCAGTGTATTTCATACAACGAAATAGACCTAGTCTCCATAAATAAGGAGGACGGGATTCCCAACCTAACAGAAGCAATATTACAGCTCCACCTGGGCCTTGTGTGAACTGGTTCTGCAGATGAGGACAAGGGCTGAGGCCACACATCAGCCAAGAGGCTCTACATCTTAATGGAGTCACAAAGAATGTCCCAAAGCCCATGGGCTTGTCTCCTGGTTACGCCTCAGACCTGAGGAGGGGAGCTGGGAGGCTGATGGCAGCTCATGGGCTGGTGGGGCCTCCAGTGTGGGTGCCAGCATCCATGGGGTGAAGAGAGAGGGGCCGGGAAAACCAGGCAGGGCTGTGCGAGGCTTTGTACATCATTCATTGGCCAAAGTCATTGAAAGGAAGCATCTAACCTGAAGTGAAGGGGATGGGCAGTCCTCACGCCCCTGGACAAGGCAGGATGCCAGCACGGGGATCCCATCCAGGCTCTGGGAGGCACCTCTGGCTCCGGCCTCGTTCCTCGCAGGGGCAGGTGCCCACCCTGCAGGCAGATGTTTCCCCAAAGCCGTCCTAGTACAGCGTCCTTGCTCTCAGGACCACAGCTAAGCTTCCCTCCAGTTGCTCTCCACGTGGCTATCAGCTAACACCTGAAGTTCATCATACTGTTGAAAATCCCGCTTGCAGAGCCAACACAGTCTCACTTTTCATAATTACGTCAGCTAATCCCAGCACGGCCCACTCTCTCAACCCCTGGTTGATGTCCTGTAAAGATAAAGCAGCTGAAGCCTGCCCACTCCAGCTTCCTACCATAGGTCACAGACAGAAGGCAGCTCGGCCCAATGTTCATCGCAGCACTGTTTATAATAGCCAGGACATGGAAGCAACCCAGATGCCCATCAACAGATGAATGGATAAGGAAGCTGTGGTACATATACACCATGGAATATTACTCAGCCGTTAAAAAGAATTCATTTGAATCAGTTCTAATGAGATGGATGAAACTGGAGCCCATTATACAGAGTGAAGTAAGCCAGAAAGATAAAGAACATTACAGTATACTAACACATATATACGGAATTTAGATAGATGGTGGCGATAACCCTATATGCTAAACAGAAAAAGAGACACAGAAGTACAGAACAGACTTTTGAACTCTGGGGGAGAACGTGAGGGTGGGATGTTTTGAAAGAACAGCATGTATACTATCTATGGTGAAACGGACCACCAGCCCTGGTGGGATGCATGAATCAGGTGCTCTTGCCTGGTGCACTGGGAGGACCCTGAGGAGTCGGGTGGGGAGGGAGGTGGGAGGGGGGATCGGGATGGGGAATACGTGTAACTATATGGCTGATTCATGTCAATGTATGATAAAACCCAAAAAAAAAAAAAAAAAAAAAAAAAAGAAGGCAGCTCGGCCGCTTACTCCAGGGTTCTGGAAGCAAGGGCTGGCATGGACACTTCTTGCAGGGAAGTTAAAACAAGTCAGAAAACAAACCTCTCGCACTTAGACTACTGAAGTGACACATCTTGAGTTGTATCCCAGTGTACGTGTATTGTGTTGAAAAAGCAGTCTGCAAGGAGACAGCACAAGGTATCTAGGAGACAGGATTACAGAAGGTTTTTAGATGCCTCCTGCTGTATATTTTTTTCCAAAACAAATATATTATTTATATAAATCTGTATATAAAAGATTACATAAAATGAGAAAAGCTACATTCATTTGTTCCCTTTAGCATATTTTCAAAGGATCCATTTCAGAACAGTGAATGCCTTTTGTATGCATTACCTCTTCCACTCTACCTTTTTAAAACACTGAATCTGATGTAAAGAAAGCAAAAACTAATTATCACAGTAGCTACCTGATTTGTAAAAATGAACCTGTCTCAAAGAAGGCATGCAGAGTTAAGCTTTCTGTCAACGTTTCTTAATCATCTGACTCAACTGCCTAAAAATAAGGATAATTTTTTTGCCAAGAACATAACAAGTGTCAAAGTCAGCATGAGGGCAAGGCGACAGGGAAGACAGCAGTGGGCCCAGGAGTGACGGCGGGGCCGGAGGGGAGGCGGCGTAAGGGCGGCCTGCTTCACCAGGGCCGGCTCTCCTCCTGGCCCTCTGCTGACAGCATTACACGCACATCCCTGATGGACTCTGAGGGTTACTTCACTAGGGAGGACTCCGACTATCCAGTCTCCTCCATCCTGGGACGAGAGGGTGGAGGCAGAGGAAGACTTGCTGGAGGCCTCGGAGCTGCCAGAGGTCGGGCCGCACTGTGAGATACAGGCATCTGAGCGCAGAGCCAGCAGTGTACCCCTCGCCCACATCACTCTGCCATCCAGTGTAGAGCAGGACTGTGCGGGCGTTACATCACTGAAGACAGACAACTTTCTAAGCTTTGAGGCAACAGGAGAAAGTCAAAGAACAGCCGACCCGACGTGAAACCCCGGTGCGTGCCTATCAGGTCTGAGTGGACGACCCCGTTTCTCTGAGTCCAGGGACGCCCCGCCCGTCCTGTGTGCTTGTGCCAGGACCGCTTATCACCGAGACTCCCGGCCAGCTGGCGGGGGCAACCGGGACTCAGGGTGCCCGCCAGGCCTTCCCTGCAGCTGCTGGCTGACAGCTCCTGGGGGAGAGGGTCCACCTTTCACCGGGCGCTAGGAGCTATTGAGGTCATGAAATCTGGGGGCTATCAGAACCACCCTCTGTGAGACAATCTGACGAGCAAACACAATCAACATGTGGAAAAAGCACAGCTGAAGATGCCACTTGTGTGGATGAAATATGTCCAAGCCAGACCAACCCAGGGCATTTCAGTCATGAAAGGCAATAAATTCTGTATTTTGGGAAAAGTTAAAATCAGATTTTATGCAACTGGCAACCAAAAAAAGATGTAACTAATGCTAACTGAAACTGCGAAATCAGTAAATTTAAAAGACCAAAACAACATAGGAAAAATGTGTCTATCACATACAATAAAAAATTAAGAATAGAAAATGTTAAATAAATAACAGGAAATTCTCAGTTTCCCTAGTGGGTCCTGAAATACAACTGTAGACAGACAGACACGGTGGCCGTGTAGGAGGGTGGAGGGCTCACCCATTATCCAATCCCAAGAGGCCCCTTCCCTGTCTGCCTCTGCTGATCTCCAAGGCTCCCCCGCTCCTCGGAGTCAGGACTGGCCAAAGAACATCGCTCAGCGGTAAAGAATCTGCCTACAATTCAGGAGACACAGGAGTCACAACTTCGATCTCTGAGTCGGGAAGATCCCCTCAAGTAGGAAATGGCAACCCACTGCAGTATTCTTGCCTGAAAAATCCCATGGACAGAGGAGCCTGTCATGTCAGGCTCTTATATCTTGTGACTCTTATGTCATCACAGAGTCAGACATTAACTGAGCACTGGCCAATGAGATGTGAGCAAAAAGCAGCGGAAGCCACCATAGCATGCTTTCTCTTACCCTAAACTCTACTGTTGCGGAGTGAGCTGCAGCAGTCATCCTGTGACCATGAGGAAAAGGCCAAGAGAAGGGCAGAGAAACTGCCTCAGGCTTTCAGAACAACGGTTGCAGCCACTTGCCTCTGAACCTCCTGTTATGTGACTCACAATCCTATTTCTATGAGCTGCACTTAAGCGTACCGTGTCACTTCTTTCTGCAGATATCACTGAGGGCCCGCCACATTCCAGGCACTTCTCTGAGGCTCCAGGAACACACAGTGGGCAAAGCAGAAAGGGACTCCTCTTGTGGCGCTTTCTTAGAGCACACAGGAAAGCACACCTAAGCGCTGCAGGTAACGTAAGTGTCTACTCATAAGCGCCACTGACAAGCTTAACAACAAAAGGTCACTGTGTAACATAACATCCAGCGCTGGCGGAGGCATGATAAAACTGCAATCCTCACAGACAGCCTGGTACCCACTGGAAAGCAAGCAGACCACACGTATCAAAGCAAGAGAAGAATATTTTTTCACATACTCGCCAAACTTGCCTTTTATGTTTAAATTTCCTGAGCAAACTGTCACTAATGATTATTTGCCTTTCGTCACAACTCCTCTGTGGCCCTGTGCTGTGGGAATGATGTACTTTAAACATGCAATTACTAACAGGAAACAGAGAAGAAAAGCTTATCCTTAATAAAAGAATACCTTGCTGTATACAATGGCCATCTCTGGTATTCAATTTTTCAAGATATATTTATATTCCACTTCATAATAAAGTATCTCCTTATGATTTTCATTTTAAATTTTACAAAAGGAAATAAATACCAATGCTCATCTCCTACCTGCCCCCAGACATAAATACATACAAAAACACTATACTATTTAAAGAAAGAAATCCTTATGATATGAAAGTTGTGTCCACACTGTTATTTATTATTTCAAGGGTTTCCATTTTATTCCTATGTTAAAATATAGTACCCATACAAAATAAATGTGCTAGCTGTGTGACATTCTTCACTCTGGAGTTTGTAGTTTCTGCAGAACTACTCCATTACCGGCGTTTCTCTCCTCCCTACCATCTGACTTTCCATTCCTCAGTGCATAAGCTGCCACCTTAGACCCCCTGTCTGCACCCTCCCTGCTGTGATCGGACTCTTCCATCTGCTGAGCACAGTGATGACTGCTCCTTATCTGGGGACTGTCTCATAAACACCCTATAGACGGCCTCTAGAGACACATCCAGTTACAGAATGTAGTTGATAAAATGAAGTATAAAGACTGGTAGGTCTAACAGAAGGGGTCAACCTTCTATTCAGATGAGGTTGAACACATGGTGTGATAAAGTCACCTTTAGGAAGAAGTCAACAGTACAATCACATTTGCAGACAGTTGCCGCTAGGACAACGACAGTCCTTATTGCAGTAAGTGACAAGTGGAATCAGACTGTTACTTTTTTAAGCTGAAGGTACTAACAAATTAATAAGGAGAAAAAAACAAACATACACCAATACATGGCTGAATAATTAAATAAATAATAGGCCATCCATTCATCTGGATAACAATCTTTTTCTTTTTCCTTTTGTTTTTGAAAAAGTGTACTGACAAAGAAGTTGCCATAAGGAAGAAAAGAAGTTCACACACAGTTATGTAAAGAAAAAGGCAAGGTGTGGTCAGGTGTACCATGATTTAACTGTTTTATGAAACGTTATGGACATCATGCACACATTTAAAATTATCTATTAATTCATTTGGCAGCATCAGATCTTATTTGCAGCAAGCAGGATCTTCGATTTTCGTTGCAAGATGTGGCATCTTTAGTTGTGGCAATGTGAACTCTTAGTTGCAGCATGTGGGATCTAGTTCCCTGACCAGAGATTGAACCTGGGCCCCCTGCATTGGGAGTGCAGAATCTTAGCCACTGGACCACCAGGGAAGTCCCTTATGTACATGTTATGTGCCTTTCTGCCCATTCTTATATGCACAAAAAAGCGCACGAGAATACCAAACTGCTATTAATAGTTGCTTCCCCAGATACTGGAGAGGGTATTTTACTTCATGTATTTCTTTATTTCTCACTATACACAAGAATGACTTATGTTTTAAACATATTTCAACACCATTAAAGCCAAACAAAACTACCTAGCCTAGTTGTTTATTCACATGCACATGAATTTCTGTTCAACAACCTGAACTGGGTTATACTCTCCAACAGACACTGTAACCTTAAGCCAAAGGAGCCTTCCACCCTTGAGGTGGGGGGGTACACTGGGCTCTGGCCATCTTCTGGCCAGATCCACACTCATCAACAGAAATTCCGTCAAAAGCATTGTTTGCCAACTCCAAGGAGCGAGGCAAACCACAGTTATTACAGCCCTTATAGTATTTTGTAATTAATCATATTAATTAAAACCTAAGAAATAATTTGTACAATAAAATCTCCAAATCCACTTCTCTTGATCTCCAATCAAAACATTTATTCTTATGTAAATGATAAGAAAGTTCAGGGGGGAAAAATGCTGTCTTTTATCTCAGGGAAAAGTTGTCTTTTATTGATTTTAGTTGTGGGGTTTAATGAGAAAATTAAATCCTTTGAAACTAAGATACTTTCAGCAAAACCTATCAGAGCTGGCAAAACCAGGAAACTTGTTTATTTTGGTTTCTTGCATCTCTGTGAAACACAGATCAGCAAACTGCATCATCTTGAGCTGGGACCTTCCTCTTCAAACCTAAGATACAAATCAGAATTACTGAACACCGGACAGGGTGACAACAGACCTATGCTCGTCGTGTAGCTCAGCTGGTAAAGAATCTGCCTGCAATGCAGGAGACCCTGGTTTGATTCCTGGGTTGGGAAGATCCCCTGGAGAAGGGGTAGGCTACCCACTCCAGTATTCTTGGGCTTCCCTGGTGGCTCAGCTGGTAAAGAATCTGCCTGCAGTGCGGGAGACCTGGGTTTGATCCCTGGGTCCGGAAGATCCCCTGAAGAAGGGAAAGGCTACCAGCTCCAGTATTCTGGCCTGGAGAATTCCATGGACTGTATAGGCTCCATGGGGTCGCAAAGGTCACAACTGAGCAACTTTCACTTTCATTCCTCAGTAAAGCAACTGCCAGAGGTGGGGAGTGTCACTCTTGCTGTGATCACCTCAGGAAAACTGTGATCCAGTCTAGTCTAGTCTGTGCTTTGCAGTTCTTAGTAAGATTTCAATTGTGATATTAATTGACCATAATTTACAGAGTTAATTTACTTTTGACCATAATTTACAGAGTTTACTTTGATAACTTCAGGAAGTTATTTTTTAACTTAAAAATTATTTTCTAAGTGAGTTTTCTTTTTTTCCAAAAATAATAACATAATTATTCCTGTGTAGAAAAACCATACCTTTGATGAGGGCTTTGTTTGATTCATCGGAAAATAAGGGTGTTATTTTTCTCTAACAACCTTATACGATGAAACCAGTTTTATTACCAATCTTCTATTTAAACAAAATTTCAAGGCTATTTATTTGCTAGTTAAGCACAGAAATTACTAAGGTCTATACTGTATGAATTGGATGGAATTGGGCAATCTGTTATAATAGAGAAGAGAAAAGAAGTCATTATTTATATTTACTCTGGCTAAACCATTTGAGATACCTGAATCTCTTAAAGCAGCAATTTTCTCCAAGCAACTACGTTATATGCATTAAAGGAAGACAGCAGAACTGATCATGGAATTTACTTTTGGAGGGAATGAGTCTGAGTTGCTCACATGCACATTCATCAATATGATTTAAATATGAAAACTGTGTTGAGTTTGTAAAGATTCAATAAAGGCAGGTCACTTTTTAAAAAGATTTCAGTTGAATTAGGTGAGGGTGACAGACAGTCAACAAAGAGACACGTGCACCCCAATGTTCATCGCTGTTTATAATAGCCAGGACATGGAAGCAACCTAGATGCCCATCAGCAGACGAATGGATAAGGAAGCTGTGGTACATATACACCATGGAATATTACTCAGCCATTAAAAAGAACTCATTTGAATCAGTTCTAATGAGATGGATGAAACTGGAGCCCATTATACAGAGTGAAGTAAGCCAGAAAGATAAAGACCAATACAGTATACTAACACACATATATGGAATTTAGAAAGATGGTAATGATAAACCTATATGCAAAACAGAAAAAGAGACACAGATGTACAGAACAGACTTTTGGACTCTGTGGGACAAGGCGAGGGTGGGATGTTTCAAGAGAACAGCATCGAAACATGTGTATTATCTAGGGTGAAACAGACCACCAGCCCAGGTTGGATGCATGAGACAAGTGCTCGGGCCTGGTGCACTGGGAAGACCCAGAGGGATCGGGTGGAGAGGGAGGTGGGAGGGGGGATCTGGATGGGGAATACATGTAAATTCATGGCTGATTCATGTCAATGTATGACAAAAACCACTACAATACTGTAAAGTAATTAGCCTCCAACTAATAAAAATAAATGGAAAAAAAAATAAAATGACATTTAGACTAAATAAATAAAGACAATCATATACATAGCATGCCCACTGTGAGCCTTTCCTTCCAAGTGCCTTTCGGGTTCTGCTCACAATAAAGCAGAACCATTACACTGTACAGGAAAACTTTAAATAGGTAAATTGTACTGTATGTAAATTATATCTCAGTAAAAACTGTTTTAAAAAAAGAAGCTGGGGTGTGTGTGTGGGTGTATGTGTGTGTGTCTCAGGGTAAATGGGGAGTGAGTGGTAAGAAAGACAGCCTGACATCCCAAGAGAATCTTTCTTGAGTAGAACACTTACAGTGTGGTATTTCATGGCAAGCAGCACATACTTTGGACAATGGAAAAAACATGGAGTGAACATATGGAAAAACTACTGGCTAATTTGTTGCTCAGGTATCATGCTTTAAGTCAAATATGTTTAAGAAAGGCAATGCCAAAGAATGCTCAAACTATTGCACAATTACACTCACCTCACACACAAGCAAAGTAATGCTCAAAATTCTCCAAGCCAGGTTTTAACAGTACTTGAACTGAGAACTTCCAAACATTCAAGTTGGATTTAGAAAAGGCAGAAGAACCAGAGTCAAATTGCCAACATCTGTTGGATCATAGAAAAAGCAAGAGAATTCCAGAAAAACATCTAGTTCTGCTTTATTGACTATACCAAAGCCTTTGACTGTGTGGATCACAGCAAACTGGAAAATTCTTCAAGAGATGGGAATACCAGACCACCTGACCTGCCTCCTGAGAAATCTGTATGCAGGTCAAGAAGCAACAGTTAGAACCAAACATGGAACAACAAACTGGTTCCAAATTGGGAAAGGAGTACATCAAGGCTGTATATTGTCACCCTGCTTATTTAACTTATATGCAGAGTACCTCAAGAGAAATGCCAGGTGGGATGAAGCACAAACTGGAATCAAGATTTCCAGGAGAAATATCAATAACCTCAGATATGCAGATGACACCACCCAATGGCAGAAAACGAAGAGGAACTAAAGAACCTCTTGATGAGAGTGAAAGAGGAGAGTGGAAAAGCTGGCTAAAAACTCAACATTCAAAAAACTAAGATCATGGCATCCAGTCTCATCACTTCATGCAAACAGATGGGGAAACAATGGAAACAGTGAGAGAATAACTCCAAAATCACTACAGATGTTGACCACAGCCATGAAATTAAAAGACACTTGCTCCTTGGAAGAAAAGCTATGACAAACCTAGAAAGTGTATTAAAAAGCAGAGACATTACTTTGCCAACAAAGGTCCACCTAGTCAAAGCTATGGTTTTTCCACTAGTCAAGTATGGATGTCAGAGTTGGACCATAAAGAAAGCTGAGTGCCGAAGAATTGATGCTTTTGAACTATGGTGTTGGAAAAGACTCGTGAGAGTTCCTTGGACTGCAAGGAGATCCAGCCAGTCAATCCTGAAGGAAATCAGTCCTGAATATTCATTGGAAGGATTGATGCTAAAGCTGAAGCTCCAATACTTGGCCACCTGATGCTAAGAACTGACTCATTGGAAAAGACCCTGATGCTGGGAAAGAATGAAGGCAGGAGAAGGGGATGACAGAGGATGAGATGGTTGGATGCCATCTCCGACTCGATGGACATGAGTTTGAGTAAGTTCCGGGAGTTGGTGATGGACAGGGAAGCCTGGCATGCTGCAGCCCATACGATTGCAAAGAGTCGGACACAACTGAGCGACTGAACTGAACTGAAAATGTTTAAAGTAAAAGGCATCATTTTTTAATTGACTCCTTAGTTTTTCCAACTTCTCTCTCTCTCCTTTGGATTAACCAACCACCTGCCAGTCTCAATCCCTCCAAACGAGGACATCAACCACTGCATGCCATCCTGGAGAACATCTTTAAACTTTAAGATACACATGAGAAGAAAAAAAAAAGATATATATGTGACTGGCAGAGAGTCATATAATACATAAGGCAGAGAGCAATTCTGATGTTTCAGATGACAGATGATCTTCAAATTTTGATTTGAGCTCTGGTGCAATACAATGAACCTACATTAAGAGCTTTAACTGAGAGAACTACACAAACAGCTCCACATTTATTACAGGGCAGCACCACCCCCTCTCTGCCGTAGCCCAGACGTGCTCGACCGGCTCTCCAGCTGCACCGCCTGTGGTTTCATCCTGACGTTGTCCTCGGCTTTTACATTTTCCTGTTTTGATGACTTTCTCCAAATTTTTCCTAACCTGTTCATTTCTATAATCACTTTGAGATGGGAGAAATAGAGGATAAATTCATTCTTTCTCAATTTTCCAAGCTTTAAAAACAGCTACCACTGTGTGCTAGTTACAATTCTAAGCACGTTCCAGGCTCCTAACTTATTTAGTCCCCTTAACAGCCCTGTGAGACAGGAATGGTTATGTGAGACAGGAATGGTTATGGTCCCCATTCTGAAAATAAAGGTGTGGGAAACAGATAGAGGTTTAGGAATTTGCCCAATATCATTCAGCTAACGGATGGTTAAATTGGATTTCTAATCCACAGCACCTGTCTTCTGTCTGTGCACTAAGACACTGCCTTCTGAACAAGGAACGCCCTATCTGAACTTCGGGGTTTCCAGTGTGGCTCAGTCGGTAAAGCATCTGCCTGCAATGCGGGAGACCTGGGCTCAATTCCTGGGTCGGGAAGATCCCCTCGAGAAGGAAACGGCACCCAACTCCAGTCTTCTTGCCTGGAGAATCCCATGGACAGAGGAGCCTGGTGGGCTACAGTTCATGGGATCACAAGAGTTGGACGCGACTTAGCATTATCTTTCTTTCTATCTGAACTTTGCAGCTCCACTAAACTAGTGAAGGGATTAAGTTTTTCTTCTTATCCATGAAACAAGTTACATCTGTAATACATTTCTTTTTAAAAAATAAATTTATATCCATTAAATCAGTGAAAAGATAGTTTACTCCACTGTCTTTATCAGCATCTGTGAACACCTTGTACAACTGTCACTCTCTCTCCCTCTCAGGATGCTGGCATACAAAGCTATCAGTAAATTTCACTTTGTCACCACGAGAGATTGGACATCCTCAATGTTTTGCTTTGTTAATTTTCGAGAATTTCTGTTTCATTAAGGTCTGAGCACTGAAATTCCAAATTTATTATTCTAATTAGGAAACCAAACTTACCAAATTTGTAGTAAAACTTAAAATTAATAGGGGTAGTGCTCTGACAACTGTGGCTAGGATTACATAAAATAATGGTTGGGGTGACTATTTCAGCTAGTCAACTACAACCTATAATCAAGATATTATACAAGTATCTGTGAGCTTTCCCTTAATCCACATAAACTGAGCTATATGGTACCATATTTGTTGACAAGACTATTGTGGAGCAGAAGGGGAAAAAATTAACATTGAATGAGGAACTTTATACACCAAGCAAATGATACATACAATGCATAAATTACAACATATGCTGCTGGTGCTGCTGCTTAGCCACTTCAGTTGTGTCTGACTCTCTGTGACCCCATGGACTGTAGCCCTCCAGGCTCCTCTGTCCATGGGATTCTCCAGGGAAGAATACTGGAGTGGGTTGCCAGGCCCTCCTCCAGAAAAGATTCCGGAGGGTCTTTCCTGGAGGATCCTGGAGAAAAGATCCAGAAAGATCCTCCAGATCTTTCCAATCCAGGGATTGAGCCTGCGTCTCTTATGTCTCCTGCACTGGCAGGCGGGTTCTTTACCACTAGTGCTACCTGGGAAAGGTGAGGGCAATGACTTTCCAGATGAAAGCACCTGTTTGTTTACTGTAAGAGTTAACAGTCAACCAACTTTTAACCCAGTTAAAAGCCTAACTTTGGGGCTGGACACTGAGAGGGAGAATCTGGAATTAATTTCAGAATTGTTAAAACTATCGCTGGAAAATATTCCAAGCAGATCATTTAGTTTTGCAGACCCTTCATGTTACATGCTCTCCAAACATGTATAAGGTGAGCCCTTGACTATGTTCCAAAGCAACAAGGTCTGGAACATCGTGCTCCCAGAGTTCTTTAGCCACAGCCAACAAGGGCACGTTCAGGTCCAACACCAGATGGCCACGGAGTCAACTTCTCATCCTAGTCGGGGTGACCATGCCACCTCATCCACCTCACACAACCAGCTTAATAACCTGTTAACACTAAAATGCATAGCCTGACAAGGGATCAACCACTGCCAACTAAGAAAAAGATACAAAAGTGTGAAACAAGCATGTAGTTCTGATACTAAAAGTCACATTTTCACAATTAAATTACTTCATCATTATGTGTATTACCTTCAGGGAATTAAGAATTTGCATTATATGCTAGAAAAATAATTGTGTTCAGAATATCTGAGGCAAGTTATTTTAAAGAAATAGTACTACTGCCATTTAGAATGTAAGGAAAGAGCTCATGAACTTTACCAAAGTCTCCCTGCATCCTACCAACCAAACTCAGCAGTCAATGCTAGACCCACCTCCCTGCCACCTGACTTCACTGCTGAGACTGACATCCAAGCACCTCAAGCTGAAGGTCAAAGCAGAAGTCTTGGATTCTTGCCCCAAATGTGGTACTTGATCTTTACCATCCCAGTAAATGTAACTCTATCCTTCAGATCTGCCAGAAAGCTTTGCGTCTTCTCTTTTATCTCACCTCAAAAGTGATTCACTGGTAGATCCTGTCACCCCTACCAGAATCCACTCTCATCATCACCGCATGTGCCACCAGCCTAGTCTCCCTCCTAGAAAACTCTGGCAGCCCTCACTGTCTCCCTGATCCACCCTGGTCCTCCTAAGGCCAGCCAACCTCCCAGACAGCATTCAGATATCTGCTCCTCCCTCTCAGAGCAAAATCATTCTCATGGTTCCTCGTATCACCCTGGGACAATGATTTCAAAAGCTCTCTCTTGAGCCCTGACTTCTCCAGGTCCAAATTTCCAGTTAAGGGCTTTCCTGGTGCTCCAATGGTTAAGACTCCACGCTTCCCCTATAGGAGGGCATGAGGCAGAGCCGATGTCCACACCCGCTGAATCTGGGCTTGCTCTGTGACTCTGGCCAACAGAAAACTGCAGAAGAGAGGATGTGCCAGCCCCAGGCTCAGACCTCCAGAGACCCTGCATACCCTGCTTTCTCTCTGTTGGAGTCCTGCCCAGCTTCCATGAAAGAAAGTCCAGGCTAGCCTGGATGCCTGCTGGATGAAGAAGGACATGTGACCTGGCTGCCCCGGTCATTCCAATGGACAGCCTGCCAATCCTCAGAACAGGGCTGCCTAGCTGACTGGAGGCTGATCGCAGATACATGACTAGTATGACGAGTCCAGTCCAGCCCAGGAGAATCACCTTCCTTACCCCAGCCAACTGCTCACCCACAGAATCTTGACCTAAACAAACAGCTGTTGTTTTCCATACTGAGTTTTGAAATGGTTTGTTATGCTACAATAAATAGCCATTACAGAACCTAATTTGATGCATTAGAAGAGAACACAGTGAAATGTCCTAGTTCACAGGAGGCCCTTGACAGATGTGTGTCCCATTCGCAAATGTGATTCCATGCAAGTCAGCCTCCTTTTCCATTTGGCTCGTCAAAGGCACAGGTCCCGTCGTGTTCACCTCTGTGTTCTCGGCACCCAGCACAGCATCTGGCACAAGCGCAGAGGCTCAGAGCAGAGGCTAGATGAACACCACATGAAGATCTGAGGACTCTGCACTGCCAGGGCAAATTCCTTTCACATTTAAAACAAGAGAAAACCTTACAGTTAAACATAGGCAAGTTATTTAACCTTTCTAAGCATTTTTTCCTTATCTACTTAAAAAGAAAAAGGAGATCAGAGTACCTTTCTCATATAATATTTCTGAGTTTAAATTCAAGAAGTCATATTATATCCTTAGCACAATACCTGGCCCATTAAAAGTCATATACATATATGTGTACCAGTATTCAGTTCAGTTCAGTCGTTCAGTCGTGTCTGACTCTTTGCAACCCCATGAGTCACAGCACGCCAGGCCTCCCTGTCCATCACCAACTCCCAGAGTTTACTCAAACTCATGTCCATCAAGTCGGTGATGCCATTCAGCCATCTCATCCTCTGTCATCCCCTTCTCTTCCTGCCCCCACCCCTCCCAGCACCAGGGTCTTTTCCAATGAGTCAACTCTTCGCATGAGGTGGCCAAAGTACTGGAGTTTCAGCTTCAGCATCAGTCCTTCCAATGAACACCCAGGACTGATCTCCTTTAGGATGGACGGTTGGATCTCCTTGCAGTCCAAGGGACTCTCAAGAGTCTTCTCCAACACCACAGTTCAAAAGTATCAATTTTTTGGCGTTCAGCTTTCTTCACAGGAAACTAGCCAATCTGATCACAGGACCACAGTCGTGTCTAACTCAATGAAACTAAGCCATGCCATGTGGGGCCACCCAAGACAGATGGGTAATGGTGGAGAGGGCTGACAGAATGTGGTCCACTGGAGAAAGGAATGGCAAACCACTTCAGTATTCTTGCCTTGAGAACCCCATGAACAGTATGAACAGTTATCAGTATTACCCACTTGCTTTTCTCTTTTCAAGTGAACTGTAAGTTAACTTAGCAATAGTGATGTTATTTTGTGCTTTTTTAATCTCCCATGGTGCCTAAGATACTGCTGGGCCTGTAGTAGTCACTGATAAATACTTCATCAGCAGCTGGATTTCAAACTCTGCACAGGAAGCTAAAATGCCTTCCCATTGCCTATTAAAATGTCAACTACTCTCATGCAGGTATAATTAAAAAAAACCTTACTACCTCTCCAACCCCATATTATATAATATCACATACTATCTCATTAGAAGGGCATTTAGGTATTAGCAACAGAAACTTCAGAAACAGTGTCTCAGACATACAGTTTTTCTCTTCCATTTAACAGAACCCCGAAGGCAAACAGGTGCTGTTACGGGTCCATGACTGTCTGAAGTTCCTACAATGAACTGAATGTGTTTCTCCAAAAAGTTTATGTAGGAATCCTAACCCCAAAAGAGATGGTATTAGAAGGTGGGGACTTTTGGAGGTGATTAGTCCATGAGAGTAGAACATCATGAATGGGATTCATGCCCTTATAAAAATGACCCCAAAAACTCACCCTAAAGAACCTTACCCACTTTCCAAAATGTGAGGTTACAATGAGAAGTTGGCAGTCTAAACCTGGAAGAGAACAGTGACCAGAACCCAACCATGATGGCACAGGGATATCACACCTCCAGCCTTCAGAACTGTGACAAGTTTCTGTTGTTTACAAGCCACCCACTCTAGGACCCTTTGTTATAGCAGCCCAGACTGACAGTACCAGAACCAACCCCTCTGACTGCCTTGGCTCTTCCCTCATGGCCACAAGACAGCTGCCACAGCCCCTGGCATAAACAGCCATGTCCAGCAGGGTAAGCTTAATGCAGTGACAGCCATATCTGCTCCTGATATATGGAAACAAAGTATTGATACATGGAAAAAAAAGGATTTCCCAGGGCTGTCAGCCAACTCTTCTTTAGGTCTCACTGATATCCCACAAGACAACCCGAGTCAGTAAACAGTTCCAGTCATTGTAAGAGGCTGTATTCTCCCAAAGATGGCCACACTAACATACTGCGTTCCACATGTTCTTCTTACACAGACACTGAAACTCCCCCTTTGAGATGTAGGATTCAAGTTCCTTCCTCTTAAATCAGGGTGGGGGGGGGGCAGTCTGTGACAGCAGAGGTGATGCCATATGACTGTCAAGGCTAAGTTAGAGGCAGTGACCCAGCCTCCACTGAGACTTCCCTTTCTCCTGGATGGGTGCGTTTCCACATGAGCAGTTTGGCTGAAGAGACCACGAACAGACTGGAGGTAGGGCGGCTGTAGAGGGCTTTCCAGATGACCGCAGCCCAAGCCCCTCACCCCTGAACTGTGGCCTCATATTAGACCCTGAGTCAAAACTGCCTGAAGGGGCTGCCTCTGAGTACTGGATTCGCAGAAACTGTGAGAGATCATCCATGATTACTACTGCTTTAAGCCACTGAGTTTTGGGGTGATTTGTTACACAGAAGTGAAGACAACTGAAACAGCTGGCGGCAGGGAGGTGAGAAGGGCTTGGGAAGAGAACTGTCCTTCCAGCTCTGGTCCTCACGTCCCAGGATCCCAGAGCTGATTCTGGCCTCTGTGCTTCATTCCTGCCTCACCTCGAACTGCAGCCCCAGCCAGCACAGGCAGACACGGCCTCACATCCTCAGGACAGGCCCCGCCGCCCACGTCCACCAGGCTACAGTGACCTCTCTCTTCTCTGTCCCTAACAGACATTTTAAATTTTACTTACATTCCGTCACATTCTTTGCCCCATTACTCTGGATTCTTAGATATAGCATGGGTTTTTGTTCATGAACATCGTGACACAACTGCACAATGTATACTAGTTTACTCCTTACCAGTTAAACTGAGCATCATGGGTTTTATGCTACAGTCAGTGTCTCTTCATCGCTGGTGATGGGCTGTGTCCTTTTCTTCTCCCACCCTCCCCTCTCCAGGCCCCTCATCTTCTTTCAGTTGTCCCATTAGCTTGGAGCTGTGGGCCTGGCCTTCACCAAACCACTTCGTCATGAAGGGGATGACCACACGTCACATTCCAGTGTGTATGGGTATTCACATTACTCATTTCACCGTCCAAACACTGACACATGGCAGGTAGTCAGCAAATGTCTGGTGAGTGGAGGAAAAAGGAACACACACCGAATTGCCAACAACTAACAAAAAGGAAGATCTTAAACAACAACAACAAATCCCTCTCATTTTATTGCTTAAATTATGACTGAGAATCTGACTTCTTTAACACTTAGTTGAGGTGACAACTTTAAGGACAGAAATAACACCCTGATAACTCTATAAACACATCAGCAAGTAACTTTAATAAGCGTCTTTGTGAAAATGTTACATTTCAGATCTATTTTAAAACAAAAATACTGAGTCCTAGGAGGTAACACTCCTGAATAAATTCACTGCTTTAGAGCTGAGACCTGAAACTCTTGTATAATGACCGCTGGGACAATAAGATGTTTCCTAGATGTTTCCTATGTTCTTATTAGTACTGTTGCAAAGGGCAGTGCTCCTGTCAACAATTTTGACCACATCTGAGAAACTGAGAGTGAAACCACAAGTATGTGGAGGTACATGGAGAACTGAAGGGATAACCCTGCTGCCTAAAGCAGTGGCAGGCTGAAAGGCGGCTCCTGACCTCCTCCTCGGTCTGCATGTCAGCGTTCCTCTCCTATCTGGCAGAGCTCCCACGACTGAACCCAAAATTGGAGAGCAGATCCTAGGAGACTAACAAGGTAGTATCTTCTCTGAATTTCATAATTCTCCCCCTGTTTCTTTCCATTTTTGGAAAATCAATGTAAACCACAAAATACCACTCATATTTGCAATGCATCCACACTACCAATTCACTCCTGGGAAATGTCTGCTATTTGCTTCTAATCAGAGTTTGCATCTAAGCAGGCCTCTGCATTGTTGTTATTAATAGTATCCTAATGACACTATGAAAACAAGTCCAGAAACAGTTTGGGCGATCAAGAGTCCCACAGAGCAGGATGTGTCACCCCAGAAGTTCACAGTTTCCTAGTCTGAAGTATCTTGCAAAATAAAGGAGAATAAGCTTTTCTCATGGTCTTCTCTGAACAACTGCACAGACTGTTTTCCGTGAGCAAGATCTTTCGGTCTCACCGCCCACATGGAACCGACTCAGTCTTAGAGAACCACTATGGTTCTCAATCCCTATCTCCAAGGATTGGATGTCCTTTCCTTGAAAAGTACGCATATCATTAAGACAGTATTACTATGGGGAGATGAACTCCATAATAGTAAGCTGAACCTAACACACCGTTTTTCAAGAATTTCTCATACTGTCCAGTCTGGTGTGGCATGTAAGTCTGGCTCAAGTGCAAAGCCATCAGGAGGATGATCAACAGTTTCCTCAAAGAGCTCACCTCGGCTTTCTTAACTCGTCGCTCAGCAAAGGGACTGTCCTTGGGACTTCTTCCCTGGTGGTCCACTGGTTAAGAATCTGCCATGCAATGCAGGGCACGCAGGTTCAGTGTCTGGTTGCGGAACTAAGATCCCACATGCCAAGGAGTAACTAAGCCCACAGGCCATGACTACAGAGTCCAAGCACCACGATGAAAAGATCCCACGTGACGCAACGAAGACCCGACACAGCCAAATAAACTTTTTTTTTTTTTTTTTAAATAAAAAGAGGGACCGTCCACTGGGGAGGCAGGACGGGAAGTGGTGACAGCAGCATGAGCACTCCGGCTGCACTTGTGCTAACGGGGTGCCCGGAGCAGACGCCCTCACCATCCTGCACTCGGCTCCTTGGAGGCTGCTGAGAGAACTCGGAGGTGAGCGTGTGCACAACACTCAGCACAGTGCCTGGCACACAGCGAGAACTGTGAGAGTATCAACCGTTCCTGCTGCTGTGATCCTCTCACCGCCGTGAACAAGCTCTACACTGGCCATCGAAGAACTCTGTGTGGAAGAACCGGACTCACTCTACTCATGGCCTGTTTTAACCTTCGGGCTCTTTCTCTCTGAGCAGTGTGGCAAGCTGACCAGCTCCTGCTCACGATTGGCAGTGCCTGCTGATGCTGAGTGCTAGCAAGTTCTCCATCATCGCTGCATGAAAATAATCTAAACAATCAACCAGCTGGATTTTCTGGTTCTTGATATTTACACCTAATGTTTTCTAGCTGATTTGCTATATTATGTGCTACTTTTTCGGAATGTGAAAGCAGTGAAGTGACAAAAACAAAACCATATATTGTGTATATTAAACTTGCTGGCAACAAAAACGACAGCACTTCAGAAATGTGATGTCTGGGATGAGATGATCACATAAAAGCCCTACGGGGGAGGGTAGGTCAAGATTATTGCAAATAGGGGCCATGAGCTCCAAATGCATTAGAAACACTTTTATTTAAAAAATCAGGTTAGCTGGAGTGTATAAAATGCTTGTCATTTCAGGGTTCATTTCTATTATTCAGAACAACGATTCTCAGTCATTACTGAAGCACTCCAGGGCCTTTCCAATTATCTCACTCTACTCAAATTCTCAAAATAGGAACTGATTTTTAATTCAATTTAATCTTTTAAAAATATGCAACACTGCACTTTTAGGACAGTGTTGAGATGTCAGAAAACCAACAATGGTATTTCTGCTATTATATAATCTAATGGGTTCTGTGGTTCAATGTTAACAACCTAAAAAAACACATTTCCATTCCTATAGTTGCTTGTTCTGATTTTTCTGCCTTAGAGGACCTGGTAGTCAAAATCCTCATGCAGTCATGAAGTGCTGTCTTCTGAAGCCCTGATCAGTCCTTGACTGTTTCTATTATTGTTGAGTTCCTGTTTTTTTTGCTTGTTTAAGTCACCCAACATAGCTTTCATTTCTTTCTTTTTCTTCTTTAAGAAGCAGATAGAATGAAATTTTTTTTTTAATTAGAAAACAATAAGGAATTCAACTCTGAAACCCAAGCAGAGCTAGTGTTTCCCAGCTGTGATACACCAGAGACCTGTGTTTTATCTTAGCAGAGTATTCGGCCTTGAGCAGAAGTGGAGCATGTCTGTGCCAGGCCTGGGAACTAAGTGCACTCTCAGTCTCTCCCGTGGCCGCCACTCCACCTCAGAGCACGTTACTTGTAGAGTGTGACTGGGTGTTCCACAAGTGGCCCACACTCCAGGCACCACACCTTACAGACACGTGTCTTGAGAAACACAAATGCGATCCCTGGATCGGGATGATCCCCTGGAGAATCAACTCACTCCAGTATTGCTACCTGAAGAATCCCATGGACAGAGGAGCCTGGCCAGCTTCAGTCCACAGAGCTGCAGAGAGTCGGACATGAAGTGACTCAGCACATACTCACGTCACTTAATCAACCAGTGATCCTGAAATGTAAATGCTCTTTCCCTATACCAGCTGGGATTTTGTTTACTCACATACAGGACAAGAAACCAACGAAAGCTGGAATGCGACTTTACTGGCCTCAGGATGTGGGGATCCTGGTCATCAGCCGGGCAGGACGAGCTGCCACGGTGGCTCTAGGCTTCAGGCATCCGTCCTTGTTGGCTTTGCCTCTGGTTCCTAGGGTTAGAATGTGGATGACTGCTATTCGAAAGCTCACACCTTGTTTTCAGTCAAGACCAGTGGGAAAGAACAAGAATTTCATCCTTGGGTGCACTAACAAAAGTCTCTCTGCCTCTCCCTGATTGTGTCAAGGTCATGAGCCTATTCCCGAGCCAGTCGCTGTAGACAGGGAACCATAAAGCCAAGCGCCAGCTCACGAGACCACCCTCACCACACTGGAACGCTAGAAGGAGCCCCCATAGGGCTGTCGTGAGGGGAGGATGGACACTGGATATTAAAACTAACAGACAGCTACAATATCTCCCATTTTCTAGAAGAGAAAACTGAGCTAGATGATAATTCCCTAAGGTCAGAGCTATTATCTGACTCCACTGAGCCCTGTTACCAAGCACAATTTACTACAACCAGAGGCAACCATGCTTACTGATTCTTACCTAGTAACTTCTGAAGACAGTCTGTGCATATAGAAGTGTGTGTGTGTGTGTGTGTGTGTGTGCGTGTGTGTGTGTGTGTGCGGGCGCACGCACTTGCGTGCATACTCAGTCATGTCAGACTCTTTTGTGACCCCAGGGACTGTAGCCTGCCAGGCTCCTCTGTTCATAGGATTCTCCAGGCAAGAGTACTAGAGTGGGTCGCCATGCCCTCCTCCAGGGGATCTTCCTGACCTAGGGACTGATCTCGCGTCTCTTGCATCTCCTACACTGGCAGGTGGATTCTTCACTACTATACCACATGGGAAGCACATACAGAAGCATACATAAATGATTTTTCCAAAACCAAAGTATAGCACCATCTGTTCTGTACTTGGCTTTTAGAACTGTGCTCACACAGCTCCCAACTCTGGAAGTCTCAAGTGAAAAGTCTCAAGTGAAGATATCCTAGCACAAGACGCAACAGAGTTATGTCCCCAGATGAACTCGGGCCTCTCCTGCCCTGGCCTCCCATGGCAGAGGTTGATTCAGAGCCTCCGAATACTTGTTTCCTCCCTTGTAAAGTGACATTCATCACAAGCCATTATAACAAAAGCTGCACAAAATAAGGGCTATCTTGAGGTTAAAATCATGGCCTTTCAATGAAACTCTTTTTATAGTCTTAAAATTGATTCTAATAAGATACAAAGGGAGACACTTCTTACAATCTGGCACCGTATTTCCTTCAATGGCTCTTTGATACTATAAAATTAAATTCTAAAAAGTACCTTCAAAACAGATAAAAACTATATCATGCCACATTTTTCTTCAAGATTATGGTTACACAGAGACGAAGAGTCACATCATAAAGATTCTCTATACCACTCTGAGTGAACAAAATACTCTGCTAAGTATTGTATAAATAATGCAGAGAAAACCATCTTTAAATTTTAACTCTCTGCTTGTCCCACAAGGGGCAACTATGTAATTTTTATATACTTAAAAAAAAGAGACAGTGTATGTATATATATTTTCATGAAAATAATACTGATATACACGCTGAATATCTGAAGTTGCTTTTATGACAGTGATGTGAGAATCTACTCCTCTAGGGTGATCAAGGCGAAAACTGAACGAAATTGTGTTCAGAAAAGTGAAAGAAATTAACTGGCCAACCCAGGGACTGAAGCAATACTCTGCTCTCTCTAACAGCGCTTTAACCAACTGGGCTAATTATCAGCCCAATTCACAAATGTCATCATAAAGTATTAGGGATGGGTTCCTGATATGATTTAAAACTTAAGACAAAAGGCATATCAGATGCTGTTCAGAAGGGCTGAGATCATTACACTAAATCAAGCAGTTAAATGAGGAGTACAAGTCAATTTTGTTCTAAATTACTTTAACATTAATGATCACAAGGTCTCACAGAAAAAATTCTAATCATTTTATAGTTTTTTTTCCTTCTTTTTTAACAGACAAACTAATTAAGAGGCAACAGAATTTCCATCAAAGAAAATTCATGGATAGCTCAAGCGTCCTCTTGAGAGCCAATGTGTCACTTCTGCTACCAGTTTTGCGGCCCCGATGTTCAGGTCGCACCTTGTTTGCCAGGGAGGTGGGGGCCACGGCAGAAAGCGGCCTGGGCATCTGGTCAAAGCAGCACTACCCCCTTCTTCTGGGCCCACTCAGGAGCCCATCTCTCCCCTCTGTTCTACCTACGTCCTTCTGAATTAATGTCAGAACCTCAGCCCACTCTTCTCCCTGGCTTCACTCCTTCACCTGGTTCCCTGAAACCTGCAGTCACCTGTAATTCTTCTACTTAGAAGGATAGCAGTAAGAGATCAGAGAACCATTGAGCTGGGATCACATCTTCATTTCCTCAGAACTTCCACTTGTCAACTTTAAAATGCTTTTTGAAAAGTTTAAAACTCCTAGATCTAATGTTTCAATTTAACAGATACTATTTTAAATTTAGTAGATGTAACAGTCCACAGGGCCACAAAGAGTCAGACACGACTGAGCAACTAACATACACACACAATTTTAAATAAACAGATATAATATAAATTTACTCATAAATCATAAAGACTTATTAAAGTGGAAGGGGGTTTTGGTTTGTATCTGGCCTTTTAGTAGGTCTGTTTTTTTAAATAGATGCTACACCTCTAGTTTTAAACAGATACCATATGGTTGCTCCCTAACTAAGTTATTTATTTTTCAAAAAATGTTAACCATAATTTTGGCAGTTCTTCATTAAACATTATTCATAAAACATAAGCAAACAGCTTTACCAGTCGTCCATTAAGAGACTTCAGAAGCTTCTTTCCACCTCCTTCTAACTGACAATGACCCCTCTCCATCCCTTCCCAAGTCCCCTCTGGGAACTGCTGAAATAGTTTACTGAACAACCTATTATTACTTCTTAACAGAAAATAAAAATGAGTTCTCAGTTCTTATGAAGCTGCCTCTGGAAGAAGCCAGGTCTCTGAAGTCATGCCAGAGGAAAGGAGATGTATGTGGTGAGAGAGACAAGGAGACAGCGGCCAGCTCCATTTCCACAGCAGTGTGATCTTTAGACCAAGAAAAACCAAGGCATTATTCCTATCGGTTAGAGAGGTTTTGTCTTTGCTTTTCCTACAAAAGCAAAGTCCGCCATGAAAAATAACAACTAGAAACACTTCTGCAGAGACCACAATATTTTTGACGTCTTTCGAGATCAATAATTCATGAGCTTCTTTGGCCCAGATCCATAAGGACAGGAAAGTGACTGGGTTGATTGGAATGCGTCAAACCCCTGATTTCACAGATAACTTCTCTGGTTGCCTAGTGTGTATGGGGAAGTTAGAATTTTTGCAACTTGAAGGGACCTTCTAGATTACTTAGTAAAAATGAAGAAAGTAAGACAGAATTTCTGGGCAGGATACCTTATAAGTTCAGGTTTTAAAGACAGCAACAATAGATAATTATTTTTGAAAAGGAAGAGAGGAAAGAAGGGAGTGAGAGTTGAGGGAGGAAGTAAGTCGGTCATGTCCACAAACAAGAGTCAAATAAGATACATGGAACACCAGGCTGGCAATAGGGGCTGAAGCCACAGGACTCTGGTTCAGAAACAGGGAGAAGCCTGGCATGGAACCAGCACTCAAAGGCATCCACTTGCTGGTGGCAGCCAGCATGCAGGTGGACACAAGTAGCTCAGGGCAAGACTCATGGCACTGAACCCCAATAGCCAGACAAGCACACTCTCCCTGTGGGAAGAAACTGAAAAGGCCTCTGTGAACGCTGCTGGGGTTGCAGCTGTGATAAAGCCAGGCGTCTGGAGCAGCAGGAGAGAGCAAAGAGCACCCAGCACAGAGAGCACGTCTGCATTATCCTCCACATCAACAAGCACAGGGGTCTGAACCTCCAATCGAGATCTGGTTCTAAGTGAGGGGCATGGGGTGGGGCTGAGGCAACAGCAAAACCAACACATGGGGAAGGGGTGCAGAAAGAGGGGCACAGAGTCCCACTTAGACAGGCTTCTACACTGAAAGCCCAACACAGGAGGGAAATTAACTTCAAGAAAGACTGACAAATACTCAACAATCAGAGAAAGATAATCTTGAAAAAATGAAAACATGGCAAACTGAAAAGGACTCTAAGATACATGTGTCAAAACCTTCAAAGAGATACAAAAGAAAAATAACCACCCCTAATTTGAGGAATCAAAAGCAGTCAGATAATGAATCAAGAAGAGATATGAAAACAAAAATCCACTGGAAATCCTGGAAATGAAGAAATATATGTATATGGTCTTGATTAAAAAAATCAATAGATGGGTGAAACTCAACACCAGGCACAAAGAGAAAATGAGTAAACTGAAGTTTGCTCCAAGTGTAGAAAAAGAGAGGACTACTGCAAGGAGATCCAACCAGTCCATCCTAAAGGAAATCAGTCCTGGGTGTTCATTTGAAGGACTGATGCCGAAGCTGAAACTGCAATATTTTGGCCACCTCATGCGAAAAGCTGACTCATTTGAAAAGACCTTGATGTTGCGAAAGACTGAAGGCAGGAGAAGGGGATGACAGAGGATGAGATGGTTAGATGGCATCACCGACTGAATGGACATGAGTTTGGGTGGACTCCAGGAGTTGGTGATGGACAGGGAGGCCTGGCGTGCTGCGGTTCATGGGGTTGCAAAGAGTTGAACACGACTGAGTGAGTGAACTGAACATACAGAAAAGTAATACGACAGGTAGACAAACACACCTCACAGTATTTCCAGATAGGCAGTCAGAAGGAATGGAGGTAAGCAGTATTAGACCTAACACTAAAAATCTTCCAGAATTGAAGACATGAATCCTGATATTGAAAGCCCACAGGGAGTGCCAAGAAATAAACTTCCTAGATAAATTGTAGTGAGGCCATAACACACCAAGGAAAAAAAGTCTTGAAAAATAGACTGAAAAACGATGGGGAAAAAAAAAAGAGTTAAAAGGGAATGAAAGACTGGCAGCAGACTTCCCAATAGTAATAAATACTATCATTACTACTATTATTATACTATTATATATATATATAATATATATACTATACTATATATATTATATGTATTATACTACCATTATTAAATACAATAAATACTAGAAAGCACTAAGTTCGTATTTTCAAAGTTTTGAGGAAAAACCAGTTAACCCAGAATCCATACCAAGAAAGAGTGAAAACAAAATAAAGACTTTTTTCCTGAAATATAAAGACTCAGCTTACCTTCTACAGATAATCATCACAAAAACGAATAAAGAATATATACTTCAACAAAAATTATTTTAAAAACTGAAAGGTAATACAAGAAGCTAAGAGAGAAAATAAAAGACACTTTAGGTTTCATAACTAGTTAATGGATGAGACAAATAAGAACACTGGTATGCATCAACTGCCAGTTTAATATTCTTTCCTCTAAACTAACGCTCTGCCTTTTAATTTTCCAATCCTACGCTTTTATATTAACTTCCTGTTACACATAAAACCACAAGCTGATAGCTCCTGCTTCCCTGATGGCTCAGCTGGTAAAGAATCCACCTGCAACGCAGAAGACCTGGGGTTCAATCCCTGGGTTGGGAAGCTCACCTGGAGAAGGGAACAGCTACCCACTCCAGTATTCTGGCCTGGAGAATTCCTTGGGGTGGCAAAGAGTCAGACACGACTGAGCGAAATCAAGATTAAGATAAGCAAAATATTTTTCACAACGTTTAGATTCTTATTTCTCCTTTCTAAATTTGAAGACTTGCCTGGAGTGTAATTACAAAGAGGAGGAATTCCAGAAGAAGTTATTTATTAGTCATTTAACTTACTGTGCATTTCCTTGGTCAAATGACCTGGCCCTTAGTAAAACGTTCCATTTCCTCTATACTTAACACAAAATCATGATTTTTTTCACCTAATTTTAAAAGGTGAAATTTTGAAAAGTTGTTCATAATTGTCTTTGATTTGCAAGCAAATGAAGAGAAGATCTGTCTGTGCATCTCTAAACAAAGTGGCATGTTTCTCTTAATATGACACTAATTATTTTAATATGCATTTATTAAAGTGGGATTTACAAATACCAACTGCTTACTGACTTAATGAAAACAAAACACATGTAACTATCATATCCTTAATTCAAATTGAAATAGAAGCTGAACTAACAATCGATAAAAATCTAGCTGGTACTCTGAATAAAAAATAGGTGCCCCCAAAGATGTAACAGCAGTTCACAAATAAATATCGGTTCCTATGCACAATCTTTGGTACATTCACACATTCCCCTAATTAAGTCATCCCACAATCTCCACATCTAAATCCTAGAGCAACTATCTGCCTATTTCTACTTGTAGAGACGGCCAGCAAGAGGAGGGGCAAGAGTTTTTCCTGTGATAACAGAGGCAATAAAAAGAGTATCAATTTCAAAAGTGCATAGCTGGAAAACACACCCTGACCTTAACACAGAGTCTGTGACTTTGAAACTGACTTTCTTCAGTCTGACAACACTTTTTGTGTACAGGTTCAGGGTAGATACAGACAATCTTCAACCTCAGGAAATAAGACCTCAGAGCAGTATAAAAACAACTGAAAATCCTGCAGTGTTGGCAAGTCAGCCGTGTACAGACACCAAACACTGTCCGTCCTCTGTGCTGTCAGCAGCTACAACAGCATCAGATGGCATGGCAACAAGCGTAGTGCTTCCTACAAAGATCACTTGGCGAGACACACTGGAAGCCAGTCTGTGGTCAGAGTTCGTACAAACAACCAAAAGAGTGCAGGTTCACAGCCCTCAGCAAGAGCTGATGCTACCCAACTGTTATTTTTAAACACAGGACAGTTATGCAACAGCGCTATTTCAGTGATGCTCTGGGACCTTCTGTGTGGAAGCCAATAAAAGTAATCTCATACCAATCTTTCAACTACCAGAGAAATTTTCAAAACTGCAGAGCTTGAATATTCTCAAGGCAAAATGAATAAGCCACCTAAAACTTGTATGCCGACGACTGGGAAATGGTCTAAGCTATAACGAGAAGTAGGTGGAATAGACTCATCTACAAGTTAACCTCTAAAATCAGGAGGAAGCCAGGGATTGAACTTGTATCTCCTGCATTGGCAAGCTGATTCTTTACTACTGAGCCACGTGTGAAGCCTTCCATGCCAATGTCTATTTCACTGAGAGGATTAACTCTGGGCACTTAAAATATTTTTAATTTACAAGCTAAAGATCATGTTAACTCCTTTGATAGATGTAGGAAGGAAGAGAGCAATAATTACCAAAGAAAGATGCTTTTTCTTTTAAAAGAAAAGGGAGTACCTCATCCAAATTCCACGGGCACACACCTCTTCTGTAAACAGAGAGGCCCACTTTCTCTCAGTTTAGCTCTGGGTCAACCAGGGTGGGGAGGGCTCACGGCACAAACCTATTCAATTAAAACAATAACCTGGGGCAGAATCTTCCTACGGAAAGCAGTGTTATAACATAAGCACACCATCTCTTACTCCTAACATCAGAGCAGCTGTCCTAAAGAGAAACGTGTGCGTATGAATGAACACAGCTCCAACAGATTACACAAGCACCGCCTTCTGCCGGGCCCTCCCAGGCCCCAGCTGCCAGCTGCCAGTCTTCTCGAATCCCTCACAAGGGCTGCGGGTTGGCATCGCTTGTTTTCCATTCCTCCATTAGTGGACTCCTTGTGGCCTGTCAAGTCCCAGCTCAAGTCTATGGTATTTGAACGTGTGTGTTCTCTGGCATCATCAGAGACAATGCCTTGGTGAGCACAGCGCTTCTTCAGGCCTTCACTTACTCTAGAATTCTTCATGGTTTGTGTCTTTCTAGCCTAAAAGCATGTCTCCTGACGTCAAGCAAGAGCCCTGTGACTGCAGAACCATTTCTCACAGGCCTTTTCATACCCTGTGCTAAGGACATGTTGACTAGCCTCGTTTTACTGACACTCGTTTCACAGCAAGAAGAGACAAACTCGTGTGTTATTCTCATTAGACTGATACTGAGAAAGGCTTCCCTCTGATGTTCTCTTTGCAAAACAGGTGCTAATTGCTTAAGCAAGGCATACATCCATGGGAGTCGGCACGTTTTTCCCAAACGGGCCAATTCAATTAAATAGTGACATCATCATGAAGATTAATGGGTTTGGATTGGTTTAAGCTAATAAAATACTTTCGTAGGACAAAGATAGATCATTCTGAGAACAATTCTGACACAGTGATCACAAAGCATGTTTAAATTTACACACAGAATCACTTTTGTCTCTAAGAAAGAGCTCACACAACAGTATCATCTTATTTAAACAAAGTCTTTAGTTCTGTTTTCTTCACCCCACCGCCCCGGCTGTGTCATGTAGCCTGTGGGATCTTAGTTCCCCAACCAGACTACGAACGCACACCCCCGCAGCAGAAGCGCAGAGTCTCAGCCCTGGATGGCCAGGAAAGTCCCCGAAGTCTCCCATTTAAAGCAACACTGAAGTCTCTCAGACACAAGTGCTCTCCGCTCCCCCACGCTGCCCACACCCCCACGTGGCTATAAAGTGAAAATTCTGAGAAATGGATCTCTGGGTGGCACAGGAAAGGCTGAAATGCTGGAAATTAAGTCTTCTCTGGACTCATAACAACATGAAAGCAAACATTAGCGTGGGGTTTTACAATTTCCAGATCATTTTTGCTTAGGCCCTCTTATTTAGTGCCCTGGGCATTCTGATGCAGTAGGCAGGACAGACACGATCGCGATCCAGCACCCAGACGTGAACGCTATGCGTTAAGAGATACACCTGACTTCACCTCTTTACTCACTGAGGGCATCTTCTGAAACCCATGCTTTTTGAATGTAGCACATAACAGAGGTCCTAAGTTTTACAAAGAAACAAGTCAAGAGGTTAGAGCCCAGGAAGCAGCAAAGATGGACGTGAAAGCTCTCCTCCCTGCTTTACCCAGCCAGCCCAGCAACTGGGAAAGGCCAGGCACGTGGACTCCCTGGTGGAGCTTGGCCACTCAGCGTCTGCAAGGCAGGGCCAGGCCCCAAGCCAGAGCAACACTGTGGTTCCGGGAGACGTCTGTTCGTCTGGGCCCAGGATCACAGAGGAGGGTGGAGCTCTGCCGCCAGTAACAACAGCAGGAGAAACCGCAGCGCCTTCTCCACTGAGCTGGTGGAACTGCCGCCATGTGGGGTCCTGTGAGAGTAGCGTGGTCACTGCACCTCAGGTATGCCTTATACACCAATACGGGTGCTGGGAAAGAGAAGGCTCTCGGGGTGGTCCTCCGACCAGAAGCTAAGGTTTACATTTCAAAGGCCTGTTAGAAGACGGCACGAAGGACTCTCACCTGATGGCTCAGGTTCAAGCCTGCCGTCAGCCCTCTGCCAACCCTGCCAGCTAACACCAACTGCCGCACCTGTAGCCTCCTTTCATTAAGGAAAGCATATTCTTGGAGAGTGTGGGGCAGTGCTGACGGTGGTCAAAGGTCAAAGTGAGAGTAAGTTCTAGGAGAAGCAATGCACAGCATGGCAACTACAGTTAAAACTAGTACAGCCACTATGGAAAACAGTGTGGAGATTTCTTAAAAAACTGGAAATAGAACTGCCATATGACCCAGCAATACCACTTCTGGGCATACACACCGAGGAAACCAGATCTGAAAGAGACACGTGCACCCCAATGTTCATCACAGCACTGTTTATAATAGCCAGGACATGGAAGCAGCCTAGATGCCCATCCGCAGATGAATGGATAAGGAAGCTGTGGTACATATACACCATGGAATATTACTCAGCCGTTAAAAAGAATTCATTTGAATCAGTTCTAATGAGATGGACGAAACTGGAGCCCATTATACAGAGTGAAGTAAGCCAGAAAGATAAAGAACATTACAGCATACTAACACATATATACGGAATTTAGAAAGATGGTAACGATAACCCTATATGCAAAACAGAAAAAGAAACACAGAAGTACAGAACAGACTTTTGAACTCCGTGGGAGAAGGTGAGGGTGGGATGTTTTAAAAAGAACAGCATGTATATTATCTATGGTGAATCAGATCACTAGCCCAGGTGGGATGCATGAGACGAGTGCTCGGGCCTGGTGCACTGGGAGGACCCAGAGGAGTCGGGTGGAGAGGGAGGTGGGAGGGGGGATCGGGATGGGGAATACGTGTAACTCAATGGCTGATTCGTGTCAATGTATGACAAAACCCACTGAAATGTTGTGAAGTAATTGGCCTCCAACTAATAAAATAAAATTTAAAAAAAAAACAAAAAAACAAAACAAAACAAAAAACCGTATTGTGTATCTGAAAGCTGGTAAGTGAGTAGATCTTAAAAGTTCTCACCACCAGAAAAAAAAAAAAACAACCTAATAAAGTGAGGTGAAGCATATGTTCACTAATCTTATCAAGGTAATTATTTTACAATATATACATACAGGAAACCATTACATTATATACTTTTCACACCCAATATATACCTCAACTGTATCTCAATCAAGTTTGGGGAGGGTTCAGAGCATATTCTCCTCAGGCAAAAGGCTCTAGTTTCTAATTAAACAAAACCTTTATCTGGAGAGCCTCAAAGTCAAATGTTGAAGCTGAGTTGCTAACAAGACAATCCAGTGGACCAAGTCTGTTCCCCGTGTCTTTTATGAGTCTTCTTTTTTTTTTTTTTCATGAGTCTTCTGATGCTGCTTGGTCTCAGCTTTTTTAATGTTGAGTTTCAAGCCAGCTTTTTCACTTGCCTCTTTCACCCTCACCTGATCCTCAAATGCAACATGTCCCCAAATGAAGACTACATTGCTTGTCCCACTCAATCCCACCCATTTATAAATCCAGGAGTCACCCTGGGTTCCACCCTACTTGTCATCCACAGCAACCCCGTAATCTGACCTCCTCCAATTCTCTTCATCCTCACTGCCGTTACCTGAGCGCACCCTCTGTGCCAAGGTCCCTGCAAAAGCCCAAAGCCCCAGTTCCCAGTTCCACTTTTCTTGTGATTTAGAACCTACACTGCAGAGCTTTTGTGAATGCGTGGACCTACAGGTCACCTCCTGCTTTCACGCCGTCAGCTACACCTCACCATTAGCAGGACGACAGGGCCCCTTACTCGGTACACAAGGTCCCCCTCGTCTGCTTTCTTCCCTATAATGCTGACTCCTGGACAAATGAGTCTCCTCACAAATTTCTATTTACCCTTCAAAACTGCTTATAGTTCCTCTGGTCTGAACCGTCCCTGAAGAACCCCCTCACATTCTCCTCACAGCTTCCAACACGTGTACACACCTCTACCCAACCCTTCACTGAACAGGAGTTTGACTTATACTTGACAATGAGCATCCTGACGACAAATATTTTCCCCTTTACTCACGTGTTGACAAGTGATCTCAACAAGTAATTTTGGTTTTGTTTTTTGACAAGCTGTGAAACAAGAGAAGACTTACACTGCCACACCTGCCTGTTGGACACACTCCACATCTGTCAAGGTGACAGAGCTCTGCACCTGCTCATGGTGACAGCAGTCAGCAAACACAGCAACAGAACAGGAAACGCGGGCGCCCACAGCCGTGCTCGCCACGATGCTATCATGTGGATGGACATTCTCGAGATGTCTTAGAGATGAACTATTGAAGCTGAAACACCTAAACGTTACTCACATTTTAGCTCCAGCCTCACTAGTTCACTCATTTTTTATGGCAACTAAAAATTATTAAACATTTTTTTCCCAAGAAGAAATGCAAATACTGGGGGAAAATGAAGACATAATAATCACCTAACAAAATCCCTAATGTACAGAGATTGTATAATTACCCCCCTGAAATTCCAGAGGTGCCCCTTAGCAAAGAGTGGTGGTGGAGAACTCTGAAAGGGACATGGCATCTTCTGGGTCAACAGAAAAGTCCCCTGAAGACTCTGGAGCCTACCTCCACAGCAACCACTGCAGCTAATTCAGAGAGGATGCTGCTCTTTGACATCCTTAACACGTGCTCACATTTTAAAAACCACACACACACACAAACACTTTGTTGTTGTTCAGTAGCTAAGTCATGTCCGACTCTTTGCAACCCCATGGACTGCAGCACGCCAGGTTCCCCTGTCCTTCACTATCTCCCGGAGTTTGCTCAAACTCATGTACATTGAGTCAGTGATGCCATCCAACCATCTTATCCTCTGTTGCCCCCTTTATCCTCTTGCCCTCAATCTCTGCCAGCATCGGGGTCTTTTCCAATGAGTCTACTCTTTGCATCAGGTGGCCAAAGGATTGGAGCTTCAGCTTCAGCATCAGTCCTTCCAATGAATATTCAGGGCTGATTTCCCGTAGGATGGACTGGTTTGATCTCCTTGCAGTCCAAGGGACTCTCAAGAATCTTCTCCAGCACCACACTTCAAAAGCATCAATTCTTTGGCATTCAGCCTTCTTTATAGTCCAACTCTCACATCCCTACATGACTACTGGAAAAACCGTAGCTTTGATTACAAGGAGTTTTGCTGGCAAAGTGCTGTCTCCACTTTTTAATACACTGTCTAGGTTTGTTATGGCTTTTCTTCCAAGAGCAAGCATCTTTTAATTTTGTGGCTGTAGTCCACTTTAGAGAATCTCATAATGCTTTACTTAGGAGACTTTTATTGTTAAGAGAATTTATAGTGTTTCGATCTCCACGGGGGGAAAAAGAGATTTTAGTGCTTATAGGAACTTTAAGAATGATGCATTCTCAGAGATTTAAAATTTAAAGAGAGAATATAAAATAGCGCTGTGTCTGAACATATCAACTAACAAGCAATATGGCACTTTAACACTCATCACCTGTCTCTCCACAAACAGCACTCAGTAAAGAGATACCTGAACTAATCAAAGAAGATGTAAGCCTATACCCGGAAGTTGGAAAGGCACTTTCAGATACAGTAAAAACAGAGAACATGTTGTGAATTTTACTAAGCAGACTGCTTTCAATTTATGAAGAGCATGCACTAAAATACTTAGGTGGTACAAAAGTAATTGTGGTTTTGGACTGTGAATTTTAAACCATTATAACAAAGCTCAAACATATCTTTATTAATCAAAATAGGAACCATTACAATTCAACACAGTTTCACCAACAAGAAATAAGTTTGTTTATTCCTGTAGCGTAAAAATCCGTGCTTCAGGATTCAATAAACTCTTGGAAAGCATTTTCCACCTCTTTCTGGTTATGGAAGCATTTTGCCTGCAAAAAGTTGTCAAGATACTTGAAGAAGTGATAGTAGGTTGGCGAGAGGTCAGGTGAATATAGCAGATGAGGTAAGACTTCATAACCCATTCGTTCAACTTTTGAAGCGTTGGTTGTGCGATGTGAGATAGGTGTCATCATGGTGAAGAACTGGGTCCATTCTGTTGACCAATGCTAGCTGCAGGCGTTGCAGTTTTCGGTGCATCTCACTGATTTGCTGAGCATACTTTTCAGATGTAATGGTTTCACCGGGATTCAGAAAGCTGTAGTGGATCAAACTGGCAGCAGACCACCAAATAGTGACCATGACATTTTTTGGTGCAAGTTTGGTTTTGGGAAGTGCTTTGGAGCTGCTTCTTGGTTCAACCACCAAGCTGGTTGTCAAATAAAATTCACTTTTCATCACACATCACAATCCCATCGAGAAATGGTTCATTGTTGCTACACAGAGTAAGAGGCGATGACACTTCAAAATGACAATTTTTTTGATTTATGGCCAGCTCATGAGGCACCTCGTTATTGAGCTTTTTCATCTTTCCAATTTGCTTCAAATGCTGAATGACCACAGAATGGCTGATGTTGAATTCTTCAGCAACTTCTTGTGCTGTGTTGTAAGAGGATCAGTTTCAATGACCCTCTCAGTTGGTCGTTGTCAACTTCCAATGGCCAGCCACTGCATTCCTCATCTTCAAGGCTTTCATCTCCTTTGCAAAACTTCTTGAACCCACCGCTGCACTGTACAATCATTAGCAGTTCCTGGGCCAAATGCATTGTTGATGTTGCCAGTTGCTTCTGCTGCTTTACAACCCATTTTGAACTCAAATAAAAAAATTGCTCGAGTCTGCTTTACGTCGAACATCATTTCCCTAGTCTAAAATAATAAGTCACTAGCAAAAAAAATAAAGCGAGAAATGCACACTAAAATGATATATTACATAACCACATTTATTTAAGAATATATTCCAACAGCAAACAGCAAAGTTCAACAATGTAAAATCGCAATTACTTTTGCACCAACCTAATGTATATACATACTGAATCCCTGTCATTCTATGGCTTCAAATTTTTGAGAAAGTATATACTGCTATAGGACCAAAATGAGTAAAGCAGTATCATTTGCACTGAAAGTAACTTAGGCGAATTAACTTAAAGAAGGACATAAGCAATCTATTTAAAGAAAATTATAAAACCCTAATGAGAGATAAAGAAAAACAAATGGAAAGATACTGGAGGATTCTAACTGGAATTCTAAATGCAATGATGGAGACATGGGCCCAGTTAATATGTAGGTTTGAAGCATCTTCAGACTTGATAAAATCTACTGGCAGAGTCACAGGAGGTGGGAGTGAAAGCAGCAGACGCGTTACTGAAGCCAAGCAGTCTGGGAGGCAGACGGACCACACACCACAGAGCAACATCAGTTCCATGCAGAAATTTCTGGCTGGCTCACCCTTATTTGGGTTTAGGGCCCAATCATTTTTTTCATAGCTAGAACCTGCTCTCTGCAGCCCTGATGATTATGAGTTTTTTAAAAAAATGATAGTAAAATCTGCCAGAAAAATTAAGTTGGCACAAATACAAATGAACACTTTTAAAGTAAAAATACCTTATTATTTAAGTCATAATATTTAGAATAAAAGGATTTATGTACTTATTTTAGTTGCAAAATAAAGCTCAATGTGACTGTTACAGATATGAAGGGTGATTAAAGATAAAACGGGCTTTTTTAATTTTAAAAATATTTTAATGGGTGGAGAAAAGCAATAAAATACAACATAAAAATTCACTATATCTTAAAAGTTAAAGAATTAATATTAGTCCATATAGATGGCAAATTCATACTATTTTAAAATTTCAACCTAATTCATAAATGAGGATGACTTCCCAGGTGATGCAGTGGTAAAGAATTTGCCTGCCAATGCAAAAGACACAAGAGACACAGCTTCAATCCCTGTGTCGAGAAGATCCCCTGCAGAAGGAAATGGCAACCCACTGCAATATTCTTGCCGGGATAATACCTTGGACAGAGGAGCCTGGTGGGTTATAGTCCATGGGGTCGCAAAGAGTTAGACACGATTGAGCTACTCAGCACACGTGCACACATATAAATAAAGAAATAAAACCAAAAATCATAATATATTACTTTACCCCTTAGTTATTAAAAAAAAAAAATTTACGACTCTGTATGATTTACCACTTCCAGAACTCTTTTTAAAAAATCTAGGGTTCATCACTTGCCAATCCTTCTGAAAAAAAAAATCTGGAAATACACAACAAAAATTTTAAATTACTCAAGTCGTTAATCTTATTAATCCCCCTTTTAAGACTGTCGCGCCAAAAACTAATCCCAAAGGAATTTCTACAAAGAGTGTGTTAACACCATTTATTCTAAGAAAAACTTGAAAATATTTTTAAAGTATACCCAACGAGGAAATGATTAAACAAACCATAATACAGTCATATGAAAAGATGCTACTTAATCATCACAAATGACAAACTCAGCTGAACTAATGCAAACACTCCCTGAATTACACGGGAGCTAAGGCTGCAGGTCCATAAACACTAGGCCACAGTCATCATGCAGATACATCCACCAAGGGTTCTTCCCAGGAAACACCACCAGCGCATCCTCAGCTCCTAAGAACATGACACACATGACCCCACATTGTGAATGAAACAGCACAGTGTTCAGCTAACAACAGCCTTACTTTACTTTCACTGCTGTGGTTCACATAAGCAGGATGCTGAGCCTCCTCCACGTGGAGCTGAGACTCACCAAGTCTGCTCAGCCTGGGTCTCAAGAACAGGCCCAACAGGGCGCTGAGGAAGCAGGTGCAAACACCAGCATGAGCACACCTGGATTCACGGGGCTGGGCAGCAAGCCAAGACAGTGAGGGCGCCGGCCTAACCAAACACCTAGTCTTCTCCTCTCCCAGGAGCCTGTGTAAGTGCGAGCATGTGTGGCTCAGTACCAGAGGGTACGTTCGTACCCCTCGAGTTCTGAGAAAGCCTCCAGATGTGGAGGAGAAAGACCACAGCATAGGGTCAAGCATATACACGTAGTCAGCATTGGGGATTTATGACATTTATACTCAGGGTTATGCTGTTGAGGAGATTCCCTCGTAGCTCAGTTTAAACGCTGTTTAAATGACCAACTGTTAGAAATAGCATCTTAAGCAATGAAAGGAACTCAAGTTTACTGTATAAAACATAAATGTTCAAATGAGAGAGCAAATCAAGAAAAATATCCAGGTGTGAGAGTTTGCATTTGATGAGATAAACCATTTAGAACACACTTCTAGATTCTTTATTTTTTAAAATAATTTTTAAAGATTTTTTTTGGGGGGGGGATATAAAGTCTTAATTGAATTTGTTACGATGTTGCCTCTGTTTTATCTTTTGGTTTTTTCGCTACAAGGCACATAGGATCTTATCTCCCCGACCAGGAATCGAACCTGCAACCCTGCACCGGAAGGCGAAGTCTTAACCACTGGACCACCACAGAAGTCCTCACTTCTAGATTCTTAATCTGAGAGGTAATCTAATACAAATGTTCTTTGAGAAAACAATCTAATCATGACAGGCAGAAAGCTAGAGAATGGGTAACTTGTGACTTGGGGGTCAGGAAAGGCCCCTCAAAGGAAGCAACCTTGAATAAGGTAGAATCTGAGTACAAAATGGCACTAAATGGGTGGGGGCCCCACTGGGTGGAGCCAGGCCCTAAGCCTGCAGAGGGAGGTCTGCACCTCAGGGAGGCAGGAGGGAGTAGGCATTAACCAAGGCAGACAGAAGAGGGGATCTAAGGCTTGGAAATGTGATTCTGGTCACATGTGGACTAAAGGGATGCCCAAGAAGCGGGTGAGCAGCCAGCTCAGCGCAGTAACAGAATCAGAGAGGGCAGTGGCTCAGAACACGGTCAGCAGCAGAATGGGAAGAAGTGACTGGATTAGGGATGCATGCACATATTTACTATTTTTATATTTACAGCTATATACATATATGATACATATATGTTAATGGATCATGTATTACTTTTTAAATGAGAAAGTGCCCATATATGTGATATAAGCAGATCTCTATTTTTCAATTAAAATGCAGTAAAACACAATGAACCAAAAAACTATGCATAAGATAATTTTTCTTTAATGATTCAGAAGACACTCTGGAATATCTTAATGTCTCACTGCTGCTGCTAAGTCACTTCAGTTGTGTCCGACTCTGTGTGACCCTGTAGACGGCAACCCACCAGGTTCCTCCATCCCTGGGATTCTTCAGGCAAGAATACTGGAGTGGGTTGCCATTTCCTTCTCCAGTGTCTTAGGATCATATTATCAATGTCAACTATCCTTGCAGTGCAGAATAATAGGATTTCCAGTTTATTTAAAGCTACACAAACTATAATTTATTGTAATGGCTTATTTCAGAAAAAAGTAAAACAAAAAGTTATTTGCCAGAAGGGAAAAAAAAACTTACCTTACATTTCTACATTCTGGAATTTCATAATGAACTTTATCTTGCATGTTTGCTACAGCTGTGGTCATATTTTACATCCAAATTGTGATATGCATGCATTAAAGTTCAATGCCAAGTTAGCATGTAGCAGAGATCAGAGAATTATGAATCACAACAATTCAGTCATGAGGGAAGAGCTTCCATGAGAAATGGAAGCCAAATTTATATTTTAGGCAAGAAGGAAGGTAAGAAGAGACTGAATGAGGGTTTACTTTAGCAGAAGCTTAGAGTCTAGACCAATCTTAAATCATTAAAATACTCTGCCTAAATAAATCTTTAGAACTCAAAATAGTAGATTTTAAGTACTAAAAGAAGCCCAGGTATGAAATGACAGATCCTTTTTATACTCAGAAAGCTAAACAAAGAGAGGTGATAAAAACAATTCACATAGTTAATTTTATTATGATTTTCTCTATGTACTTCATTTTATTATTTTTTTCAAGTCCAACTATTTGTCTTGACAGATTAAAAAAAAAAAAAAACAGTGAAGAGCATTTACTCTTTGTCTCATCATATTTTCAGCAATAACTTGACTTGTGTCTTACTTGGTTAGAAACACAGTAGAAAGAAGCAGCATACGTACAATGACTAACCCAGCCAAAGTGTGGAGAAGCTACATCACATCATCAGTTTGGGCCCCGTTTCAATCATGATCTGACTCTTCTAGCTCAGCCCTTTGACGGGACAAGACAAGGCCTCACCTTTGGAGTCAGAGCTCCTCCCCTTCACAAGCATGAAGCGCAAACTCTCCTGCCCGCAGCTCCAAGGTACACACACCCATGTGAGCACAGCCTGCGCACGACTCCTCCCTCTCCCGGGTCAGCTGTGAGTGAGCCTTGGGCCAGTCCTGCCACCGCCCCTGCTGCAGTGGGTCCATCGCCCCCGTCACCTGGGGCTGGTTTACAGCAGCAGTCTTAGAGGAAGTGGCCTGGCAGCAGACACATGGTTGTATGTGTTTGCATAGCAAACCAGTATTCTGATGATTTTATCAGATGATAACTGAAGTGAAGTGAAATGAAGTGAAGTGAAAGTCACTCACTCATGTCTGACTCTTTGCAACCCTGTGGGCCATACAGTCCATGGAATTCTCCAGGTCAGAATACTTGAGTGGGTAGGCTTTCCCTCCTCCAGGGGATCTTCCCAACCCAGGGGTCGAACCCAGGTCTCCTGCATTGCAGGGAGATTTTTTACCAGCTGTGCCATAAGGAAAGTCCTAACTGTGAACAAATATCCTCAAATTTAAGTTTTGACCCCAAAACATACAGCTTAGTTTTAATCTCATTCATTTCGGGAAGTCTAGCAGTTACCATTTATTGGGCATCTTCTCAGGGTCACACTCTGTACCAGATACTTCATAAATGAGATAAACATACACTGTCCTGTTTAGTCCTCACAACAGCCCAATATGCATTTATTTTAAAACTTGGTGAACTCTTTTTAAAAATAATTTCTTTATTGGCTGTGCTGGGTCTTCACGGGTATGTGGGCTTCTCATTGCAGTGGCTTCTCTTGTTGAAAGAAAAGTTATGACAAACCTAGACAGCGTATTAAAAAGCAGAGACATCACTTTGTCAACAAAGGTCCATATGGTCAAAGCTACAGTTTTTCCAGTAGTCATGTATGGATGTAAGAGTTGGACCATAAAGCAGACTGAGTGCCAAAGAATTGATGCTTTTAAACTGTGGTACTGGAGAAAACTCTAGGGAGTCCCATGGACAGCAAGGAGATCAAACTAGTCAATTCTAAAGAAAATCAATCCTGAATATTCATTGGAAGGACTGATGCTGAGCCTGAAGCTCCAATACTTTGGCCACCTGATGTGAAGAACCAACTCATTGGAACAGACCCTGATGCTGGGAAAGACTGAAGGCGGGAGAAGGGGATGACAGAGGATGAGATGGTTGGATGGCATCACCGACTCAATGGACATGAGTGTGAGCAAACTCCATGAGAGTTTCAGTGTCCAGGAGCAGATAGACCTCAAATACACTCACCTGGCCACTGAACTGATATTCCCTGAACTATGCAATCCTCTCAGGAAGTCCTCCAGGTTAGGGTAAGGATGCTCCCTCATCTGAGCTCTTTGATCCCTCTCAGGAAGTCCTCCCAAGTGAGGGTAAGGATGACTGCCCATCTGAGCTCTGTGATCCTTCTCAGGAAGTTCTCCCAGGTGAGTGTGGGGAACGCTCACCCACCCAGGAATCCTTACACTTCCATGAGACGAGAAGTCCTCAGGGACTGCCACACGGGAAGTAGCAGATAAAGTGAGGCAGGGCTCCCACAGTCAGAGGAACCTTCACATAATCACGGCCTATCTCAAAACCATGCTGTCCATGAAGTGTCTGTAATCACCCCTCCACTCCCAAGTCCCCTCTTCCATCACAAAGGCAGTGATTCAGGTCCCTGTGCAGACCTCACCACGTAGTCCACTTGGCTCTCTCTCACTGAAGGTGCAACGTAGGTGGCTGTCCCACTGTGACACTGAACCAGCCCTGATCACATGGAAACGTAGGATGTTCACCACCGCAGGGAACACTGCATGAGAGGTCACTGCCACAGAGGCCTGGGGGCAGTTCACCACTCAGTCAGTCTTCTTGCAGCAGACACCAGGCCCAGACAGCACCAACTCAACAGGTTTTCTGCCCGAGAATGTCCAAAATAGGGTTAATTGCCATGTTCCTTCACCAAATTATATGTCCTTCAAACATCTAATTTTAAGAGTCTGCTTTTGATTGTTATTCATCACACTTTAAAGAAAGATTCGTCCTGACGCGCTCCGCTGGGTGTTCCCTCGGCAGCCTGTGTCTCCTCTATCAGAGCACCACCACTCTTGTAAGGTCTCTGCTGCTGAAATTCCATCTTGCTCTACTAGGCTGTAAGGCAGAAAACGGTCACTGCTGACTGCATTCACCCCTTGCTTCTAGGTCATGCGTGCGTGCTTCAGTCTTGTCTGACTCTTTGCAACGCTATGAACTGTAGCCTGTCACGTTCCCCTGTCCATAGGATTCTCCAGGCAAGAATACTGGAGTGGGTTGCCATGCCCTCCTCCAAGGGATCTTCCTGACCCAGGGATTGAACCCGAGTCTCTTGTGTCTTTTGCACTGGCAGGTGGGTTATTACTACTAGGTGCCATCTGGGGAGCCCCAAGGCAGAGCCCTCATTTCCCCCTGGGACCACCACTCCCTACTCTCCACTGTCCTGCTAGAAAAGGGCTGACTCCCTCCACCTGGCTCAGGCCCGGCCAGTTGGAGCACTGCCTCACTTTGGCTACAGTGACGGGTTCAGGTTCCGGCACACAAATAAGTCCACATTAGTAAGAGTCAAACCCAACACTTTCATAGGCAAGAAGAGTCTCTCTTTTTCATCGGAGTGAGAACTAGGTTGCCGAGGACAACCATGATGAATGAGCCTGCCTGCGAGGCCCACACACACAGAAGCAGACAGACAGAGAGTCACCAGGCCCACTCCTCACACCTGACATCCCCTAGATGTTCTCAGTTCCATGAGCCAGCACATTCCTTTCACTAACTCCTTAAGCCAATGAGAGTAAGTTTTCTGTGCCTGAAACCAAACACATCATGATCAATAAAAGCTATGCTCATTTTATTCACCCCTGTAACCACAGCATTCAGCATGGCAACTAGCACATAGAAGATGCCTAATACTTTTTCAAATGAACTGAATAAAAACTTAGAGTCAAAATATTTTACACAGGGATTTACACACACACACACACACATATATATAATGTCTTTTTTCTTTTTTTCCAGCCATGTTGCTGTGGTTTGCAGGATCTCAGTTCTCCAACCAGGGACTGATCCTGGGCCCTGACAGTGAAAGCCCAGGATCCTAACCACTAAGCTACCCTACGGGTATTTTTAGCTTTTAAAATTTCAACAGTAAAACAGTTACCACAACTCACTTTCACTAGGAAAAAATATGAAAAGCTGATTTTCCAGACATAATCTATACTGGAAAAGAAGACTTTCATTTATAGTAATAATTATAAGCCCATGGAGCTTAAATGAATTTCATGTTACACAAAAGTCTTGGCATTTCCTTCCAGATTAAGCTAAATCTATGATAACCACTGTTATGTGGCAACATGAACTGCTTTGTACTTTTGATCGTTACAAAAGGGACATGGGCTACCTCAAGAGAACATCTGGCTCTGGGTCATGTCTTTGAAAATTTAATTGGCTTTTTTCCCACATAAGAGAAATAAGATAGCTACTCAATAATAGGGCCAAATGTTCTTAATAAATGTCACACCAGTGAGAATGGATTTTCTTTTTAATAATTAAATTTCCATTCTTAAGACATGAAGGAAATCCTATTATACAAGTGAAACAGCAGAACATAAGCTGGGGGGTAGGGGGAACTAACATTTAATGTGCTTTCAGTATAAATTCATTACCACATTTTGCATTGTTTTTCAAGGCACTGGGATGGATCTGCAAGGATTAGGCAATACTTCCATCCTTTCTGCACTCAACAATGAATTTTCATGATCTCTGGTCATAGCTATGAAAGGGTACAACCTAGGACCCTAAAACAAAGGCAGAGCACTGGTCTATATGAAAATAAATCTGAAACGTTAAGGCCTACCTCAATGTTACTAAGCCCCTAGAACTGAATGCCCTTCTAAAACTAAGCCACGCCAAGAAGAAACACACGATCTTTAATTTTTGAGTGCTAAAGTCAAGTCCCTGTTCCCATGAAGCTTACACTCAAACAGAAATGACAAAATGTCAAATACCAATCAACTTATCAGACCAATACTCTTTTACTTCTTATTTCTCTGGCTCTTTTTTAAAAAGATACTTGTTTGTTTATTTGGTTGCATCCAGTCTTTAGTTGGGGCATGAGGGATCTTTAGTTGCACTGCCCAGGCTTCTCTCCCGTTGGGGCCCGTGGGCTCCAGAGACCGCAGGCTCAGAGGATGGGGTGTGGGCTCAGCTGCCCCTTGGCATGTGGGATCCCAGCTCCCCAACCAGGGACTGAACCCATGTCCCCTGCATTGGAAGGTGGATTTCTAATCACTAGACCACCAGGGAAGTCCCTGAGCAATACTCTTAAAATTAAAAATGCTAAAAAAGAAAATTTTAGAAGGAAGTGAATAATTAAAAAAGAATATAAAGGATTCAAAAGTGCTTACGGTTTTGGGGACTAGATTACAAGTAGGAACTGAAAGACACTAGAAGAATTTAGAACCTGGAGTTGGGAAAGTTCTTAGAGACCACCTGATTTTCAGATAAAGAAAACTAGAAATCAGAAAGTACTGGCCGCCAGTCACACCTGAGTGACCATAAGCCAGAAGAGAACCCAGGGCCCCTCCCGATGCACCATCCATCAGGGATCACAGAGGGCTTTCAGACCCCAGGCCTCAGCATCTACTCACTGCTGCTCCCAGGCCCGGTTTTCCTTCTTCACTGTAAGGAAAGGAATCACTACAGCATTATTTTCATCAATTTGGTAGCAGAGGGAAGCTGCCCTCTCCAGCCTCTGGACTGCGGAGGGGGCCTCTCACACAAATCTCTACCAAGAAAGGGCCGTGAGGACTGATTTCTGCATGCACACAATCCCCCACACATGTACAGGTGATCATACCCTAAGCCTCTCCTGGGTGCGGGGGGTGTATCACAAAGGATGGCTAAGAAATATCACGGCCGTAACTGCTCTCCAGGTAACCTTGCCCTGTGCTAAGACAGACAGAGCTCTAAGACGTCAAGGAGACTTGGCAAGACACCCTATGAAATCAGGAAGAAACCACCTTCAACAAAAGGACCCACTTAACAGGCAAGAATCTCAGAAAGAGTAGATTGGTCTTAGGAACTAACTCAAAACATAGGAAGAACACAAAGAATTTTTGAAAAGAAGTGACAGTCTCAATTCTGTCACTGACTGAAACTCTAACTTATCCCAAATGGTTTGCTCTGTTCTTTAGCTGATCTATTTGTACAAGGAGTTCAAAACCCAACTGTCTGTGAAGTCTGAGTTCATAATTACCATTCGTCCTGCTGCAAGGAAGCCATGGATGACAGAGAGCACAGCAAGGACAAAGTATGTGCTGATTTCTTCTGTAATAGCAGTACTCTGGGATGGGTCGTCCTGAACCTAAAGAAAACATGGGTGAACTTCTCTACAACCAAGGTATATAAAAAGCCTTTCTAACTACTGACTCAAAAATTCAGATGCAATAAAAGACCGGTAAATTCGACCAGATAACATTTTCTAAAACTTCTGTATGACAAAAAATATAAGAAGAAAAGTTAAAAAGATCAATAACTGGGCAAAACATTTGCAATATATATTACAAATAAAAGACTAATATCCCCAGTACAAAGACCTTTTAAAATTTAAAGACAGCAGAGTGATCAAAAATCCTATAGAAACATGGACACTGTGACTAGACAACTATAAGACATAAAAATGGCCTATAGATATTTATACAGATGTTCCGACTTCACTCATAATAAAGGATATCAGATCAAAACTACACTGAGTTACCACTTCTCCCCTAGCAGATTAGCACAAGTTTTAATGAAGCTGTGGGAGAAAGGGGTCTTTTCCTACATTGCTGCTGGAAATGCAAAACAGTTCAACCACCACAGGACGGAGACTGGCAACATCTAACGAATTATGTTTTCACACTTCAAAGCGGCAATCCCACTTCTGAGGACTTATCCTGAAGACACACCTCCAACAATATGAAAATACACATGCACAAGTTATTTACTGCAGCATTAATTACAATTACAAACTACAGAAAACTCTCTGAACACTCAAACTTGGACACCGTTCAAATAAACTCTGGTACACAGACAGAATGGAGCACCGTTGGGACAGTCTGCACGAACTGACATGCAGCCGCTTCTAGATGCTGGTAAGCAGAAAAGCAAAGGTACAAAAGAGCACATATACACACCTAACACTAACAGAATGTTGCCGATCGTATCTCAATAAAACAGAGGGAAAAAAAGGAATATATAATATGCTCTTGTCACAGAAAGCAGAGACAATAAGAAAACACTATAAATATATATAGACACACATACACACAAGGTTATTTTTAGGTAAGGTAAGAGAAAAACAAAGTAAAAAAGAATGAAGTATCTGCAAGTCAGATGGAGGGAGTGGACAGGATAAGGGAAGGAGTGCAGTTCTCTGGGTAGACGTTCTTATGTGGTTTTCATGTTTGAATGCATATTAATATTCTACACATTCAAAACATAAAATCAACAAGAAGGGAAAGAGGAAACATTCCAAAAACCAAAGTAAAACTGAAACAAACCCACCTGTGCTTCAAATAAACTACCCACGCTGAAGAAGAGCCCAGGGGAATTAATCCAAGCAATTAAGAACATTCATGCATTGGAGAAGGAAATGGCAACCCACTCCAATGTTCTTGCCTGGAGAATCCGAGGGACAGGGGAGCCTGGTGGGCTGCCGTCTATGGGGTTGCACAGAGTGGGACACGACTGAAGTGAATTAGCAGCAGCAGTAGCATACTTCAGTATGCACACGGGGTGTGGGAGGTGGGGGCTTGCAAAAATCACCATAAAAAATGGCTCAAGCAAGGAACATTAATAGATGAGAAATCTATGGAGAAAATTCTGATAAAGAACAGGCTACTTGCATGGTTTTAAAGGTCCTCCCATAAAACACTTGTCAAATGTAAGGGAAAAACACACACAGTAAGAGAAGCTGGACAACACTTTGGCCAGGTGAGCAAAATTAACATCAGCAATGAGGGGCAGACAGATACCAGTTACCATGAGCCTTCACCAGTAGCACCTATAAGTTATTCAGCTACGGACAATTAACGTGAATTTTAAAACCCCAAGTGCAGAAAGAGGGGAAAGGGTATTCTTCTAAAATGTTAATGACATGGAAAAAAGGAAAACTCAAGAAGTGTTTCAGATTAAAGAGGTCTAAACATACATAATGGGGGCTCCCCTGGTGGCTCAGAGAGTAAAGAATCTGCCTGCAATGTGGGTTTGATCCAATCGGTGAACCTAAACTAGATTCTGTACTAGAGAAAAAATTCTGACGAAAGGGGAACAAAAGCAATATATGAACACACTGAAATCAATGTTAAATCTCCTGAAAGTGGTAACTGTACTACTGTGGTTATGTGAGAGAATGTCCTTATTCTTAGGATTTATACACTGAAATATATCAGGATAGAAGATCAAGAAATATGTTCTCAAACAGTTTGGGAGGGGAAATACACAAACACACACAGCACACAAGCAAGCATAAGCTAACAACAAGTCAAACTGAGGAAAGACTGAGTTTAACTTTCTTGCAACTTGTATGTATGTTTGAAATTATTTCCAAATAAAAAGGTTTTAAAATGTCTTTTATCCATGGTTCTAAGTCATACATTAATAAGCTCTCCAGGGTAGACATGCAGCCCTGCCACAGTTACCATCCAAAACAACACAGCTCAATATGGTAGCCACTAGCCACATGTGGCAACTGAGCACTTGAGATGTGGCTAATTCAAATTGAGAAGTGCCAAATGTCAAAGACGTAATATGAAAAAGAAGATAAATTATCCCATTCATAGTTTTTATATTGATAACATATTGAAATGATATTTTAGACATACTGATAAAGGATAGAAATGGTAGGGACCTAAACAGAAGCAAAAGATATTAAGACGAGGTGGCCAGAATACACAGAAGAACTGTACAAAAAAGATATTCATGACCCAGATAATCATGATGGTGTGATCACTCACCTAGAGCCAGACATCCTGGAATGTGAAGTCAAGTGGGCCTTAGGAAGCATCGCTACGAACAAAGCTAGTGGAGGTGACGGAATTCCGGTTGAGCTATTTCAAATCCTAAAAGATGATGCTGTGAAAGTGCTGCACTCAATATGCCAGCAAATTTGGAAAACTCAGCAGCGGCCACAGAACTGGAAAAGGTCAGTTTTCATTCCAATCCCAAAGAAAGGCAATGCCAAAGAATGCTCAAATGACCACACAATTGCACTCATCTCACATGCTAGTAAAGTAATGCTCAAAATTCTCCAAACCAGGCTTCAGCAATATGTGAACCATGAACTTCCAGATGTTCAAGCTGGTTTTAGAAAAGGCAGAGGAACCAGAGATCAAATTGCCAACATCCACTGGATCATTGAAAAAGCAAGAGAGTTCCAGAAAAACATCTATTTCTGCTTTACTGACTATGCCAAAGCCTTTCTCTGTGTGGATCACAATAAACTGGAAAATTCTGAAAGAGATGGGAATACCAGGTCACCTGACCTGCCTCTTGAGAAACCTGTATGCAGGTCAGGAAGCAACAGTTAGAACTGGACATGGAACAACAGACTGGTTCCAAATAGTAAAAGGAGTACTTCAAGGCTGATATATTGTCACCCTGCTTATTTAACTTATATGCAGAGTACATCATGAGAAACGCTGGGCTGGAGGAAGCACAAGCTGGAATCAAGATTGCCAGGAGAAATATCAATAACCTCAGATATGCAGATGACACCACCCTTATGGCAGAAAGTGAAGAACTAAAGAGCCTCTTGATGAAAGTGAGAGAGGAGAGTGAAAAAATTGGCTTAAAGCTCAACATTCAGAAAACGAAGATCATGGCATCTGGTCCCATCACTTCATGGGAAATAAATGGGGAAATAGTGGCTGACTTTATTTTTCTGGGCTCCAAAATCACTGCAGATAGTGATTGCAGTCATGAAATTAAAAGACGCTTACTCCTTGGAAGGAAAGTCATGTCCAACCTAGACAGCATATTAAAAAGCAGAGACATTACTTTGTCAACAAAGGTCTGTCTAGTCAAGGCTGGTCATGTATGGATGTGAGAGTTGGACTATAAAGAAGACTGAGCGTAGAAGAATTGATGCTTTTGAACTGTGGTGTTGGAGAAAACTCTTAAGAGTCCCTTGGACTGCAAGAAGATCCAACCAGTCCATCCTAAAGGAGATCAGTCCTGGGTGTTCATTGGTAGGACTGATGTTGAAGCTGAAACTCCAATACTTTGGCCACCTGATGCAAAGAGCTGACTCATTTGAAAAGAACGTGATGCTGGGAAAGATTGAAGGTAGGAGGAGAAGGGGACAACAGAGGATGAGATGGTTGGATGGCATCACCAACTCAATGGACATGGGTTTGGGTGGACTCCAGGAGTTGGTGATGGACAGGGAGGCCTGGTGTGCTGCGTTTTATGGGGTTGCAAAGAGTCGGATACGACTGAGTAACTGAATTGAACACATAAAATATATTATTAAAATTAATTTCACTTTTTTTTTTACTTTATACTGTAGCTGCTAGGAAATTTCAAATTATGCATGTGCCTCAGGTTATATTTCTCTTACAGTACTGATCTAATATATAATACATTTTTTAATTTTAAAGAGGTATTGATCTCCTAAGCAAGTATTTGTTATCTGAGAAAAAAGTCAATTAACATTACAGATTCTGACTTCCCTAAGGTGATTTTGATCTTGGAAATAAAGTAGATAATTAGGTTTTTTTAAGTTTAATTAAGGGAAAAGAAATATTTAAGGCCTTGGAAAGAAGGAAGAGCTCTTTGGTCATGTTGCTTAAGTAATTCTCTAATTAGCCACAAATCCCATCTGTAGTAAATTTCCTGAAAGGGGGGAAAATAAAATCCAAAAATCACGAAAATATCAAGAGAATGGCAAGACAATAGCAAGGCTTTTACACTTCTGTTTTCTAACTCTGTATGAATAAAGTCAATCTCCCAAGTCCTAAAAGTTAACTTATAGTATGTTATAAACAGGGGTTTCACTGGTGGCTCAGCAATAAAGCAACCACCTGCAATGTAAGACATGCAGGTTCGATCCCTGGGTCAGGAAAATCCTCTGAAGGAAATGGCAACTCACTCCAGTATTTTTGCCTGGGAAAACCCATGGAGAGAGGAGCCTGGCAGGCTACAATCCATGGAGTCCCAAAAGTGGACATAACTTAGCAACTAAACCACCACTGAATAAACAAAACCTTTAAACATTTACTTCTGATACTAAGAAATTTACAAAATAAACTTTACTGACAACAATGTTACTTTCAAGGTTATTTATTTTTCTATTTTAACCTTCTGATTAACAAACTCTTAACTCTAAAGGTATAAGAAGGAAATAAAGAGAAGCACTGAGCTAAGACAGACAAAATTTGCTTTTGCTTGAAACACTGTTTTAGGGATTATACAGAGGGAGGAGAAAGGAAGGACCTGAGTTTAGACAGGATTAATTCAAGAAAACTAAAGGTCCCGGGGACAGAGACAGTTTCTTTCCTCTGTATATTATTTAACCAAATCTAACTAGGGCAAGTGGAAAAAACAAGTGTCAGTAAGAATCCTACACAAAAGCAACAAAACCAAATGTAAGTTGCCAGGAGGTTGACAAAAATCCCCAGCAGTACAGTCTTGAGCAACATGCATAGGTGGATTTGTTTTGGAAGTTTGCAGTCAAGCATGTGGATGAAGCCGGCTTCCCAGGTGGCTCAGCGGTAAAGAATCTGCCTGCCAATGCAGGAGTTGCAGGAAACGAGGGTTTGATCTCTGGGTCGGGAAGATCCCTTGGAGAAGGAAATGGCAACTCACTCCAGTATGCTTTCCTAGAGGAAGAATTCCTGAAGGAAATCCCATGGACAAGAGAAGCCTGGTGGGCTACAGTCTGTGGGAAGCAGAGAGTCGGAGACGACTGAGCACAAGTGGATGGAGCCAATTAGAAACATCAAACGGACGCACAGTACAGGTTTCCAGGCTCTCTTTCCTGACCTGCACCCTCCCCACCCACCCCAGGCCACATCCCAGAGAGATGACTTTGATCAGCACTAGACGAAAACCTCCTACAGAAAGTGATACCTGCTGCCAGGGCACACGGATCCATTCCTGCGTTGTCCCACGGACTCGGACAGCAGCCAATAGGATGGGCGAGCTCTGCTTGAGACAAAGTCAAGGATGCCTTACAGATGTGGAACCTCACACAGATGAGGTGCGCAGAGTCCCAGAATCCCACCCTGTAATAAAACTGTTGGCACAAGCTCGGCCTCCCCTACCCCTCAGCTGGGGTACCTCCCATCCTGTTCCTAACCCCTCAACCTGCCCCCACTTCACATTCCATTCCCATATTCTACAATCGCGAGGCCAACTCACACAACCTCAGCAAAGAAGCTGTGGCTCCACTGTTCCAGCTTCAGAAGGAAATGCAGATGGGTAAGACATCCGAGGATGAGCTCTAACAATATTAAACAAGAACTAAGACTAGAGCTCTTTTACATGCACTGTCGTGGGTCACATCTAGTGGTCACCACCACCCTTTCAGGTGACAGGCGGTGTGTTCCCTTGGAGACCGTAAAACACAGCACACAGAAAGTATGCACTTGTCCCAAACCATGCAGAAAGGGGTTCAGCTTAAACCCAAGCTGTCTGGCTCGAGAATCCATAGGTTCAGCTACTAATAAACCATGAACACAGATTCCTAAGAGTTAAAGAAATATTTCTTTCCCAGACTTCAATAATAATCTCATTCTTGTTCACTCTCACTTTGACATGATAAAGCTTGCAGCTGCTTCCCTAGGAGGCTGTTACCAAAAAAATTAGTCTTGTACCCATATCCCTTTCTCATCCTCTTCAGCAAATATACACTCAAAGAATAGTTTCCCATGTGTCTACAGTACTTTCAGGCATGATCACTTATTCCTATTAAGAGAAAAAAAAATAGACCAAATTGCTAAAGGAAAAAATGAGTAATGCCATTATTTTGACAAATTCTATTTTCTTAATAAAATATAATTATATTATATTCTGGGTTTTGTCTAGGGAAAATAAATCTGCATCTTATGTCTTTAAGATCCTTTAAAAAAATGTCAAAATAAAAATGATCCTCATCCATTTCTTAGAAATCATCTTCAAACAAGGAGCATGAAAACACACACAGAAGCCCAGACCACGGCCCAGGAAGACAGAAAGTGGAGGAGGGTGGCAACTGGCTTCACAGAACAGAGTGCCTGCAGAGAGGGCTCAGGAGAAGGAAGCCTGGGGAGGCTCAGACACCGCGAGAGGAGGGAAGCCGGCAGGGCAGACACCAAAGGGCTCGGGTGAGCAGCCGCGCAGCCAGACACTGCTCCCCTCCTCAGGGTCAGCAGAGATGTCCCCAGGCACTTCTTGCCCACTGTGTTGGAACCTGAAGGCAGAGTGAACCACAGAAACTAGTCTTGAAACCACTGAGCATGGAGAAGACAATAAGGACTGAAAACAAGGATCATTTTCTGGGAGGCTAAGAGTGTGGGGTCTGAGGCGCTCTGGCTCAGTCTCAGCTCCGTCACTTAGCACAGGTGCGTTGTCTCAGGTAAGCTGCTCGAGGACCCTGCACCTCGGTCTCCTTATCTGAAAGATGATGATAACAGCAGGCTCAAAGTCCCAGAGCTGCTGTCAGGATGAAATGGTGCCGGCACATAACACACACTCAATAAATACTAGATCTTCTTAGCACCTATGTCATGCAATATTTTTAGGAAAGACAAAAGATAACTAAAGTACACCGGATACAAATTCTTTAGAATAGTTTAACAATACTTGAGAAACCAAACATATCCTATTAAGCACGGCCCTCCACAATGGCTTAACAACAGAGTTTAAGATCTGTGAGAAGGCTTGTCCAGCATGATGGCAAAGGAGAGAGGAAGGCATGGCTTAGACATCACACGGACGTCGAAGACACTAGGAAGCCTTGCTGACAAATGGGAACAAGGAAAGGAAGGACAGGGAGGCGCTGTGCTGGACATGTGACTCCCTGGCTGGCCGCGGGGCCATCTCCTGAGATGGAGAAGACAGATGGTGAGATAGGTTTGGCGGCTGATGGGGCAGTGGAGAAAGAGGCTCTCAGAGAGGACTTAGTGTTTGAAAAGCAGGATGACTGATGTCCAATTCTGTATCTCAGACAACAAACTAAAGAACAGAATCTGGAACTTCTCAGAAGGAGATGCAGGTAGAAGACATAAATTTGAGAATCGTCAGCATACAGGTACATCTTGCACGTGCCAACCTGGAGAGATGATCTAGAATCAGGGGCACACCTGGGGCCCTCCAACACTGAAAGACAAGGCAAGAAAAGGCAGAGCCAGCAAGGAAGGGTAGAAAGCAGAGACCAGAAAGGTAAGAGGAAGATCAGGAGAGCCTGGAGTCCTGGGAAGCTTCCAAGACAGCGGGGACAATAAAGTGGCCTACAGGTTCAGCAACGTGGCATCACTAGGAACATGACCATCTCAGTGGAGTGGTGGGGAAAGACGCCCCACTGAAGCAGGCTGACAAGTTAGAGGAAATTAAAATGAATGAATGATATTTAAAATAGTGGGAGGTGAGGAAATTAAGACCACGAGAACAGACCATCATCAGTAAATTTTACCAACTCACACAAGCAGGTAACTGTAATAAAGCCTTACCAGTGCAAGCACAGAGGTCTGTTCGGTGTACAGCGAAGAGCCTGGGGTGCGGAGTGGGGCGTGCGGAGGGCAGAGGGTCAAAAGAAGCTTCTCGGAGAAAAAGTAACCAGATCCAACAACCCAGGAAACACTGTCACAGTGGAAGTATTCCTATAAGGAAACTAATCCCACCAAGCATGCAAAAATGTCTGTCCGCTCTCAAGTGAAGAAAATCTCGTTAAAGAATTAAGTGACTAACTTGCAAGGCATCAATAATAACTGGAAGAAAACATGCCCAAGTGTTTCAGTTGTGAAATCAGCCGACAACTAGATCTGACGTCTGCAGTCTTGTTATCCCATGGCCAGAAAGAAGAGTAAAATCCTGCCACAGCCCTTCACTAGAGTCTTCAGGGTGTGTGTGTGAGGGCGGGCACAAGGGGACTTTGCGCCTTGTGTGGAAGGGCAGTGAAGATAAGGGGAATGAGCAATGGACAGAGATGACCAAAATGTCATCCTTCCTGAAAAGGAAAAAAGACAGAAGTCTTTGGAGGTTGCATTTCATAATTCCCTTAAAGAAAAATACAGGTCCATAATCATTTACTCAAAATGACTGAGTAAATCACTCCAGTACTCAGTTGCACTGAGTAATCCTTGCAGCTTAGGTAGGTTTTGAAATTCAGAGTTTTTGAAATTTTAGATGCTGAAAACAGCAGACACCATCAATATATGACAACCCCAGCAGGGTCTGGGTAGCACCTATAATAAAATATAAATATTTCTGCAGCTGACGTGATGGGGTGATGACAATAAAAAGCCTCACATCAGTTCAGGTCTTGCCTGAAAAATCTGTTCCTTTTCAGAGCCCTGAGACTTCACAACTGTGGATTAAGGACTGAGAACTCACACGTAACAGAAGTTTTAAGAAAATAAAGATATGTTGAAGGAGAGTGGCAGAGCTCTGGGGTCCAATTCCAGCTGTCCTCCATACGAGCTGTATGAACCAAGGCAAGGCAGTTAACACCCGTAAACCTTAGCTTTCTGACCTGTAAAATGGGAATGATAAATCTACCCCTAGTCTGCTGTGGACATCCATGAGGTACTTGGGCTGGACGGCAGCTGGAAGCAGCTCTGGCCCTGGGCAGCCTGCCCGTGGCCTCTCCAGTCTTAGTACTGGGAGTCTCACACGCTGGGAAACCAGGATGGCTGGGCACCCTACTTGGCAGGTGCCCAATAAATAGGAACTATTCTAACATCAGGAACAGAAAGTGGCACAGGGAACTATACTCAGTATCTTTTTTTTCCCCACATATATTCCAAGATATATTCAGTAGTTTATAATAAATCATAATGGAAAATAAATGAAAAAGTATTATATGTATGGATAACTGAACCACTGTGTTGTACACTAGAAACTAATACAATATTAGAAATCAATGGTACTTCAATTTAAAAAAAAATAGAAATGAAAAGTAAAATTACAAAATAGAAAAGTCACATGAAATAGTTTCAGTGGTGAAATACACATACCACTGGGAATTATCATCACCTCTCTTCTGGGAGACAGAATTCTAAAGCAGCAGCCCCTGGTGTGTACGCCCCAGACGATACCCTCACACGGAGATGAGCCTCTCCAGAGGTGCAAAGTCAGACCTGGAGCTACAGCAGACGCTCTCCTGCCAGCTGCTGAGACACGGGTGGCCACGCTGTGAGAGGGCCACAAGGCAGGAGCCCGGGCAGCTCTCAGGGCTGAGGGTCTCAGTCCTACAACTGCAGGCAACTGATTTCTGTCAACAGAAATGGACGCGGCTGAGGGCTACCCCAGCCTCAGAAAAGCTCCCAGTCCTTACTGCCATCCTGCTTCCCACCCCTGAGGCCCCCACACAGAGGACCCAGCCAGCACTGCAGACCTACAGACTGTGACATTAGAAGTGGGTGCTGGGAGCTACTAGGTCCATGGTAATTTGTTACGCAGAATCTAAAATATGTCTCCTAAGAGAGCATCCAGTTCAAAATTACAGGGGTGTGTGTGTGTGAAGAACACAAATATCTATAAACAGAAATTCCTTGCATAAAATCACCTTTTTAATATGAAAAATTCAAATCCAAATTAAGTGTCTTACACAACTGAAACTTTCCATACATTGACTATAGCGGTATCAAATGGCACAATCACTTCGGAAAATCGTACCGGGCAATTCCTACTAAACCTAAATGCATGCCCATCCTACGACCCAGAAACCCATCAAGAGTGCAGAGATCATGGCTATACTACCCAAAGCAATCTATAGATTCAACGAAATCCCTATCAAGCTACCAATGGTATTTTTCACAGAACTAGAACAAATAATTTCACAATTTGTATGGAAATACAAAAAACCTGGAATAGCCAAAGTAATCTTGAGAAAGAAGAATGGAACTGGAGGAATCAACCTGCCTGACTTCAGACTATACTACAAAGCCACAGTCATCAAGACAGTATGGTACTGGCACAAAGACAGAAATATAGATCAATGGAACAGAATAGAAAGCCCAGAGATAAATCCACGAACCTATGGACACCTTATCTTTGACAAAGGAGGCAAGGATATACAATGGAAAAAAGACAACCTCTTTAACAAGTGGTGCTGGGAAAACTGGTCAACCACTTGTAAAAGAATGAAACAAGAGTGCAGAGATCCACAAGAAGGCACACACATGAGTGTTAAAGGCACGTTTCAACAAAACGGCCAGAAATTGGAAGCATTCCAAATGCCCACCAGCAGAATGAACAGACAGTGGTGTCCTCCTCTGGGGGAGGCTGAAGAGCAGACCAAGAGCGCACTCGTGGCACACAGCAGGGACGTACCTCAGACACCGTGCTGAGTGAGAAGCCAGAGGCAGAAGCACATGAATGATTCCACTCACAGCAAGCTCAAGAACAGGCTCAACTGTTCTGTGATGACAGAAGTGAGAGTCTCAGCCACCTCACAGTGGGGTGCAGAGACTGGGAAGGGGTCCTGGGAATGCTCTGCACCTCAATCTGGGTGATGGTTACACTTCAGACTGCACACGTAAATAATCACCAAGATGTACGCTTAAGGTTAATGCACTTTTACTGCATGCTACCCTTCAAAAATATTCTTCCCCTTCAGAACTGTCCAAAACCACCTAATGACAAAATAAGGTGGATTCCTCATAAGAAACTAGTGGACAAGGCAGCATGAATATGGTTAACAGGTTATATGTAAGTACATTTCTTCTTCTAAACACATTGCTCACTAAATGCTGGTAGAAGGAATTTCAAAGAGAATGACCAAATTTATGTTATCAGAAGCCCAAAGGAATCTATACACAGGTATACACAGCATAATGTCCTCAATATACTATACCCAGTAGATGTGCAAAATTGTGGCTGTTGTCCCATTAATTACTCCCTTCATTTCCGTCCAGTTAGTTCCTCTGTCTACCTCTGACACAAGAATACACGCGAGGTGTGACACCACCACCCGCACACAGATGTGACTGCATGACCGAGGCAGCACCACGCCCGTGGCCTGCATAGCCCGTCTGACCCCAGGGCAGGGGCTCTGCCTTGATCCAGGTGACCACAAGGCTTGGAGTGTGGCAGGCAGGTTAGGAGCCTCTCATCCAATCTCACACCTGGTCAGAACGCCATCTTGGGGTCCCTGCCAGGGGGCAGCCCACCCACCACAGCAAAAGGAGAACGAGGGATGCTGGAGAGGTGACACAGGCCACCGGGAACTGGGTCTCCCTGAGAACACACACAGAAGACAGGGTTCACATCTGAGAAGTCTCCACTGGCAGCAAGTCTGAGAACCAGGAGTCCATGCCAGGCAGGGCTCACAAACACTGCCCGTGACCAGACCGAAAGGGAAACAGAAGCCCGCTCACCTCACTATTGTGGCCCCGCAGGTTGAAGTTGATTCTCTGCGGAGTGTTTCTGTCCCGGCGGCAGTGGCTGGAGGTAAAGGTCACCCCGACGACGCCGCGCCCGTTGCCCGTGGCCAGCCAGCCCTCCTCGTAGTAGCGCCTGCGGCACACAGGCTTCTCCTTCTCGCTCTTGGGGACGCGGCCCTTCCAGGACAGGCAGAGGATGTTGGAGTCGCTGCACAGGACAGGCCCATGCTCCACCGCTGCATACATACTTTTTTGGAAGAACCGTTTTACTTAAAAGAGCAAAGCTGAATGCCAATAAATTTAAACCAATTGCTCTCACTGACTGGTATTATTTCTGTGGTTGGCTTTCACTGTTTTATCCGACCCCGTTTAATTGAAACTGTCCTGGTTCTAATTAGAAGGTCAATATTTTATAAAGCTCCACCAAATGCATAGTGAAAAAATTCCTCTATAAAAGATGATGGCAGTCTGCTAAGAAAAGATAATGCTTAAAAAAAATGTGGGGTCCATTTTTATTTTCAAGTTCTTAGAGGAAGAGCCGGGTGACCCTTTGGAGAAAGAGCATCATGACAAGTGGTGATAAAGAAACTGAGTCTTCTTTTCACTTGGTTCTTCTTATTCAGCCTGAGATTCCAGTTTAGTGTAATGTGATTCCAGACACAAAGGGCTGCAAATACACAGATTTCAAGTAACTTAAGGCTTTAAGAATCCCTCGAGCTGGAGTGTCCCCTTCAAAAGTTCAGATACAGAGACAGAACACACAGGATCATCTTCCTTCTGAAGCCACCCTCGGGCTTGCTTTCTCAGCTAGACAAATTTCTGCTGCTAAAGCTGAAGAAGATTGCATAAAGGGAAAAAAAGGCACACAAACTGTGCAAAACAGACCGGAGTTTGTGCAGACAGCAGTCCAAATTTTAGGAGGAAAAAAAAAAACTCTTTCCTCACTGTTCAGAGCCAGAAACCTCCAACTTCAGAGTCCAACTGGGCTTCCCGGCATGTGGCTGTGTCCCCAGGGAGGGCCCTGACACAGGCTGACGCAACCCTGGGGGCCACAGAGGCAGGCAAGGAAGCCCCTGCCCCCAGCAGAGCCAGGAGGTTCCAGGGCTTTCTGGGAGCGTGGACCTCCAGCTAATCTAAACACATGTGCTGACAAAGGGAAGCCCAGCTGGGCTGCAGGAGGTCTCCGTTCTCCCTCCCCTAGTCACTCCTCCCGCTTTCTGCTCCTAAGGATGACGTGCTTTTCCATCTTGAAGGAAAAAACTAATCCCAGAATCAAGTCCATCAACTGGTCCTCCTCTTACATGCAAGCATGCCTGGACTCAACAGGGGAAAGAACCCCTTAAAATGGAAACACAGGCAACAGTTGGGTTCTTCTCTCACTGTCTCCCTGAACAGTGACCTGAAGGGCACTCTCCTGACCACCTTCCGAGACCGTCTCCAAATGCCCTGGGTACAGTCCAAGGAAAGAGGTTTTACAAGAATGCGCCTTGATAATTATTTTGTGATTAGCAGTTTCAATTGCTACCTTAAGGAACTATCCTACAGATACAGGCAAGGAAAAGGGAAATAATAAATTAAAATTTCTGGACTTTTTTCAGTTAACTGAAAAAAGGCAAAGGAATCAGTTCATTGTTCAAACCTGCCCCATCACACCCTGGCTGGCTTTCCTCCAGTCATAAGCGCACAGTGAGAGTCACTCTTCAGTCCTGAATGTTAACGTCTGTCCAAATCACCAGACCCACTGAAAAATAAAGTGCAAAAAGCACAGCACACTCCCACCTGCAAGGCTTGAATCACACTTCTCCCTCAGTCACCTTCTCACTTAGTTCCTTTAAACTGGAGAGGTATTTTTGAGGCTTGATCTGCGCAAGTTTTTTTTTCTCTTCTTTTTGCAAACTTTCTTTACCCGTGAAGACCATATGGAAAACTGGCCATTAGTGATGTATTTTTCCCCCTGGGCTCCTGAGCCCAGTGGTATCAAGTTGCTCCATCTGATTCTTAAATTAATTTTCATCAGTTGTAAAACTCTTCAAGAGCGCACAAGAATGAGCCTGTCTTCTTGTGTAAATGTGTATGTGTAGAAAGAAAGTTTTAAATATACATAGACACACACTCTTCAGATGGCACACAAAATGTCTGTTTTCCCAGTTGTTTCACGAACCATCAGATTAATCACAGCTTGAAGGCCCTGGAGTCTGACAAATCTGTAAGACAAAATGGGACACACAGAAAAAAGAATTAAAAATAATGAAGAATAAAGGTTTTAACACACTTCTATTGATAAACATATGAACATAATATAATAACATAATAATCGCTGTAACTGAAATCAGAGACCCCTCTGGACACATACATATACCAAATGGCACTACAGACTGGTAAGATTTCAATAGTAAAAGAGCGCTCCACGCCGACTCACAGGAAACACACACCTTATGTAAGGAGCTGGATGCCATGCGCCATTTACTAAGCTTGCCAGGAGCTGAAACGAGTGAGTGAAATGACACTGCACTGTCCCTGCTAAGACCGGGAGCCCTGAGGGTGCGCGCTTCCTGTCCAGAGGTCGCCATCCTGAGCTAAGCAGCATCCTCAAAAAGGAGATGCAAGAGGCTCCAGCAAGTTATCCGAAGGGATGCTGGATGTTTCACTTTCAGTAAAAGCTATTCCCTGAAGACACAAGGCAGCGAGAGCCTTTAAAACTCTCCATCCGTGACTGCTGGCAGGTCAAAGAGCAAAGCTCAGATGTCTTCTCAGCTTTTAAGTCCTCTCCTAGCAATAAAGTTCCAGAGAATCTATCTCCAGCAAATCCATTCCTTCCTGCTGCCTTTGGTCCAGGCCCACATCACATCCACAGAAACATTGGATGACTTGCTCCCTAACTTACCCCCGTCCCACCTTCCAGAAAATCCTCAGAGCGATCTTTCTAAAACTCAAGGTTACTCAAAGAGCCTGGACTGTTCCCTCACCTCCCCCACACCAGGCCATCCCCCAGAGAGCTAGCGGAAATGGACAGCCCAGCCCCATCCCACCCCCCTATCTGACACTCGACCTGGATATCTGCATCTTTAACAAGTTCCCAAGAGATGCTGACGCTGCTGGTCTGGAACCAGCTTTCAGAGCCACTGGTCTATGAGATCAAGTCCCAGCAGGACTCTTCACGATCTGATTGCACGTGTCCTCTGCCACAGCCCCCGCATCCAGCCTATGTTCAGCCCTCACCCTCAGGCCACTCCCTGGACTGCATCCCCCTCTCCTTCTTGTTGCCATGGCCGGTGCTCCTTTGCCAAGCCAGGCCCACATCTCCTCTAACACCTACTACACAGCACCTCTCCTGGGAAGCTTCCCAGAGATCCCGTGCTAACCCGCTAACAGCTTTCATCTCGCTTCATCCTGACTCTCTTCCCTGTGCTCCCAGAGGCTGGGAACCTACCCTTCTCAGAACTTGTTCACTGACACAGAACTTAGCACAAACAAGTTACTCAATGGAAGTTTCTAAGAGGATGCAGGCCAAGGCAAGGCAGAAGCTACAAATAACTTCCTTGAGATATCCCAACTCAAATGAATCACAGTCCATGTACTTCCTTTGTGTCTAAAGTCAAAACAATTGAATTCTCTCAGGAAGTACTTGTACCTGAAAGGGGAAAAAGTAAAAAAAAGAAAAAAAAAGAAAAATGCTATCAAATTCAAATGAATGCTATGTTCTTCCTCCAGAAATTCTAACACCACAGTACAACACTCCTTTAGTCCCTACCCATGGCCTGCAGACAAGCACCAGAGGGGGAAAGCAAAAGCAACTTCTCAAGACCCAGCAATATGTACACAAGATTTAAACATCTTTTCATAACCCATGATTACTAATGTTTAACCCACATTAAACATGACAATGTAAACTACCCGTTCCCTCACATCCTCCCAGACAGGAGGTGGTCCATAACATCAAAATTATTTTCAAAATAATACTAAGATATTATAAATCTTCTTCACTGCATCACAATTTCTATTAGTGGTGCAAAAGCAACAGTGAGGGCAACCGCCAGGCCTGCGGCGCAGACCATGGCCCGCGCCAGCCGGCACCAGGGCTCGTCAGGCCTTCTATCACGCCACCCACATCTAAGAAGGTTCCTAATGCAGCGGGAAAGATGACTATTACTCAGTCTCGCCCCTTGAGGACACGGTTGTTCAGTACTCTGCTTCAAACCGCGCGCTCTCCACACAGCCCTTGTGCAGACTGCGGCACTGTGGGGTAACTGAGGAGAAGCCTTGTGCTACAGCTTCTTGTGCTAAAGCAAACCACCTTCTTCAAGAAACACCATGTTTACTGGAAAGAATGACTGACAAATCATGGTCATTCAGGCTTGGGTCTTTAGCTGACATTTTTCTTTAACATGAAGAAACTGAGCTGTCACTAATGGTATTTGTTGCCAACAAAAAAAGTAGAGTTTTCAAGTTAAAATTAAAATTGTGGGAAAAACATCTATCATTCTGTGCTTGATAGAATCCCAAGATTTAAAGATACTCTGCAAGCAAAAGAAGGTGGTATTGATAAAGGTAAACTTTTGATAGCAGACTTCGTATTTCATAGTATGTCAGTATTTGGAATATTCACACAGCTTGAAGCAACATTTTTCAAATGACCAATGCATGTTGATAACAATTATGCTTGACAGAGTCATTCAGAGTGCAAGAAAGACAAATGGATTTTAGTATAATCAAGTACGAAAAAGTCACTAATACATTTAAAATTCTACATTGCTACTAACCTTTAAGAAACTACCACTTGCTGAGTTCTGTTATAGTAACAAAAATGTCTATGATTAGCTGAAAAGACTACTAAAATACTCTTCCCTTATCCAACCACATACCTGTGTGAGGTCAGATTTTCCTTAGACATTACAACAAAACAGCATACTGTAACAGACTGAATACAGAAGCAGATATGGGAATATAACTATCTTTTCAGTACGTTTAGACATTGAGGATATTGTACCAAAATGCAAAATAATGCTACTCTTCTCAGTAAACCTTTCAGTCAGAAAATACAGCTATTTTTTCGTAGAAAATAGATTATTTATAATTTTTAGGTTTGTTTTTAAATGAGCTAGTAAATCTTTTCATTTCTCAGTTTCAGTTTCTAATATGGTAAATCAGCAGCTCACACCCACATTGGAGGAGGAAATGGCAACCAACGGCAGTATTCCTGCCTGGAGAATCCCATGGACAGAGGAGCCTGGCGGGCTACGGTCCATGGGGTTGCAGAGTCGGACACGACTGAAGTGACTGAACACCAACACACACGTACTCAAAGCTCTGTTTGGACTTCAGTAATTTTTGAGAATACAAAGGAGCCCTAAAATCAAAAAGGTTAAAAATCACTGACATCCCAACTCTCCAGAATGCAAGCCTTAAGTAACTATTGAAATCAAGTATCAGTATGTAGTTTAAAATTTCCACAGTAAAAGCACAGACAAAAGTGTTTCATTTTGTGTATGTTGCTATTGTTTTTAACCAAACTTTTAAAATTAAAAGTTCCATATATGCTTGACAAATAAGGCAGCTATTTTAAGGAAAAATGGCATGCAACTTTATTATTTCTCAAATGGATAATGGATACCAAAATCTAACAACAACAAAAAAAACACAATCATAGTCTCCTAATTACTGAAAGGCAGGTGCCTATCTTTTATTTTTTAATTCTTTGCTGCTCTTAACTTCATGTAGTTCATTATTTTCGGCTTTGTTGCTGCTCAGGCTTTTCTCTAGTTGCAGCAAGCAGGGACTACTCTCCAAGGGCAGTGAGCCGGCTTCTCACTGTAGCAGCTTCTCTTGTTAAGGGGCACAGGCTCTAGGGCTGGAGGCTTCAGGAGTTGCAGCTCCCGGGCCCCAAAGCACAGACTCAGTAGCTTCGGCACACAGGCTTAGCTGCTCCACAGCACGTGGGGTCAAACCCGAGTCCCCTGCACTGGCAGGTGGGTTCCTTACCACTGAGCCACAGGGAAGCTCAGTTTTTCAGTTGCTGAGTTGTGTCCGACTCCTTGCAACCCCATGACCTGCAAGACCCAGGCTGGTGCCAATCTTAGTGCTACCATTAATAGAAACAGGCAATGTGGGACACTCCCCTTCTTTCTGTCTTATCTTCTCATGAGAAAATAAGGATATAACTGATCAGTTTCTGGGGGAAGCTGATTGTCAAATCAGCACTAGTAAAAAGGGTTTGGCATAAGAAGGTTAAAAAGCAACTCTTCAACTGAAAGCAGTGACTCGAAACAAATATTTGCACATGCACATCCATGTTCAAAGCAGCCCTGTTCACAAAAGCTTGAAGGTGGGAGGAACCCAAGTGTCCTCAAACAGATGCGTGGGTAACAAGATGCGGAAACACACACAATATTACTCAGCCTCAAAAAGAAACCCTGTCTGACACACGCCACAACATGGATGAGACGTGAAGACATTATGCTAAGTGAAATAAGCCAGACACCTAAGGAGAAATACATTTAACTATGACTCCACTTATGTGAAGAATCTAGAGCAGTCAATTTCATAGAGACAGAGTAGAATGGCGGCTGCAAGGGGCTGGGAGAGGGGTGATTGGAGAGTTCTTATTTAATGGATACAGACTTTGGGATGAAGAAAAAATTCTGGACATGGCCAGCGGTAATGGTTGCATAAAAATGTTCATGTACTTCTATTAAGGTCGTTGTCGTTGAACCATACAAGTAAAAATGATAAAAATGATAGATTTGTTATGTATTAATATATCTCACCTCAAATTTTAAAATCAGGTGAGAAAAACAACTATTCATACAAAGTTTTTCAATAATAAATTGCATAGTTTAACATTATGATGTTTCTATCCTAAAACCGTAATACAGGCCCGTGAGCCACCCCTGGAAGCTTTCATTAGGAATAAACAATGCTAACCTTTGAATTCTGGCCCAAACACGCTTTTGTTAATTGCAACTTATTTTCAGACTATTCCTATATTAAATCACTGAAAAATCTATCCCTGCCTTAGGAGATTACAATCTTAGAGCAAATAATACATGTGCCTGATTGAATTAACAATCTGACAACCATCTTCTAGGAGACAGTAAACTTGTAAGATGCCTCACACTCTAACTTTCCACACCATTCAGTTCTAATGGTAAACTAGGAGTCCTAGAATTTGGGAAAGTACAACTTAGGGATACAATTGTACATCATTAAAAAAAATTCTATACCAATTATAGGCATTCCTGGATTAACTGACCAACAAACCCTAACTGAACATCTATTACCCAGGAGGCCCCATGCTGCACATGCTGTCCCACTTGCCCCCAGTCAGAGAGTCTATTTTCTAACTAGAATTTCTCACTATGGGTTATTCTGGTTTATCTGATTCCTACTTTACACCAACATGGATAAAATTTACTACGGGGGGAAAAATGCATTTTTCATTTATTTTTTAAATCATCCAAATTAATGTTAAAGATCAGAGATAAAATAAATTGGGGAAGATGTTTTTCATTTAGACAATTTTGATAGAAATGGATTCATTAAAAGCTATGAGGCTGTCACGACTGTGGAAAACTGCTGGTGTTAGCTAGTACTACTGAAGACGTGAATGCTCTGCAAGCAGTAATTCCTCTCCTGAATATGTGCGCCAGACAGAGCCTTCAAACTCTCCAGGGAATAAATACACAGCCATTTATAGCAGCAGTGGCATTTACATTAGCCAGACACTGAAACCAACCTAAATGAATCGTGTGTGGTATATTCAAACAACAGAATTCTATACAGCAATGTAAATAAACACTACAAAGAAGAGGAGGGAATTTCACAGGCACAATACTGAGCAAAAGGACCTTAAGAAAGAATACTTATAACATGAATTCATTTACATAAAGTTCAAAACAGTCAAACTAATTTATCTGTTAAGACTGCATATATAGATAGTACAAGTAAAATTTTTAAAGCAAGGAAAATATAAAGCAGTAGACTAGTTACCAGAAAAGGAAAGGGGGCCGGAAACTGTGATTAAGGAAGGGCACACATGGTGGTCCTGCTGGGGTGCAATATCCAGACAGACCAGGTCTTGATCTGGGTGGCAGTTTTGGGGTGTTCCCTCTGTCTTTACGTTGTTCTTTACGACCACTGTGTCTGACATATTTTTCTACAGGGATGGTATATCTCACAATAAACAGATTTAAGACCTGTGAACTGTATTAGGCATCAGTCCTCTGAGGCTTTTAGATAAAAGGGATGACAAGATGGTGGAGGAGCAGGTGGGCGTGGAGTACTTCTCTCTCCACAGATGCATCAGGAATACATCTTCAGAGCGAAGGATCTCACAGAGCATCAGTTGAGAGCACGCAGGAGTCCCTGAGCACCAGAAAGGCTCAGTAGGATGGGGATTTTAGACAATTCAAATCAATTATTAAGAGAGTTTTTTTTAGTTATAATGAGTATTCTCTCAATCTAGAATATCCCAATAAAGAATCAAAAAATGCTATTCTAGTTCTCAAGCTAAAAAAATGTGTCCACAAAGAAAATACCTACTAACAGCAACAAATGGAGATAAGAAATTTTCAGAATAAAGCTCTATTTCATCCTAAAGGAAAAAATTTTAAGACAGGAGTTAAGCAGAAGATTGAAATGAGAAGCAAAAAGTAGATTTGGGGAAAAAAACATACAGATGTTGCTAGATGAATGCCAAATAGAAAGAAAAAATAAACAAAGTAGAAACTTTTGAATAAAATATTCCAAGCAACCTAAAGTTGAAGCTTGTGACTATAGACTTGTTTGTGGGTTTGAGAGAAGAAGAGCAGAGAAAAATGAGTTTTCCTGACTGCTAATATAAATTAAACACACCCCAATTTCTAGAAAAGAGCCCCTTGATAAAGGTGAAAAAGGAGAGTAAAAAAGCTGGCCTAAAACTCAATATTCAAAACACAAAGATCATGTCATCTGGTCTCATCATTTCACAGTAAATAGATGAGGAAAAAATGGAAACAGTGACAAATTTTATTTCCTTGGGCTCCAAAATCACTGCAGACAGTGACTGCAGCCATAGAATTAAAAGACGCTTCCTCCCAGGAAGAAAAGCTATGACAAACCTAGACAGCATATCAAAAAGCAAAGACATCACTTTGCCCACAGAGGTTTGTATAGACAAAGTTATGGTTTTTCCAGTAGTCATGGATGTGAGAGTTGGACTATAAAGAAAGCTGAGCACTGAAGAATTGATGCTTTTGACTTGGACTGCAAGGAGATCCAGTCCATCCTAAAGGAAATCAGTCCTGAATATTCATTGGAAGGACTGATGCTGAAGCTGAAGCTCCAATCTTTGTCCACCTGATTTGAAGAACTGACTCCTTGGAAAAGACCCTGATGCTGGGAAGGATCAAAGGCAGGAGAAGAAGGCAACAGAGGATGAGATGTTGGATGGCATCATCGACTCAATGGATATGAGTTTGAAAAAGCTCCGGGAGATAGTGAAGGACAGGGAAGCTTGTCCTGCTACAGTCCACAGGGTCACAAAGAGTCAAACAGGACTCAACAACAACAACAAATTTCTGCTCCCTGGATGGTGCTCTGCTGCCTCGGCCACCTGTGGTCTCTAGACCAGGCCCCAGGGAAGAGCCCTCCTCCACCCCAGGGTTCCCAGGCTATCTCCTTTCCACAAAGGGCAATAGAGAGGCTGAACAACACATTTTTTTTTAACTACAATGACCTGCCTCTAATTACAGTCACTCCTTTCCCTGGGGAATTTTCCACAACCCACAAGTATCAAGGGAGCCCAAAGCAGTTCTAACTGGTTACCAATTAAGGTTCAATAGCTGTCCTGAGGCTAGTTCAAATTTGCCTTCCAACACTGCCTTTAAAGATAAGGTAACCTCTCAGATGGACCTAAAGAATATTACATTTAGTGAAGTAAGTGAGAAACAGAAAAACCAATACAGTATACATTATCACCTATATGTGGAATCTAAAAAATAAATGAAAAAAAATGAAAAAAATAAAAAATAAATGACTATATAACAAAACAGAAGCAGATTCACAGTATAGATAACAGACCATTTACCAGTGGGGATAGGGAAGAGGGAGGAGCAAAACAGGGGTAGTGAATTAAGTGGTATGAATTCCTGTGTATGAAACAGACAAGCAATAAGGATAACACACAGTACAGCACAGGGAAATACAGTCATTATATTACAACTTTATGTGGAACATAATCTATAAAAGTACTGAATCACTATGCGTACACCTGAAGCTAATATAATATTACAAAACAACTACACTTCATTTCCTTAGAAAATCAATGTCAAACAGTCTATGGGGCAGGAGAGGAGGGGGGAACACAGGGATACCTCAGCAGTCACTGGTCTCTTCCCTGCTACCTACACCTACACACATGAAACACCTAGAGAACCACTGCAGAGATAATGCAGTTTAATAGCGATTTAATATATTCTGCTGTTATTCTCTAGCTCTTAATTCTCAAAACATGCTAGTGAGATGATAACTAAAGACTTGAATGCACACTTGTGCCCAGGCTTATTTACAAGATGCAATCTTACTACAAATGTGTGAGTGTCAAACCATTTTCCTATTAACTGTCCACTTCAGAGACGCCTCCCACAGAAAAGCTGTCTTAGTCCAAACAGCACTAGCTCCTTTCAATGCTTGTAGTACACAGAAGCACTGCCCAGACTCACAGGGCAAGGGTTTTCCCTGCTCGTGGTACAGCTATTTTTCTGTGTAATCCGTCATACCTATCAAACCACAAACACCTGATTCCAATTTCTCTCTCACCTGCAGTACCCACCAGTAGTGCATTTAGTGAAGTGTTCAATAAAGTGTTAGGTACAGTGCAGAGCCCCAGTCTTCTAAGAAAAAGGGAAGCAATAAATGCTGACTGAATGCTCTTCATAAACCCAGTCATTAACACCAATCATTCAATCTGAGCCTTTTGCAAGCCTGAGTCACTGTAGCCCGGGTGAGTGAAAGAATTTGGGGAGAGGGCAGGGGTCCGAGGCTGTGTTCAGAGAACAGGGAAGAGAGATATTTTCGGGGAAGGTTATTCCTATTTACTTTCTGCGCCTGATTTCTACAGCCAGTTCGGAGAACATGAACATCTAACTATCTGTACAGAGAAAGGAGGGCATGGAGACTGCAAGACAGACTGATTACAAGCTAAAAAGAGCGCAGGAGTCAGATACTTCTGAGGATGAACCCACATCTGAAACTTAGATGCTAAAATACTGAGGCACCATTTACAGGGCTCACTGAGATCAAAAGTCAAGTGCCTTCACCAGCAAGGGAGAGCATCTTATCAAAGTGACAAGTGCTGGGAACCAACACACGAGACCCCACCCATGACAAGGTCATGAGGGAGAAAATCTGACAGCAAGGCGGATCAGGTTTTCAGGGGTTTCAAAAAGGCCAGCTCACGAGATTCCACCCATGACAAGGTTATGAGGAGAAAACCTGACAGGCAAGGCGGATCAGGTTTTCAGGAATTCCAAAAAGCTGCCCCCGGCACTCACCTTAAAGATGATATCTGTCTTTCTGATGCTTGCTTCAATAGACCACTCCCTAATTTCTGTGACACAGGCAGAAGGCCTTCCCCAATCTCTTTCCAAATAAGAATCAATTTAGAACTTTAATCAATAAGTTTCCCAGGTGGTGGTATTTTATGAGATTATCCAGGGTGAAAGGAGTGTTTCAATTTAAACTCCTTTGCTGGCATTCTAGTTCGTTTAGCAGTCTATGCCCTTAGTACTAATATGCATGATTGCTTATAATACCCTAATCATAAAACAGCCTAAGAACCTGATCATATAAAGGCCCTAATAGACATAGAACCCTTCGGGGAGTGAGGAAGCCCTTTTAAGAAAACATAAGAAAAATTATTCTAAAAGTGGTTACTGGGTTAACGATTGCTTGCCGTGTTTTGCTTGCTGTGTTTTTGCTTTTAATCTGCTAAGGTTGTGTTATAGAAACCACTGTTATAGTTATAGATCTAGAAAAATAAGAACTTAGCCCTAATGTGGTACCAATGAGATGGTTGTTAATTGTCAGCCAGGAGTGCTAGGAAGCTGCCTCACCAAAGTTGCAGAGTCAGTGTGGGGTAAACTTCTTAGATAAACGCAACTGACAATTTCTGCAGAAGGATTAACTTTTATGTTAACAAGGTTATACTTCTACTCTGTACTGTTGCCCTGTGAGACTGCTACCTTTCAGTTAAGGTCACCATAGAAACAGAAAATAGGTTTACATTCACCTGACTTGCATAAAATGTTAATAGGCCCCAAGGCCAGAAGATAATGTACAAGACCCTCATAAACAAAGAAGTATGCAGAAAACACCCTGGTTTCCGAAGAACAAGCTGATGTAATGTTAAACTATCTTCCCCTTAGAAATGTACTAATTTAGGGTATAAAAGCCACGGTAAAAAATAAAGCATTGCCAGACTCTGCCAGACTCTGCACCCCCGTCTGGTCACTCCCTCTCTCTCTCTCTCTCTCTCTCTCTCTCCCTCGCAGACTTGGCCCCATCAAGGGTAGTCTCACGTGTCTTCTCTCGCTCGCTCTCTCACCGACGCCGTACATCCTGAGGGTACCCCCTGGATCCTGCCGAGGCTGGACCCCGGTAGACAAGGACCAAGAAGCGATCATTCCTAGTGTCATGTGGGTGCAGAGAAATGAGATGCCAATTTGGTGATATAATTCAAAAGATTTAAAATGCAACAAACCATTTGATTCTGCAATTCTACTTCTGGAAATTTATCAAACGAAAATAATCTTCTACAAAGATATAGCTATAAGGGTTTCCACCACAGCATTTTTATAAGAGAAAAATCTGAAATAACTTATATGTATGTCCAAATGGGATATTAGTTCAATAAATGTTGGTAGAGACATAAAGCAGAAAAATATGCACCCACCAGCAACTATATTATAGATGACTAGGGAGTGACATGGTAACATGCTCTCAACAACAGAAGTAAAAAGTGAAATTACAGGTTACAGCTCTGTAGGGCCTGCCCACTACTATATAACTAGATCTTGAGTAAATAGCAACAAACAAAATTTGTGCTGGACTTGCAGGAAAGCATGAGAAATCTCTGAGGAAGGCACGCGTGGACGCACGCACGCACACACACATATACACAAATACAGGAGAAAGCTGTAGTTATCCAGCGAATACAGACATAAAATACATATTTGTCCAGAATTGTCTGGACTAATGCTGATATAAACAGTGGAATCAGAATTAGGTGCCCAACTGTCCCAGTTTCCCAGGAACTGTGTCACTTTCAGCATTGAAGATCCCACATCGCAGGAAACCCCTCAGTCCTGGGCAGACCAGGCAGCTGGTCACACTCTGAGGTTCTTGAACTCTGGTCCAGCCTCAAAGTGGAGAGACTCAACCTGAAGGACCAGCATTCCACAGGGCCCACAGCAGACATCAAAGCTGCCCCAAGGAAACCTGAACTGCAAGGGATGAAGTGTCAGAGGCTCAGAGTGAGCAAGTCTGAGAGAGAGAAGTCAGGGCGACCCACTTAGGTAACTTTTACTTCTAGGAGCTCAGCAGGTCCTCACAAGAAATCTTGAAGAAAAACGTCCTGGGTTCTGGCAGAGGAAGGGGAAGAGGAATCATCTGGAAATACAGCAGAGAACTCTGCTCTTCTTAACAAGGCCTGCCCTTCAGAAAAACTATTTAACCAGGGCCTAACTAATCAGCATTTTCTAAGAGCAGAAGTGACCTGGGGGCAGAGACAGACTCAATTCCAGACCACCCTGGCCAACCTGCGCTACCTAAGCGGAGGGCGGGGAAACTGAGAAAAATACGTGAGGACAGTCCAGAGGTGAAGGCCCACAGAGACTGAGACCAGAGTTCCGGGATGTCATGGACAGCACAGGGGGTATGGGTAACGACACTCTATCATAGACCTGACAGATGCTAAGAGAGTCAGTCTTAAATGCTGTCACCACGAAACAGAAATGCCAATTATGAGAGGTGATGGAGGTGTTAAGTCACCCCATTATTAATGATTCTGCAATACCTAACTGTATCACATCATCCCTATACACCTTAAACTTACACAACGTTATATGTCAGTTATGTTGGAAGAAAAAGAAATGCAGGAAAAGTGGGGGAGGGGAACAGGGAAACTTTGGAAGTGATAAAACTGCTCCATATGTTGATATGACAGTGGCTATACATCATGAGAAATGCTGGGCTGGAAGAAGCACAAGCTGGAATCAAGATTTCCAAGAGAAATATCAATAACCTCAGATATGCAGATGACACCACCCTTATGGCAGAAAGTGAAGAGGAACTAAAAAGCCTCTTAATGGAAGTGAAAGAGGAGAGTGAAAAAGTTGGCTTAAAGCTTAATATTCAGAAAACTAAGATCATGGCATCTGGTCCCATCATCTCATGGGAAATAGATGGGGAGACAGTGGAAACAGTGTCCAACTTTAATTTCTGGGCTCCAAAATCACTGCAGATGGTGACTGCAGTCATGAAATTAAAAGACGCTTACTCCTTGCAAGGAAAGCTATAACCAACCTAGATAGCATATTAAAAAGCAGAGACATTACTTTGCCAACAAAGGTCCGTCTGGTCAAGGCTATGGCTTTTCCAGTGGTTATGTATGGATGTGAGAGTTGGACTGTGAAGAAAGCTGAGTGTCGAAAAATTGACGCTTTTGAACTATGGTGATGGAGAAGACTCTTGAGAGTCCCTTGGACTGCAAGGAGATCCAACCAGTCCATCCTAAAGGAGATCAGTCCTGGGTGTTCACTGGAAGGACTGATGCTAAAGCTGAAACTCCAATACTTTGGCCACTTCATGTGAAGAGTTGACTCTCTGGAAAAGACCCTGATGCTGGGAGTGGTTGGGGGCAGGAGGAGAAGGGGACGACAGAGGATGAGATGGCTGGATGGCATCACCGACTCGATGGGCATGAGTTTGAGTGAACTCTGGGAGTTGGTGACGGACAGGGAGGCCTGGCATGCTGCGATTCAGGTCGCAAAGAGTCGGACACGACTGAGCAATTGAACTGAACTGAACTGATAAAACTGCATATGTTTCTCAAAATGCACAGAGCTGTACACTAAAACAGGTGAATTTATTGTATGTAAATTATATCTTAATTTTGAAAACCAGTGTCTGGCACAGAGTAAATACTACACAGTGTTAGTGATCATTATTAATGTTGCTACTGTTATGTATCAGGCACTAAGTTGGATGCTAAAAACACAATGGTGAGCAAACAGAGGTGTGGTCCTACCACCAAGGGGCCAACAAGCCCAATGATGCAGATCAGATATTAATCAAATGCTCATGGCGAAGACAGAAGCCACAAAGCAGAGGTGTGTGCTGTTCTGAAAGCCGCAACCTGAAGGAAGAGGAGATGTCCCCGATGTAAGGGACGGTAGAGGCAAAGGGAGGATTACAAGCAAATGGGACAGCATGTGCTAAGACCATGGCGAAGGCCAAGAGAACACAGTGCTCTGGAGAAACCTGACAGAGTGCGAGTGTGAGAACTGTTCACACCCAAAACCACAGTGAGACATCACCTCACACTCAATAGAATGGCTAGTATAAAAAAACACTGACAGGGATGTGGAGAAACCAGAATGCTTACATATTGCTGACAGGACTGCACAATGGCATAGCTGCTATGGAGTATGAGGTTTCCAAAAAAACCCACAACCACCATATGATCTGGCAATTCCACTTCCAGATGGACACAACAGAACTGAAAGTAGGATCCCGAAGAGACACCTGCACACCCAGATTCACAGCAACATTATTTACAATCGCCAAGAAGTGGGAGCAAAGCAAGTGTCCATTATCAGATGAATAAATAAACAAAACGTGGCATACACATATAAAGGCATATTATTTGGCCTTAAAAAGGAGAGAAATTCTGACACACACAACATGGATGAACGTCGAAAACATTTCATTAAGTGAAATAAGATGATCACAAACAGACAACTACTATGTACTCCATTTACACAAGGCATCCGAAACAGTCACATCCATAGAAGCAGAAAGTAGAACAGTCACTGCCAGGGGCTCCAGGGAGGCAGGAACAGGGGAGTCACTGTTTAACAGGTGCAGAGTTTCCATTTTGCAAGGGGAAGTTCTGGAGACTGGCTGCACAAGAGTGTGAATATATTAACATACCGAACTGCACATTAGAAATGGTTAAGATGGTAAGGTTCACATCATACATGGTTCAATACAATAAAAAAGAAATCTGTGTTCACAAACACACCCCCACACAGCTGAGACGTAATCACTGGACTACAGAACAGTTACCCCACTCCACACTTTACCCGCCACATTACTAAAGGCCTATTTAAAGCTGTTCCTTTTAACCAGTATGTCATATCCAGTTATGAAGATAAACTTATAAGATATACTAAGAGCCAGAAAATAGTTTGAACAGACAGAGCAAGCATCATAACCAGACTGAGAAATGGCAGTGATGCTGGAATTATCAGACCAGGAATTGAAAAGGACTATGATTAATATGCAACCCTGAATATTCACTGGAAGGACTCATCCTGAAGCTCCAACACTTTGGCCACCTGATCCAAAGAGCCCACTCACTGGAAGAGACCCTGATGCTAGGAAAGGCTGAAGGAAAAAGGAGAAGGGGGTGGCAGAGGATGAGATGGTTAGATAGCATCACTGACTCAATGGACATAAATGTGAGCAAACTACAAGAGACTGTGGAGGACAAAAGAGCCTGGAGAGCTACAGTTCACGGGGTTGCAAAGAGCTGGACATGACTTAGTGACTGAACAACACCACCAATCATCTAACTAAGAATGGAAGTGCTTATTCTTTTTAATTTTTCCATTAAAAGAGCTGGAAACTTAGGATTTTTAATAGGTTAAGCGCTAGTCATCTAAAACACTACAGTCTTGGACGACAGTAAATGTGTCAAATACAATTAGATAATTATTTTCTTGAAATACTAATAAACACAATTACAATACAGAGTTCCAAGTAGCTAAAAAACATCCCCCAGGCCCCTCAGGTGATGTCACCACAGAGAGGCTGACGAGGAACACCAGTAACTCAGGGTTGTTTCACAGACGCACCGCTATGCAGGACACTCCAACCAGCTATGGGCTAGTACATACACAAGAATAAACAAGTCTAGGTTAGGGAAGAAAACACCCTCTTGGTCATGCCTAAAAGGAAATACAAAATGTAAGCAGTTTCCTATACAAAAAAGAAGAAACTGTCAGTCAAGTGAAGAATTTGGAAAACAACTGTGGCATTAGTTCTACTCAGATGTCCCACACTCCTGAGAGTGATTATATCTGCATGAAAGGGACACTTGATTATGCTAAATCTGAATTTTAATACATCTCCGGGATTACTTAAAACTTTTAAAGCTTATTTCAATACTAACATAAATTTCAGTAATTTTTTTTTAAACTTACAACTTGAAGTTCTTTCCAAAGGACTAAACTGAACTGGACTGTAATAGAAGAAGGCAGTTTGCTCTTTTTCTTCATTTTTTTACAGCCAAATATTTTCATGAATACCTATACACTGTTAAACTAAGATGAAAACAAATATCATTTTACATTATGATGAGTAAATTTGTTTTCACATCTGCTGCCATCTTTTTTACTTGCAGAAATAATCCCCTGGCATTTTCATGTTTTTCATATAGCAAAGGCTCAAATGGGTCGCTGAAATGCAGCCAGCAGCTGAAAGAGAACAGAAATCCTGGCTGTGGCCCAGCCTCAGCTGGATTCTATGGGAAGGATAACTTCCAAGTGCTTCCTCCTTGGTTCCAATGATGAGCAAGAATGCCTGACCCTCGGGCAATAGATGGACAGGGCAGACACAGAGAGCATGCCCGACAGTCCATCGAGGTGCTGTCCTGGGGCAGAGAGCAGGGCAGGAAGGCAGGGGACCAGAGCTGACTGATGGCCCAGTGCTCAGACAAGGGGACACATTTCCCATCCTAACATGAGCTCAGGGCTACGAGCAGCCGTGGGGTGTTCAGAAAGTCCCAGCTTGGTGAGCAATGCCTACACACGTGCCTGGGCATGCACGAATGCGCAGCCCTGGACTATAAAGGACACTGCAGCACGAAGTGAGGTAGGAATCATCTTATCCATCAGAAACAGAGAGCAGAACATACATGTCTACATCATAAATAGCCAGCAAAAGTATCTTCTTACTTTGTCAAATCTCTCAAGTGCATGTGTGTGCGCGCACGCATGTGCATGCTCAATCACTGAGTCATGTACAATTCTGTGACCCCATGGATTGCAGCCCAGCAGGCTCCTCTGTTCATGGGATTTTCCAGGCAAGAACACTGGAGTGGGTTGTCATTTCCTCCTCCAGGGGATTTTCTTGACCGAGGGATTGAACCCATGTCTCCTGCACTGGCAGGCGGATTCTTTACCACTGAGTCACTCTCACATTATGACCATGATGACTTCTTTGGACAGAAATATTTTCATCTCCTCATAACAATGGCACTACATGCTTAAGCAACAATAAACAATTATTATAAAACATCTACTAAGTAACTATTCATTTTCCCGCATAGCTCAGTCGGTAAAGAATCTGCCTGTAATGCAGGAGACCTGGGTTCAATTCCTGGGTCAGGAAAATCCCCTAGAGAAGGAAATGGTAAATCACTCCAGTATTCTTCCCTGGAGAATCTCATGGACAGAGGAGCCTGGCAGGCTGCAGTCCATGGTGTCACAAGAGTCAGACACAGCTTAGCGACTAAACCACCACCACCACCAAGTAACTAGCCCAAGACTAGATAATACAAAATTAATATAAAAATCTAGACAAGATCTGGTCCCTGACCTTAAACAGCTCACAGTCTAACTAATGAAAGCAAAACTCACAAACATGAAATAATCCGAGAACGATTAAGAGTCACGTGTGGGATTCTGCATGGGCTTGAACAAAGACCTCTTGGGAATCAAAGCAGTAGGGGAAAACCATCTTGTCTGAAAATCAGAACTGAGTCCATACTGTCTGTGACTGTCATGGGCACAGAGAAGGATAAAAGGTATATTTGTGGCAGAGGACATGTGGTTTAACCTTTCATCATGGCAGCACCCAAGAGGCAGGTATTATCTTCATTCTACAGACAAGGAAACCAAGGTTCATTATATTGGGCAGGTTACTTAATAAGTGGTCTTAGTTTTTTCACTTGTAAAATAAAAAACTTCAAACTGGGAAGGGAAAAGCACCAGTTTCCTCAAAGTGACTCAGAAATCTGAAGTGAGCAGGACTCTGGGGAAAACGTACCAAGTTCTCGGGTCAACAGCAATACGCACTTCCCCACTGAATATTTGGCTGTTATAAACTTAGCACTGACAAGAGCACCTGGTGTACAATGAACGAGAGGCATGAACGGATGGACAAATGGCACAACACAATGGGCCCCAAGGCGACTGACACTCCCTCATGGTGGCTCATTCCCTGAGACGTCGAGTTTTTGTTGTTCGTTCATATTTCAGAGTACTTTATCAGTGGGGTGAGGATGGCATTCTTCTAGAGAGGATTTGTGTTGACTTCTGCCAAGCCCTTGGGCACTTCCAACCCAGATGTAGTGAGATGCGCTTCTCAGCCTGGGTTTTTCCAGACTATGTAGGTAGCATAAATGCAAATTCCAAATCCAACAAGATTCAAAAGGAACTCTTTTTTTACAGCTAAGACGACATCTCCTTCCTTTGCTAATGGATGTTCTTGCCCCATGCACACACCCAGCCTAGCCCTTCAATGAGGTTCAGATGAAACCATCTCCTGAAATCTAGGTCCCCAGAATCAGCAGAAGTCCCCTCACTGTCATGTCCCACTATGGTTTTAGATCCTCTCTTTCTCTCAGAAACATTCACTTTTTTTAATCTTTATCCCCACCTGTGGGTTTCTCACTTTCTTATAATAAGGATTATAAAAGGGTGTTTGTTTCATTTTCTACACATGTTTCTACAGGTGTCTGTTTTCATTTTCTTCCAGTATTTCTACAGGAAGTGTTTCTAGCAGGACAGCTTCCAGAGTATCTGGTAGCTTCCATTTCCAGGAGAGGTCCACACTCTACCCTCTACCACCTTCCACTGTTGGTTTGGAAATCATCCCTAAGGTGAGCAAGAGCTGAAACCAGGTGAGCAGTCAGACTAGGAGATACACAGAGCAGGCGAGAAAACACACACGCCCACGTGAGATGCAGTGAGGGCGTCTATGGAGCCCCGGGGGCATGGTGAGTGCAGAAGACAAAACGCAGGCGTTTACTTCATCATATACACGTGCTCAGTCAATTTAGTCGTGTCCGACTCTTTGCGACCCTATGGATTGTAGCTCCTCTGCCCACAGGATTCTCCAGGCAAGAATACTGGAGTGGGTTGCCATTTCCTACTTCAGGGGACATTCCCCACTCAGGGCTGGAACCCGGGTTTCCTGTTGGATGCCTTTCCCTTCTCCAGATAAATAACAATTTTAAAAATCCAACACAATGCCGGGAATTGTAGTACAGCAGAACAGGGCAGGCCAGGGAACAGCACACTTTTGGGGGGCAGGAGCAGGGACCCAAGGGTTCCTGTCTTCCTGGCTGAAGGACACGGGTGCCAGTGCCTGTGCCTGCTGGGGCCTAAGCAGAGCTGAACCGCCACACCCTGCTGGCAGAGAAGCTCCTCACCAAGGATGGCCCAGCCCTGACCTCTGACCCTCAACCCCAGGACCATGAACCTCAGCTCCATCGGGACCCAGACCCTTAGTGCTGATCCCTGACCCTCAGCCCTGGAAGGACCATGATCCTCAGCCTTAACCTTTGACCCTCAGCTTCTCAGTCCCCAGAAGGACCATGATCCTCAGCCTTGACCCTTGACCCTCAGCCCCAGCAGGACCCAGACCCTCAGTCCTGACCCTTGGCCCTCAACCCCAGAAGGACCATGAGCCTCAGCCCTGACCCCTGACCCCCAGCCCCAGAAGGCCCATGATCCTCAGCCTTGACCCCTGATTCTCAGCCTCCAAGGACCCAGACCCTCAGCTCCGGAAGGAACCATGATCCTTAGCCCTGACCCCTGACCCCCAGCCTCCAAGGACCCAGACCCTCAGCCCTGGAAGGACCGTGATCCTCAGCCCTGACCCCTGACCCTCAGCTCCGGAAGGAACCATGATCCTTAGTCCTGATCCCTGACTCTCAGCCTCCAACGACCCAGACCCTCAGCCCCGACCTCTAACCCTCAGCCCCAGAAGGACCCTGACCTCAGCTCCTACCTGACCCTCTCCCTGCTGGGGACCCAGCTTATCTGGATGAGTCTCACCCGTGGATGCTGAACTTTGGCCCCATTCCCTACCCAGCACCATAAACCCAGCCTGGCCACTACCGAGCCCTGCCCTAGCTACCCAGGCAAAGCCCTGCAGCCCCAGTTCCCACCCTCCCTGCAGAACCATTCCCAACCCCACCTGGTCAGGGCTCTGAACCTGCACCCCCTCATCACCCAGACCTCACTGCCAGGCTCAGACCCTCCTGGGTCCCACTCAGCTCACAGGCACGGACCCTGCACCTGAACAGGCTCCATGGGCAGAGAACTTCTCTGAGGGGTCTGCTCCGGGGAACTGACGGTGACCCCAGCCCAAACCCTCCTGCTCCACAGGCAGGGTCCACAGAGGCTCCCAAGTCACCCACCAGCAGCCTCCCACCCAGGGTTTCTCAACCTCTGACCTTCCCAGCACCACTGGCACTAGGGCCTGACTGTTCTCTGGGCACCGTGGCGGGTGAAGCAGCTCCCCGCCCCACCCTCTCGATGCTGGAGTCCACTAGTGTGATGACCACATGTTCCTGGACAAGGTCCAGTATCCCTACCAGGTGAGAACCACTGTCCTAATCCCTTAGCTCAGCGGGGATCCCAGGACTCAGGCTGGGGTCCAGTGGAAGACCCCAACATTTCCATTCTGTCCTCAGGGACACAAAGTCAGCGCAAGGACAGGGCACGACCCCCTGCCCTCCCTGGAAAGAGTCCCAGTGATCACGTAGAAAGAAAAACAGGTGCCACGCGTCACAGAAAATTATAGTTTACAAAAGGTGCTTTATTTAACCAGGTATATCCAAAATATTATCCTTTCAACATGTAATACTTAATAAAGATGGAGATTTTTACATTCTTTATTCATAAAAAAAGACAAGTACACAGATCCAGTTAATTCAAGTAGGAGATACGGTATAGGAAGCCCCGCGTACAGGAAATGAGATGAATGAAGTGGATGTTCCATTACTGGAAACAAATTATCAGTGTGTTATGCTACTCTCAAAATCATAAGATTCACAGCACAAGCCAAACCTTGTCACATTCTATATCAAGGCACTGTCTTACACAGAAATTTGGTTATATAGATTGGGGAATAAGTGGACCATCACCAAGGGCTTGGAAATGCTTATTATTCTAATTCAATTATTATTGAATGTAACCAGGCATAATGCTTCAAGATTTTTTATTATCTTTTTATTATAACAATAACCATGCAAAGGAGAGAGTCATAATTAGCAAAAATGGTGCTCAAAGCAGCTGGATAAGGTTTCAGTGTCACACCACTACATCTCAGCAATTAAAGACACACAACTATAGCTTTTCATGTAACATAATGTTCCATATATGAAATAGCTGAAAGAATTCAAAACTGAGAAAAAGTTGAAGTGGGATTCATCAAGGAAGGTGTCTGTGTCTCTAGAGGACCCAGACACCGGCTTCCCACACGTGTTGTTACAGCGACACGAAAGAAAGTGAAAGTGTCAGGGAAAAAATTAGTTAATTCATAGTACTGTTGAGATGTGCAAATAAAACATGAGAAAATGAAATGCAGAACTTTCATCTTCATATGATTCTCTCTAATCAGGGGAGGAACCCTTCTTCCTCCAAAACAGCCTTACCTCAAATAGAAGAGAAGACACTGGGTAACAGGAAAAAGGATAATGATCCAAACCTCCCCTTAAACCACATTTCAATCAAGGGTAATAATCACAGCTGGAGATAATGAACATGAATCTTAGGTTCAGGCAATGATTTATATCACCCAGGTGCTCAGAAGGGATTCACAGTCATTCATCAAACGCTTAGCTTTTGGAAGAAACAGAGCAGTTCTATTTTCTTCAAGTTCTTATACCGTTCTTATAAATAAAACAATATTTGTATACCAATACATAGAGAAGTCTGGCCCAGGACTAAACAAGAAAGAAAAACTGACTGGAGTTAGCAGGAAAAGAAGGCTGTAGTACAAGCATAAACTCAAAGAAAGTACTTAATGAATAATGAATATGCATTGTTATTTTAATGAATCTATTAAAAGCATGAATCTCTGCAGAAAGAAATTAAAGCACCTGATAAAAAGTGCATACAAAATAAGATTATCACCCTATAAAACAATTTTAAAACAGAAAAGAAAAAGGAGACAGCAAAAATGTTGACACTGAGCACAAAAAACCTGGCCTTAAGCATGCCTGCACCCAGCAGAAGGAGACTCAGGATGGCTTACATGAATCTTATTGTCAGAAATGAGGAAACTGTCTATTACTTAGGAAAGAAACTTTTTCCCTCTAACTGTATTCTGAAAGAATTTCAACATCAAAGCACTGCAGAAGGGCCATCAGATGATGAAAAATGCCTGTAACAATCTCAAACAAATGTAAAAGATTTACAATTACTTTCTATAGTAAGCTGAAGCTCCAATACTTTGGCCACTTGATGCAAAGAGCCCACTCATTAGAAAAGACCCTGATGCTGGGAAAGACTGAGGGCAGGAGGAGAAGGGGACAACAGAGGATGAGATGGTTTGATAGCATCACTGACTCAATGGACAAGAATCTGAGCAAGTTTGGGGAGATAGTGAAGGAAGCCTGGGGTGCTGCAGTCCATCGGGTCCCAAAGAGTCAGACACCACTTAGTGACTGGAAAACAATAAAACAGTAAAACATGAATGAAAGCTTAACATTAAAAGGTTACAGCAGTTGTTGGAGTTCCAGGGTACTGTGGTTTGAAATGTGCTAATAAGAGAGAATGGGTCCTCTCCAGCCTTCCTAAAAACCTGACTCTTTAATCAGACTAGTCCCAGACTAAGAAAAGGGGCCTAAAGCATACATACACTCCACCTCCTGCCCGCCTCTCGCTCGTGAAGAACCGCCACCAGTCCCTTTCATCCCTTGGGCTGATGGAAGGGTTAAAAACCAGGGTGGGGAAAAAAGACCTCACTATTTAGCCTGGTTCTATAAATAATGAAATTAAGGCAAGGACTTGAACCCAGGGACCCCAAAGTCAGATACCAGTAAAGTGCATGGAAACTAATGATGAGCTTGTGTCCCTCTCTCTTGCCTTTCTGAACACCCTTCCCAGAAGGTTCCCGAGCTGAGGCGGCTAGCTCTACCGGGCCCTGTGCAATGATCCATGTCCTTCCCAGACACCTTCCCAAAAACTTGGGAGCACCAAGGATTTAAAGTGGGCTATTTTTTCCTCAGATTTAACATAGCTGCTGTTTCTTGCTAAATAAAATATTTTAAAAATAAAAACAACTGAATTCATTTATTCATACACCTGTCCTGCTATTAGTTCATTGAACAAACACCTATAGACTAAGAATGCCACCTTCATATCAGCAAACCAAGGTTGTGGCCATCAAGCTAACAGCCACTAGAGGCCCCCCAACCCTCTCCTTCCCAACAGTGAGACCTGAGGGAACTCAGGATGGTTCTGGCCCCAGATGGCTAAGGTGGGATGATTCCACATCAAAAGAACCATGTCAGTGCGCCCAGACTCTTGCAGCTTCCCATACATTGAAAAATGCTAAATTCCTTAACTTGAGAGGTTTGGTTTCCTTTAACCAACAGTCATCTTTCGATGTTCCCACTACTTGGCTTTTGCTGCACAAACCCTTCTACATCCCGGCTCCTCCCTTACCCTTGGAAGTAGTTTCTCAGAGCTATCTGAGAGGCTGTCTTCTGGGCTTTCAGTCCTCAGAAAATTAGCTGAATAAAACATAATTCTCAACTTCTAGGCTGTGCTTTTTTTCTTTCAGTTGACAACTTGAGCACCTTACACCCCAGCCTCTGTGCTAAGCAGTGAAGAAACTACAAATAAAGCACATCTTTGACTTTCTAATCTAGAAGACAAATGACAGGGTTTCCCTCTCCCAATTTAAACAGTTAAAATGTGTACTGCATGTTAAGAATGCACCTTTCGAACACTATAAGGATGTACGACTGTCTCCTGCAAATCCGATGACAGCCTCGGGCCTCAAATACAGGGTCACCCGACTACAGCCACCTTCCTGAGGACAGTGCCAATGCAGCTCTGTCCCCACAGCCAGCAGCGGCTGTCCCGACCATCTTCAAAGCTACAGAGGCACTGAGCAGCCATTTAAGGTGAAAATCAATTTGTGCAGGACTCCTCATGACCACGGTTTTCTCCTTTGGTGTGAAGCAATTTTTAATTTCACTGAAGATTTTCTATAAGAAACTAATCTTCATGGTAAAAAAATAAAATCTACATTTAGGCAGTCACTTACCCCAAAATGCTAAGAAAATGGGTTCCCAGTGAAGAAAAATGAACAAAGCTGATTTTAATAACCAGGGAGGATAAAGTAATAAATGACCAGTGGAAAGTATTAATAATAAAAAAGCAACACTACCCACACAAAAAAGATACAATGACACAAAAGCATAGTACCAAGTACTTGGCATGTCTTCAGTTATTCATTTTATAATGTGTAAGGCTTATTTTTAAATGCATTCATATTACACTGGGCTTGCTACCACAAGATTAATGTTGTACAGTTCTAATTAAAATCCTCCCCAAGGCCTACCTCTCAACAACAAACACTGAAGTTGATCAATAGAAAGAAATGAAGAGAAAATATAATTTTAAGATATGCCATTTTCTCACTTGCCGAATGGTCAATTTCGACTCCCCAGTTACTGAGAAAGCCAAACCTATACATCTGCCATGATGCATCTCTTGTCTATCTACATATACGGTTACTGTCTCACATTGAGTCTGCTCATAAAGAGATATCACCCAGTTTCAAACATGGTTCTGAAGTAACGGCCTATGTTTTAGGGAATGACTGTCTAGGTAGAGGAGTGCACATGCTAATCCCACGCTAAGTAAGTACCCAGTGTTCACAGTTGTCTGCTGCATCTGAGAACTTTCTGGAAGAAAAAGAGGGCTGTGTGCTGTGAGCCTCAGTACCGTTCCAAGGGCTGGGGAAGGAGACAGGCCAGGACACTGTCCTAGTCACGCTAGTGTCAAACAACTGGGCTAGGAGCGGGAGAGTTTTCGTTTCTTTTCTTTTTTAATATAATTATCTGAAGTTAAACACTGATGAAGTCATTTGAAATTTACTGATATTTTCCCATAGTTTAAGCCATGTATTAAATAAAGACTTGATAAAGACTATATCAAAGCCACAAAGGGAAAGATCAGGGGCTGGGCTTGGCTCTTTCTTTATGAAGCTGCATTGTCAATAAAATCCACCAAGAGCGAACACCTTGAAGAGTCTGAAACGAGTTGTGAAAACGGACTCTACCCTTCCCCGAGTACTTCATCTAAAGCAAATACAGTGCTGTCCACTTAATTGACAATCAACAGATTTAAGATCCCTAGAAGTCATCACTCCACAGCCATGATGATGAATTTAGCATGAGAGGGAGGGAGCCTCTGCCTCTTGCTGAGAAGGCCCAACACAAAACTGATACAAGAAATGAGATCCAATCCAGCCCACCCTGAGCTCCCCCACACCAGGAAGGCAGCAGAGGACAGGGAGGAGGAGCGGCTCCTGCCTGTGTGGCCCTGCTACAAATTTCCCCGTCAGTCCACACACAGAACTCTGACTACACAATCGTAACAAAGCGACATCAAGCATTATCACTGCTCCAAAGGCTAGTCCATAAGTCACATGCCCCACAATGGACTTAGGCTAATACAACAGTACTTCCCCTACACACACGCACGCACGCATGCTTTAATGTCCATGAAGCCATCTCCTCCTCTCCCTGACCTCCTTAGCTGAAGAACTGTAAAGGGGGCACTCGGGACAAGGAGGAGCCAGGCAAAAGGACATTTACAGATCCTAAGAGCTTAGGCCCTATCTGCACAACAGAAATGCCTTGGGATGTTAGCAGAGACAGTGCTGCCCTACACCCATTACTTCCCAGTAATTTCTAACCAAAGATGCAATAGTGCTGTGGGCAGGGGATCGGAAGGTGTGCGTGTCGCAAGTCAGCACTCCCTACACCATCGTTACCTGTGTAAACTCTGAGCTAAGGACCAGAGGGCAGCCGAAGCAGTCACTGATCAGGGTTGTGTGTACTCTTCCAGGGTGAACTAAGAACATGTTGTTTTTGTTGCTTCAGAAGAAGGGTCTCCCTGGTTCATTACGGGCCCTGCTGCTGCTTAAGAAGAGTTGAGGGCCCCGGTAGAGACCACGGGCAGAGACAAGGTTTAGGGAGGCCCTTGAGGGCCACAGAGAGGGGCACACATCTAACTCTGAGCACAGAGGGAGCCCCTGAAGAGCTTTCTGCTGCAGACAAAAACATTTTGGTTTTCAGGCTCAGGCCAGTGTGGCTGCTGTGTGGAAGAGCCCTCGGGGGACAGAGACAAAGCAGAAAGCACAGGCAGGGGTTGTGACAGTGGGCCAGCTCCAGAGTCACTAGTCGGAGGACCTGCAGGGCAGTGGAAAGTAAGTCATCTCTCCCTGTCTCAGTTTCTGACATGACCTGTCAACCAGGGATAGTACAGTATCCACCTCAGTGATTTGAGAATTCACTGAGGATTTACAACATGCTTAGAGAACAACGGCTGGTATATGCTAGGTATATGCTAAATCATCTAACTCACTATGACTAGTATGACTATCATCACCTACCTCATGGTATTCTCTTAGAACTACAAAGATCAAGTTGATTCATGTAATGCCCTTAAGGAAGTATCTGGCACATAATAAATTCTCAATAAATGTCAGCACTGTTATCATCACAGCTAATTCCCACTTGGTGGTGGCAATAACTGAAGAGCAGGACAGGGTTGCTATGAACAGGTACAGAGGTTTCATTTGGCAAGTTAAGTTTGCAGTTTCTGTGAAACATCTAAATGTCAAGGTCAAGTAAGTAGCTGGACACATAAATCCAAAGCTCAGAGAAGTCTGGACTAGAAGTATGAATTTAAGAGTCAGTTACATCAAGATGAGTTCACTATAAAAAAAACAGTGAGTTCATGAGGGAGAGAATGAAGATGAAGGAGAAAAAAGGGTCCAGTGACAAACCCTATGGAACTTCAACACTGAGGCCACATCAAGCGGAGGAGCCGGCCAGAAACTGAGAAAGAAGAGTCAAGAGGAGGAGGGAACCAACAAGGGGTGGAGTCTTCCCAATGTAGCTAGGAGGTGTGCTGGGAGTTCAGGCTGGAAGAAGACACTGGATAAGGCCCCATGGAGGTCACACCAGTGGTTCTGATGAGGGCGTTTTTATTAACAGCATCTTATGTATTCACTTCAACTCTACTTAACTTCCATTTACAACACTATCTGTAAAAGAACATGTGTTCCAAAGGCAATGTGCAGTAAGTCAATAGACTGAAGTCCATTCTAGTGAGGTCTGGAATAAGTCCCTCAACAAGAGTGTCTGATCTCTCCTCAAGTAAAATGACAAGGCTGGATCAGATTCCCAAACACAGATCATGAGTTCCCCAGGCATCTAAAGCCCACAAAGTCCATAAGCTATTTTTCTATATTTAAAACATGTACTGATCGCTTCTCAGCCTTTTGGCTAAGAAAAGTATGTGGATGAAAACTACTTCCTGCCTAATACATCAGTAAACAAATGGCTTGCAGCCATCAATCCAGCAGTCACTGCAGCCACCACCCCCAGATGAAGAAAAGCAGGATAGTAGCCCTAGATAGTTCAGGAGCTTGTCGAAGGAACAACTTCAGTGAGTCTAGACTCTGACATCTTCCCATACAGAGAAAAGTGCTGAATTCATTAACTTAATTAACAGTAATCCTTTGATGGTCCGACCACGTGGTTTTTGTTGCAAAAACCCCTCTGTATCCTGGCTCCTCTCTTACCCTTCGGAGTAATCCCTCAACATTATCTGAGAGGCTGTCTTCCAGATCTAAGTCCTCAGTTTTATTCACCAAATAAATCATAATTCTCAAATTATAGGCTGTGCATTTTTTTTTCAGCCTACAAATGTAAAACATATACTGAAAGTTATGCATCTCCCTAAGATTAAAACTCTTGAGAGTCCCCTGGACAGCAAGGAGATCAAACCAGTCAATCCTAAAGGAAATCAGTCCCAAACATTCACTGGAAGGACTGATGCTGAAGTTCTAATACTTTGGCCACCGGATGCAAAGAGCTGACTCATTGGCAAAGACCCTGATGCTGGGAAAGACTGAGGGTAGGAGGAGAAGAGGGCGACAAAGAATGAGATGTTGGATGGCAACACCGACTCGATGGACATGAGTTTAAGCAAGCTCCAGGAGTTGGTGATGGACAGGGAAGCCTGGCATGCTGTTGTCCATGGGTCAGACACAAAGAGACACAACTGGGTGACTGAACTGAAGATTAAGTTACACAAACTACACTGTCACATTTCTTTGTTTTACACTGAAATTGTAACTGGGTGTGGTAACACCTGTAAATATGGGAAGCAGAAGAGCTTAAGAAGGGGAGACTCTGGTGTCTGAATGCATGCTCCATCACTCACTCCTCAGTTGTGACTTTACAGACAGCTTTGTCATTTAACCACTCAGAGTCTCAGCTTCCCCATCTGTAAGATCTTGGCAGGGACTCCCTGCTGGCCTTCCTCTTCTCTCTTGACTGTTCTTTCTGTCTCCTTTGCTGGTTCCTCCACCTTGGCCGGACCTGGAATGTTTGTGTTCACCGTGCTCATTTTTAAGTACCTACCTAACAAGCAAGAACTATTAATACCATTATCTTCCAGACTAAGCAAAGTGAAGTGAAGTGAGAGTCACTCAGTCGTGTCTGACTCTTTGCAACCCCATGGACTATAGAGTCCATGGACTTCTCTAGGCCAGAATACTGGAGTGAGTAGCCTTTCCCTTCTCCAGGGGATCTTCCCAACCCAGGGATCGAACCCAGGTCTCCTGCACTGCAGATTCTTTACCTGTTGAGCCACAAAGGAAGCCCAAGAATATTGGAGTGGGTAGCCTATCCCTTCTCCAGGGGATCTTCCTGACCCAGGAATCAAACCAGGGTCTCCTGCAATGCAAGCAGATTCTTTACCAACTGAGCTACTTGACTAAGCAAAAGTTCTTAGTTATTAATAAGATCACAGTCATTTTTGGGGACAAAGAAGAGAAATAATGAAAAGAATATAATGGTGAACACCATGGTGGCCACCAGTCCACTGGTGACTCCCAACACAGAAACTCCTCTTCTGGGTGCTTGAAATACATACACCATCCTATCATATGACATTCAGCATCTTCCCTGAATTAACTCTAGTGAGTGCAGCTTTGCCCCTCCTGCCCCCGACTATAACCTCCCGGATGGCAGCAACTCTTGAGCTAATCTCTTGGAATTCAGCCATCTTACTCCTAAAATCCACTCCTAAGTTTCTCTTCAAAAATCAAAGATTCTAACCTTTTGTTTCTGCAAATACTTTTAAGGTCTCCACTGCTCATTCTTTCAAGGATCTTCCCCTCCAATGCTTCACACACATGCTTTATTTCACCTCAAGCACAGTCCTAGATTTCCAAATGTGGGAATCTTTCCCCACACAGATACGTTCTCCAAGCTTTCTAACTTTAAAAATCCAACTTCTGAGAACTTTTATTTTATTTGGGGAGAATGGTTACACCTGAATTAAAACTTCCTTTCAAAATTTCTAAAAGGCAATACAATTAAGAAAAACAAAACTCTCTCTCAACTAAGACACAAAGCATATGCAGGTTAGAGGTTTCTCTTCCCATCCTCCTCATCAAGGCCTCCTGACACACACTGAGGAAGGGGAACCAAAGAGCTATGCCCCTGAGGAAGATTCAAATACTTTGGTGATTACCATATGATAAGCAACAAGTGAAAACAAAGTAAAACAGGACAGAGAGACTATCACAAACTGCTTACATTAAATAAACCTACGATTATAATAGGCTGGCACAGAAACTGAGACAAAAGTGAAAGCAGCCTTGAAAGATGCCACTATTTGGGCACAATGGAAGCTAGGATAAAAACTACCTGTAATTCAGGATACGTTTCGTCAGGGAAAAATCAAAAATTTCAGGGAGAAATTCTGGGGACAAAGAGGAGAAATAATGAAAAGAACATAATGGTGAAAACTACGGCGGCCACAGTTTTATTTATAGCTGACGTGTATTAATTTCAGCTGCAAGAGTTCACGGTGAGATATGAAACAAGAAAAGCAGCCAAGGGACACCCACCACCCAAGACCAGACACCCATGTGGGGACTTGGCACTGTGAGATTCAGTGGAATCCAGTCCCTGCCCAGAGTTGCTCCCTGTGTCGTCAGAGAGGATGGGTGGAATATATGAAAGTCAATGTTACAAGAGAGATGCTATAATGAAGGCCAACAAAGTGCAATGGGGCAGAGCTGAGAGAATCCTGACTGAATGACTGATCCTGGCAACAAAAAGTCAGTGTAAGAGCTTGAGATGGTGTAACAGGGAAGGAAAAAAAGCAAGAGAGAGACCTTAACCATGAGCCAAAAGATGGAGAACTTACTGACAAGAAACATATTGACAAGCAAGTCCAGATAATGACATGGAAGCAAATGTCCATCAACTGACAAATGGATAAGCAAAATATAGTATATACATATGAAGTGTTACTCAGTCTTAGACATTAAGGAAATTCTGACACATGTTCTAACTTGGATGAGCCTTGAGGACACCATGCTAGTGACATAAAGCTAGTCCCCAAAAGACAAGTGCTATACAATTCCTTATGTGAGCTATTTAGGTTGATCAAAGAGAAAGGAAGTGGAATAGTGGTTGACAGGGGCTTCAGGGAGAACAGTGTTTAACAGGTACAGAGTTTCAATTTTACAGAATGAAGAAAGTTGGTGGTCACAGTTGCACAACATTATAAGCGTATTTAATATCACTGAACTGTAGCTTAAAAATGATTAAGATGGTAAATATTTTGTTATGTGTACTTTTAATAATTTTTTAAAAATCCCAATAATAAACACTTTATAATAATCTAGGACAAAACTAAACCACGGTTCTAGACATATAGTAGAGATGTTCAGATCTGTATGGCAATTTCAAGGTGGATAAATCAAATTATACTGCCTAGGTAAGGAAAAAGTCTTAATGACTTCTAATTCTAACAGATTCTAATGAATTCTAATTCTAACAGATTAGAATTAACATATTCAATAGATACAAGTGCTTTATATTTGACACTTGCTATCTAACTTCATAATCAGTAGCCTTTTCAAAAACGAAGATTTGTTTCTACACACACACATACACATACTAGAATGGGCTTCAGGAATACAGAATAAAGGGAACAAATCCTTCAAGGCCACAATGGCAGTCCAGGGCAGCAGGAGTTAGAAAGACAGCTCAGGAGTCAGACCACCAGAAGTATAGCCAGGGTCACCCTCCTGAGCTCAGAGCCCTGTCTGAGCTTCTGTGACAGAGGATTGCTGGGAAGATTAAATGAACATACACAAAGTACTTTAATTACCTGCTTGTCACACAGTTATAGTTGCTCAATAAATGCTAGACATTGCTGTTGTAATGTTATTTACATTACACCCATTAAGCAAGTTAAAAAGTGGAATAAAGTAAGTTATTTTTTTTAAAATGTAAAAACAATCATTCACTCTGACTTCAATTGGAAAGTCAGGGACAAAAAATCATGAGGCATGGGGAGTAAAACTTATCTCTGAATAAAATTAAAGTCTATCAAAGTCTTGGCCAATTCCTGCTGAATGGCCCTAGCATGTTAATAAACCACTAGGCAGAGAAGAGGCAAGGATCAGGAAGTGACCGCTGCATCACTAAGAGCCCACTGTGCACCTTCCTCCACATTCAAAGCCTCTTCCTAGTTCATAAATGATTAAACCAAGACTCAAAGAGTTTAGGTTAAGCTTATCAAAAAATCATCAGGCTATTAGTGACAGAGCTATGATTTGATATCTAACTCCAAGGCCTACACTTTCTCCACCAAACTGTGTTGCCAGCATAACAAGAGTAACTTCCACTCCACACCAAAGTTGCTTTGGAATAGGAAGGGAAAGCTGTGTAAGGTCAACTCTGGCTGTGCTCATGGACTCCAGAATGTTTAGAGGAAATAACCAATGACAAAACTCAAATCTAATGTTAACATGACAGAACTATAGGTTAGGAAGAGCTGTGGCAACACTCTGGGGACTCAACACTGGTGAGGTTATAAGTGGCACACACACTCAATACCAGTTCCCCTTTCCAGAAAGTAACCGGGCAATATGCAGAAAGTGACTAAAAACCACAGTGCTAAAGGCAGTTTGGCTAACATGAAGATTAAGCCAAAGATGTTCACCAACAATGTTATTCAACATCACTCTACAAATTCCAAGTGCATTATGACAGGGAAAAAATGTCATACAAAAGAGGAAAGAGGAAAAAATCATCCTTATTTATAAATAATATAATTTTCCATCTGCAAAATAGAATTGAATGAAATTAGTACTATTAAGAGACTTCAGTAAAATGGGAGAACCAAACACATAAGAATCAATTCAAAGTGATGAACGAATCCATGTGTTTACCTAATCCTTCCCTCCCTCAAAGTTCCTTCAAATGATCAAATATAAATGTAACATAAAAATGTTTTCAGGAACTTCCCTGGTGGCCCACAGGTTAGGACGAGTTTCTACTGCTGGGGCACGAGTTTGATTCCTGGTCAGGGAACTAAGACCCCACATGCTGCAAGGTGCAGCCAAAACATGGGGGGGGGGGGGCGGGGGGAAAGGAGGGTCAGAAAAAGTGAAATGTGAAAAGGACAGGTCAGCAGTGCTAGTTAGTTGGGGGTGCACAGCTGCTCCCAGACTGTCTCCCATCTGTGAACGGAGAGGGAATTTGTTCCATTCTTTATCACCTTTACTGACAACACTATAGAGATCAAAGGTGACAATGTTTATAAAAATGCTCTGAAGAATTTACTATGCTTCATAAACTAAAAGGTGGGGTGCCTTGTCAAATTTACAATACTAATTTGATTCTTTCTGGGTTGCCATAATGCACCGCATGAAATTGGCCTTCTTGTAAATGCTTTTCTGTTTTTACAGTATTACTTCTAACTTGCTGTTTTGAAATCACTGAGTCTCCCCAGTCCTCAGAGCATCCCAGCTCTGCAGTTCTAAGAGAGAAGGATGGTTGCACATGTTCTATTTAAGACAAGACATGTCAGAGGCATCCCCCATGGTGTGCAGAAGAGAAAGGTCATATGGAATAAAGGGTTTCCCATAACCCACACGCAGCACTCCCAACTTTCACTCAACAGCAGGGCTCCTTTAGCACTGCTTTAGAATACCAGGGGCTTATAAATCTTTTAAAGCAGTAATAAATGTCCTTCAGAAGGTAGGACACTCAGTAGAGCGAGGGGCATGTCGGACAGAGCAGCCTTCCAGAGGATGTGGTCTTCCACTGCAGCACCATTTACTCAGGTGCTCATCACGTCCTTCCCCACAAAGCCAGAAATACTCACGCTTCCTCACAACCCACATTTTCTGAGGAGGGAAAACCTTTGAGTTTTCATTTTAAATACACTAATAAGTCAAATGGGTAATAAACCACCTTTGTGAGTGATGTGCAAACACAACAGATCCTGCACACTTGAGATGACCAATTCCCAAACCCTCAAATTGCACTATGAACAATTCTCAGGATTATCAGACTGCTCCGTCTTTGTCTTGCAATCACTAGGGGATGCTTTTGAATCTCCTTGGATTAGTGCGTACAGCTTCGCAATTCAGAAGCGTATTCAATCCCAATTTAATTCCAACTCACAGAGGGCTCTCAGATTCATACAGGGGACGACCTACGTGTGTGACCAAACAACTAAGAGGACTGCTATTGTTCAAAACTTCAGAAATCAGTGGGGTACTCTATGTGCCAATGAACCAGTGACCCCAACAAGACAACGACAGCAAAAATGAAAAATCCACTGGTACACCTTGATCTAGTGAATGTGATATAGGAAGATTCAGTTTCACAAGGTTAAAATTACTGGATTTTAGAAAGAAAATTCACAAAAGGATCCCTTCTGATATCAGGGGATCGGGGCCTTAAGCACTGACTCTCCTTGTGTATTAAAAATATAATTTAATTTAAAATATTTTATTTATACTCAGGTTTTCAGGAACATATCTCCCACATCAAGCTACCCCGCTTAATTAAACTTCAGCCACAATTTCTCTGAGTTCAAACAATGCTGACATAAAAACAGGCTATATTTCACTAAAAAAATCTGTTAATAATTCATTTCACTAAAAAAGAAATTTAATTTTTAAAAAGGCAACTCCAGAATTTGTTTAGCAGTTTCATCTCCTCAACTCACCCGATTTTTTTGTTGATAGAGTAGTAGGGGTGGTAGTATTTTGTTTTTATTTCATCTGGGGGTTTATTACTCTGTTTAAATCTGAATGTAAAGTTGCCTAGGCGCATTCACAGCCTAGTTCCATTTTCCATGACCCCTCATCAGCTCTCCCAGGAAATGCTGGAACAGAGAAACACTCTCTAGTCACGACATGAAGAACAGGGGTGTTGGCAGCCATGTTCTGCCACATGAACCGGGGAGTAGAGGACACTGGTCTGTAACAGAGAACTCAGAAGCACTGATGGAAGCTAAGGATGGGGACAAGAAAGCAACAAAGAGCTTCCCAGCCCATCCACAGTGTGTTCCAGTCTCTGGGTCCTGGTCTGTAGTCCAGTTATATCCCTGCAGAGATTCTAGGAGACAGTCCGAAATCCTTCCAGTTGCCTTTCATGTGTGACTGAGTTCACTTAGATCTCTCTTACTTGTAACCAAGAGTCCCCTAACTGACAGCAGACTCCATGGTCCTTTCTGTTGACTGTTTTCAGAGACAAGATAGAAGCCTGCAGGAGGTAGAGGGAACCCAGCAGGGTCTGCAAGTCAGAGGGAGGCAGGCAGCACCTCAGCACCTGTGCTGCTGGCAGTGGGTGAACAGATGACTACCTGCAGCCTCATACCTGCATCCTCAGCGAGCCACCCGAGGTCAGCCCCTCCAGTTAACCAAGTAACGCCAGGCTCAAAGGGAAGTGAGCTATTCCCCACCCACACCCCTGCTTCACAAGAGAACACCATCACAAAGCACTGTGCCTATGGAGCAGAGCCTCCCAGCTGCTAGAACAGCAAAGCCAATCCAGAGAAATGGGGGCACAATACCTCTAACCAACCGAGTCAACTCCCATACAGAAGGGAAGCAAACCCCAGCTGAAAACCAGAGGGACACCCATCAGACAGCATACTGATGGTTTTTACACATAAATTTTGAAAACAGAGAAGAAACACCCACTGGTTCTTATGTATGTCAAAGTACTTGGTGAAAACATGACTGGTTGTGACAGTCACACAACTGTGTAAATGGACTGCCACTGAATTGTACATAATCTAAAGAGCTACAATGGTAAAATATACACTGTGCATGTTTTACCACAATTTAAAACAACCACAAAAAAACACGATACATCAAGAGTCACAGACACAGGCTGAACTCCCCATCCTGTAACAAATACCACGCATGGTGTTACCTGTGACAGTCATGTAAATAACATGTCTCCTTACCGTGGGCAACTCAGGACAGAATTGGGATGACCTGAGAAGTTGTCTGGGTGGGGAGAATAGAGTTGTGGTTTGGGGGAGGTGGGAGTGGGGACTGCTGAACCCAGGCTGCTTTCTCCTAAAATGAGGAGTGATGAAAACTCACTCCACAGTCTATTTCCCCCACCTCTTAAGATCTGATCAGGATGATCTTACTATTTCTAATTCCTAAGTATTTCAACATAAACTCCTCAGAAGTCACTGCTGGTTTCCTATCAGCCACAAACAGATGGCAACCCAGAAGAGTCCTGTTCCCATTATGCCAACTTGGCGGGAGGCTCACCTGCCACCACCTGAAACACTGATCCCTCCCACCTGCACGCAGAAGGCTCCCAAACACAGCTCCAATCCCGCCCAGATGCCCACTGATCAGCATCCTTAAAAGCAGGGGGGGAGTCTCATTACAACCCCACTAATTAATAAACATAAAGAGGGACCACATCGCATCCTAATATGATTACAGGAGACTGCAGCTTTCGTTGCAGTTCCACTCTGCAGTTCAGGCTGGTTCCTGGCCTGATTACACTGGGACGGAATCCAGTTTTCTAATGTATCCATATGTATGAGAATCAGAGCAGATCTTACTCCACCAAACCTGGAGAAAAACCTCTGGAGATATTAAAAGTTCAATTTCAGACACATTAATACATCCTTAACACTTTATTTACAATGAAACCATCCAGGTTGTTTTTATAACTCCAACCAGACTTCTTAGCTGCAATTTTTTTAACTTAAATGATCAAACACTAAGAGAATGAGAGACTGTTCACAAACTATGCCTAATTAGAAAACATGAAAGCTGCCTCTGTGAATGTAGCATGTGTACATACACACACATATACATAAAACTCTGTGTGTGTGTGATATACATACACACACTAGCAAGGAGGTAAAAAAGGAAAAGTAGATTGTTTACTTCATCAGACTCCAAGCAGAGATGCTCCTCTGTTTTGTGGACGCACCTGCTAATCACCAGGGCCTTAACCACTGACTGCTCCTTGCCTGCTCAGCAAATCAAACAGGACTCTTTGGAATGTTAAGCCAAGGTTTTCTTTGGTAGAGGCAGCTTGAATGAACTATAGCTCACGGTTCTCCTGCGACTCTCCAGTAATGAAACCCTTCAAAGGCTCTGCTCCTGCAATAAAGACCAAAACCTTTAAGCATGGGATACAAAGCCCAACACAAAATGGATCTCTTTCACCAAGGCCTGTGCCTTTCCTCAAGGAAGCAATCTCTGATCTTCTGACCAGATCAACTCTCTTCACAACTATGAATGAATGAAACAGTGTATCTTTCGGTACAAGTAACAGATAGTCTCAACTCAGGTTGCCTTATACAATAGGGAAATTTACTTCACATGAACAACAGGGAAATTTATTTTGCATGAGAAGTCCAAAGGCAGTGGGGGCTGGACTCTGAGGAACTCTGCTCTCCTCTCGGCTCTGTCCTCTCCCTGGCACCAGCTTCATGTTTCAGACTGAGGCAACACGGCTGCATCAACTCCAGGCACCACATTCAGCCAGGACCATGCTCAGAAGAAAAGGCCTACCTTTCTTAGCGTTGTCATTTTAAGACTGAGAAGTTTTCCAGAACCTCCTGGTAGAACAGAAGGTCTCATGCTTATCCCCACAGCAGTCACAGCAGTGAGCGGGACCAGCATGACTGGCTGACACAGACCAGGACTAACCCCCATGCTGGGACAGTCACGCAGACAGGGAGGGGATCGGAACAAAGCTCCAGATCCCTTACAAAGGGAAGAAAGGACAGGGGCAGCTGGTTACCAGTCTGAGAGATATGCCGGTTGTCACCAAGAGACACCTCTACTGGCCTCGCCCACCTGTGTCTATAACACCAGTGCCAACAACCTGGAGGGGAGGCCATAGGACAGAAGAGAAGAGATGCAGGCCTTTCGATCAGCAGGTGCGGACTTGTCCCAAGACTTCTGCTTAACAGTTACACGACCATGAGCATACTCCCGGACCTCAGTTTTCTCATAAAATGAAAAATACATGCTTAACCTAATGTGCAGGGTTGCTGTGAAGACCAGACAAAATGGCCAATGTAAAAAAAAAAAAAAAAGGCTTTGTAAAAGCAATGACTGTAACTAAAACTCATAGAAAAAGTCACAAGCCACCAAGAAAAACTCCTCTGAGTGGGGGAGGGTGCGGGGAGGCTAATTCTGGCCAAACTGAAGCAGGTATAATCTACTAATGGACGTGTGCTTTAAAAATTACATTTCTATTGATTTACTTGTGAACTGGGTGGAGGTTTTCCAACGTGACCTACTGATTTTCTCTAAGAGTTGAGATAGAATAGAACAACTCCACAGAGATTGTCAGGGGTCTGCAGAAAACCAGCTCAGGGTCCTCTTCTCAGCTTTTTCTTTGATCCCTTCTCCTCAAGCATGCATGGCAATCACATTCTCACTGCTTTCTAAATCAAAACGCAGGGTGCTGGTGTTTCACAAGTCAGAAAAGGCTGAGAAAATGTGTTTTCAGTCAGAAGAGGGGACTGACTTGAATGCACCGTAGAAGCCAGCGGTCGCCCACGAGAAAGCTCAGCCCCGCTCACGTGAAGGCGTGTGAGTCGTGATGCCTATAGATAGCAAGTGCAGAGGCATCTAAGGCCTCCCTGCTCATGTTATTTTTATCAGGCAGTGTGGGCATGGAGTCATCCAACAAGGTTTGTGTTCTACACCTAATTTCCTGTCTGCCCTCTCCACCTCTGACTTCATTCATCTGTCTCCACTCACGGCTGGGTAGAGATGGGCGAGCAAGCTCCAGAGTCTCAAACCCACTTAAAGAGTAAAACATGTGTTCGTCTATGCCAACCACATTTTTTTCTCATTAGATACAACACCATTTGGGCAATAAAGTTAGAAGACCGGCGGAGCCTAGCACCACAATTCTGGAGGATGAAAGAATGATATTCTGGGCTTACTTTGATGTCAAGGAACTTACAACAATACTTCATGGTGAGGGTGCCTTTCTGAGACTTAAAAAACCAACAACATATGATTATTCACTCCAGTCCAGGCAAAAGAATGAGGTAACAGTGTGAGAGCAAAGACATTCTAGGGAATTGCCATGCAGGGAAACAGTGTGGACAGTTTGAGAGGTATTTCTATGCCGACATGGCCACACAAATGCAGAAGACACTCCCAAGACACACGCTTCCTAGGGGCAGGTGTGTCTAATAAGACTGACGATCAAGAGTATTTTCCCTCGGGCTTCCCTGGTGGCTCAGGGGTAAAGAATCCACCCACAATGTGGGAGACCTGGATTCGATCCCTGACTCAGGAAGACTCCACACACTGCAGAGTAACTCAGCCAAGGTACCACAACTTCTGAGCCTGTGTCCTAGAGTCCACGTGCTGCAACTACTGAGGCCTGCACACCGCAACTCCAGAGTAGTGCCCAGTCACCACAACTGGAGAAAACCTGCACGCAGCAGCGGAGACCCAGCACAGCCAAAAATAAATTTTTTAAAAAAAGAATATTTTTCATCTAAATTATGGTGTGTGAAAGAATTCTGTAAACCATAAAGCTGCCACATTTCACACAAGTGCAGGGTCTGGAGCTCACCTACTCCACAGAACACACTGCCATGTGTGGTCCTGCCTCTTCAAAACTCTCCCTTCTTAAGCAGCGTGATACCCTGGGAAGGACATCATTGAAAACACTGGTGCAACTGGAAGGAAATCTGGAGCTTAAGTTAATGACAACGCACTTGCACTGATGTTAACTTCTTAGTGTTGACAAATTCTCTGTATTTCTATAGGATGGTAACATTAGAGGAAGCTGGGTGAAGAGCCTGAGGAACTCTCTGTACAAAGTATCTTTGTACCTTTTCTGTAAATCCAAGATTATTATTTCAAGATTAAAAGCTTAAAGTTTAAAACAACTGACTGCTTTATTAAAAGAAAGAAAAGCACTCCACAGGTAAAGACTTTCTAAGCAAATGATCAAAGCAGAAACTATGGTAAAAAGATAGATTTGACTACAAAGAAAATTTGAACTTTTATACATAAAATGTACTAGGAACAGAGTTGGAACTGAAAGGCAACCAAGAAACGAGGAAATCATTTATAAACAAGAAGAGGGATACATATACAGAACACAGTAAACTTTTTTTTAATTAAAAGAAAGAAAAGGCCACATGCCTAAGTGCTCCATCTGCTTTCACACAACTCAAACCTGTATGTCCAAACTCGAATCTGGGCTCCTTAAACCACATGTTTTCCCCATTCCACTCATCACCTCTGACCACCATAGCCCCCACACCTGGGGGCTCTGCTATAGAAAGCAGGACTTCAGTGCAGCCTTCCCCATAAGCAGTGAACTCCGTTTAACTTCTTACACCACTCCCAACCAAAGTATCCTTCTAGAATCCACGACTCTTTTCTTCTATGAGCTCAATATGTTAAGGCTACCTGCCTGGGGCCCATAATAATGAAAATGAGTCCAACCACAACCAGAAGAGGGAATCCTGAGAGAAGACTAAGGTGTGCAAAGACCTCCACAGGTCAAAACCAGAATCAAATTTCAGCACCAGCCAATCAGAAAAAAAGGAATCAGAAAAGCATTCACCACAGGTGGGCAGTGGCTTCCCACCTGGAGCCCCATTTATCTGGACTTCTAGAGAGACTCACATATTCAAAGAAAAGCATCTTTTTAAAAATAAAATATAGCTACAATTCAGCAGTTTACATTAGAACCAACTTATCTTAGTAATCTTTTGGTTGTTGCTATTTTTGTGCTTTTAAATTTAGAAGGGGACTAGAAAATTTGAAGAAAGAATATATTTCTTTTGAGATGTCCCCAGGACTTCCCTGGTGGTTCAGTAGTTAAGAATCCACCTGCCAGTGCAGGGGACATAGGCTTGATCCCTGGTCGGGGAAGATCCCACATGCCGCAGGGTTCTAAGTCCATGAGCCACAACTACTGAGCCCACATGCTCTAGAGCCCATGCTCAGCAACATGAGAAGCCACAGCAATGAGAGGCCCTCAAACTGCAACGAAGACTGAGGACAGCCAAAAGTCAATCAGTAAGCAAACTTTTTCTAAAAAGATGTCCTCATATATGCATAGTTTATATTATGTCAGAATTAGAATCATATTAAGAATTAATTTAAGTCATATTATCATATTAAAATTAAGCAAAAAGAACACTGAAGTTTCACACATAAAACAGTACAGAGGTCAAGAAACAAGATACTTTTCATACAACAGTGTGATCATGATTAAAACCACTAGATAAAAATTCAGGAGCTGCTTTCCACAGCTGCTGCTAAGATGCTCCATCCTTCGGAGGAAGTTCAAGCTGTGCTAGGGTGAAGCCCTCACTTCAGCCAGTAACTAGCACCTCGCCCGGCAGCCCCCTCAATACTCTCCCGCACAGTGGCCTCCGTCTTGGAGCTCGCCTGCATCTACTAGGCCCTCATCCTGCACAACAAAGAAGTGATGGTCACAGAGGGCAAGATCAATGCCCTCGTTAAAGCAGCCGGTGTAAACACTGGCCCTTCCTCACCAGGCTTGTTTGCTAAGGCTTTGGCCAGTGTCAACATCAGGGACCTCACCTGCAAGGTGGGGGCTAGTGGACCTGCCCCAGCAGCTGGTGCTCCACCAGCGGGAGGTCCTTCCCCCTCCACCCCTGCTGTCCCCGGGTGAGGACAAGAAAGCAGAAGCCCAGAAAAGAATCTGAAGAGTCTGACTATGCCATGGGCTCTGGTCTTTTTGACTAAACACATACAATAAAAGGCTGACTTCTTTACCAAAAAAAAAAAAAAGAAAAAAAGGAGCTAAAAGTCTGCATCCAAGTTGATTATATTCTCCAATATAAGATAAAATATAATTATATTATATATTGATATATAACCTTCTGCAGACCTTCTGTTGTGCTACTTACCTAGAATTTCCTATGCTATGAGGTGGTTCACTTCTCAAAATAACACTAAGTACTTAAGACAGTGCTTAAGGCGAGATAGATACAAAGAGAGGAGAAGAATTTTTTTTTTTTTTTTTTTGAGAGGAGAAGAATTAAACTCAACCTTAGCTTCTGGAAGCTTATTCATGATCTAATCTATGAATGAGTCCAAGCCCCTCAGCATGCCTCCTTCCTCAGACATTTCACCTTGGGTTCATGTTACTGCTCATCACCACCAAAGGAGGCTCAACTCAAACCAAATGTGCTAGTCATTTACCATCGAGTAAAAGGACTGATGATAACTGCCCAGAATTAAAGGGTGAAGTACTGGCTTAAATTGACCTCCAGTGATTGTTGGTACCATTCACGTGACAGTGCTTACCTCCCCTCCACAAACTTTCAGCTGTCTTGCATACACCAGAGAAATAGCTCCATTCCCCAAAGCCAAGCATGTGCCTCTTTCTGTGTATTGCCAAAGAGAAAACCTTCACCATCTCAACATAGGAGAAGGACAGCCAAGGAGACTCCATTTCTATGACCATTAACCAGTGGAGACCACCATCATTTGCAAATCACAGTCAGCAAAGAAGGGGAAGGCAAAGGGGGTATTCCAGGCTCTCAGAATTAAGAACAATACACCATTTCTGAACCATGGGTCACTGCTGAGGCTTCTCTACTTATTTACAATAAATTTATTAGACTAAATTCATAGAAAGCCAATTCCAAAGCACCTCATAAACATTACTGTTTCTATACATACTTCTGTAAAGAAAAGCGTTTTTTGCCTAGGAGGGACCTACAATGGAGGGTACTTAAGGTTTCTCTATCCCATTGCTTGCAGATCAATATATGTAAGATACACGTCCTATTCACTTTGTGTATGCATGCTATGTCACTTCAGTAGTGTGCAACTCTTCACGAACCCTTTGGGCTGTAGCCCACTAGGCTCCTCTGTCCATGAGATTCTCCAGGCAAGAATACTGGAGAGGGTTGCCATTTCCTCCTCCAGTGGACCTTTCCAACCCAGGGATTGAATCTGCGTCTCTAACATCTCCTGCATCGGCTGACGGGTTCTTTACCACTAGCGCCACCTGGGAAGCCCCCTATTTACTATGCTGTATTACAAAATTTTTCAAAACAACATTAATGAGTTGATCAAAAACCTAAAGAATTCTATTCCATACAGCACTGTAATCACACAGCTTGTTAATCATCCAGAAAAGGTTCAGTACTGATGAGTTAAAGGTTGACATAATTAGATAAAGTTGAATTATGGTGATAATTTGTGGACTTCATATATCAGCACTTTACTCTCCACTTATAACAGAGATCTGGGCTGTCATGGCTGTAAGAATGGTAAGGAGGAGGGAGATGCAAAATCAAACACAACCAGGATGCTATAAATTCAAAAAGGTTGGGAACTGATGCTCGAGTAAGCCACAATGGTTAGATTCTGGGCAGCACCTCAATCCGACACAACTTAATTTATTTCCAAATCCCTCAGAATCACCGTTGGGTGAGGAGACAAAACAATGTGTGTGACATTTACATACTCCATCGAAGTTTTAAAAATTATTACTACTGGAATAAGCAAACTGTGAGCTATCTTTTACTAAGAGTTGCTGTGTTTTATTCCAAACATTTCAAATATTACAGAATTTATTTCATCATTCAGATATCAGAAAATTCTAAAAAGTTAATTTCCTACATAGGAAGCACAGACTGGGTTTCTCATTTCATGGGCCATGGGTTTCGCATTTCTCATTGCCATCTTTATAGCAAGCACAAAAATGAAAAGGATTCAAACTACTAGTAGGCACTGGAAAACGTGACATGAGTTAAGCCACATTCACCCACCTACCCGTCCCATTATCCAACCTCCTTAAACTCCTTTTCCTCACGTAAGTTAATTCCAGGTATGACTTTTTTAAAGACATTCTTATATATGACAGATGGTAATACACAAATTTTCTGATGTTTAACATTTACATACAGTAACTGAAATGTCAGCTGAAATGTCAGCTCTGGGTGTGCAGGCTTTTCATCCACAGCATTAGCCTAACTTCTTATCACGCATGTTCTGATATTCTAACCGTTGGAGCTGAATTTGCCCATCCAGCTAAGAGGCTGTCTGAAGCTTAAGAAACTGATTTATGGGTGAGGATGAGTCTATATATTCTTAGCATATGGTACCATCACTAGTGATCAACTTTTCAGGAATATTATAACTATTCCAGTACTAACTATTCCAGTACTAACTATTCATGGAGAGGACCTCGTGGAGGGCCTCTGACAACACTATTTTGTCACGGCTATCACTGACAGTGCCATGTGTTTCCCTAGGACAGTATCATATACTCTTAAAAGCCAAAGATGAAGGAAAGCTAAGTATGGGGACAACAACACAGTACTCAAAGTATGTTCTACATAAGACTCTTGATTTCTCTTGCCAGAGGCTAAAAATTAACAGACACACATCATGTATAACTGCCTCAGAAGTCTAAACTAATCTTCCCTTTATTGTTTGCAAGAAACTGGTCAAAGAAACATTCAATTTGGATGAAAAAAATCTGAACCCAGTGACATTTGTCTGTATCTAAGTAGAATTTGAAAACAATGAGCAAAACTTTTAGAAGGCAGATACCAAAGAGCCTGTAAAATTGAGTGTCCCAACTAGTAAAAAGCTTGGGATCAACAGCTGAGACTTAGCTGAGGCTGTCATAAAAATTATTTCTGAAAAAGGCCAACTTCTTAGTCTTAATCATACATGAACAGATATCATACAACAAAAACTTTAACCCGGGAGCTCTACCATGCCCATTCCAAACAGGGAGAAAATGTCCAAGTATTAAGACTACCAGAAAAGAAACAGCATAAATAACAGTAACAACATAGTAACTTCTATTATGCATTTCCAAATTCTTTCACATCCATTAAGGTCTAAATTAAGTCTTTAATTTTTAAAAAGTGAGAACTTATGAATCTTAAACTGTAGTGTGTGTTATCTTTCTCAAATCTCTTTCCATGTTGACTCTAATTGTGCTTTTGATTAAAAATAGTAACAGTGAGAAAGATGTTCAAGTAAGGCTGTATTATCTGCACAGACCTTTCCACACCTACAAAATAATTTTCCACACTCTACAACCTACTATTCCATTACTACTGGAGATTTTCCATAAACACTACTTTTCCATTCTATTCTAAAAACACTCTTTCTCTGAAAGGTGGGTATCCTTGTCACCACACAAATGCAAAGACTTCTATTTCTGCTTACTGACATGAGCGAAATATACCTCATTTTGAATTAACCACATTTAAAGGGAAAACAGCATAACTTTTAAAATCCATGAATAACCCAAAATTTTAATTCTGACCCACTATTTTCTATGAAAGACAGAAATCAAACAGAAGTGATCCACTTGTATAGGTTCTAACATGACAAAACAAAAGCTAAAAGGAAAAGAAAGACCAAGTTTATCAGAGTTTGTAGTCTTTGATGGAGATGTAGTAATTAATTCAATGTTTCTGAGCAAAGAATGTATTTAATTTTACCTGAATGTGTGGTGGTGGTTTAGTCACTAAGTCGTGTCAGACTCTTGTAGCTCCATGGAGTGTAGCCTGCCAGGCTCCTCTGTCCATAGGATTTCCCAGGCAAGAATACTGGAGTTGCCATTTCCTTCTGTAGGAGATCGAACCTGAGTCTCTTGTGTCTCCTGCATTGGCAGGCAGGTTCTTTACCACTAGCGACACTTGGGCAGCCCCACTTGAATGTGTAGCAGGTGTCTATCTCCTTGTCTTCCTGGAATCATCCCTTTCTTTAGTTAAAAAAAGTACTCCAACTTACCTTTGATTCAGTTAAGTCTCTCAGTCCTGTCCAATTCTTTGCGACACCATGGACTGCAGCACGCCACACTTCCCTGTCCATCACCAACTCCTGGAGTTTCCCCAGACTCATGTCCATTGAGTTGGTGATGCCATCCAACCATCTCATCCTTTGTTGTCCCCTTCTCCTCCTGCCTTCAATCTTTCCCAGCAGCAGGGTCTTTACCAATGACTCAGTTCTTTGCAACAGCTGGCCAAAATACTGGAGCTTCAGCTTCAGCATCAGTCCTTCCAATGAATATTTAGGACTGATTTCCTTTAGGATGGACTGATTGGATCTCCGTGCAGTCCAAGGGACTCTCAAAAGTCTTCTCCAAAAAAAAAAAAAAAAGTCTTCTCCAACACCACAGTGCAAAAGCATCAATTCTTCAGCGGTCAGCTTTCTTTATAGTCCAACTCTCACATCCATACAGGACTACTGGAAAAACCATAGCTTTATCTATGCAGACCTTTGTGGGCAAAGTGATGTCTCTGCTTTTTAATACGCTGTCTAGGTTTGTCATAGCTTTTCTTCCCCGGGAGCAAGCGTCTTTTAATTTCATGGCTGCAGTCACCAACTGCAGTGATTTTGGAGCCCAAGAAAATAAAGTCTGTCATTGCTTCCATTGTCTCCCCATTTATTTGCAATGAAGTGATGGGACCAGATGCCATGATCTTAGTTTTTTGAATGTTGAGTTTTAAACCAGCTTTTTCACTCTCCTCTTTCACTTTCATCAAGCAGCTTTCCTACCTTATGATTCCTGGACTCTAAAAACAAGTTCCATCTTTGTGGTGCTGTCAACTTTGAGCAACTGACAAATTACCTAACAAGGCCGATCATATTCTCTCTCCAGGAAAATGAAATCTTATGACACTAGAATGAAATCAGTGGGTGTTGTCTTCAAGACCATGGCACCTGAAACAGATTGCTCACTAAGTGGTCCCTGAAGCCTAGATTCTCATAGGTATGATTCTTGGCCTCCAAAGCCTAGTTGTCCAGCATTTTCTATGCCTATAGTTCTGTAACCTCTCTTTTTCACTCAATAATTTATAATGCCCATCTTTCCAGACTGGTTAAAACAGACTTATATCACTATTTTCAATGGCTGCATGCAAAGTACTCTAATCAGTTCTTTACTCAGATTATTTACTAAATAACTGCACTCAGTAAATAGTTCTTACTATATACATATCTTTGTTAACTTTTCCTATTATTTTTCAGGATAAATTCCTAAATATGGAATTGCTGAGTTAAATGTGAATTTTACGTTCTGATACATAACAGTTGCTATTGTGGGCTTCCCCTGTGGCTCAGATGGTAAAGAATCTGCCTGCAATGCAGGAGACCCAGGTTCAATCCCTGGGTCAGGAAGATCCCCTGGGGAAGTGCATGTCTACCCATTCCAGTATTCCTGCCTGGAGAATTCCAAGACAGAGGAGCCTGGCGGGCTGCAGTCCATGGGATCACAAAGAGTCGGACATGACTGAGTGACTAACACTCTACACTCTACGTGGCTATTTAGAATGAGTGTATCAGTTTATAAATCTACTTATAAATCTGACCAAGAGTACACACTTCCTTCATTTTCACCAGCACTGAGAATTACTATCATCCTTATTCCCATTCCAAACTGGGAAATGCCCAAATATTAAGACTACCTACCAAGAGGAGGCATACCAGAAGTAATCATAATAATATAATACCTTATATCAAGCTTTACCAAATTGTTTCACATCCATTAAGGTCTAAATCGAGTCTAAATTATATTGCCAATATAATCATTGAAAAATGGTGTCTTAGTTGGCTCAGACTGCCATTAAAAAATATCATAGTCTGGGGTGGCTTAAACAACAGAAACTTATTTCTCACAATTCTGGAGGCTGAAAACTCTTAAGATTAAGACTCCAAGGTAGATTTCATTTGAGACTCTTCTCTTGACTGCTAAATGGCTGCCATCTGGCTATAGGATCAAATGACCCCTTCTTTATGCATGGTGGGGGGCGGGAAAGGAAATGTTGCAGAAAGGGTTAGTGAGCTCTCTGAGTGTCTCTCTTCTTATAAAGGTACTAATCCCATCATGAGGACTCCATCCTAACCCTAATTACCTCCCAAAGGCCCCACCTCCACATACCAGCACACTGGGGGACAGGGTTTCAACATAAGAATTTGAGGGAGAAACATTTGGTTTATTACAAATGGTACCGTATTTTTGCTTTTTTTTTTTTTTTTGGCAGCAGTGCATGGAATATGGGATCTTAGTTCCCCAACCAGAAATCAAGCCTGTGCCCCCTGTATTGGGAGTGCCAGGAAAGTCCCTTATTTTTGCTTTTAATTTCATTTCTTTAATTACTAGAAAAATTGAATATATTTATTGATCATTTACTTTCCCTTCCCTTGGAACAGGAAGAGTACAGGATGAGCCTGGAATGTTTCGTCACACCAGAAAGCAAGAAAGCTACTACAGGCCACTGGAGGTGTGTCGTAAGGACTCAGAGCCAACCTGAATACGTCTATCTGACTAGAGGTACAGCAACAATTTGAGCAACAGAAGGACAGTAATTGAAATGAACTCAAACACATCATATACACTAAAACAGACAAGTTCATAAAGATTCTCAGAAAAAGAAGAAAAGAAAGACAGAAAAGAACCCTCCTCCATTCCCACTGGAGCATGTCAGGGAACTAACGCATGATTTTAAAAAGTGGTATGCTAAGGTGCTTCAGTCATGTCCAGTTCTTTGTGACCCCATGGACTGTAGCCTGTCAGGCTCCTCTGTCCATGGGATTCTCCAGGCAAGAATACTGGAGTGGGTTGTCAAGCCCTCCTCCAGGGGATCTTCTCGACCCAGGGACATCTTCTGCATGGCAGCCAGGTTCTTTACCACTAGCGCCACCTGGGAAGCCCTAGAAAGTGGTAAACAAAGGGAAATAAACCTTCCTATACAATCTATAGGACTTCCCTCATAGCTCAGTCAGTAAAGAATCTGTCTACAATGCAGGTCGAGACCCAGGTTCAATTCCTAGGTCAGGAGGACCCTCTGGGGAAGGAAATGGCAACCCACTCCAGTATTCCTGGAGAATACTATGGACAGAGGAGCCTGGCAGTCTACGGTCGATGGGGTCTCAAGAGTCAGACATGACTTAGCAACTAAACCACCACCACCACCACCATATAATCTATACCTCAGGACAAGCACTTCATATTCCTCCATATACATCATCACTATAATATTAGGTGGGAAACAAAAACATCACCTGCATCAGTTGCAAATTTCAGAAAGATACACCATATGTCACTATGCACGTGGAAGCGAAATTACAGGACCCACCAAGGATATAATGTACATCTTAGCTTTATCCCCCACCTTTCCTATATTTTTAAAGGTACTGAGCACTAGAAAAACAACTAATCTGATTTTGTTTTAATTAAACAAAGGTATCTATAATTTTCAGTGAGAGCTCTTGATCACCATAAAAGCACCTCGGTTGCTAACGTTCAGTGTTAAAATTTAGAATATTTATAAACAAAATGTAGTATATACATACAACGGAATATTATTCAGCCTTAAAAAGGAAGTAGTGGATGAACCCTGAGAACATGCAAAGTGAAATAAGCCAATCACAAAGGGACAATTACTGGATGATCCCACTTATATGAAGGACCTAAAGTAGTCAAACACTTAGAGAAAGAAAGTAGAAGGGTGGTGGTCAGGAGTAGGGGGAGGAGAAGGACGGACCAGGATGGGAAGTTAATGGATACAAGTTTCCGTTCAGGAAGATTAATAAGTTCTGGAGATGCTGGTGGTGATGGCTGCACAACAAAGTGAAAGTACTTAATGTCACTGATCTTACATTTAAAAATGCTTAACATAGTAAATTTTATATTATGCATATTTCACCACAAAAAACTTAGAATGTTTAATATGTTTAAAAGTTTAGTTAACTAAATTAACATTATCCCAGCCAAATTAAAAGACATTTGACATTTGAATTACATATTCCCTGCAGTCTCACTAAGGGCAAATGTACAATTTGGGGAAAGCTTTTGGTAATACTGAAAATACTTCCCAGGGTCCTAACTAGGGACCAATGAAATAAGTAAATCAAGACATTTCATAACGGAAGTTTTACTCAGTTTTTTTAATGCATGTGATGAACCACATGCATAGTTGGGTCACTCAATCTATCTTCAGTCTTTCTCCATCTACAGAAGAGAACAGGAAAGAGTCTATAATTGATATTGTAAATGCAGTGAAACAGATGAAGAACAATGTCCAAGCCTAGCCTTGTGCACAGTAGGCACTCGAAAAACCTTCTAGAAAAGCGAATATTCAGTGAACCTTCAGCAAGATCAAAAGACCACCTGGGCTTCTCTTTCAGACCTCCGAGACCATCACAGCAAGAGTGCTGAAATGCATCCTGAAAGAAGGCTGCTGTGTTGTCATTGTTCTTTCCTTACTGGGGAATCTCAGCATCAGTGTTGGATGGTTCAGTGTAAAACAGGTTTCATGAATCTCGTATCCTTTCATGGATTAAAAAAACCTTTTTTTCCAGCGTTTTGGTGGTGTTGTTCATTAAGTCATCTCTGACTCTTTGCCACCAGATGGATGGCATCTCGCCAGGCTCCTCTGCCCTTCACTATCTCCTGGAGTTTGCTCATGTCCACTAAGTCAGTGATGCTATCTAGCCATCTCATCCAATGCCACCCTCTTATCCTTTTGCTTTCAATCTTTCCCAGCATTGGGGTCTTTTCCAATGAGTCAGTTCTTGGCATCAGGTGGCCAAAGTATGGAGTTGTGGTGGGGAAAACATAAATAATCAAACTGCCACTTGCACAGCTCCATATGAAAACTAGAAGTTCAATATGATACATCTTTTCTAAATGAAGTCAGTTTTAAAATAAACAGTGGTAAATTCATTACTATTTCTCAGTCACAGTAAGTACTGGCTCTCTACTCTTCTCCCAGGTCATAAAGCTCCACTGTGTTAAAAAAAAAAAAAAAAATCCCCCTATGTATCTCCCTATATCCTTAACTCATCATTACACACTTCTAACTCTAGAGGTCAACACCTCTCCCAATCACATGGAAACACTGCTACTTTCACAGCCCTTACTAAAATAGAGCACTTAAAATTCTCCAAGGAAATTCACATCCTCCAACCACTCTCACACAAGCTAAGTACTATGCCATAATTGAGGAACTAAACAGTAGATTTTGCTATACAAATTTATTCATATACTTACATGCACAACAGTAAACTATCAAGAAATAAGAAGGGACAGTTGAGATCCCCTTAACACAAGCCCTGGCTATCACTGTACAATGTTCAGATCAGCCGCCAAACCACCCTGCGAGATCGCCAGTCCAGGAGGCCGCCTCCTGTTTGCAGCGGCTAGGCGCAAGGTGCCCTGTCACTTCACATCCATCCCAACGCCAAACCCCAGCAAACCGAGCTGCCGGGATCCAGGGGTGAACCTCCTCCAGGGCCACAGCGCCACTCCCAGTGGCCCTGCCTGCAAGAACTCAACTCCAACGAATGCATACCTGAGACACAATGCAAGGGACCCCCAGGTGAATTTTCACATTCTGCAAAACCTCAGTAACAAATTATTTTCCCTGCTTTTTTTTTTTTTTTAAAGAACCTGCCCGACTAGGTATCCTTAAGGTGCTGCTGCACTACTGCAAAAATACAAGAGGAGGAGAGCCCTCAAGGGGGAGAAACCCAGGGCGGAGCTCCCTGTAAGGGGAGCTGACTGTCCACAAGGAGAAGTGTTCCAAGACTTTCTGGTCACCATGGCCCTTTAGCAGGTAAGTCACATCCGCCCCCGACAGGGCTGGGTCACCCTAATTTCCTTCCACAAGGCGAGAAGAACCTCACCTTTCCAACCTTGAAGTGGTGTGACGAGGAAAAGTAAGACACCTCTCCCTACTGGCCCAGACGGGTCAAACTTCAGAGGCGGCATCCTGCACTTTGTTTTTAAGCGCAGGCAAGAGGGGAAGAAGGGTTGGCGTTCGGAGCGGAATCCCCGTGATTTGCCAGAGGAAACGGCACCGACCAGACAGCACACGCGCCAGCCTTCCCATGCAGCTGCCACGACAGGTGACCGGGCCGCTTTGCAGACTCCCCCGCTCGCTCCGGGGGCTTCACGGAAGTGGGGGGCGGGGGTGAAAGGTGGGCAAGAGGCCGGGAGGGAAATCCACTCGGTCCAGACGCCGGGGAGGAAGAAGGTCCGCACCGTGTCCCCTGGGGGAACCGTTTTAAGGGGTTTTCTGTCTCCACGATTCAGGGGGAAAAAAAAATGGCTCCAAGCCAAACGCCTCCTGATTTACACACACAAACACACACACACACACACACACAACCACACACACCCACTCACGCGCGCGCGCACCCAGCTCCTCTATCGCCCCATTTTTCTGAGACAACTGAAACAAAAGGCTCAAACCGCTAAACGGCAGCCAGCGCCGCCCGGAGTCCGGGTGTCGGCCACCGTCTCCCCACCGCGCCCTCCGGAGAGCCCACGGCGGGGGCCCGCCCGCCGCGCCCCGGCCCTCCCGCCCGAGGCGCCCCGGCAGAGGGGCCAGGCCGGGGGCCCCGAGCGCCCGCCCCGGCTCCCGAGGGCGCTCCGGCCGGCGGTCGGGGCCCGCCGCCGCCGCCGCCGCCGCCTCCTCCCCGCGAGGGCGGCAGCGCCCCGGGCCGGGACGGCGGTGACAACAGCCCCGCGTCCACCTCACCTCCGGGTGCCGGTGGCGGCGGCCCCGCGCTCCTCCGCGCCTCCGCCTCCAGCAGCCCCGCGCCGCCGCCAGCCGCCGCCAACCGCCGCCAGCCGCCGCCGCCGCCAGCCGCCTCCCCTCAGCGTCTCCGCCGAGTCTCCGCCTCCCTCAGCAGCCGCCGCCGCCGTTACCGCCGCCGCCGTTGGGCCCGGCTCTGCGCCACGTGACCGCGCCACGTGACCCAGAGCGGCTGGCAGGCACCGCCCCCGGCCGGCCTCGCGCCCTCGCGCGCCCCCCGCCCCCCCGCCGGGGACCCGCGTCCAGACCGTTAACGCACGCCGGCTCCGGGCTGAGGGGCGCCGCCGGCCTCGCCAGCCTGGCCTCGCGCTCTGCCGCGGCTCCTCTGCCGCCTGCCGCCAACGCGCGGAGCCCCGGTCTCCGCAGACTCGCCGGCCCCCGCCCCTCACACTCACGGGCGCTCCCTCAGCTCACACACGCACCCCCGAACACCCACCGGCGCGCGCACTCAAGCCCCACGCACGTGTCACACGCGCACATCCCGCAGCCCGCCTCCCAACTGTCACACCGCCTGGGCAGCAGCGAAAACAGCGGGGACCTAGTCCAGTCAACCCGCTCCCTTGAGGGACTCCTTCCTAAGCCGGGAACGGAATAGGGTCGAGTGCTGTCCCAACTTCGTTTGAGCCGGACGTGGATGTCACACTCGGTCTGCAGTTGAAAGTCTCGAGAAAGCGCACGTTGCTTTTTGCAGGGAGCCACCGTCTGTCTTCATGAAAACAGTCACTGAAGTGCCTTTGAATGGTGATAATCTCAGAAATATTGTATCTCTTTTTTTCAGTGGGTCTTATGGGGAAAAGACTGGATAGCTTCATTTTAACTCACACAGAGAAGCATCCAGAGCCTTTCCCCCGCTCTTTAATTGATGTCCAGCTAGGAACAGAAAGTTGACACACCTGTCCTTCATTTTCCATCACGTACACAGAAATAGCGTTGATGGTTATGTGACTGTTTACGTATGTGTAGTTTTAAAAAAAAAACAACAGATGAGAGTGGCATCCTTTTTATTTGAGGCTTGCGTGCATGCATAGTCTGCTCAGTCGTGTCCGAACATGCCTTATATAATAAAATGTAGCAGCCAATCTTTACACGCCTTCCCCACTTTCTTCGATTTTTGCCTATTTGCCAAATTTTTCAAATCAGCTTCAGCTTTAAGAATTCTGGCGTCTGTGATTTTCTGGTTATCAGAAAAGTTGGACTAGAGTCTTTAAACTCTGAAATTCCGTGCCTATGATTTTGCAAATGTTGACAAGTGCTGCCTAGATTGTTTTAATTTTTTTAAATTTTTAAACAATATTTGCCCCACCAGCATATGCACATAAGTAAAATGTGTTCAAGAGAAGTATGAGCATGATTTAATCACATTTTCTAACATCTCTAAAATTCATTTTGAAACCTTTTAGAAGTAAAACTACATTTAAGTCTTAGAATACCTTAAACATAAAAGATAATACCCATTTAATGAAATGAGTATTATGCTTCAACTGAGGGCTAAATTTTATACTAAAGTCTGTGGAGCAACCAAAGGAGGTATATACAATATGGCCCTTACTCTCAAAATGTACAGCCTCTAACCATAATTATTTAAAATATATACATTTTTAAAAAATAATAAAATATATACATTTTTAAAAAGTCTGTTTCTCTTTCTCTCTCTCTCTCTCTCTCTCTCTCTCACACACACACACACACACACACACAAGAGTGTGTGTGCGCACTAACTTGGATCAGGCAATCAGGACCTGGAGAAAATTTTGAAAAACATGACCCTGACTGTTAGACCTTAAAGAATTAGCAAAAGGAGAAAAGATGAAAATATGCAGTTGAAGAACTTTCTTGACTTAACAAATGCAAAGAATGTAACAGTCTAACAATGATTTAACGCACCATTAAGACTGAACAACCTGGGTGTTCTTTCTTCTGCAAAATGAAAAAAATGTTAACCTTGAAACCACTCTCCTCATAATACTATAGTTTTCCTTATGGCTCACATGTACAAATTCTCTTTTATGCTAGCACTGTTGGGCACACATACAGCCAGCTCTCAGCAAAACTGCAAAGTCTCCCAGGTCTGTCTTCCACCTCTGTAGTTTCCCACTGTGTGAACAGTGATTTGAATGGTCTTCGAAGCAAGTATCTTCATAGAAGTCCTGCTTCTACCACTTAGGAACAAGTGTTAACAAGAACAATATGCTTAACACTGTTTCTTTAACAGTACATTCAAGTAACAGCGTCTACCTCACAGGACTGCTGAAAGAATTAAATGAAATAATTTATGTAAAGCACTTAGTATAATGCCTGATACATAAAATAGGTACTCAACCCAAAATAATAGCTCAGGTTTATTAAATACTTATTACAAGCCAAATGCTATGTCTTGTTAGTTCTTACTGTTTCTTCTGCTCCCTGTCACTCTGGGTGGGTGTCCTTCGTCTCCTTGCCCTTACCTCCACCAGCCCCTTCCCTATTCCCCCTCTCTGCCTTTTCAGGATGAAAATGGCTTCCTCAAGACATCTGAGAGGAACTTCTCTGCTGGTTCAGTGGCTAAGACTCTGCACTCCCAATGCAGGGAGCACTGGATCCCATATGCTACAACTAAGTTTGCAGGCCGAAACGAAGATTTGGCACAGCCAAATTAATTACCTTTTAAAAAGACATTTTTAACTTGAAGGCTAATTTACAGAGGTCTATTGAATCAGTTGTAAATCAGCATTTTAGGCTTAAAAAATATCTTTCAAATTTTTTATGAAATAAAAATTACCTATTATTTAAAATCTGAGGCAACTGGGGGCAATTAAGAAGATTTGGCAATAGGGACCCTACCAATGGCCTTTGGAATCCCACTATCCCAACAATTCTCATCTTATTATGCTTAAAATACTTTTAAATATTAGACAGTTCAGCAACACACTTGAAGAAATTAAATCAATTCCAAATAACTGTTGAATGATAATTACTAAAAGGAAAGCATCTCTCCTATGACGTTCATGATTGTGACTCTCTTAACTGGCTGTCCTTTAGCTCTAGGTTCAAGTTTGAGATAAATTTCTTACTACCAAGCTTGAGATAAATTTCTACTTGGTCTACCCTGACCAAGTACCTGAAAGTTCTGAGAGATACGTGACCTTTCTTTGGAAGTTATACTATCCTTGTACCTGACTTGGGTCACACAATGAGCTCAGAACTCAAACTGGATCTGATGGGCCTCTGGTATCACTATGACAACTGGGTGATGATGTAACTATTTCACACTTACCAACGTTTGGCTGTGTGTCCGTAAAGGAATGCGGGGCTAGTGTCATGGCTGAGCACAGCTGTATTGGTCCAAGGCTGGGTCTGATGACATAAGGATCAGCGATCAGAGCTGGGTGCCTGGGTGGGTCTCTGTGTCCTCTCTCCTCACTTCTCTGCACCCCTCCCTCCCCATCACATTGCTCTTAGACATCCAGATACTGAAGATCCAGAAGCTCTCCCTTCAAGGCCTCCTTCCTGCCTGCCTCACACCCAGCATCCTTAGTCACATCTCCCCTCCCTCCTTCCTGGCCAGGGCAGAATCCAGAGCCCAGAGCTTCTGCTCCCACAAACCCTTCTGCCACCAAGATGTTCAGCACAGGCAATGGGAACCTGGGTCTAGATAGAGGGAGACAGGAAATGACCATAACACAGGAGCTAGAGCCTTTGGAGAATAAGATGCAAGCCTTTTGTCTTTCAGTATGTCCCAAGAGTCCAAAATGCCAGTGCCACCTTCAGCTTCATTAGGGAAATGTAGCCTTCAGAGTTGGAGAAGGCAATGGCAACCCACTCCAGTACTCTTGCCTGCAGAATCCCAGGGACAGAGGAGCCTGGTGGGCTGCAGTCCATGGGGTCGCTAAGAGTCAGACACTACTGAAGCGACTTAGCAGCAGCAGCAACCGCCTTCAGAGTAAGGGGAGGTGTACCCATGCGCCACTGTACTCTGCAGAGCCAGCCCAGCCAGACTGCTTCTCTCTGCTCTGGGTCCCACCAGTCACATTTTGAGGAGGACTTTGATAAGTTGCAGCACAACCTGTGAAAGGTGACCAGGAAGGAAGGGCTCTGGAAGCCCTATTATAATGTTATGTGTGCAGTTGAGCTCAGTTGCTTCAGTCGTGTCCGACTCTTTGCAACCCCATGGACTGTAGCCCACCAGGCTCCTCTGTCCATGAGATTATCCTGGCAAGAAGTCTGGAGTGGGTTGCTATCTCCTCCTCCAGAGGAAGTTCCTAACCCGGGGATCACACACGTATCTCCTTCAGCTCCTGCACTGGCAGGTAGATTCTTCACCAGTGAGCCTCCTGGGGAGTCCATTGTAATGTTATACTGTTTTATCAATAGCTGTTGAAGAAAATGGGAATGTTTAACCTAAAAGAAACAGAAGACTATGCCAGTGAATATGATCATGTGGTGAGAGTACTAGTCCTTTTTCATTATTTATTGAGATCCTACTTTGGACCAAACATGGTCCAAATCAAGAACTGATGTGTGTGCATTTATGGAAGCAGAACTTGATTCAGATAAGGAAGAGCCTTCTAACTGGGTGGTCCATCAGGGAAGTGTCTGCCTTGGGAAGTAGCCTTGAGTCCACCCATGCCTCTCCTTTCACTCTGGGGAGCTGGGCTGGACACTCGGAGAGCTACTGAGAGATCCTCCTCTTCTCTCAGCACCACAGCCTGGAGCCTCTGCTTAGCTCATTGCTTCCTCTTCCCCACCCCACTGAGTGCTCCAGAGCAAAGGTAATGCCTGATGCAACATCTGGAATCAAGAGTACTGCTTAACTCACTCTGGAAAGGAAAAGATGGGAAGAGCCGACTCATTGGAAAAGACCCTGATGCCGGGAAGGATTGAGGGCAGGAGGAAAAGGGGGTGGCAGAGGATGAGATGGTTGGATGGCATCATTGACTCAGTGGACATGAGTTTGAGCAAACTCCAGGAGACAGTGAAGGACAGGGAGTCCTGGCGTGCTGCAGAATATGGGGTCGCAAAGAGTCGGACACAAATTAGCAACTGAACAACAGGAGAAAATGGCTTTGAAAAGGAAGAGTTTTCATCATTGCCTCCTTCCCCACATCCAGGAGTAGAGAGGAGGTAAGTAAGCTACACACTTGGCCCACACTTGAAGCTTCATTCTCACTGCCAATCTTACCAGTGCTGAGGGTCCTTCAGGCAGTCCTGAGTGTTGACCAGACCCCATCCCAGTAGGTAACTGGAGTTGTGTACAATTTTTTTTCTATAAGCAGAGGAGTCAGTGGTCTTCCAGAAGGCACTGAAGTGGCCTTAGGTAAACAACTGTCGAGGCAAGCAGTTGCTTTTTTTTTTTTTTCTGGTGATGTCCTAAAACTGCCTCACCTCTTGATATGCAGAATTGGTCTCTGGGAAGGAGGAGTGATTTAAGGTCAGTGACCCCCACAGCCTCTGCCTGGTTCAGTATTAAGGTCATGAGAGGCCAGCCATGGCTGGGAGCCTCCAAAGGGAAGGCACAACGACAGCAGAGAAGATGGCATCGTGGCCACACCTGGAGCTGGGCAGGGGCAGCTGCACGCACACCCAGGGCAGGGCTCGACAGTTTGGATTCCAACCTCAGGAGGCTGGCTGCCCCTGGGAAGCTGCGGGGAAGAGAACCATGGAGCTGGGAGCTGAGGGCTGTCGTGTTGAAACTGTGGGTGATCAGGGTGTAATCCTGTAATCCGAAATGTAACAGCAGAAATGACTTGACGCGAACATCAGATACCTCAAACACTTAGCTGTTTCTCTGTCCTATATAACCTGGTTGTTATATCCTCTTTTGGCTTCTGCTTTAGCCACCATGTGGAAGAACTAGTCAGAACGTGAGGAGAACAGACATGGTCACAAGGCCCAGGGTTATCTCCGTCCCATCACTTGGTGACGGGGAGCCTGAACCCATTCTCCACTTCTCCAACCTTCTCCACTCAGCCTGTAAAAGAGGCTGGTGGTGTTGGTCCCCAGTTCTACTGGACTCTAAAGTTCCATAGCTCATTGGATAAGATTTGTTAACAGAAAGACGTAGGGCCCTTTCCTAACCTGCGACTTGTCTATAATTTGGACTACTCATACCAACCTGTCAGGAATATTTTTGACTGTGCCATGTGAAAGTAAAGGACAGGGTGAGTTCCCAGGGGGTGGGGGCTTGGCTGCATGTGGTTTTAGACCTCAGTGGACTTGTTAAAGTGCCAAAATGAGTTTGCAAAGAGTATGTATGTATATGTTTAATTGCTAAGTCATGTCTGACTCTTTGCAACCCTATGGACTGTAGCCCGCCAGGCTCCTCTGTCCATGGGATTTCTCAGGCAAGCATACTGAAGTGGGTTGCCTTTTCTCTCTCCAAGGGATCTCCCTGATCCAGGAATCAAACCCACATCTCCAGCACTGGCAGGCGGATTATTTAACCCTGAGCCTTAGTTTCTCCACATCAAATTCACCCAGTTTACATTTCTTAAGTTGGGAAGGCTGTAGAAGAGGAACGAGCATTTTAAAATCACCTTTCTGCCTCCGCCCCATCCTTTCCTCCTCTGTGTCCCTGCTCCCTTACTCACCCTTTTCTTTCCTTGACCATGAATCCAAAATATACTTGGTCGCCAGGACAAAGTCACTAACAGGACCCATGTTCAAGTACTTGTCTATTCTGCAGAGATCTGCCATAATCTTCTGAGGATATAAGCACAGCAAACACGGTTGAAACAGCCACCTTTCTCCCCTCTTGCTTGCTAACAGAGGCCAGTGTGTTAAACCTGTCCACGTCCTCCACAGACTGGTGCTCCCGGAAGCCTGGCGTCAGCCCACCCCCACCGGGGTCTCGGCCACTGGATCACAGGGTGGATCCCAGGTCAGCCACCACGGCACCTTCGAGTTGTCAGAAACACACCTTCTATATCCACCTCAAGCTTCCTGATGGAAACTCAGGCACTGGGGGCTGGGCATCCTGCGTGGTAACACACTCCACAGGTGATCTGAGGCATACAGAAGAATCACTGCTCTTAAGTCAATCTTGACCACTCTGCTCTCTTCCCTTAAAAACAGGCAAGTGATACCATCCTGGTCAGTTAAACCTGAGTGCTAGTCTGCTAGGGAAGCCTTTGAAAACAGCTACTTAGCTCCTAAAAAGATATATAAGGACATTTCTCTAGGGATTCTGTGGGCTCTGTTTTCTTAATAATACTAAAACATCATTTACATTTTTATTCTCATTCTCTTATAAACGTACACTGGTCTTCTCTAGAGGTTCCAGGAAATGTTGATTCCACAACAGATTGGGTGCCAACGCAGACATGAGAGTCCACTTGTTCTCTAATAAGAAGGACATTACAGAGATTTGTGGAAAAAAAAAAAAAGCAAATACGTAAAAATAAAACAATGTCACTCTTCCCACAAGATTTTGTTGTTGTTGTTTTGGAAAACATAATTATTTTTTCATAAAATATGTGTGATTTTTATCAACATATAAAGATGTATTGTTAAGAACTAAGAAATGATTTTTAAATTCCCATTTTAAGTTGTATAAATGGTAATAGAGGTGGTTCAGTGGTAAAGAATCCACCTGCCAATGCAGGAGATGTGGGTTTGATCCCTGAGTCAGAAAGATTCCCCTGGAGAAGGAAATGGCAACTCCCTCCAGTATTCTTGCCTGGAAAATCCCTTGGACAGAGGAGCCTAGCAGGCTACAGTCCACGGGTTGGCAAGGAGTGAGACATGATTGAGTGACTGAGCACACACACACCCACAGACATCGATAGCTCTAACCCAGATTATTTCTTTTTTTAAAGCTCTTCGGGGTCCTTAATTCTTATAAGAGGATGGAAAGGATAAATCCTGAGAAAGTCTGAGGGCTTCTCCTTGGGGCGAGGATGCTGTGGCTGCTGCTGCTGCTGCCATCTTCTGACCATGAGGAGTCAGTCAAACAACCAGGAAGGCAGGGCAGAGAGAACGAGTCTGTGAGGTCGCTTTGACCCTCTGAAGCCCCAACCCTGGTATGTATTCTACAAGCTTTCACCATCTTTAAATGTCTTGCTCTCTGAGATAATAAATCCCCTTCTTGCATGAACAGTTTTCGGTTGAATTTCCTCTTACCAGCTGAAAAAAATCTTCCCAACCATAGTAATTTACATTTAGCTCTGAGGACCTCACTGACCTTTAAAAAAAAAAAATTATTATTTTTATTTTATTTTTCAGCTGTGCTGGGTCTTTGTTATTGCACGTGGGCTTTCTCTGGTTGTGGTGAGTGTGGGCTATACTCTTTGTTGCGATGTGTGGATTTCTTGTTGTAGTGGCTTCTCTTTTTGCAAAGCACAGGCTCTAGGGCATTCAGGCTTGCTTTAGTAGTTGCAGCTCCTGGGCTCTAGAGCACAAGCTCAGTAGTTGCAGTACACAGGCTTAGTTGCCCCAAGGCATGTGGGATCTTCCTGAACCAGGGATCAAACCGGTGTCCCTTGGATTCTTAACCACTGGCCTATCAGGGAACTCTGACTTCAATGACCTTTACATCCATTTTGCTCATGTTTCCTTCCATAAACAGGATCAGTGACATTATTTACCAAATGAAGACACTGAAGCCCCAAGACAGAACTTAAAAAAGAATAGAGAATAAAATGTGATAAAGCTGTCATTCATGAAGTTAACAGAAATCATCAGCACTCTAAAAAAGCAGATGCCGAAGAGACAGCCAAATCATAGTGAGAACATACGAGAACTCACACACATTTAGGAAAGCAAATCTCTTGATTAAGACTATGGACTTAAACCATTACAGTCTCTATTTTGTAAAAATAATTTTTATGTAAATGCTAGCCATTTTCAGTTTAGTTCAGTAAAAAGCTTAGATTTAAAATGGCAAATTTGGAGAATCAGAGACTGATTAAAGTGATGTTTAACAATAAGACGGATGAATACAAGTATCGCCATGCCTATATAATTAAGCATTGCTCCAATGAGAATCACTTATTAGATACTTAAGAACTTTTGTTTTCTAAAAAACTAGAGGACTTCCCTAGTATTCCAGTGGTTAAGAGTCCACCTGCCAATGCACGGGACATGGGTTCAATCCCTGGTCCAGGAAGATTCCACATGCTACGGGGCTACTAAACCCATGTGCCCCAGCTTCAGAGCCTCGGCTCTAGAGCCCGTGCTCTGCGGCAAGAGAAGCCATGGTGACAAAAGGCCCCCTCACTGCACCTGGAAAGTAACCCCCAGCCACCCCACGTAGAGACAGCCGGATGGAGCACAGCAGTGAAGACCCGGCGCAACCAAAACAAAAACTAACCTCCAAAGCTCTGAAAGATTGACGTAGTATTCACTGTTAGGCACCAGACTATAGAAGAGATTGAAATAGCAATCTTACATTGAGCATTACATTGAAATAGGTAAGTGATCCCCATTGACTATACTCCAGTAACCTTACTCACACCTGCAAAACAATGCAAGAGCTTGGGATATTGTTGCAGAGATGGCTAGTTGTCCACCAAAAGCCTTGTCCTGTGATAGGGCTGCAACGAGGAAGCCTCTGCCCAACCAGGGGCGATATTTCCCAGAACCCCGTTCTGCCTCAGTGGGGCCATATGCCTGATGCTCACCAGCAGAATGTGAGAAGTAAACATGTGTCACTTCTGGCCAAGGCGGTTAAGAAATGGGTGTGTTTCTCCATCCTCTCCCTTCCCCTGGATGCCAGCTCAACACAAAGAACGTGAGGCCCCAGGGAACAAAACCAGCAGATGGAAAGGGCCTGGATTTCTGAATCACTCACGATGGAGAGCTGATTGCCAACAAGAAATACCTGCATGGGACTGCTAAAGGAGTACAAAATAAATTTCATTTTTTAAAGCCTTTAAATACTGCAGTTAATGTTAACATTAGCTTCCCTGATGGCTCAGTGGTAAAGAATCCTCCTGCCAATGCAGAAGACCAGGGTTCAATCCCTGGGTCGGGAAGATCCCCTGGAGATGGGACTCGCAACCCACTCCAGTATTCTTGCCAGGAGAATCCCAAGGACGGAGGAGCCTGGAGGTCTACAATCCATGGGGTTGCAAAGAGTTGGACACCACTTAGTGACTAAATAACAACCATGTTAACATATAATAGATGCTGGGCTATCTTGAAGTGTTGAAGCTCTAAGTAAGCATCAGAAAAGTTTTTTACTTTAGCAGAAAAAAGAGCACATTTCATATTTACTATTGTATGCCTATCTCCAGTGCCTGGAGTGGTAGCAGGTAGGAATTACTTCAGTTCAGTCGCTCAGTCGTGTCCGAGTCTTTGTGACCCCATGGACTGCAGCACGCCAGGCTTCCCTGTCCATCACTAACTCCTGGAGCCTACTCAAACTCATGTGCATCGCATCGGTGATGCCATCCAACCATCTCATCCTCTTATGTCCCCTTCTCCTCCTGCCTTCAATCTTTCCCAGAATCAGGGTCTTTTCCAATGAGTTGGTTCTTCGCATCAGGTGGCCTAAGTATTGGGAGTTTCAGCTGTAGCATCAGTCCTTCCAAAGAATATTCAGGACTGATTTCCTTTAGGATGGACTGGTTGGATCTCCTTGCAGTCCAAGGAACTCTCAAGAGTCTTCTCCAACACCACAGTTCGAAAGCATCAATTAAAAAAAAAAGCATCAATTAAATATGTGATGAGTAATTGAACGAATGAATGAACAGATCAGTGGATGGATGGATGATGCATGAAAATATTGTGTTCATGTGGAAACTGTAATAGTTTGGAATAAAGTAGCACTAAGTATTGGTGGGGAAGGGTCACATGTTGACCAGCGTTTATTCCTGGCTATTTTGCATAAAGGACTAACTGGAGGCATTAAGGAACAAGCAGACTGGGCAGTCACTCGGCAGGCTCATGAGGTGTGGGAGAGAAGGTTCAGCTTGGAAAGGTGGTCGGACCATGAGTTCTATCTTTTTATTCTCTGATCTTTAACATGAGTGATTAGATATACTAGCCAATGATTCTACATTTATCTATTTTCATAATGAGTACTGTTTTTGATCCTTTATTATTTTAAGAAGTAAAAGTACATGAGATGAGAAATCCATATCTTTCAATGGTTTTCATCACATCCCAAAGTAATCACTGTAACTTAAGTACATGTGGTAATAGGCAAGCTACCCTACAGGAAGTCATCAGCTTCTGGTGTTCTGGCCTTGCAACCCTAAACACATACAGTGATAATAACAAACATCAATTGGCATGGCAATAAGAAAGATATTTGTTTTTGATATTAGTTTTAAGAAAAACTCATATATCTTTTTTTTTTTTTTTTTTTGGCCATGTCATACAACTTGTGGGATCTCAGTTCTCTCATCAGGGATTGAACTTAGTCCATGGGCACTGAAAGCCCAGAATCCCAACCACTAGGCCACCAGGGAACTCCTGAAAAACTTAAGTCTTACATGAACATTTTTAGAGATTAGAGAGAACATACGCATTGACATTTCTCTAAAGAAGAATTCTAAATATTATTTGTCTTAATAAGGTTAAAAGATGGAATGGGTAATTGGTTTGGAGAAATAAGACAATACAAAGTCCACAGAAGAGATAGTTTTCCTAGAAATTATTCTATTGAAAAATATATCTATGTGTTATATATGAATATAATCAATATAATGTATATTAAATATGATCATTATAACTAAATATTATATATATTTCTGTGTTAAATGGTACATACTTTCTGCTAACCTTCCAGCATCTCCTGAACAAAAGAGGAGATGCTATGGAAAGTAGACTTGTTGCTTAGCAACCTGAAATTATGAGACATATCCTCTTTCATTGCCTTGATTTTAAATCAGGCTCTTCAAGGGCAACTATGAGATAAATGAAAAAATGTGAGAACTCATAATGCTAGCACCATGCAATGAGCTTTAGGAACAAAGCTAGGCATGTTGCCACATGTTAGGATGTTGAGGTTAGTTTGGAAAATATTAATTTTACTCTGGAACACCCTCTTTTTCCTGTAGTGATCACTCTTATTTAAAAAGTCTCTTGCTAAAGTCGTAACTATCTGAAGAGTTGAATATGTTAATTAGCTTGAATGTATTCATTATTTCACAATATATAGGTATATCAAATCATCAGATTGTACACCATAAATATATACAACTCTTAACTGTCAAATATATCTCAGTAAAAACAAAAATATCTTATCTCTATAGACTACATAGGTTAAGAACAAGTCAAAATAGAATAGGAAAAATATTTTGAATTTAATAAAAATTAAAACACAGCTACAAAAAATAGCTCTTGCTGATGAAGGCATAGCTTTCCAGAGTGTTTGTGTGTGGCTTTTTTTTTTTTAATAGTAAAGGGATTGTGGAAACTTAAGGGTAAATTTAGGTCTGAGGCCAAGAAAGCCTTTGTAAAGCTTTCTATACAGTGGTCTTAAAAGAAGGAAAAGATAGATGATGGATAGATAGACAGATAGATAGATACTGTTTGTAATCTCCAAATGTGGAATGTTGTTAAAATAGGAAATTATGCTTTTTCGCCAATACAAGATAATTGCATTATTTCTCTGGTAGAAATTAAGTCTGAAATCCTAATCTAGTTCATTTATTCCAATGTATGGCTTCTAAGGAGAAAAAATATATAGTTTGTAGCAGTATTTTATTTCACTTAACATGACACAGGGAGCAATGAAGAACAAATTCTAGGGCATGGAAATCTGGATCCCCAAAGCAGAGATAAAAGCACATCTGTGCTTTTTAAAACTCTTGGTCAGGGCTCCTCCTGCTGGAATAATATTCAGTATCATGACAGCCGACTCCTGGTCAAGATTCAGATTTTTAACAAGCGTAACACAGTGTTGCATGGTCAATAAGTCACAGATTCCTTTTTTGTGGCAAGGATGGCAGGGAGAAAGATTTCGCATTAAGTGCTGACTTATTAATAAAAGGTCCCTGTCACATCTCCCGTTTGCCCTGTAATTGATGTTTACATCGGGAGTTTGGTTAACACTCGCAGAGGACTGCTGACCTGCCTGGCAGCATTCTAAGTACTTAAACATAGCTGTTCATTTCACTCTTACAACCGTGTGAGAGACGAAGCCTGTCATCGTCGTTTCACGTGTGAGGAAACTGCAAGGCGTGCGGGAATGGGTCTATTTCCTAGGCAATTTACATGTTTCAAGTTATTGGAAATGGCATTCCTAAAATTTCATTTTTCAACTTTTCATTTCTAGTATGTGGGAAAAAATGATTTTTGCTTATTCATCTAGCATCCTATGACTGCTTCTTTATTAGTTATCTTTTTTTAGTATCTCATAGAGTTTTCAACATACATAATCATGTTGTTTGTGAATACAACAGTTTTACTTATTCCTTTACAGTCTGCATGCCTATGATTTCTTTTCCTTGACTAATTGCTTCAGCTAAAGTTTCCAGTATAATGTTGGGTAGGAATGGTAAAGGGGCTTCCCTGGTGGCTCAGTGGTAAAGAATCTGCCTGCAGTGCAGGAGATGGGGGTTTGATCTCTGGGTGGGGAAGATCCCCTGAAGAAGGAAATGGCAACCCATTCCAGTGTTCTTGCCTGGAAAACCCCATGCACAGAGACCCTGGTGGGCTACAGTTCATGGGGTTGCCAAAGAGTCAGACACGAACAACTAAAAACAACAAGGAATTGTAAAAGTGGATATTCTTGCTTGTTCCCAATTTTAGGGTGGAACTATTCAGTCTTTGCTATTATATGTGAATTGTAGTTATTTCAATAGATGCACTTATCATATTGAGGATGTTCCCATATTTTCCTAGTTTGTGGAGAGTTTTATGATGAATGAGTGTTAAATTTTATCAAATATCTTTTTGCATATATTTAGTGCTCATATGGTTTTTCTCCTGTATTGTTAATGCAGTGAGTTATAAATTACACTGACTTATTTTCATTTTTGTTAGTTCCCCAACCAGGGATCGAAGCTGGGCCCCAGCAATAAAAGCACAGAGTCCTAACCACTGGACCACCAGGGAATTCCCAACACTGACTGATTTTCAAGTATTGTTCAGTTGGTCATGATGTATTATTCTTGTTTTATATTACTGGTATTCAGTTGCTCAGTCATATCCAATTCTTTGCAACCCCATGGACTGCAGCATGTCAGGCTTCCCTGTCCATCACCAACTTCCAGAGCTTGCTCAAACTCATGTCCATCAAGTCGGTGATGCCATCCAACCATCTCATCCTCTTATGTCCCCTTCTCCTCCCACCTTCAATCTTTCCCAGTATCAGGGTCTTTTCAAATGAATCAGTTCTTTTCATCAGGTGGCCAAAGTATTGGAGTTTCAGCATCAGTCCTTCCAATGAATATTCAGGACTGATTTCCTTTAGGATGGACTGGTTGGATCTCCATGCAGTCCAAGGGACTCTCAAGAGTTTTCTCCAACACTACAGTTCAAAAGCATCAATTCTTTGGCACTCAGCTTTCTTTATGGTCCAACTCTCAAATCCATACATGATTACTGGAAAAACCATAGCTTTGATTAGATGGACCTTTATTGGCAAACTAATGTCTCTCCTTTTCAATATGCTGTCTAGGTTGGCCATAGTTTTTCCTCCAAGGAACAAGTGTCTTTTAATTACATGGCTGCAGTCACCATCTGCAGTGATTTTGGAGCACCCCCCCCCCCAAAAAAATAATTCTGTCATTGTTTCAATTGTTTCCCCATTTGTTTGCCGTGAAGTGATTGGACTGGATGCCATGATCTTAGTTTTCTGAATGTTGAGTTTTAAGTCAACCTTTTCACTCTCCTCTTTCACTTTCATCAAGAGGCTCTTTAGTTCTTCTTCACTTTCTGCCTTAAGTGTGGTGTCATCTGCCTATCTGAGGTTATTGATATTTCTCCTGGAAATCTTGATTCCAGCTTGTGCTTCATCCAACCCAGCATTTTGCATGATGTACTCTGCATATAAGTTAAATAATCAGGATGACAACACACAGCCTTATCCAATTTGGAACCAGTCTGTTGTTCCATATCCAGTTTTAACTGTTGGTTCTTGATCTGCATACAGATTTCTCAAAAGGCAGGTCAGGTGGTTTGGTATTCCCATCTCTTGAAGTTTGTTGTGATCCATAGAGCCAAAGGCTTTGGCATAGTCAATAAAGCAGAAGTAGATGCTTTTCTGGAACTCTCTTGCTTTTTTGTGATCCAGTGGATGTTGGCAATTTGATCTCTGGTTCCTCTGCCTTTTCTAAAACCAGCTTGAACATCTGGAAGTTCATGGTTCAAGTACTGTTGAAGCCTGGCTTGGAGAATTTTGAGCATTACTTCACTATCATGTGAGATGAGTGCAATGGTATGGTAGTTTGAACATTATTGGTGTTATTCTGTATATACTTCTTTTATACATATATCCTTTATATATGGTGGTGGTGGTTTTGTCATGTCTGACTCTAGGAACCCCATGGAATGTACCTGCCAGGCTCCTCTCTCCATGGGACTTTCCAGGCAAGAATACTGGAGTGAATTGTCATTTCCTTCTCCAGGGGATTGCTCCGTCCCAGGGATCAAACCCGGGTCTCCTGTATTGCAGGTGCATTCTTTACCACTGAGTCATCTGGAAAGCCTCCATCCTTTATACACACACACACACACACACACACACACATGTGTATCCTCTTCCCCGAACTGCAGATCTATGTGCTTTAAGTTAAGTAATAGCCTGCTGCTCACTTTGGGGCTGCTGGAGGGCCCTCTTTTTCCTTAAGTCCTGTTCCTGGGTCTCTGTGTTTAGGAGGTCTCTTCATCCTGCTGCCCTGGCCCAGTTTCTCAGAAGGCCACTACACTCACCTGGAGATGACCAGAGGGCTTGCTTTCTGCCCTCCTGCCTGCCCCCAGCCTTTGGAGGGTCACAGGAGTGTACCGTGTACAGGCCCAGATGCTTCAGCAGGATCTTTCTGTTTCCTGCCTTGCCCCCAGCCTCCAGCTTCTTGCCCTTGGGCACCTTGGTGATGGCCTGTAGATGGGCACAGACTTGATGGGTGACTGGAGTTCAGTCCATCATGCCAGCCCACACATGGCCATCAAAGTTTGTTAAAAGTTTGGTGACTTCTCCATCTATGGCAGATTCTTCCTGCTCTTGTCACTATGCAGAGAGTGAAAGTGGTCGTAGGTCTCTTCTGTCCTCAGAAGGGCGCATCATTTTCTGGAATTTAGTTCCTTTAGGTTTCTTTGTGACCTCAGCTGCCTGATGAGTTTATAAAACGCATGATTTTTTTTTTTAACTTTAGCTCCCTTCTCCTCATTGTTAGAATGATGTTGTCTTACAACTTTTACTAAACAGAACTAGAAGTTAACACATGTTTCTAATCTTGAAATTTTGTTTGATCTGAAAAGTCTTTGTGACCCTATAGACTAGCTCTCCAGGCTCCTCTGTCTTTGGGATTCTCCAGGCAAGAATACTAGAGCGGGTTGCCGTTTCCTTCTCCAGGGGATCTTCCCGACCCAGAGATCAAACGCAAGCCTCCCGCATTGCAGACAGATTCTTTACCATCTGAGCCACCAGGGAAGCCCATATTTCTCATTTAATACATATATATGTGTGTACATATAATACTTAGATGAAAACTTTTCGCACGAAAGAATCTTCTGTTAAAATACAAGTAGTCCATGGTCCTACCTCCTTATCCAAACTTTCCACATCATTAGACACCACTGGAGGAGCAAAGGGATGTACTCACTGGAGCAGGGGCATGAAAATGAGGCCAAGGTCCAGGGACCCCTGCGTGTGAAACCAATGATACCACGAGAGTAGTGAGGTGAGGGAAGCAAGCTGTAGGCTCTTGTGTTATTGTCCAAGACTCTGATTCCTCCATAAACTCCTATCTCTGTATGCCACTCCTGATTGAGAATACAGGATTCAACTGCTGGCAACACCTTTGGTTCTGTGCCCTGAACTGGTGTCACTCCACGTTGATTTGTTCTCTTTTGTGGCTAAATGTAAAATGTATACTGCATATCTTCATCTCTCCTGCTTTTTTTGGGTTAAAATATGTTGATGACTTTTTCCATCTGTCTCCATATTTACAGCTCACACTACTTATCATTCCCATGGACAACAATAATTTATCAAATCTTTGTTTTTGCTCAACATGAAAGGATTAAAATAGAAATGAACAGTTTAAAAAGACACTTAGTTTTCAGTCAATATGAGAGACAATATTATAAAATGCATGCATGCTCAGTTGCTTCTGACTCTTTGCAACCCCGTGGACTGTATAGTCAGCCAGTCTCTTCTGTCCATGGAATTTTCCAGGCAAGAATACTGGAGTAGGTTGCCATTGCCTACTCCAGGGGATATTCCCAACCCAGGGATTGAACCTGTGTCTCCTGCATTGGTAGGTGGATTCTTTACCATTGTGCCACCTGGGAGGCCCTTATTAGAAAATAAGTTCTTCCAAATGTATCAGAAAAACATTAAGACCCCTGGAAGATAAATAAGGCAAAGGACATGTGAGATAATTAGTAAGAAAGAATAGTGAAAGCTGTAGCTACCTCCTATACAAATGTCCAAATTTCTATCACGACCCTATTTTTTTTTCCTTGCTAATTGCATGGACTCAACTTCTATACTCTAAAATCAAACAATGCTCTTCCTTGACCCTTCTTCTCTTGCTTGTCTTGGTGAATGGGTCGACCAGTACCCTCTCTCTCCTCCCAAACATAACCACTTACTAGTTCCTGTCAACTCAACCTGCTAGATACCTTTGTTTTTCTATTTTCCATCCCTATTGCAACCTCAGTAGTTGAGACCCCCTCATTTTTCTCCTGGTTATGTTGAGACAACTTCTTACCCAGATTTCTGCCTTTGGTCCACCCTCACTCCAGTTCAAACTCCTGCCCATCATTCCCTTGAGCCTTCTAAATAGATACCAGATGTTCATTTATCAGAATAAATGAAGACAAATCATGAAATTGTTTTACTTAAAACTTTTCCATGGCTTCTCATTGACTCTGTGATGAAATTCAGATACCCCATCAGAAAACTACCAAGTTCTATGGGATCTGCTCTCCTGCAGATCAAATCCATGTACCCTGCATTGGCACGTGGACTTCCATCCACTGTACCACCAGGGACATCCTTCCCTCCTCTTTCATGTGGCATGTTACAAATACTTACGTTTATGATACTTATCATGTTGACATCTCCTTCCTGCCCTGGAATCTGAGCACTGTGGCCGCAAGGATTTTGTGTTTATCTCCCCAAACCCTAACCCTTATCTAATACAGTTGCATAATGAAATGAAGACGTTCTGGCCAGTGTTCTGTGGACATTGCTGATGGACTCTCACTTGTTGCCATCATTTTGTTGCTGTTCAGTCGCTCAGTCGTGTCCAACTCTTTGTGACCCCCATGGACTGTAGCACGCCAGGCTTCCTTTATTATCTCCTGGAGTTTGCTCAAACTCATGTGCCAATTTTAGAAACATATATCAAGGACCATAAAAATATTGATATTAAGTCAGTGAATCTATATGTAGGAATGTTTCTTAAGGAAATAATCCAAAATCCTCTGTACAAGTTATTCATCATTATATTACTTAAGATAATAAAAATACTGGAAACCACCTAAATTCCAGCAGTAGGAAAATGGATGAGTAAAAACAGCTAAGTAAATGACATAATATTAAGACAAAGTGCAGTCATCAAAATTTGTGATTTTTTAAGTCAACATTGGGCAACATAGAAAACTATCACAACACCACCAGATACTACAATTAGAGTCACCCCAGGACCTAGCTAAGACTAGGTTTGCTTCTGGGATTGCCTACAACAGGCAGAACTAGCAACTTGAGTAACCTGAGCCCAGAATGAAATGCCTTAAAGGGAGATGAAAGTTGGAAGCCAGAGAAACCAGGCACAGTTGTTAAGTTCAAAAAGAACAACTCTATCTTGAAACAGAGGATCAGTGGTTGTAAAAAAGGCAGGGTGGGTAAAACCGGAAGAAGAGTTTGGGTACTTGCTGTGAAGGCTGTTGGTCTTCTGAGCCCCCAAAGTTGAAATGACTTAAAGCACAGAGTCAAGGAAAAAGAAATGAAGTAAGGTAATACGTACATAAGGGAAAATGGATTCATATTCCATCCTCTGGACTCAAGGCAGGGAGGGAATGATTCTGGACTAGACCCTTTAAAGAACGTAGAGTTCGTGGTGAACTGGGTTCTGAATTAAGCCAAGTGCTGGTTCTCCCCAGCTCTGCAGGTCTTATGAGGCCTGGGCTATTGGGGACAAGCATGTCGGCAACCAGGAGGTGTGAGTGTCATAAGGTGGGATGGGAGCCGAAGTTGTTGACTGCCTGGAATGTTTCACTGGGCCAGGGGACATCCACGGAACTGTGGAACACACCACAGACTTGCCTGAAATACAATCAAATTCTGATTTTGGGGTGAGGATGGTGAGGTGGTGGCTAATACTTTTAAAATTTTTCTGTAATATGATATATAGCTTTTAAAAGGACAAAGTTAACATTTAAAAATAAGAAGTGGACATGTGATTATTCTGGACGCAATAATCACAGGCTGAGTCCTATCACAAAGTAGTGTAAGATCAGCAAATGAAGTAGCTTACCTGACTGGCATAGCCCGAGGGGACTCCTGTGATCTGTGGGCAGCAGCCAGCCACCCTGCCACTCTGTCGCCTTGCCAGTTCTTTTCTGAGCGGTGGGTTTCCAGGTCACTGCTCCCTGTGACATCTAGCCAAAAGGGTGAGTGAGGGCTAAAGTCCTATATTAGGACAGGCGTCTTTTTCTTCAGGCAAAGGCCTTGACCAGTAGCAAAGCCAGTACCTGCCTCTTTTTTCTGAGTCACACAAAGGCACTGGGCAGGGCAGCTCTGCGCTTCCCATCTGTAAAGTGGGATATGTCAGAATTTGTTTTTTTTTTTTTTTAACTAACAGAACTTTGACCCTATTTCTTATGCAGGAATGAGACAGGTTTTATTTTGGTGAAGGTGTCTTTGCCCTTGTCTGGACTGGGTGGCATTATGAAGCTTCTTCATGCAACACCAGAACCATCTCATGGTCTTTAACCCCCAGGTTTCTCCTGGGAATTGGGAGAGTGTGGGGTCACAACTTGTAAGGTATTGGGATGAATAACAGCCTTAGAATAAGTGCTGGGAAGACCCTCATCTCATCTCTTAGTTGGCTACCCCTCTGGCTCTCCAAGCCCTGAATCCTCTCTCCGTGGTCCCAGAGTGGTTCCTCCACAGCAGTTCTTCTCCATCTTTAACAGACATTAAGAATCATCTTGGAAACTCGTCAATGTGTGACTCTGATTCAGCAAGTTTGGAGTGGGTTCCCGGGTGAGGTTGATGCTGCCAGTCTGTGCACCACCTGGGTCATCATGGCTCCCAGACTCCTGTGGCAGAGGCTGGGAAGGAATGGGGACACCCCCAAATCTGGTTATGGGAGGAAGAGGGTACTTCCCCCATGGACCCTCTGCTTTCAGAGCGGACTGTGGACTCTTGTCTGGGGCATCCTAGAACACAGCGTAGCAGCCGCCCAAGCCTGGCTTTCCAGGGAGGAACAGGCCTCTGTGGTAGTGATTCTGAGGCTTCAGACTTCACAACGAGGGAAGAGGGTGCAGAAGCAGAGGGAGAGAGAAAGTATTCAGCTTATCAAATTGAGGTCACGGAGTGGGGGGTGGGGGGCGGGCTTTGGAAGTGCTGAGGATTCCTAGGAGGGGCTACTTGCCTGGAGACCACAAGAGGGCAAAGGACCAGACATTCCCTGTCCTTGAGAAGTAACTATTTTAAAATAACCCCACTGCCTAAATTCTTGTGCATTTGGAAGCCCTTCTACAGGGAGGGCCTTTCGACCTGGCAATGTGTGGATCTCAAGATCAGCTAGCTGTTAGTATACATATGGAATTTAGAAAGATGGTAACGATAACCCTATATGCAAAACAGAAAAAGAGACACAGAAGTACAGAACAGACTTTTGAACTCTATGGGAGAAGGTGAGGGTGGGATGTTTCGAAAGAACAGCATGTATATCATCTATGGTGAAACAGATCACCAGCCCAGGTTGGATGCATGAGACAAGTGCTCGGGCCTGGTGCACTGGGAAGACCCAGAGGGATTGGGTGGAGAGGGAGGTGGGAGGGGGGATCAGGATGGGGAATACGTGTAACTCTATGGCTGATTCATATCAATGTATGACAAAACCCACTGAAATGTTGGGAAGTAATTAGCCTCCAACTAATAAAAAATAAAAATAAATAAAAAATTATAATAAAAAAGAAAGATCAGCTGTTAGTCTCCCAAGGTGATAGAAATATAAATGAAAATAAACAAATGGGACCTAATGAAACTTACAAGCTTTTGCACAGCAAACAAAACCATAAAAAACAAAACAAAAAGACAACCTGAAGAATGGGAGAAAGCATTTGCAAATGATGTAAAAGGCAAGGGTTTAATCTCCAAAATATATAAACAGCACATACAACTCAACAAGAACAAAAAACAACCTAATCAAAAAGTGGCAGAGGACCTTAATAGACATTTCTCCAAAGAAGACATGCCAATGTCCAGGAAACACATGAAAAGATGCTCAACATCACTAATTATGAGACAAATGTAAATCAAAACTACAGTGAGGTACCACCTCATACCAGTCAGAATGGCCATCATTAAAGAGTCTACATATAAATGCTGGAGAGGATGTGGAGAAAAGGCAACCTTTCCTACACTGTGGGTGCGAATCTAAGTTGGTGCAGTCATTGTGGAAAAGTGTGGAGGTTCCTCAGAAAACTAAAAATAGAACTACCATATGACCCAGCAATCTACTTCTGGGCACACACCTGGACAAAACTATAATTCAGAAAGACACATGCACCTTTATGTTCAGAGCAGAACTATTCACAATAGCCAACAACACATGGAAACAACTTAAATGTCCACAGACAGATGAACGGGTAAAAAAGATGCTGTACATATACATGATGGAATACTACTCAGCCATGAAAAAGAAATAATGCCATTTGCAGCTCCATGGATGCGACTAGAGATTATCATATGAAGTCAGACAGAGAAATCCATGATATTACTTATATGTGGATTCTAAAATATGGCACAAATGAACCTATCTCAAAACAGAAGCAGACTCACAGACACAGAGAACAGACTTGTGGCTGCCAAGGAGGCAGGGGACTGGGAGGGATGGGCTGGGAGTTCAGGGTTAGTAGATGCAAACTATTACATTTAGAATGGATAAACAGCAAGGTCCCACTGTCTAGCACAGGGAACTAGATCCAATCTCCTGGGATAAACCATAACGCAGAAAAGAATATAAAAATAAAGAATGTATATATGTGTATGACTGAGTCACTTCGCAGTAAAGCAGAAATTAGCACAACACTGTAAATCAACTATACTTCAATAAAAAAATAAAAATAAATCTAAGGAAAATAAAAAGATCAGCTGTTAAAACTAATATTAAACTTGTCTGAAGAGTTAATGTGTTAAGTTGCTTTTGTTCTTCTCACCCAAATAAAAGTGTCATGTGAGGAAATAACACACTATATTCTTTTGGGATGGTAGGATAAAGAGTCACTAAACAGAATAAACTTCCATTTTTCCTACAAACTTTATTAAGTACCTAATCAGACCTAATCTGTTTTTGGGGGTGGGGGAGGCAAATGTGAGATCTTAGTTCCCTGGGGGATTGAACTTGTGCCCCCTGCATTGGGAGTATGGAGTTCTTAACCACTGGACCTCCAGGGAAGTCCCCTAATAAGGGTTTTAAAAAGAAAATATCATTAAGATCTACAAAGGATTCACAGTTTCGCACATTCCTTTTTCATTAAATTATTCTCTCTGCATCAATCCTAGAGGAAATCAACCCTGAATATTTTGGAAGGACTGATCCTGCAGCTGAAGCTCCAATACTCTGGCCACCTGATGGGAAGAGCCGACTCACTGGAAAAAACCCTGCTGCTGGGAAAGATTGAGGGCAGGAGGAAAAGGGGGCGGCAGAGGATGAGATGGTTGGATGGCATCATTGATTCAAGGGACATGAGTTTGAGGAAGCTCTGGGAGATGGTGAAGGACAGGGAAGCCTGGTGTGCTGCAGTCCACAGGGTCACAGTCAGACGGGACTGAGCGACTGAACAACAACTCTGCATTCATCCATCCTAAGGATATCATTTAGAAAATTATAAGACTTTTTATCTTGCTGTGTTAATATTTTTGACCTGACCTGCTTAATTATCATCGAATACTGTCTTTGCCAGCTTCTGCTAGCCTTCTACATTCATTTCAGAATTTCCAATACTGATAAATAAAGCAAAATATCAGTTTTTACAGAGGAAGAGTGAGTACCCTTTATTTGATTTTTAATTGAATGATTCTTATAAATTCTATAATGCTTTACAATTTTCAAGTTTGGCATACACAATTTTAGATAATCCCATAACCTTTTCCCCCACCCCTTTATTGCCCCTCTTTCTTCTCCCCACTGTTAACTACTAGTTTGTTTTATACTATCTGTGAGTCTTTTTTGTTTTATTCACTCTTTGTTGTATTTTTTAGATTCCACATATCATACAGTATTTGTCTTTCTCTGACTTCTTAACATAATGCCCTTTATGTCCATCCATGTTGCTGCAAATGGCAGTTCCCTTCTCTTTTATGGCTGAAGAGTATTCCATCCACATCTTCTCTCCATTCCTCCATAGGTGGACACTTAGGTTGCTTCCATATCTTGACAATTATAAATAATGCTGCTATAAACATTGGGGTGCATGTGTCTTTCAGATAGTGAGGTTTTTTTCAGATGTTTACCCAGGAGTGGAATTGCTGGGTCATATGGTAGACTGTCTTTCACAGTGGCTGCACCAATTTACATCCCCACCAACAGTGTATGAGGCTTTCTTGCCAACATTTTTCAGTGTTCTCTCATTCTTTTTGAGAATGGTCATTCTGATAGTTGTGATACCTCACTGTGGTTTTGATTTGCATTTCCCTGATGATGAGTGATGTTGAGCATCTTTTCATGTGCCTGTTGGCCTTAGCGTTTCCTCTTTGGAGAAATGATTGTTCAGTTCTTCTGCCCATTTTTTGTGTTTTTTTTTTATGTTGAGTCGTATGAACTGTATATATAGGTTGAGTATTAATCCCTTGGGGCTTCCCTGGTGGCTCAGACGGTAAACAAGGTAAAGAGTCTGCCTATAATGCAGACTTGGCTTTGACCCCCGTGTTGAGAAGGTCCCCTGCAAAAGGGTGTGGCAACCCATTCCAGTATTCTTCCTGGAGAATTCCATGGACAGAGGAGCCTGGCAGGCTCCATGGGGTTGCAAAGAGTGGGACACAACTGAGCAACTAACACCCACACGCCTTAATCCCTTATTGGTCATATCATTTTAAAATACCTTCTCTCTTTCAGTAAGTTGTCTTTTTGTTTTGTTGATGGTTTCCTTTGCTTTGCAAAAGCTTTCAGGTTAAATTAGGTCCCATTTATTTTTGTTTGTTTCCTTTGCTTTAGGAGATGGATCCAGAAACTATTGCTGTGGTTAGTCAGGTAGTGTTTTTCCTCTAGGAGTTATATAGCGTCTGGTCTTACATCCTCATAAAATTTTACTGTTCATAAAATGCTAGAACATTATTATACTAAATATGTTCTAAAATACATTGTGTGAATATTTGTTCATTATTAAAGACAGTTAGTTTTGCCATATCCGTCTATCAGGTATCTTGGATGGACGGGCAGGAACCTTACAGCTATGGGCCACCACCCTCCTTCCCTCTGGAAGTCAGGAGACAGAAGCAGAGAAACTTGGTCCTTAACTAGAAGCTGTGCCTGGAGAGGGACTGGAAGGTCTCTAGTTTTAGCTTTTGTGAAGCCCAACTACATCCCCATCCTTGGGTTTTGCGAGATTCAGCTTGACAATAAATTCCTCCTTTTTTGCTTACCCTGACAGAAGTGTGCATGCGTGCTAAGTCACTTCAGTCATGTCCAACTCTTTGCCTGTCTGTGGACTGTAGCCCAGGCTCCTCTGTCCTTGGGATTCTCCAGACAAGAATACTGGAGTGGGTTGCTATGTCCTTCTCCAGGGGATCTCCCCAACCCAGGGATTGAACCCAAGTCTGTTATATCTCCAGCATCGGCAGGTGGGTTCTTTAACAATAGTGCCACTTGGCACACCCGTATTTCTGTTTATTAGAACTAAGAGAGAATAGATTTGTCTGCTGGTGAGGGAACTGCCAAATTACTCAGTGCTTATTATGTGTCATGCAATGTAGCAATGCATGCTTTATCTTATTTAATCCTTAGAAACAACGCCGTGAGGGAGGCATTATCATGATTATTATTACCTGCATTTTATGGATAAAAACATCAAAATTTAGTAAAGTTTAGTAATTTGTTCCAAATCACTATCTATTATGTAACAAAACTGAGATTCAAACACAGAATTGCTGATACAAAAATCTACGCTATTAACCATTATGCTATATTATTTATTGAAACACATATAGGTGTATTATGTACTAGAACAAAGTATTTGCATTTAAAAACTTTTAATGAAAATCTTCAGGGATACACAAGAGCAGAAAAATCAGTGTAAGAAGCCCCAGTGACCCACAGCCCAGCTTCCATGTTTATCACCATTTTGCCAATCTTGGCTCATCTACCCCTCCCACCCCCACCTTCTAACTATGGTTAACACATTGCAATCTTACATTAATATGGTACATTTGTCACAGCCGAAAAATCAAGACTGGTGCATTTTATTAACTGAACTGCAGGCCTTACCCAGATTTTCCTAGTTTTTACCCGATGTCCCTTTCCTGCGTCTCAATCCCATCGGGGTACAGCTTCACCGCAGCACTGTTCAGTCGAGGTGTCTCCTTAGTCTCTTCCGCTTTGTATGCTTCTCCGTCTTGCCTTGTTTTTCTCGGCCTAGATGATTTTGAGGCGCGTTGGTCAAGTACTTTGTAGAATTCCCTTAAATTTGTGTTTGATGCATTTCTCATGGTAAGACAGGGTGGTTACAGTTTTTCAGGAAGAAAATCAGAGGTGAAGTGCCTGTCTCATCACATATAGGGTACCTGGTCTCAACATGAGTTATTTCTTATTTAATCCTGACCACCTGGCTAAAGCAGTAGTTTCCAGATTTCGTCATTGGACAGTTACTTTTTCACTCTGTACAAACTTATTCTTTGGAAGCAAGTCACTAAGTATGATCCACACTCAGGATAGGGGACTTAGTGTCACCTGGACTGGCCACAAATTTGGAATTCTTCTGTAAGCAATACCGCAGGAGATTTAAAAATATTCCATTCTTTTTTGCCAGTAAGTGGTCTAGGGATGGGCCTGTGTGACGATTCTAGAAAAGATTTTTCTTCCTGATGAAAAGAAACAATTACACCAGGAGGAAGCTTCTTCTTGTCTTCTCTGCAGCAAGTGGAGCCTTCCTTTCCTTGGTTGGACCAATGCTGTGAGCATGTAACCCTTGGAGTGACAGTCACTATCTTGGGGCCATGAGGCGATGGGATGGCCAGAGTTAGAAGAGGGTTGAAGGCCTTGAAACTCTCTATGTCCAGCCTGCTTGTTATATGGGCCTAGACGTCTTTACTGTTTATGTCACCCTTAGTTGCTGTTCTGTTGTGCTTAATCGCTCAGTTGTGTCTGACTCTTTGCGACCCCATGGACTGTAGCCCGCCAGGCTCCTCTGTTCATGGGATTCTCCAGGCAAGAATATTAGAGTGGGTTGCCATGCCCTCCTCCAGGGGATCTTCCCAACCCAGGGACTGAACCCCGGTCTCCCGCATTGCAGGCAAATTCTTTACCATCTGAGCTACCAGGGAAACCCAAGAAAACTGGAGTCAGTAGCCGATCCCTTCTCCAGGGGAACATCCTCAAAAGCATTCCCAGTTGATAAAGGAAACCTCATCCAAGTTTTTTTTTTTTTTCAACTTTTTTGAAAAAAAAAGTAGCTGTCCTCGTCTAGGACATGGCACACATTTTTTAAATAAGTAAATGAAGGACTAAATTAAGATGCTATTATAACCATAAAACCATCAATGTCACTAAGACCAGATTATTTGGCAATTAGATTCTATACTTCCATTTCTTTTCTCAAGGAAATACAACAGAAGTATGTGCATTCTGCCATTGTAGAAAAAATTTATTAGTATGATTAGTTGACAGCAGCAAAAATTTTTGATGTGTATCAAGTTCAAATTGATATCTATATAATTATTTATTTTTAGGACTAATTTATTATTAAGTCTTAGGATTTATTAACCAAAATATCTCTTTGCCTTTAATTGAGGAAAATAATGGAATGCCTACGATATAGCAATGAGAATGAAAAACTATCACGCAACAGCATGGATGATTCTCACATGTATAATGCTGAGTAACAGATGTCAGACACAAACATATACACTGCATTGATTATATTGGTATAAAGTTAAAAAAACAAGCAAACTAATCTCCACTGTCCAAAGTCAGAAGAGTGTTTACCCGCGAGCAGGTGGTGACAGTAAGGTGTTTGCACGGAAGTGCTTCAGGTTGGTCATTTCTTCTTGATCATGGCGCTGGTTACAGAGGTGTGTTCAGTTTGTGGCAGCTCAGAGATGTATACATTTATGACACACACTTTTTTGTATACTTGATAGAGCTTGTTTTAAAAATTCACCCTGAAAACGTCTACTTCTAGCATCTTATTAATCAACTTTGGGAGTGGAGAAACCTCTTCAACAGTGTTTATTTACAAATAGCATAAAATGGTTCATGATTTTCAGTAAAATTTAGACTGGGGCCAACTAGCTTACTGCAGGAAGTCTCTAATTTATGAATGTAAACAGTCTTTGTATGTATAATAACTCATTCGTAATTCAGTTGTTACAAACTATTTTCCCACAGGTTTAGTGTTAGAATAACTGTTTGGGTAGAGGCCAACTGGTAATAATGAAGCTGAAAGGCTATTTCTTTCCCATTAGACAAGAGCATATAATTATCCCTGTTATACATACACAAGACTGAAACAGTTTTCAAAAATAAATATAAAAAGATAAAAACATAATTGAGATTAAATTCCACTTTAAATCCATCAGATTGGTGGTGGTTTAGTCGCTAAGTTGTGTCCGACTCTTGCAATCCCATGGACTGTAGCCCGTCAGGATCCTCTGTCCATGGGACTTTCTAAGCAAGAATACTGGAGTGGTTTGCAATTTCCTTCTCCATGGGATCTTCCAAGAGCCAGGGATCAAACCCGGGTCTCCTGCACTGCAGGCAGATTCTTTACCAACTGAGCTACCAGGGAAGCCTCCAACAGAGTAGTAAAAAAAATAAAGCACCAGCAAGGATGTAGAGACATAGGAATTTTCACATAGAGCAGTATGGTCAGTGCGCATTGTTTCAACTATTCTGGAGAATAACCTGGCAAGACTGCTTGAAGCTGAAAATGTGCCTAATCTCTGATTCAGTAACTTCATGTCTGAGAAGTAATGTAGGACACATGTGCAGGTGCAGAGGGAAGAGATATGTGTGAGAACGTATACTATAAAAAAAGATGTTTCTGCAGCATTGTCCCTAACATTTGGAAACACCTCAGTGTCCATCAAAAAAGGAATATGCATATAAATTGTACATATTCATGACTGAACAGTAAGTAAAATTATAGTGAATGAACTGAAACCATATGCGTAACATGGATCTGTTAGCTGGTTAGAATAGGAAAAAGGAGTCCAGAATGGCAGTGGCTAAAAGACAAGGAAGGGAAAAGCCCATGAAAATAGAACAAAGGAAGGTCCCAGGACCGGAGTGAGGACCTCAGATAAAACAAACAACACTCTCGGCTACCTCAATTTACATGGGGCAGGCCCAAGGGGAGGAGAAAAAACATACAAAAAGAGGAGCCACAGGGCCTGGGGTCTCTCTCTCTCCTCTTTGAGTCTTTGGGTTGGCATGCCCTCAAGCCTTGAGGATGTATTTTCCTTTATTTTCTAAATAAAAATGAGCTGTAACACGGAGCTGTAACACCGATTTGTCTGAGAGATGTGACATGCCAAAGGCTTTAACATCTGTTGCTTCAAATTTTTGTAGAACCGAGGAAATTACACACTCCCCCAACAGATCTCAACAATCACAGAATGAGACAGTCTTCTTCATGATACCATTTATATATAAAACAATAGTAGAAATATTTTATGGATATATACTAAGTAATACAAATTTTAAAAATGTAAATGATGATATATCAACTTCCTGTCGGGCTGGTATTGGGAGAGTAAAAAAAGACTGTGACTGAGGAACAGCCCACAAGGAAATTCAATTCTATTTTATTTCTTTAAAAAAGTCAGAATCAAATATGAATGTTAACATCGACTAGTACATATGTTGTTATGTGATGCAATATATTTATGTGTGTTTGAGTGAGTGAGTGAAAGTCACTCAGTATTGTCCAGCTTTTTGCAACCCCATGGACTGTACAGTCCATGGAATTCTCTAGGCCAGAATACTGGAGTGGGTAGCCTTTCCCTGCTCCAGGGGATCTTCCCAACCCAGGGATCAAACCCAGGTCTCCCGCATTGCAGGCGGATTCTTTACCAGCCGAGCCACCAGGGAAGCCCTTTTGTGTGTTTGAATGGTTTCATACAAAGGATAAAAGAAATGAGGAATTCTGAAGGAAACGTCAGGATGTGAAACTAAAAGCCTCAGCTAAGTAACACCCTGAGATGCATATTATAGGACCTATATCGTTTTTTTAGGGACAGTTAGCTAATTAGTTCTTTTTTTTTTTTTAAAGCTAATTAGTTCTTTAGCAGTATCTGCAAGGTTAAAAAATAAAACAAAGCAATAAATCGTTTAGGAGGAATGCACCTTTGCTCTTGCCAGGTAATGAGAGGTTTCTGCCCTTTTGGGTCCTCGGCTGCTGTGTGTTAAGAGCTTTGAAACTCAGCAGCCTGCCAGAAAGCAGTGCTGACATCACCTGGAAGCTTGTCAGAAACGCAGAATGTCAGGCCCCGGCCCAGACCTGCTCAATGAGAATTTGCAGTTTTATTTTTTTAACTGAAAGATAATTGCTTTACAGAATTTTGATGTTTTCTGTCAAACCTCAACATGAATCAGCCATATGTATACATATATCCCCTCCCCTTTGAACCTCCCTCCCGTCTCCCTCCCCATCCCACCCCTCTAGGTTGATACAGAGCCCCAGTTCAAGTTTCCTGAGCCACACAGCAAATTCCCACTGGCTGTCTATCTTACAGAGAATTTGCATTTTAACAAGACTGGCAGATAGCATGCTGAAGTCTGAAAAGCCCTGATATGCAAACAGCAGCCCTCGACAGCCTATCTGCCTAGATCATGACCAAAATAACTTTACGGAAAATTCTCAGAGCAGCTTTTGGACCCATCGCCTAGCATAGCCACAGTTAAAGCTTTAAACACTCAAAGAACACTTGCTTTTAGACAAAAGTAGCTTCTACTAAAATTTCCAAGATGTATTAACTGCAAATTGTAGGTGCAAATCCCGTATGATGTAATGGCTTTATAAGACTGACATAAGACTAGCTCCTCCATTCCATATCCTATAGGAAGGTCAAGATTTCTGTGATTTCTTCATGTCACGAAATGAATTTTGTTTACATGTCTCTCAAGGTGCTGCCTCTCTGCTCTCCCTGCTTTTCTAAATGAGAAGCTCAACTTCTCAACACAGTATATATCATATACACCCAGAGACCCTGTGAAAGTGCAGATGCTGTTGAGGGTTTTGGGGAGACAGAGGAGTGACTATTACAGTGATGTAAAGACGTTAAAGTTGAATACTGGTCATCGCCCTCAACAAGACGCCTCCTGAGAACTGGTATGTTGAATAGCTTAATAATTTGTTTCACTAAAAAAAACTCTGCCACATGTAAACAGTAAACAAATGACTAAAATGTCTTACAGTGAATTTATATTTAACCAATTAAGAATGCTGCATTTACTTTCCTCAATCCAACCAAAGCAACTACCATCAACGAGTAAGATTTTGCAACTACTTGGGGAATCTATCTAATTAGTGGATTTTAACAAGAGCGGATTCCTTGTTAGATAGGCCCAGTCACTCCCTTGGCAATAAAATGAAACAGCTGTGCTGGGTGATCAGCCCACTGAAAACCAAAGGAGACACAAAAACAAAACCTCCTCCCCAAAATCCCTATTGTGAACCCTGGCTGGGCTCTCAGCTGACTACATTAGAAACACCAGGGAAGGACGCCCTTTAGAACTGTTGACGTTTTGGTCCTAGGCCAGAACAGTTACATCTGAACACAGGAGCAAGAGGGAGCGCTGAGGACAAGTATCAATACTTTTATTGAAAGCTCCCATGTAATTCTAACGTGCTCAAGAAAGCAGAAGAAAAACTTTCCTCTGAAATAGAAGTTCTGCTTCATGTTTTTACCAAAAAAAGATGGTGAAAGAGTAAGTATAAAAGCAGTGTGATCCATTTTTTTGTACTCCTAGAAAAAGGTCTCCAGATTGTCACCAAAATTTTAATTGTGGTTATTCCTGAGGGCTTCCCAGGTGGTGCCAGTGGTAAAGAGCTCGCCTGCCAATGCAAGAGACTTGGGTTCCATCCCTGGGTAGGGAAGATCCCCTGGAGAAGGGAATGTCTACCCACTCCAGTATTCTCGCCTGGGAAATCCCATGGACAGAGGAGCCTGGTGGGCTAAAATCCACGGGGTTGCAGTCAGAGCCTACTGAAATGACTTAGCACACATTCCTGAGTGGTGGGATTGTGGATGAGTTATATTTTTCTTCTTTTGCTTCCCTTTTCCAGTCTACCTGTGTACTGCTCATTATAAAGGTAACTTCAATTAAAAATAAAGACTAGTGGCTCTTATCATCATTAAACAGGCTATGACAAGGAATAGCTTTAAAAGTGCAATGTAACCAAAAATCCAGTAGACAAGATGGAGTCCAGGTTGGAAGCAGTAAGAAACAGGTTTTAAATAAAGTGAAATCAAGATTAGGGACAGACTTGAAAAGCAATCCTGGAACAGAGAATAAAAAAGCAATGAAAATGATGAGAAAACTACATAAAAAGTATTAATCATGGAGAATTAATGAATAGGGGTTTCTAAAGAAAACAAACCAGAGGTATGAAAGCTGTAACAGAAAATCTGTTCATTTAAAAACTTAAACCGAATCCTCCACAAAGCAAATAAACCACCTGAATTTTCCGAGATCAGGAAGACACAGACATTCAAGGCAAAAGTGAAAAGGGATATGCACCTTGGTTAAGTTTAAAATTTCAAAGAAATAATCAACACTATAGATGAACAACAAAACAAAAACAGAAGAAGGGTGGACAAAGGGGTTGGTTAAGGATGAAAACCAGCTAGAAAAAGAACTCTGGGTGGTAAGAAAGAGATGTGTTGAAAGAAACTACTGCAATCCAGGCAGATAAAAGTTTTCAAAAGAATAAAATACAAACTGCACTCAGTAAATGTCTTGAAGGTGAGGAAAAATGACTCAAGGTTTTAATAAAAAAGAACTGTGACCCAGGAATTCTAGTAAAGACTAATGATCATTTAAGAGTGAAGGGAGATGTATAGAAAGAGTAACATGGAAAGTTGTATTACTGTATGTAAGATAGATAGCCAACGGGAATTTGCTGTATGGCTCAGGAAACTGGAACCGGGGTTTTTTGTCAACCTAGAGGGGTGGGATGGTGAGGGAGATGGGAGGGAGGTTCAAAAGGGAGGGGATATATGTATACCTATGGTTGATAGCTTAGTTGGTAAAGGATCCACCTGCAATGCAGGAGACACAGGTTCCATTCCTGGATCCAGAAGATCTGCTGGAGAAGGGATAGGCTACCCACTCCAGTATTCTTGGGCTTCCCTTGTGGCTCAACTGGTAAGGAATCCACTTGCAATGTGGGAGACCTGAGTTTGATCCCTGGGTTAAGAAGATACCCTGGAGAAGGGAAAGGCTACCCACTTCAGTATTCTGGCCTGGAGAATTCCACGGACTGTATAGGTTCCATGGGGTCGCAGAGTTGGACACAACTGAGCAACTTTCACACACACATGGCTGACTCATGTTGAGGTTTGACAGAAAACAACAAAATTCTGTAAAGCAATTATCCTCAATTAAAAAATTTAAAAAAAAAATGGAGAGAGGGATGGTTTGAGAAAAGTTAAGGATTCAGGTATTTCCTGACAAAGTTGCCCAGAGACAAACTATCTACTTAAGGTTCTTTCACAAGGAATTCCCTACCTTCCCCATCTGCTTGTTCTCACAAGATAGTGATCATGCAAAACAAAATGTGTATGTGTGTGTGCTGAAATGTCTTTTTTCCCTCTTTTCCATTCTGTCCTTCTAGACTCAAGGTAACTAAGTTTCAGAACCATCTGCTTTACGTATTTTAACTTGTAATCATCTAAACAAGTTTCGAGGATAACTTTTCCAGTTTTCACAGATGAGGGCTCAGAGGCACAGAAAAACTCAGTGACACGTATGAGATCCCAGAGCTGGAAAGCAGGGAGCTGATGTTTGGACCCAGGCAGACTGGACGCAGTCGGGCTTGTCATCACTCTTCTGTAGGGAGAACAGTGTTTTCCAAAAGCCTATTCAACAATCTAACCAGTAGACCCTCTAGTGGTGTCTCTGCTACAAATGGAGCAGGGCTGTGCATACTTAAGAATATGAATTGGCCATATTTGCAGGCTGCATCATTTCTTCATCTTTAAAACCTACCCTTTTCCTGTCTGGAAAGGTAGTTGAGAGAATGATTCCAGTAAAATCAGAAGGCGTTATGTCAGTTTTTAGTTTCTCTGGAGCTAAGAGAGGTTTAATGTGTAACTATGAAATTGAGCAAGCACATTATTTACCATCTTTCCAGAAAAGTGTACAATTAGGTCAAATCACTTCTATTATAAACGTTGTTGTTTTGTGCTCACTCAGTTGTGTCTGACCCTTTGCCGCCCCATGGACTGTAGCCCTCCAGGCTCCTTTGCCCGTGGGATTTTCCAGGAGAGCATACTAGAGTTGAGTTGGCATTTCCTACTCTAGGGGATCTTCCCGACCCAGAGACTGAACCCGTCTCCTGCGTCTCCTGCACTGGCAGGCAGATTCTTTGCCACTAGTGCCCCGTGGGAACCCCCCATAGATAATGTTAAGAACAATACAATCAATAATTTTGATTGGCACCTTTGTTGCCTATTATCAGTTAGTGTTCACCAGAACTGATTTCTCAACAAACATTTTTAAGTTAATTATTATGCTGACTTAGGATGCTTGAAATTTTATAATAATCACACTAAATTTCACAAGGAAATTGGAGTTCCAAGGAATTCAGAAGTTCTGACCTTATACAGTGTTAAAAAAGGAACTTTCTAAAGAACTTAGCATAATTCTAAAAATCAAGTTTTAGTTTTAGTACACAGGTATTTGTGACTGGTCAACTGTCTTCCATAAATTAACATATGACTTTTTTATGCAGTTAGGAAAATTTAAGTTAATATTACCTTTTTACATATTTAGGACTTTGTTAAAAAGACAGCAGTTAATTTCTCCCGTACCCAGCAGCCAACCTCTCTTGTTCTATACAACTGAAGTGTGCTAAATTGAATCATCTCAACCAGATCCCAAGCAGCAGAGCCTGGGGAAGATGTTGCCTGGATACTTCCTGTTCTCTCCTAGCTTCTCTCACCGCTGGACAAGTCAGCTCAGTGGCTGCCATGCGGTGCTCCCAACACTACACCGTCCCATCTTTCTAAGGCCGTCTGGAGAAACATACAGAACATTTGCCCTAACTCCACTTTTAAACAAATAAAAGATTTTCCTCCACTTAATACTCTTTGTAGTCACTGTCCAATAGTCTTTCTGGTGCCTTTTAAACTCTGATATTCTCAAAAAATTTTCTCTCACTTTCATGTTAAAAGGCTAATAGGAACAAAAAACCTAAGGCAAATTGACTTAGACATGCTTGAAATACAAGAGGCGTTAACATTTAAGGACAGCTGGAAATCCTAAAGGAAGGAACTGTATTCAACAAGCTGTGGCACTGGAAAAGTCAAAGTCACTCAATCGTGTCTGACTCTTTGCGATCCCAGACTGTGGCCTGCCGGGGTCCTCTGTCCATGGAATTCTTCAGGCCAGAGGACTGGAGTTGGTAGCTGTTCACTTCTCCAATGGATCTTCCCAATCCAGGGATCGAACCCAGGTCTCCCACATTGCGGGCACTCTACCATCTGAGCCATCAGGGAAGCCCAATAACTCATCAAAACTGTTTGCACTGTTAAGTGAAAATCAAAATTGGGTGGTTTGAGTTATATGGGTGGGAATCATGATAAATATGCCAATGGAAGTTTCCAGGTTTAGGAATGCATGTGCAAGTGACTCTGGTACACAGATGCTGTGAATACACACACCATAGGGAGGCAGGTGAAGTGGGCTTTAAGATTCCACCTAACATCCTGGAAGTTTTCTTTTCTCTGGAAAACTCCTGCTATATGAATCCATCCTGGTAACACCATCTTCAGGAAGGGAAGCAAAGCCTCCATCAGGGTCCTTGTTTCTGCCTCCATCAACCACAGAACTAGATGCAACAAAACTTAAATCTCATCATGCCACCTCCACCAAGACTGACTTTGCTTCTGTCTGTTCCTACCTTTCTTTCTGAGATAAGTTTAAACAGGGATTGTTATAGGGAATAAGTCCCAAGTAAAACTGACTTCTTAATAGAAGAGCACTTGCCTTAATAAGAAAATGTGACAAAGTCTGAATAAGGAATGATGAAAGTTGCAAAGCAGCACACACCTTTTCCATTTGGTTGTTTCTAATCCTCGGTGCTTCTGAAAACTGAATTTTTGGGCAATGTTACATGGTTCTCTTCCACATCTTCTTCACCAATAGAGCTGGTTGGTATGCAGATATTATTTGAAAGCACAAATATTACCAAAGTTCCCACCTTGGCATATTGATCTAGTTGAAACAAAACAAACCATACCTACTCTATCAAACCCCCAATTACTAATAGGAACAAGCAAAAATGAGTATCTAGATTATTAGATTGATGATTTAAAAGCATATTTCATTATATTCTTAATGAAATAAATTGGCATTAAAAGGTAGGAAAACCAATTACATTTATGTCTTTTTTTTTTACATTTATGTTTTAATAAAGGTAAATAAAAGCCAATTAAAATTTTTTTTTAATTCTAGGGTTATATACTGGGGGGGGGGGGACAGCACAAGAAAGTCAGTTCAGGGGCTTTTTTATGAACAAACGATACTCCTGTCTTCCCCATTAAATGCTTCTAAGCAATTCTGTAAATCAAACTGGTCACACAAGACACTGAAAGGTGACAGTCTCTCGCACTTGTTACTTTTAATTCCCGAGGGGTCAGTAGCTAATATTTTCACTTCTGGGTAAGAGAAAAGGCATTCTGGTCCATTAATTCGCCTACTCGCTCCTGGAGGACATTAACCAACTCTGCTATTACGAAGACATGAGTGTCATCAATGTCCTGAATGATGAACTTCTTCCCGAGGGCATTTGACTCGTCCAAGTACAGCAGAAACTGCTTCATGGCAGGGTCACTGTCGAGATAAAACACGTGATGAGGAGACAAGGACAGCAGAAACTGCTTCGTGGCAGGGTCACTGAGAGATAAAACATGTGACAAGGGGACACCTTGCTGTCTAGGTACACCAGAAATGAAAACTGAGCACAGAGTGTTTAAGGATGATTTTAAAAGTTGTAAAGTGTTCCCCAACCCCTCCCTTCTCTTCTCTGCCCCAAGGGTTGACGATTCACAGATGCAGCTTCATTGAGAACAGTTAGTGGAAGTTTAGAAGAGACTGACGATGAGATTTTAAATAATAATTTGTCAGTGACAAGTGAAGCAAAAAGTAAAAGCAACAGTCACAGCTCTGGCTTTGGGTTAATAGGGACCCAAAGCACGGCCCTGTTGACTGATTTTAAAAATGTCAACGACAATGTATGGCTGGTAAAAATATTCAGGTATTTTTCCGGCTTTAATTCTGAACCTCTTAAGTCTGAACTACCATTCAGAATCTTTAAAGGAAATTCTAACCAAATCTCTTTGAGCAAACTGAGCTCAAAAAAAGAGCTAAATTCAACTATTTGTGATTTTTAGCTTGGAATAAACAGGATAGCCATAAAGCAAAGAGAGAAAATTTTCTGAATTTATAGAATTGTTTTTTATAAAAACCTGAATCACAACAAAGGACATAATATAATATACAATAAAGTGTTTAGCAAAAGATAAATATAAAATTATGTCAAGTTACATACAAATTTTTTTAAATTCTTAGAGAAAACACAATCTTAGAGAAAACATAATCTCACATAATCTTTCGGGTTTTTTGACAGATGTCAACATCAATTACAAAAATGACTAATTCAAAGAGGTCAGTGTAATTTACTGAAAATCATATATATCTTATTGCTTTTAAGTACAAACATAGGTATATGTGAAGCTAACAAGTAATGGATTTCAATTACTAAATGAGTATGGTGCAAGGCATATTAACTATGAATAAAGTCAAGTCTTCCTGAAAAAATGACTGTCTTAATTACTTTCAACAACTTACCTTTAAAAATAATTAAGAATTTACTATGATCTAAAATGATGTTAAAAAATAAGCATGTTTGCCCATGTCAGAAATGACGCAGATTTTAAATTTAGCTCCTAGTATGTTTGTTACTTTAGGTTCACAATACTTAGGTTATATTTATCCACTTAAGTTTGGCAAATTCAGTTAAATTCTATAGTTGCAGTATCAGAATGACCATACTAATGTAGGATATTGATTTGCTCAGAAGTAGTAAATACACTGTCTTAAGTTTTATTCCCTCATTCAATAAAAACTTACTGAGTACCCAACATGTGTCAGTGCTATTGTGGTCTGGGGGATCCAGCAGTGAAACAAACAATAATTCAGAATCCTTTCTATCATGGAGCTTACAGTCTAGTGGTAACACTATGACAAACACACAAAAAGCAAGGAAGTGGAATAAGAAATGGCAGAGACGACAGTGGTGATGTTGGAAGTTTAAATAGGGGCCTCAGGGAAGGCTTTACTGAGCAGGTGGTATCTGAACAAATGTCAGAAGGAGGCATGGAGCGAACCATGGGGTGACGCGACACAGAACTGCCCAGGCAGAGCGAACAGCAAGGTCACAGGGCTGGAGGGGGGCAACCGGTGGGATGGAGCAGCACAAGATGAGGTCAGAGTTTTATCCTGATTCAACTTACAAACTGACTTGACTTTTAAATGTTAAGGATCATACTGACTGCAGGGCTGAGAAAAGACTGGTGGATGGTGGAAGCAAGGCTGGAAGGAGGAAGACCCTTTAGAAGGTGACTGTGGTAATCCAGACAAGACACAACAATCTGGACCTCAGTGGTAAAAGTGAGGTTGGGCAGTGGCTGAGTGCTAGACATAGGCTGAATGTAAAGCCAACGTAACTTGCTGAGACTTGACTCGAGCTTTGAGAGGAATTAAGGAGATGCCAAGACTTTTGGCCTGAGTTAATGGAGAGATGGAGCGGCCTTGCACTGAGATGAGGAGGAACACAGAAGGACAGGTGCGCAGTTAAGATCAGGAGTCCAGTTTCAGGCATATTACCTTTGAGATGTCACCCGCATGAAGCAGCTAAGCAGGAAACTGGATATACAATTCTGGATTTCAGCAGTGAAGTCGAGAATGAGGAGTTAGTCAACACTGTCTAGATGGCATTTACAGCCACGACCAAGGAGTGAGCAGAGCTAGAAAGTCCAGGCAGCAAACCCTGGACACCCCAACCCCAAAAGGTTAGGAAGGAAAGGAGAATCCAGCAAAACAGACTATAAAGTGACCACTGAGGTCGGAAGAAAACCTGAAGGGTACTTGGAAGCTATGGTAACAAAGGATATCCAGGAAGAGGACAATCAACTAGGTCAAATGCTGTTAATAGGAATAGCAAGATAAGGACTAAGAACTGACCACTGGATTCAAAAAGTTACTAGACCTTCACAAGAGCAGTTTCAAGACTATGACAACACAGGAGAGAATGTGACTGGAGTGGTTTTTAGACTGAGAGGACAGAAATCAGAAAAAATGGAACAGAGATGTATCTTCTGAGAAATTCTGCTACAAACAGCAGGAAAATCAAGTGGGAGTTGGAGAAGGATGTGAGAAGCAAGAGTGTCTGTTCCACACCCTCCACCCACCTGGGTCGGGGGCAGTATTATAAGGCAGTAGAGAAAGAAAAGTTGAGAAAGCAGGACAAAAAGAGGAAAACTGTGGAAGAGGTGTCTTTAAATAGGACAGGGAGGCTGGGATCCAGTTCCCAAGAAGGGAGGCTGGCTGGAGACGGGAGGAGACAAGTCATTCACAGTTAGCGTTGGGGGCGGGAAGAGTGTATGGGCCCAGGTTCATGTGATAAAGCCTCCTCGATGTTCTGACTGCTTCCATTTTCTCAGTGAAACAAGAAACAAAGTGACCAACTGAGGTGAGGACAGGGGTGGTTTTTGTGATAAGAGAAGGTGAAATACCACATTTCATTCATTCTAAGAAGATTTTAATTATCTCCCAAACTGGGATAGGTCTTAATTTAATGGCATGAGATTTTTAAGAGAGACACAACATACTGCTAAATTTTAAAACTGATGGACTCTTAATTTGATGAAATATAACAGCTTGACTAGGAAACTGGGAGAACAAATGAACTTAGGAATTTGCAGGTTACATTTATTTAAGTCATGAGTTTAGTAACAGTCATGAATTGGAAGTGAGACCAATCAGTATGCTCTCCAGCCATCTAGAGTTGTGGAAGTAAAGGTTCACAACAGGCGGAGAGCTGGACTGAACCGGACCTGGTGAATGTGACCGAGACAGGGCCGGGGAGCTGAGGGTCTTTAAGAGGACGAGTGAAGTGATCGAAGCGAGGCTGCGGGGCCCGTGCTGGACAGGGAGGAGCGGGGGGTCAACAGGCTGCAGGCCTGGGAGAATCAAAGGAGCCGCCAGGGAGGTCCAAAGGAGCTGTGTGTGTTAGCTGCTCAGTCGTGTCTGACTCTGCAACCCCACACACTGTAGCCCACCAGGCTCCTCTGTCCATGGGATTCTCCAGGCAAGAACACTGAAGTGGGCTTCCATTTCCTTCTCCAAAAGGAACTATAGACCTAGGGTATTAGAGGGTGTGAACTGGAAAGAGGAGGTGATGGTCTGAGGTAGGTGCCTGAAACAGAGGTTTTGAAGAGACCGAAATATTGGTAGGTGTGACAATGCAAATGAATGGCGACAGCAGGACAAGGAAAGCTCATTGGAAAAGGAGGTCAGGGAGCTGAGAGGTCATCAGGGGACTGAAATGACTACACACATGAAATCATTTAAGAATTTGTGGAGCGCTCCTGAAGAGTGACAGATTGCCTTCAAAGAAAAACCTTCAAGGAAAGACTTGGGTGTTTGTAGATGATTATAAGGGAGGATTACTGGGTGGCCTCATCAGATGTGGAACTGGGGGTTTTTCTGGAGGGGGGAGGGAGGATTTCTGGAGGTGGCAATGAGAAAGAAGGTAGATATCCATCCCATTTCTTGGCCCAAAGGTACAAGAGATATAAGAGAAAAAAAGTCAACAGAGCGGGCTCAGGGGAAAGCTAGGTTTTTATTATAACAACAACAAAAAAAAAAGGGAATTGGGGGGGAAGAAGGATGGAAAGTTGAGAGAAGAAACAGGGATCCAGGGGGTTCCTGCTCTCACTAGGTTCTAGAGGCCAAAGTGGAAAGGATGGGGTAGGGGCAAGAGGGAGGTAGAATTAACGTGCTGATAAACAGAGTCATAAGGCAGTGAATGTAAAATGAATGAAGGATGACCTGGAAATGTGTGGCGTTTTGGGTGACTGAGGGCCTAGGAATGAGTCTCAAGGCTGATAATGACATGAAAGAGGAGAGTGAAAAAGTTGGCTTAACAACATTCAGACAACTAAGATCACGGCATCTGGTCCCATCACTGCCTGTGCAGGATGGTAGAGACAACAGGGGCCTTCTAAAAATACAGAGAGGCAATGTGACGGTCACAGATTTAAGCAGATAGTGAGGATGTTAAATTTACACTTGCAGTAACCCCCTACCTTTGGCAGTTACATAGAATAAAAATTTTAAGTAAGAAATTTTTGTAAAGCAACACCATCCTGTATGTTGAAAAATCTCACTGGAGTAAACAATCCTACCAATTATTGATACCCAGTCTGTGAAATATTAAAAAAAGAGTTTAAAGAGTAATTCTAGAAAGAATCTGGCAGTAATGAAGTAGGCTGAACAGGGTTCTTTCAGATCTTACAGAAATGAAAATGGGAAGGCCCACAGGACGGGGAAACAAAGTTTCAGCTTCTCTACAACTTCTGTCCTCCTGCTCAGACCCTTTTTGAAACCTCAGCTGCTGTCTCAAGTGCTCCAAGCCTATAATGTAAAAGGAGGGTGGGTGGGAAGAGGTGGAGAAAGGAAGAGACAGGTGTGGGGAGACAGAAACCACTCCTTGGCTTCAGCGCTCTACACCCAGGCTGCTCCCTCCCGTTCCTGCGAGGAGGGACGTGCCTCTGTCTCTCTCGTGGTGACCCTGATGCCCACTTCACCCTCACGGCCTTTCCTGTCCTGAACTGCCTTAGACCCCACAAGAATCTCAGTATCTTCTACAAAAAGCACACATTCAGAGGCTTCCTAAAAAGATACACTTTAGGTGACAGGGCAGGCAATAGTTTTTTGTTAACCCTTTAAAATAATCTGTGGGTCTAAATGGAACAATGAGGAGAAATAAGGACATTACGAATACTGCTGTCCGAATTGATACGTTATCTTGTTACTGTCTGAGTGCAGTGCACTCACAGATGACACACAATTGACTAGTAACTGTTACTGGCATTAGAGACAGCAAGGGTTAAGGCGTTGTGAAGACTTTCATCTCCAGAAATTTTATAAATAAAGTACATCTACATACTTTCCATTAAATAAAAGTTGAACAAACTGAAGTGCTAGGTGACTCACATCTGTGCTTTTAACCAATAGGTCAATGTTTTCAAAATTTTTGCCATTTGCAGACTACCCCTGCCATTTTAGCCATCTCCTATTACACGTGCATTACATATTACTCAAGTGTTTTTTTTTTAACTGCCTTTAAATCAAATTAACATTTCAGCTTAACTTCAGACCTAGTACAAAATCACCAGTCATCTTGATGTTTTTTTTTCCTCTGATGAATTAAGATGGTCATAGAAAAAATATTTTTGTATATAACTAAATCACTCTGCAGTAAACCTGGAATTAACATTGTAAATCAACTGTACTCCAGTTAAAAAAAACAAAAACTACTCTGATGTAACTTACCAAAAAGGAGGCCTATTGTACAAACCTTTTCTGTACTGAAACTTGAATTCAATCTATCAAGACCCACTCTAGTTCTCACTGTAGTAGTAGAGAAGCTCTAAAGGAACACTAATAATCTGGAATTTAAAGTGAGATTATACCCCTTGATTCAATTTTATTACCAAAATTCTTTCAATAAACAAATATTTACTAAGTAGCTCTCTCTATATATATCCCAGGCATTGTTCTGAGTGCCCAAGAAACTTCAGTGAACGTGGCCTTGCTAAGAATAGAAAGCAAAGGCTCACAAAAGACATTATAAACACCGTGAAAGAATAGGACAGTGGTTAGACTGGTTTGACCTTAGTTCTGATTTGCTTCTCATATAGAATGTAGGTTTGGAAGCCAAAAGTGTAAGGACAAGACTGGCCTAATACTACCTACTTCTCCGGATTCTTTGCTCTCGTGCTGTGAACTGGCTGGAATTTGCACCTGTACTACAAATCTTCCTTGCTGAAGCACCTGCCAAACCAACTGCGATTAAGTATCACACCAGAGGTCTGCTCGAGCACCTGCAATCGGACGCAAACATGAGCTGAGCATATGCAGCTTGCTTCAGTAACTGCTGTGGTTGGCTCCATTCGGGAAACTCTTGGTGTGAGGCTGGCAGTCAACACAAAGGTGGATCCCAACAAACAGGAAGTTTTCACCAACCTCATTTTGACAAAAAAATATGAAAATCTTTAGACTCTGGTATTTGATAAGCGTTGGGAAGAAAGAAACTTATGATATTCATGTACTTTTCAATTTTTCAATTCACTGACAGTTGGGACTAAATGGTCAGTGTTATACACTATTTATTTATTTTTTTAATGTAGATCTGTACTCCAATTCACCTAAGTGCTTCATACATCTATGAATATTATGAGATGATAAACAGAAGTATACAGCTGCTGTTGTATTATGAACAGTCTTCCCTTTGGCATCAAGTATACACATGAGGGGACTGAAGGACTCTTTCGGGTACCACCATCCCAACAGGTGCACCTACTCATGAAGGAAGGGCCACTGGCCCTGGCCATGCCCTTTACGACTCCATTATTGCTTAGGCCTGGAGTCTTCTTGGAAGATCTGGATCTCTGGGAAGACAGCTGCATTTTGAAAAATCGTTCAGGCTACACTTTACGTTTCACCTTGAAGGGAAAAATTAAGTTTGGCAAGGATAGTTGTTGTTGCCTAGTCACTAAGTGGTGTCTGCCTCTTCTGACCCCTTGTCCATGGAATTTTTCAGGCAAGAATATTGGAGTGAGTTGCCATTTTCTACTCCAGGGGATCTTCCTGACCCAGGGATCGAACCTGGGTCTGTTGCGTCTCCCTTACTTGCAGGTGGGTTCTTTACCACTGAGCCACCAGGGAAGCCCCTGGCGCGGAATAGCATCCATCTGAAAAATAACATCTAGTCTTGGTGCAAAACAATTCTCCACCGTGAAACTGATTACCAAACTTCGGCTGATTAAGAGCACTGTGTTAAAATCCTTTTGTATGCACAATTCTGACTTAGTAGATTTGGGGTGAGGTCTGAAAATTTTCATTTCTAACAAGCTCCAGATGGTGCTGGTGCTGCTAGTCTGGGCAATACATGGAAAAACAAGGTGACAGAAGGCCACTAGTGCCCAGGGACAATTTCGAGGCTGATCACAAGCAAACCAGTGGGAGCTCACCCCATCAGGCAAAAAACCCTCAGTTTCTCTTACAAATTTGTGCTCTCTGTTCTTAGGGCTAAAACGGAAAGCCTACCACCAAAACTTTAATAAGTCTCCCAAAGTTTTGCTCTTTAAACTGCTTCCCAGCTATCACTAAAATATATATATGCATGTGTGTAATACAATTCCAACCATCATTCCAAAAGGACTATTTTGGAAACAAACTAAATTATTCCCAGGTTATTCTTGAATAGGTAAAAATGACAAAAAATGGATGTGGGATGGGATTAAAGAGCACAGCAAGGGCAGATGGAGAAGGCAATGGCACCCCATTCAGTACTCTTGCCTGGAAAATCCCACGGACGGAGGAGTCTGGTGGGCTACACTCCATGGTGTTGCTAAGAGTCAGACACGACTGAGCGCCTTCACTTTCACTTTTCACCTTCATGCACTGGAGAAGGAAATGGCAACCCATTCCAGTGTTCTTGCCTGGAGAATCCCAGGGATGGGGGAGCCTGGTGGGCTGCCGTCTATGGGGTCACACAGAGTCGGACATGACTGAAGTGACTTAGCAGCAGCAGCGGCAAGGACAGAAAGACGATGTGATAAAAGAGCCATCACAAATCATGAGGAAAGGAAATAAATGTTGTTGGACAATTATTCAGCTATTTGACTCCCCCCCCAAAAAAGACAGCTAATTTAATATGCCCCTCCTCTCAATAAATTCCAGACAAATGAAATGCAAAGTATCAATCAAAAGAAAAATATGAAAAAAAAAAAAAGAAAAATATGAAGACCCTAGGAGAGAGGTGAATACCGATCAAATCCAGAAGGAAGATTACATTTGGAAGAACTGGAAGAAATAAAAGGGAAAAACAGTTGAAAATGTGTGTGTGGATCCTCTGTGTTAAAAAATAACATTAAAGGACCAACCAGGAAAACGTTTTCATTAGTGACGACAAAGTAGTAAGAAAAATAAAAAACAAAAAGTGGCTCAGAAGTGTTTTCCAAAAGACAACAGCACAGTATGCTTGGAATTCTGAGATCTAGATCCATCCCTTGGCTTTCCCAAGTGAACGTTTCTCTCATTTCTAGCGTTTACTTTCATCACCAAAAAATCTAGTCTCTCATGTTAAAACAGTGAAAGAAACAAGCAGCAGAGTCCCTTAACAAATCCTTCTTCTGTTACCAGCCCATTTCTCTATCCTATTGCTTCCTGGTGGCTCAGACAGTAAAGAGCCTGCCTGCAATGCGGGAGACCTGCGTTCAATCCCTGGGTCGGGAAGATCCCCTGGAGAAGGCAATGGCAACACACTCCAGTATTCTTGCCTGGGAAATCCCATGGAGGGAGGAGCCTGGCGAGCTGCAGTCCATGGGGTTGCAGAGATTCGGACACGACTGAGGGACTTCACTTGTTCATTATCAAGACAAACAGTCTCCACTTCCTTTCCTCCCTTCCCCTTTCTGAAGTATCTATTCCACCTCTTCACTAAATTAGTGGAGCTCTGATTTAAAAAAAAAAAAAGAAAAAAAAATCAATGACGTGCAGTGTGTCTTCATCTTATTCCACCTCTCACCACCACTTAACACAGCCTACCTGCTTTAGTGAAACGTTCCCTTGGGTTCCCTCCTACTTCACTGGCTGTTTTCTTAATTGCCTTTGGTGGTCTCTCCACTCAAGCTAAATCTGCACTATCCATAAAGCAGCCTGCTAGTCATACCTCACTACTAAGCATTTGAAATGCAGCAAGCCTTTGACCTTGCTGAAAGAGTAAGGGAGACATTGGATTTTGAAGTTCTAGTGTGGAAAAAGACTTGATACGATTCTGAAGTGTTAGTGTGAAATTTGAGGATTTTGTACCTGGTCAAATACTTCAGGTATACTGATTTAAATAAATTTCACCTGTTTCATTTTACTTTTCAGTGTGGCTACTAGAAACTTTCAGACTAAATATGTGACTCATGTTATATTTCTACTGGATGGTGCTGCTTGAAATGTCAGAGTATCCGAGGGTTTGGTCTTGCTCCTCCCTGAACGGTGCCACCATAGAAACAGTATCATCATTCATATGATGGCTCACATTAGAGGTAAAGAAATGTAGACAGTAGTATTTTCAGACAATCAGGGCAGGATTCCCAGATGAAACAGAACTGTTTGGTGGGGCAAAGAAAAGCAGACACTGAACAATACTGGTCCCCAGATTTTCAAACTGGGGATAACTGAGCCCCACTTTAACTTTAAGGAGCTAGCTCTGCCCATAGCTTTTAGCTTCTCCTTTGGAATGTGTGCCTAGTTTAAGAAACCTTCAACTGGCTCTCTTGTTTTTTTCTCTTCTTTAAAGACCAAAGTTTGTGTGACTTTGGCAGGCCTTAAAATTCTAGTTAATCCCTGATGATTTGAAAATACAAGCACTGTTCCCCTAAAGAGGATTAAATTAACAAATATGCTACCTGCCACTGACCAAAACTTGTTGGAAATAACGCCAATTACATCAATTCAACAGAGATGCTGAAAACTGGCACTAAGAAAAGACTCAGCAACAAAATTTATCCCACTAGTTATTAAGTGAGAAAAACGAAGTTGAGAAAGCTCAAAGACTTGATTCATTCAGATCTTAAGAACAAAACAACTAAATGGATTTTGCAAACAGCACACATGCAAATCAAGATTCAATGTGCAAAACAAACAGACTCAATGTGTGGATTTAAAACTTAATAAGTATCAAAACTACTAACCATTCTATAAGCACTCCTTTCAAGACGTTGACCATCTTTTCCCAGTCAGAAGGTGCTGATGACTCTAAAAATGCTAACAAAAGCCTAAGGTGACAAAATACAAAGGCATTAACTTCAATATCCTTTGGTGATTCACTTCTGAACAAAGGCAAAAAATTAAATGCCAAGACTAAACATATAAGTCTATGAAAGATATAGAGCTAACATTAGGAAAACATCCTGACATTCTGATCTTTTAACAAAATTCAAACGAGTCTATCTGGGATAGTAACAATGCACAAATCTTATTTGCAAACAAATCCTATCCCCAGTCAATCCTAACGAAAGCCTAATGGGGCCTAACTCCACAGCAATGTGGCCAATCCAGGTTTCAAACACGGTCATTATTCAAAAGATTTCTTTTCCCTACCCGGAAATATGATAAAAGGTAAAACTGTCGGAGACAGGAGTCACAGAACGGTAGCTTCGCAAGGGGTCTTAAAAATTATATGGGGCTCTAACCATCTCGTTTTACAGATGAGAAGGAGCAAAGAGATTTAAGTCGCAGCTACCTGCAGAAAAAGAACAATCTGTGTCTCCGGATCTTGTTGTTACTTTGCCAAATAAAATGTGTACCCCAGTGACCTGTGCTTGAAGGCAAGGAACCCATTCAGCGCACGCCAAATTAACTTACTAAACTTCCACACCTGGGCGCTGGGCAATGATTCCCGCAAAAGAAATGCACAGTTCAAGTGCCGCGGGGCAGCCGCCCGGCCCCGTCAAAAAGAGACAGGACGGAATCCTGTATCCCCGCAACCTGAAAGACAGGTTTCTGGGACTTTCCCCTCTCCTCTTTTTTCCTTGGAAACCCACAGAGCTTCCACGCACCCCAGGCTCCCCTATGGCTCCGAGAGCCGACGCCACGCACCTTCCACCCACGGACCCCTCAGCGCCTCAGCACCGCAGCACCTCAGCACCGCAGCACCGACGATAGAGTGCGCATGCGGCTGCTACGTCATCGCGACCGCGACGGCCTCGCGGGTGAGGCGTGCCGGCGGGGAGGAGGGACGTGGGCGGGGCTTAATGGCGGGGCGGGGCGAGGTGAGGGCGGGGTTACGTGCTGCCCGCCGCCGGTGGAGGGGCGGGTACTGGGAGCTGTGGGCAGGGGCGGGCTCCCCGCGGACTCGCTTCTGCGTGAGCAGCCAGAGGGCTGTGACCGCTTCCGCGCGCCGGCAGGTAAGGAAGGGCGGGTTGGCCTCGTGGGTCGGGGGCGGATGCGGGCCTTGGCGAAGTCGGGCACTGCGGGCCGTGGGGCGGGCGGCGACGCGGCGCTGCCGGGGCGCCCCAGCGAGGGCGCGCGGCCCCTGGCTGACCCGCTGACCCGGCGCTGGGCGTGAGGTGAGGGCCTATCTCCCCGCCTCGGCAGCCCGGCTCTGCTCTCCCGGTCGCCACCCTCATCTTAATTCCAGTCCCCGGCCGCCGAGAGCACCTGCCGGTACTGTCGGCCACAGGAAGGATGGTGAAAATGAGGAGGAAACAAGTCTCCGCAGTTCAGATCGGAACCTTTCAAACCACAGCTTCTATAGCTGTCACGCGAGAGGATGAATAAAATTGAATGCTGATGGGTCCTCCGAGCCCGGAGGAAAGACCCAGAGTTCTAAAATTACTTCCTTCCCCAGATTCGGATCTGTAGTCTAATATTCTGGCCACCTGATGCGAAGAGTCCACTCATTGGAAAAGATCCTGATGCTGAGAAAGACTGGGGGCAGGAGGAGAAGGGGATCAGAGGATGAGATGGTTAGATAGCATCACCCGACCTAAAGGATATGAACTTGAGCAAACTCCGGGAGACAGTGGAAGACAGAAGAAAGAGCCTGGCGTGCTGCAGTCCATGGGGTCACAAAGAGAGTATTGGAGCTCTTTCTCTAATTGTTTTTTTACCAGTCGAGAAATAAGGTTTCTTGCTTTCTGTTACTTAGGTGAAATCGTACTTCTCCAACTGTGTGTTTGTGTGATTTAGGAACCTAGCTCTTTCATTTATTTCCCTCTTTCTTTGCTTCAAATCTTTCCTGTCCGGTTGGTTTCCATGCTGTTGTGCATGCTCACTCCTTCCCCCTCTCTAATCTGCCTCAAGTCTAGTCGTTCCTAAATATATTCTTTCTTTTTTTTTCCTTCTTGAATGCATTCTCCTCTTTCACTGTCTCATCGGTTCCATCACATCAAACCTCCATTCTTGTGCTCCGGGTGGTGGCCAGATGCCTGCACATTAATGACCTGTGAGAACTCTAAAGAATGCCTCCCAACCTGAATTACATCTCACTTCACCTTCACTTCAAAATCTGTTTTTCTTTCCATGTTTTTCCAAATCATCCAGATTTAAAATCTCCATTTTTTTTTATTCAATAAACATTTTGTGCTGTATATGTCAGACCCTATTGTAGACATTGAACTTACAGTGGTTAGCTAGCAACAAATTACAGCCTGGGAAAAGGACACTAAAAATCAGATAACTAGAAGGTTAACTGATATGGTGTGATAAAGAAGGACTGGAAGGGCGTCTTTTGTTAAGAAGTCATCAAAAATGGCCTTCAGTTTAAACAGATTTCTGAATAAAAAAGTAATTTCTACACACCAGCAATAACTGGGAATTTTAATAATAAAAAGATGCTATTCATAACAGTATTGAAAACTGAAGGTAACTGGAAATAGATCAAACTAAAGGTGATCGTCCTTTAAGGAGAAAATTATAATGCTCTATTGAAACACATAAAAGAAGACCCAAGTAAATGCAGCTATATACCATATTCATTGGAGAAGGAAATGGCAACCCATTCCAGTATTCTTGGCCTGGAGAATTCTATGGACAAAGGAGCTTGGCGGGGTACAGTCCATGGGGTTGCAAAGAGTCAGACACAACTGAGTGAGTATCACTCACTCACCATATTCATGGGGTAGGAAGACTCAGCATCATAAAGATGTCCATTTTCTCCAAATCTACAGATTTGTTGAAATTCCAATTAAATTTGGAATATGATTTTTCATGGAGCCTGATATGTTGAACCTAACATGTCTATGAAAAGACAGAGCACCCGGAATTCCTAACTCAATTTTGAAGAAAAAGTCTCTGCCTTCTAGGTATCAAAACAATATAAAGCCATAATAATCAAGACTTCTGGCTTAATTACTGGTCTTGATTTAGGGACAGGAAAGTACACCCATGGAACAGAAGAGAGAGCTTAGAAACATGCTCATTTACACACGAAAGTATACCACCAAGTAGTAGTATAAAAGCACAGTGTATTCAGGAAACGGTGCTGAGCTATGTGGTATCCATATAGATTGAAGACAACATTGGATTCCTACTTCACATCATTCACAACAGTAATTTTCAAATAGACTGAAGACCTAAGTGTGAAAAACACACCTGAAAAATATTTAGAAAAAAATATAGGAGGCTATGTTGTTTCTGGGAAAGATTTCTTTTTTGTTTCTTTGAGATAAATACATGTAACATAAAATTTACCATTTTAACCACATATAGTGTACAATTCAGGGATATTCATGTTATCATGCCTCCATTACTACTTCTTGTCTTCAGAAGCAGAATAACTTTGGCCACCTCATGCGAAGAGTTGACTCATTGGAAAAGACTCTGATGCTGGGAGGGGTTGGGGGCAGGAGGAGAAGGGGACGACAGAGAATGAGATGGTTGGATGGCATCACCGACTCTATGGACATGAGTTTGAGTAAACTCCGGGAGTTGGTGATGGACAGGGAGGCCTGGCGTGTTGCGATTCATGGTGTTGCAAAGGGTCAGACACGACTGAGCGACTGAACTGATCTGAACTAGTTAGCAATCGAACCCGAGTCTCTTATGTCTCCTACATTGGCAGGCAAGTTCTTTACCACTAGCACCACCTGCAAAGCCCCAAGCTTTATTACAAAACTGCGTTAATCAGTACTGTGTGATTTTACAGCTTCCCTGGTGACTTAGACGGTAAAGTGTCTGTCCACAACGCGGGAGACCCAGGTTCGATCCTTGGGTTGGGAAGGTCCCCTGGAGAAGGAAATGGCAACCCACTCCAGTACTCTTGCCTGGAAAATTCCATGTACTGAGGAGCCTGGTAGGCTACAGTCCATGGGGTCGCAAAGAGTCGGACACGATTGAGCGACTTCACTTCACACAAATAGATCAATGGAATGCAATGTAATACAGAAATAGGCCCATACTTATTTAATCAACTGATTTTCAACCAAGGCACAAAGTCAATTCAATGAGGATTGAGAAATGTTTCCAACAAATGATGCTGGGACTATTGGCTATTCATATAGAGGGGAAAAAAATGAACTTCAACTCCTGTCTCACCCAAATCAAAAAATTAATTTGAGATGGATCATAGGCCTTAATGTAAAAGTGAAAACCAAAAGGCCTTTTAGACAAACTCATAGAATATTTGTGACTTTCAGGTAGGCAACAAAAATTTCTTAGATAGGACATAGGATGCAACAACCATAAAAGAAAAAAAAATTTGGTTAAAGAGATGTTATGAAAATTAAATTTCTGTTCATCAGAAGGTACCTTTATAAAAATGAATAGGCAAGTCACAAACTGGAATATACTTTACATACATATGCATACATACATATGTGTGTGTTTATCTATGTGTCTATATACGCACACTGAGGAAGCCTTGCCATGGAGGTGTATTTTTTTGTTGTTGTTTGTTTGTAAGTTTAAAGGATTGGAAACAAAGTTTGGGTGGGATGCCAAAGGAAAGTGACTATGGTGCATCCAAGTCACTGGCAAGGAAGCCCTGTGTTCTGTAACATGGAGACTCAGAGGGGCCATCTTTTAAGATGTGGGCAGGTGCAGAAGTGGTACAGAGGGGTCACAAACTTTTCCTTTTTACAAATTAAGTGATTCACATTTAAAAAAAAAAGGTTGGTTAAGATTAACTTTGGTTTCTGGTCTACAATGTGGCTTTCTCTTTAATTAGAATATCCCATGGACTGGAAAAGACAAGAAAGCCCACTGATTCCTTCACAGTGTTTTGCATAGTCTGTCTGGGAAACGTTGCACTATTCTCTCTCCTCCCTTGTCTATCATTGTCTGTACTCAGTGGAATTCTTTAGCACTCTTTGGCAAGACCTGCTAGATGAGTTCCGATTTTTTCCTACAATTTGTCCTCAGACCAGCTATTCTCAACTTCTACAAGAGAGTGGGATGGGGAGGGGTGGGGAGGAACGAGTTTCTGTACATATAGTTGTCTCTATCAGTGTTACTATACATTTTGTTTTTTTAAATTACCGTTTCCTGACTCTACTGTAATTGCACCAAACGCCTGTGTCATTCTTAGAGAAGGTGTTATTGTTACAATACCCATCAGTGATAGAACAACTGTCTCATTATGGATTTCTTTCTCAGCAGAACCTTCCGTTTCCCATATACTGTATGTTATATGGAGGTCATTACTTAAGTGGTCTCTGAGTCCCACTGCCCACCTTAGGGTGGAACCAAATGTTGCTTTCCAAAGTGCAGCTCAACATGGAAACTGGTGTCCAAATCTGTTGTTCAGTCACTCAGTTGTGTCCAACTCTTTGCAACCCCATGAACTGCAGCACACGAGGCATCCTTGTCCTTCACTGTCTCCTGGAGTGTTCTCAGACTCGTGTCCGTTGAGTCAGTGATGCCATCCAACCATCTCATCCTCTGTCACCCACTTCTCCTCTTGCCCTCAATCTTTCACAGCATCAGGGTCTTTTCCAGTAAGTTGGCTCTTCACATCAGGTGGCCAAAGTATTGGAGCTTTAGCTTCAGCATCAGTCCTTTCAATGAAAATTCAGGGTGATTTCCTTTAGGATTGACTGATTTGATCTCCTTGCAGACCAAGGGACTCTCAGGAGTCTTCTCTAGCACCACAGTTCAAAAGCATCAGTTCTTCAGCACTCAGCTTTCTTTATGGTTCGACTCTCACATCCATACATGAGTATTGGAAAAACCATAGCTTTGAGTAGATGGATGTTTGTCTGCAAAGTGATGTCTCTGCTTTTTAATATGCTGTCTAGGTTTGTCATAGCTTTCCTAATAAGGAGCAAATGTCTTTTTAATTTCATGGTTGCAGTCACTATCTGCAGTGATTTTGGAGCCCAAGAAAATCTGGTACTCTTTCCACTTTTTCCCCTTCTGTTTGCCATGAAGTGGTGGGACTGGGTGCCATGATCTTAGTTTTTTGAATGTTGGGTTTTAAGGCACTTTTTCACTCCCCTCTTTCACCTTCATCATCAAGAGGCTCTTTAGTTTCTCTTCACTTTCTTCCATTAAAGTCATATCATTTGCATATCTGAGGTTGTTGATATTTCTCCCTGCAATCTTCATTCCAGTTTGTGAGTCACCTTAGCCCAGCATTTCGCATGGTATACTCTGCATATAAGTTAAATAAGCAGGGTGACGTACTTGCTTATTTAACCCTTTTAAAATAGCCTTGACGTACCTTTCCCAGTTTTGATGAAGTCAAGTGGGCCTTAGGAAACATTATTAAAAACAAAGCTTATGGAGGTGATGAAATTCCAGCTGAGCTATTTAAAATCCTGAAAGATGATGCTTTTAAAGTGCTGCAGTGAATATGCCAGCAAATTTGGAAAACTCAGCAGTGGCCACAAGACTGGTAAAGATCAATTTTCATTCCAGTCCCAAAGAAGGGCAATGCCAAAGAATATTCAGACTACCATACAATTGCACTCATTTCACATGCTAGCAAGTTGATGCTCAAAATCCTTCAAGCTAGGCTTCAGCAGTATGTGAACTGAGAACGTCCAGATGTACAAGGTGGATTTAGAAAAGGCAGAGGAACCAGAGATCAAATTGCTAACATCCACTGGATCATAGAAAAAGCAAAGAAGTTAAAAAAAAAAAAAAGAAATCTGCTTCATTGACTACACCAAAGCCTTTGACTATGTGGATCACAACAAATTGTGGAAAATTCCTAAAGAGATGGGAATACCAGACCACCTGACCTGTCTCCTGAGAAGCCTGTATGCATGACAAGAAGCGACAGTTAGAACCGGAGCTGCGTGTCTGAATCTGGGGCACAGTTTATTCACGAGGACCCAGTGGCTCCCCACAGGCAGTGTATGCTGTCTCTGGCAGCTGTCCTTTTCCCTTCACCTACAGCTGTACTGCATGATGCAGCCCCTTTTATTAATCCCGGGAAGAGTGGCTGTCACGGCACAGTGGCAGAAATTATCGTTACTGCTCAAAACATCCCATAGTCCTGGGGGGCGAGGAGGGCATGGGTTTTCCAAAGCTTCGCCTTCTGACTTTCTACCCCCCAGTATAGCGGATCACTGCTTAGATGCCAGTTTGGCTTCTGGTTGTATCAGCATGCTTAGCAAGCTCTGCTGTGTGTTTCTATCAGCCCGTTCCCAGAAGTGGTACCTGGCATTTATGCCATTATTTTCTAGGTCTGATTTGTGCGTTGACTCAAAGTGTCATTTGTCTCCTAGGCTGCTTTCTTCACTTGTCCCTTCTTCCTGAAATAGTAGCCCTGTTAATCCATCTATCTGCATTAATGGTCCCTTTTCTTCTCCATGACCGTATTCCTTGGTGGCCGTTCCTCTGTGACTCATCCCCTTTAGCCAGCCCCCAGGTCCGTCAGTATCTCTCTCTTCTCTTAGGTTTTGGCCGGTGTTGCTCAAGTCATCGGTGTTGGTTCAGTTGGGAGAGATTGGTTGGGTGCAGTTTGGGTGAAGGGTATTTTCCCAAAAGTATTAGGTGCCCCAGATCACATAGGGTGGTGCCAAGATTCAGGGTGGTTTCTGTGGTCCGTCAGGCCTCCTATAACATTCCACATCTTCTGTGGGTTTGAGCATGGCTAAACTGTCTTACTTTCCTGGTGGCTCAGACTTAAAAGCGTCTGCCTACACTGCGGGAGACCCGCGTTCAATCCCTGGGTTGGGAAGTCTCCTGGAGAGGGAAATGGCAACGCACTCCAGTATTCTTGCCTGGAAAATCCCATGGACGGAGGAGCCTGGTAGGCTATGCAGTCCATGGGGTTGCAAAGAGTCGGACATGACTGAGTGACTTCACTTTCACTTTCACACTAATTCTGATCAGGGGTTAGCAGAGGCAGGAGGTAACCTTGAGGATGGGGCCCACCTGCGAAAAGAAGGCTGGTATGTGTGAGGGCAATACTTTGGCCACCTGATGCGAAGAGCTGACTCATTGGAAAAGACCCTGATGCTGGGAAAGATTGAGGGCAGGAGGAGAAGGGGACAACAGAGGATGAGATGGTTGGATGGCGTCATTGACTTGATGGACATGAGTTTGGGTGGACTTTGGGAGTTGGTGATGGACAGGGAGGCCTGGCGTGCTGTGGTTCATGGGGTCGCAAAGAATCGGACATGACTGAGCGACTGTCTGAACTGAACTGATGTGTGAGAGCAAAGCATGACAGGAAGCACAAGTGGCAGACAGCACTTCACGTTATAACCCGGGCTCTGCAGGGATTGTCACCATCCAGTCCTCTTGACATACACCTGTTGACACACACCGACGACAAGCTCCCCCTAGCCAATTGTGGGGCAATTGCTCCAAAAAATTCGACCTTAGTCTGGGCCCTATGTAGTACCATACATTATGAAAATGGTGTACTAAAGGCTAAATCTAAATTAGAGAGTGACAGAAATGGGTGCTTCAGTTCCAGAGTAGTGTAATTATAGCGAAAGGGTAAAGCAACTTGATCTTGACCGTCAGAACTAGCTTCCAGGATCAGATAAGATAACTTTGTTCCAGCAACAGAACAGTCCTTATCTTAATATTAGGAGCCATCCTGTTTGTTCTTCCTGTTTCTTCTAAAGAGGACGTGAAGGTCTGTTAAGGGCTTTCAGCAGCAGCTTTCCCTTTCATTGTGTTGATGGCCAGGAGGGATCACTCCTTCACTTGAATGAATCCAAGGCTTAACATCTTCAAGTTTAGCAGAAGAATTAGTGCTAGCAAAACCTGATGAGGCTCCAGCCACTGGGTGGGGATTGGTTTTCTAGGAGTACTTCTTTCCAGGTTTTTCGGTTGGGGGACATCTGTATGGTATACTTCATCCTGCTTTGGTGAGAGTGATAACTTCTGTGTTTTTGGAGGAAGTACCTGGTACTAGATTTTCTGCCTGTAAGACTTCTTGTAAGGTCACTACCTGCATATCCGCTTTATAACTTCTGTAGTTCATGAAACTGCTCCTATTGGTGAAGTGTCTAACAGACTCCCATTGGAGTATTTAAAAATAATGTGGGGAAAAAAAATAATGTGGAATTAAAATAGAGGCAAAAATACCTAAAAAGATAGACCTTGGATTGGATTTAAAGCATTCTTATTTGGGAGAATTTTTGTATTGCTTAAGTTTATGTAGCATGTTAAAAATGTAGTTATTTTTTAAATGAATAGAAATAAATGATACAATTTTAAACCAGTTAAAAAGTAATAAAGAAAACTTGATTTATCCCACGTACAATACATGTAAATGGATTAAACTTATATGTTAAAAGATTTTGGAATTAAATATATATGATATCAAGATTATGAGCATGATTGGGGAAAATGATAGTTAAGCACATGTTAAAACTGGTAAGGAAATATTAATATCTTATGAAATAGAACTTAAAGCAATAAATATTAGTAGGGACAAAGAGGGATCAGATATGATGATGAAAGGGACAGGGTACTAAGGTTTTAATGGTCGTAAGTTTTTATACACCTAATGACATGTCTTTTCACATCATGACCAAAATATGACAGTATTTGTTTGGCATACTGGCGAGGGGATTCTATAGTAGAAGGTAAGACCCATGAGGGCAGGTATATATTCATTACTGTATCTCCAGTACTTAAAACAGTTCCTGGTTTATTGGTGCCCAAGTATTTGTTGAATGAATAAATAATTTAAAGAAATAATGGATAAGTCTAAGGGGAATCTGATAAATCAAGAAGCCAGTATGAGAATTTTGAAAAACCTCTCTGAGGTACTAGAAGGTCATGCAGATAAAATTTAGTAAGGCCATAGAAACTTTTTAACAACAAAATTCATGAGCTTGCTATAATAGATATACTAAATTTTGCCCATAACAAAGAATAAGTTTATATGATGCTTTTATAAGTATTGGTTGCAATTAGGTGGCAAAGCAAATCTTCGTAATTCCAAAGAATCTATGCCGTCTAGCAGAGTGAAGAGACAATCTTTAGAAATTTCGTGTTTAAAGACTGGAAACAGAACTAAACAATCCAGGTCAGATTTGGAGAAGGAAATGGCAACCCACTCCAGTGTTCTTGCCTAGAGAATTTCATGGACAGAGGAGTCTGGCAGGCCATGGTCCATGGGGTCGCAGAGAGTTGGACAAGACTGAAGGGTCTAAACACACACAGTAGAAATGTCAGGACTTGTGAAATTGAAGTAAAGCAAAACTAGAGGGGAATTTATGGTCTTAAATGCACTTATGAGACAGCAAGAAATACTCATAGTATGTTAAGTTTTGTTGAAGAAGTTAAGAAAAGGACAGGGTAAATCCAAAGAAAGAAAGAAGATAGTGAAGAGCAGAAATAGAAAACAAAATAAAACAGAGATGCTCAGCAAAACCAATAGATGAAGAAAATTAATAAATAAAATTTTCTATTAATAAATTTTTAGAAGACAACTGAAAAGTAAAAAAGAAGAAACCCAAATAATGCTAGGAACAAAAAAAGCAATTTTAGGGATAAAAAGATCATAGAAATAAGCAGGAATAGCTTTATGTTCATGATTTTGAAAACCTAAATCCCCACTTTCTTGAAAAATAGATATTATCAAGACTAATTCAATAAAAAAAATCTAAATTAGTAGTTATAGAAATGAAGTGACTCTAAAAAAGAGGCACATTAGCAACCTAATATTGACCTTGGTTAGACCCTAATTCTAGTAGTCTAGTGGTGCAAAACCAAAGTTTATGAAATAATTAAAACATTCATTGGACTTTTGATGATACTAAGGAATTTTTTTGGAGAGGGGAATAATGACGGTTAATTTTCTCAGCAGTAGCATACTATAGTATTTAAGGGTTAAATATGACATGACATCATGGAATTGCTTCAGAATAATTGAGTGTTACGGTGGTGGAGTGAATGTGGGTTACAGATGGCACTGTTCAATACTATAGCCACTAGCCATATGTGGGTAATTAAAATTTAAAAGGTGAAATGACAGTTCCTCAATCATTAGCATATTTTCACATTAGCAGTAGGAAATCTCCATCATGCAGAAGTTCTTTTGGATAGCGCAGGCATAGAGGAAAAAAGGTTGACCTTGTGTTGGTAAGTTTTGAGGCTGAGTGATGAGGGGTTCATTTTATTATTCTCTCTGCATTTGTATACATTCGAAATTTTCCATGAAATGAGGAGACAAAGAAAAACCATGCATGACCTTTGTGGAGAAAATTACAAAAGATCTAAAAGAAGAATTGAAGATATACTTTTCATGAATGGAGAGACTCCATATGATATCAGTTCAGTTCAGTTCATTCGTTCAGTTGTGTCCGACTCCTTGCGACCCCATCGACTGCAGCACGCCCGCCAGGCCCCCAAGCCCCCTGTCCATCACCAGCTCCCGGAATTTACCCAAACTCATGTCCATCGAGTCGGTGATGCCATCCAACCATCTCATCCTCCGTCATCCCCTTCTCCTCCTGCCCTCAATCTTTCCCAGCATCAAGGTCTTTTCAAATGAGTCAGCTCTTTGCATCAGGTGGTCAAAGTATTGGAGTTTCAGCTTCAGCATCAGTCCTTCCAATGAATGTTCAGGACTGATGTCCTTTAGGATGGACTGGTTGGATCTCCTTGCAGTCCAAGGGACTCTCAAGAGTCTTCTCCAACACCACAGTTCAAAAGCATCACTGCTCCCAAGTTAAGTCTGTAAATTCAATTCATTTCCATAAAAATCCCAATAGACAAGATAATTGTGAAAAGAATGGGGGCGAGGTGCTTACTAGAAACTATCAAGGCTTATTTTAAAGGTATAGAAATTAAGAAAGGCATTGTATCGCTGATGCAGAGTTAGACAAATATACCAGTGGAACAAAACTTTCCAGAAATGGACCCTAGGTGGATTAGACCTCGGTGTAGGGAGGAGTCATTTCTAATCAGTGCGGAAACTATGTTTTGGTAATAAATGGTCTTGGGATATTTGGGAATATGGTAATTTGACTTTGGACATGGGTGTTTGTGGTGCTTCTGAGTGGAAATGTGAATTAGGCAGCTGAATATGTGTGTGAGGCTTAGCAGAGAGACTTGAATTAGTTATAGAAGTTTGGGAATCATAAGCTTACAGGTAAAACTTTTTGATGAAAGCACTGAAATTACTTAGCACGGGAAGATAGCATGAGGGAAAAAGAGGACCGTAGGTGGAACCCACTGCAGCACTAAGGGTTAAGGACTGGGTGGTGGTGCTGGTGGTAGAGAACCCGCCTGCCGGTGCTGGAGATGTAAGAGCCTCAGGTTCGATCCCTGGGTTGGGAAGATCCCCTGGAGGAGGGCATGGCAACCCACTCCAGTGTTCTTGCCTGGAGAATCCCAAGAACAGAGGGGCCTGGTGGGCTGCAGTCCATGGGGTCGCAAAGAGTCGGACACGACTGAAGCGATGTAGCATGCATGCACACACAGAGGCAGCAGAGCCAGCTGTAAGCTCATTGAGGGCACATCTCAGGTTTCCATCCTGGCAGGTGGTAGGTGCTCAGTAAGTTTTTGTCAAGTGAGTAATGGGATGGAGCGGCCAGAAATATGAGAATCAGACGAGAAGACCCGGTGTCCCAGTAGCTAGAGGAGAGAGGGAGAGGGCAGTCAAATGCTTCAGACAAAGACTGGAAGATCATGACTGAAAAGTGACTTTTGCAGCAAAGATGTCACTCACTGGTGACCATGGGAAGGGCTACCCTAGTGTTGCAGGAAGACACACTGGGGAAAGAATCTTAAGAAGTGCAGGTGACAGATGTGCAGTTGGTAAGAGAAGTGGTAGCGGATTGGAGGTCGGGTCGTGGCTTGGCAGAGTATGTGAATGTTTAGAGCAGTCATTGTGGGGATGAAGAACTTCCACCACTCGAGGAGGTAAGAGAAGTGGTGGAGGGCACTGGGTAGACTGGGGGTTTACTTCCTCCCCCCCCCCCAGGTATTTGTTCATTTTTGTGTTTTGATGGGAGAACACTGGACATCCAGTATTTCGAGGGAAGGAGCAGAGGAGCTGAAGAGTGTGTGAAGATAAAGCAGAGAAAGCTAATGAATGGATCAAGGTCCCTGTGGAAGTGAAAGAGATGAGAACATAGATGGTACATTTCCCTGAGAAAGGATGAGACCTTTTCCTCAGAAATAGGAAAAAGTCCTATTTGATAAAAGTCCATTTGGAGTCTGGAAAAGGTGATGCAGGTAAAGACATGAAAACCAGCCAGGGTAGATTTCCTGTGATGCTATGAAGCTTAGGCTTGGGGGTGCCTTAACCACATGGGCACTTTTCAGTACTCAGAATTAGTAGGAGCTGTCATGTCTTAGGGAGGGAGGAACATCAGAGTATAATCCCGAGGCATTTCTTTGTAAGCCCTTCTGACAGATTACCTAATGAAACCCCAGAAGAAAGCTGTCAACATTTCTAAGACTGCAGGAATTTATTGTGGTATCTTTTCTCGTTCTAAATCACTTTCATTTTGGTACCTAATTTGATATTTATGGTTTTGTGTGTAGTTTGTTTTTTTTTTTTAAGGAAATTCCCCCTACCTCACTATCTGAATACAGTTTGTTTCCCTTAATACCTCACTCGATCCCTGCTTGTAGATGTGGGGGCAGAAGTTGAAGGAATTCATCAGCTTCATTTTCTGAGCGAAGTGAGAGCCAAGTCATTTGAAAGGGATGAGGGGAGGGTAGGACACCTGGCAGAGCTCGTGGATATTTAGAGCAGTTGTTGTGAGGGTAAGAAGAGAAACGATTAGGGACAGCAGAGGTCATTCTGGGAGCCCACTCCCGGCTTATCTGTGTCCCCTGTCCCCCGTTTTGGCTGTCCAAGCGTTGGAACACAGAAAACACGTTTCACGTTGGGGCTGCAGGATAGTACTACTAGAAAGAGGAGGGCTCTGGTGGGCTTCCCTGTGGCTCAGCTGGTAAAGAATCCACCTGTGATGCAGGAGACCTGGGTTCGATCACTGGGTTGGGAAGATCGTCTGGAGAAGGGAAAGGCTACCCACTCCAGTATTCTGGCCTGGAGAATTCCATGGACTGTATAGTCCATGGGGTCACAGAGTCAGACATGACTGAGCGACTTTTCAATCACTCACTCACTCACTGGTGTGTTGAGGGAGCAGGTGGAGAGAGAGGGTGAAGTGATGCACCCCAGAATCAAGGCTGAGTTGGGAAGGAAGTGGAACCACGAGACGGCTGCTCACTCCCAGGAAAGCAAGGATGGAAGATTTGTTGAGGCTGGAGAGCAGTGAACTGGAAGTAGTCGAGATGCTGAGAGAGTTTAATGTTAATTAGATATGGAGCAATTTATTCTAGAAAAAGCTGAAAGGGCCAGTGTTGGCATTTGAGGAAATCTAGAGGGAAATAAGATGAAGTAGATTTCTGCTGTACTCAGATATATTTAGGATGTGGTGGGAGGGGAACCTGCTCGGGTGTGTGTGTGTGTTGTGAAGGTTTTTGGGAAGTGACAGCAACTCTTTAAACAAGTGAGAAAATAAGAAACAGTGACCTTTAAAACAGTGATCTTTACAAGTTTACCTGTTGCTTAAACAGTGCTTGGTCATCAGTTGATGTACTAGAGTCACAAGAAAATTTTTTAAGCTTTTTATTTTGTGTTATTCCTAACAGATTTTCTTACACATGTACACCAAGCATTCGTTAGATTATTTTCTCCCTAATCTCTGTAAAGCTGCCAGATGTTTTTACTGTATTAAAATAAACCAAAGACCATTTCTCACAAGTTCCTCAAGGCATCTTCTTTCTTTTCTCTTATTCCAAAAGAAAAAAGAAGAAATGTTTCATCCGGAGACAGCCTGATTCTAGAATACTGAGGTGTTCTAAAAACCATCACATCATATTTAGATCATCTTCACTTAGTTGGTTAAATCGTTGCATGAAAGGTGAGTGATTAGATAGTTGAGCAGCATCTTCTTTGTCAGGATGCCAATAAGTAACAATTAAGTTTCAAAGATTTTAAACAATATTGGGTTCCACCTTAAAGGATTTGGAGAAAAGCTAAACACTTCCATGGGTCCTAAGTATATCTTCCATTCAGAATGCTTTTCACTTCTGTAGGGACTTCACAGTCACCAAAGATAAATATAAATTGCTGCTGCTGCTGCTAAGTCGCTTCAATCGTGTCCGACTCTGTGCGACCCCACAGACGGCAGCCCACCAGGCTCCCCCGTCCCTGGGATTCTCCAGGCAAGAACACTGGAGTGGGTTGCCATTTCCTTCTCCTATATGTATATATATCAAAGGGATTTAAAGTTTTTTGACACCTATATTGATATTCTCAATAACCTCTTTTCCTATTTCCTACTAATCATTGTTCACAATTGGATACAGTTTGAAGAATAATCATCAAGGTACCAGCAAAATACTATTCTAATAAGTCTGCTTTAAATTTTTAAGGGAGAAATTTTGTTTTAATTGAAAAGTTTTTTTTTCCAAGTCTTGAAACATCTAACTCTGTGGTCAATCTACTGTGATTGTGACATGTTCTTTTTTTTTTTTTCCATTGTATGATTCCAATTGTAATAGCATTTTGTAAGTGACAAAACTATAGAGATAGTAAAAAGGTCCATGTTTGCCAGGGTTTAGAGGAGGGTAGAGGGAAGGGATGAATATATAATACACAGTCAATTTTTAGAGCAGTGGAAATATTCTGTAATGATGTGTTCTTTTAGTTAAAAGAAATATTTTTAATTACATGCTAAATTAAATCTGTTACAATTGTTCTAAATGCACAGAATGTCCCTGGCTGCTTATTGTGTCATCTGCTGTAGAAGAATGGGAACCTCGACTCCTCCGCCAAAAAGCAGCACATACTGGAGAGATATCAGTGAGTACAGTTTAAACGACGGTATTTTCTTACAGAAACAGTGATAGAATTGTGGTTAAGTTTCTAGGGTGGTCCGCAAAAACTTTTTTAATTAGTGATAAATCTCAAATTTATTTATAACTTTTCTGTACTAATGGTTCACCCCAAATTTGTAGGCCCAGAGACATGCATACTCCTTTTTCTTGGGAATTTCCTCTTCCCTTTGTTCCCGTCAGGTTCTTACGCATCCTTGTCAATTCAAGTCTCACTGCATTCTTCAGCAGCTATTTACTAAGCTCCTATAAAACTGGTGCCAGGCCCGTGTGTTAGGTTCTGGTAATTCAATGGAGAGCCAGGAAGATGTTTCGCTTGCCCTCTAAGATCTTAAGATCTAGTACCAATCTACTGTCTTTATTTGTAAATATTTATGTTATTACTAATCTTCATTTGTAAAATGAGAATATTGCCTAGGCCATCCTTCATTCATTCTGCTATGTGCTGGGTACTATTACTAGGCCCCGAGGGTACAGTGTGGAATAAGACAAAGTCTGTCCTCATGGAGCTTCCTTTTGGCCTTTAAGAGAGATCAGTTCTTAGGATAGATCCTTTTCATCTAGAAAATTCTGTGATTTTGTATTTTAAAAATACAAAAAAGAGTGGAACAGAGAAGGAAACTTTTCTCCTCTCATCATTTCTAGCAGAACAAACTCAAGAGTAGTGAATATACTTTAGGGTAGCAGATTAGGCTGTGAGTCTGCATTCTGTTTCCAGGGCTTAGTGAAAAATAAACATCCTAGTATGAAGAAACAGGTGGTAGCAGTATAGGAGGAAACAAACTCGCTGCTCCTTGGGAAGTCCAGGAAGCCGTCTTGGAATAAAGAAGACTTCCTGGAAATGTCCTCTTTCCTGTTCTGGAACCGTAGGTTCTAGAATTTGGGTAGAATGTCCATCTCCCTGGGCTGATATGTGGGGAAGTCAGTGGAGAGTTCCTTAACCCTCAGTAGGGAGGAGAAATGTTTTCTTGGCAGCATTAGTTGAAGATCTGAACAAAACCCTGAACAAAGCTTCTATACATCCAACAAATTATAGATTGACATTGACTTTTTTTCCCTTTCTTTTTGAAGGAAATATAATAAAGTTTACTGGATCACTTATTTTAGGGTAAGTGTCAACTGTGAAATAGTAATTGACTTCATTATACTACTGTTTGAGAGCTCAGTGGAAGTAATTTACAGGTAGCATAGGGGTAGTGAAAGGGTATAGATTTTAGAATCTGTGAACATGTGGATTCATCACTGGTTCTGTCACTTAAATGTTGTCTTGACCCAGTTACTTTAAGCCCTGAAGAGTGTTTTCTCTTGGATGTAGTAGATTTGGGAATTCTGTCCCCTGGCACAGTTGCTCTGAGGAAAGCAAGTACAGAGCAGGCACTCACTGATCAGCTTTCACATACCTAAAATCACATCTTGTGTTAGGTTATGAAGAGGTTCAAGAAAGCTGAAATCAACTATAGTCAAAATTATTTTTGAAAGTCCTTTGAGTCACCATAAAGCTGTTATGAAAGGAATTGAGGTTGACTGAGAAAACCACTAGATTGACCCTCCAATTTCATGCTATTTCAGAGGCACATGTTTAATGAATGGAGTGATTTTCTTCCAAAGGTTGTTATTTTTCATTCTCTTTTCTTCTTTTTGGAGAGGAGAGATGGATATATATTAAGTGTATGTCCAATGCTGCTCTAGTGTTTCTGTTAATAATATTCTTTTTCATTAGTGTAAATATGAAGTCAAATCTTAGATGCTAAAATGATAAAGTAGATATATTTGCCATTTTATCCAAATACATAAATTTCTCCATGACATTGTAAGGTAAGGCAGAACATATTTAGAGGATTTTTTTCCTCGGACTCATTCCAGGCAAAAGATAAATGTAGCCCAGGTTGGATGCATGAGACAAGTGCTCAGGGCTGGTGCACTGGGAAGACCCAGAGGGATGGGATGGAAAGGGAGGCGGGAGGGGGGATCGGGATGGGGAACACATGTAAATCCATGGCTGATTCATGTCAATGTATGGCAAAATCCACTACAATATTGTAAAGTAATTAGCCTCCAACTAATGAAAATAAATGGAAAAAAAAGATAACTGTATATTCTTTTCTATGATGCAGTTTTTTTGTTTATATCACAGTAAAATTCAGGAATATTGTGAAAACTCACAATTTCTAGTAAAGAATTTTGTCTTTCATGAAACATGTGATAAAAATACTGAATAGATTTGTTCGTTTTGGCTGCTCTGGTCGATTCCCCCAGAGAGGTGATGACCCTAAAGAGCTTTCTCTCCATTCTTTGGGTGCTGGCAGTGTCTGGCCTTTCTCTCTTCCTTGCTTTTGCTGTAGGGTGGGAAGCTCAGGAAAAGGCTTCATATAACTGCTGTTTCTAAGCTCTGAGTTCACAGAGTGCAGCCTTTGTGTCTGGATAAAAGGAGTGTGTAGGTCAGTCTGATTACAGGGAAAAATCCTTCACTTTAGGATATACAGCATTGTATTTCACTTAAAAAAAAAAATTCTAGTTTGCTTCCCCCCCACCTCCACTGTGCAACTTGTGGCATCTTAGTTTCCCAACCAAGGATTGAACCCGGTCCCTTGGCAGTGAAAGGGCACAGTCCTAACCACTGGGTCGTCAGAGAAGTCCTTGTATTTCACTTCTAATATTTGATTTTAGGTTTAACACTTAGAAGAAATTTTCATATGCTGGTGTTAGGAGTACAGATTGACTAATCTTTAAAAAAAACACTGGCAATATCTAGTAAAGTCGAACAATATATATATTCTTTCAGAAAGTCTGTAATTTTACTTCTAAGTATGTATCTTAGAGGAACATATGTATGTACAGAACATGAGTATGTATCTTAGAGGAACATATACACATGCATACAGTACAGATATATATGATGTATAACAGATTAATTGACTCAAAACAGAAATTTCCTAAATGCCCATCTGTGGTAGAAAGGATAAGTAAGTCATTATATAGCCACACAGTGGATGAATCACATGCCACGTGAAAATATAAATGCTTGAACTCCAGATACATGTAACAACATGGGTGAATCTCACAAGAAGAAGGCTGAACTAAAGAATACATACAGTGAGCTCCCATTCCTTTGAAATTCACAGACAGAATTAAGCCTTGTTGTTTAAAGGTTCATGTTTAGGTGATGAGCTATAAAGAATAGCAAGGCTATTATTATAATCAGAGAATAAAAATTGGCTATAGAGATGGGAGACAGGGTCAGGATCAGGGAGGGACACACTGTGGGCTTCTGGGTACTGTTAATGTTTTTTGCCTGGGAATGTAATTCAGATATTTGTTATTTGTTAAGCTGAAATGTGTATATACATTTGTATATGTATGTATAATGTATGTTATATACACATTACCATATTCATACTATGTTTCCCAATAAAAAAGAGAAGAATTTCTACAGAAAGCTTATTAAAAAAGAGTGGCTCCTGTGTTATATTTAGATTATATGTTTATGATGAATTTTTTGTTTCTTTTTAAGAGGCTCTTTATTTATTACATATGAAGTTCTGGCCTTGAAGAAGTCTTTGACATTAGATACTCAAGTGGTAGAAAGAGAAAAAATGAAGTCATATATATATGTGCACACAGTTTCTTTAGATAAAACAGAAAATCATGGTAAGTTCATGGTAAAGTAATCCTGTCTTTGTGAACAATGGAAGCTAGTTATTGAATTTAAAAAATGAGTATTTAGGAATGTAAATTGGTACAAACGCTATGAAAAATAGTATTCAGATTCCTTAAAAAATTAAAAATAGAACTATATTAGAACCAACAATTCCATCCCTGGGTATTTATTCAAAGAAAATTCTAAAAGATTATCCACCCCTCTATTCAGTGCAGCATTATTTACGATAGCCAAGATATGAAAGCAACCTAAGTGCCCATCAGTAGATGAATGGATAAAGAAGGTGTGTGTGTGTGTATACACAATGGAATATTACTCAGCCATAAAAAGGAATGCAACCTTGCCATTTGTAACACAGACCCAGAGGGTATAATGCTGAGTGAAATAAGTCAGACAGAGAAAGACAGAATACTGTGTGATTTCATGTATATGTAGAATCTAAAAATAGAACATGAGTAAATGAAACACCTAATCATTTATACAGAGCACTTATAGGTGGTTGCCAGAAGGGTGGGGGTTGGGGAAGGAGAGAAATAGGTGAGGGAGATTGAGAGGTACAATCTTTTGGTTATAAATAGATGAATTACAGATACAAAGTGTTCAGTGTGGGGAATGTGGTCAATAATTATGCACTACTCTTGTATGGTGAGAGATGATAACTAGATTTAGCGTGCTGATCATTTTGAAATATATAGAAGTATGACATTACTTCATGTGACTGGCAGAAATTAGAACTAAAATGCTTCACAGTAAAGGAAAATTTTCTTAACTGTCTCCCAGCCATACTAACAGTATCAAACTAAAATGAAATAACTTTGTGAAGGAAAAACTTCTCCCCAACCACCCAGTTGTAAAAGTGATCAGGAGGATTAGATAAAGAACAGAGAAAAGTAGAAAAATAAAGGATATAAAAATCCATAGTTCCTGCTCCAGTGATTGTTATATTGTGATATCAACAGTCCTGGTGACTCGGTGGTAAAGAATCTGCCTGTCAATGCGGGAGACACAGGTTTGATCCCTGGGTTGGGAAGATCCCCTGGAGAAGGGAATGCAGCCTACTCCGATATTCTGCCTGGAGAACTCCATGGACAGAGGAGCCTGGCAGGCTGCAGACCATGGAGTTGCAGAGTCAGACAGGACTTAGCAACTAAACAACAAAAACAACAACAATACCAGTAACTAACACAATGTTGTAAGTCAGTTATACATCAAGAACAAACAAACTCATAGAGAAGAGATCAGATTTGTGCTTACCATTGGCAGGGCATGTGGGGGCAGGGGGAATTGGATGAAGGTGGTCAAAATGTACAAACTTCCAGTTATAAGATAAATAAGTACTTAGGGTGTAATGTACATTAATATAAATATAATTAACACTGCTGTATGTTATATATGAAAGTGGTTATAAGAGTGAATCCTTAGAATTTTCATTACAAGCAAAATTTTTTTTCCTATTTCTTTAATTTTGTGCCCATGAGATGATAGATGTTCACTAAACATTATGGTACTTGTTTCATGATGTATGTAAATCAAATCATTACGCTGTTTACTTTAAACTTATACAGACCTGTTTATCAATTGTAATTCAATAAAACTTGAAGAAAAAACTATAAAAAAAGTTTTTAAATGAATACAATATTCATAAAACAGGCTCAGCTAACTGTAAGAACAACCAGACCTGTGAGAGCCAAGTTCCTAAGGAATTAATTGAAGATCGAATTTTGGACTTCACATATTTAACCCAGATTCGCAGCTCTCCAACTAAGTCAGTTGAAGACTAGCTAACTGTTTTAGTTTAAGCTTGGAGTTCCCTGGTGGTTCAGCTGGTAAAGAATCTACCTGCAATGCGGGAGACCTGGATTCAGTCCCTGGGTTGGGAAGATTTCCCTGGAGAAGGGAAAGGCTACCCAGTCCAGTATTCTGGCCTGGAGAATTCCATGGACTGTAGAGGCCATGGGGTCACAAAGAGTTAGGCATGACTGAGCGAGTTTCACTTTCACTTGGAGCTCTTTTCTTCATGAGAACTGTCAGTTCAGAGGCTGGTCCTCAGTTTAGCAAGCATAAAAACATGATTTTTGTCACTTAGCTCAGAGGTATTTGTGCTCTAAGGCATTTATTATTCACCCTAATCTCATGGGATGGATTCATAAATATGAATACCAATTTATTTACAGAGGGGAAAAAAAAAATGTGTTCATTAAGGTTGGAAAACCTGGCTCTACTAGTCGAAACACCCCTCCTCCATATTTAGGTCAGATGAATACCCAGTTAGTAATCAGATGATTGCTTGGCGAACAGGAAATTTTAGAGCAGAGTATGTTTTCATCAGGATATGGGTAGCCTGGGAAGTCATCAGACTAGATTTATAGCTGCCTGTTGTCCATCGCCAGCCAGAAGAACCATGCCTGTGAGCACTTTGCGTACCCCGAGTCAGGCAGGTTCTGCTGCCCCCCTATCTGCAGCTGTATCTATCACCACCCTCTCTAGTCTGTGTATTGTTATTGTACTTTCCTTCTTTCAACATGCTTTCATGGTGTGTTACATCAATTATACAGCTAATTTTTATAGCATATAATTTACTTAGATAGTAAAACTGAATCTCATTAGTCATGTATCTCTAATTTTCACTCTGAGAGGGATATTTTTAAGTGACATTTTCTCAAATCTAGTTACTCCTGTGTTGTATGTGAGGATTTCTGTTAGCTTGAGTTGGTGTGTTTGCTTTTGATTTGTTTTCACCTTTTCCCTGACTAGGAAAGCAGTTTGGGGGGTGCGGGGTGGGATTTGGAGTTTGTGTTCCCATAATGGTTTTAGTTGCTTTAATAGTGACAGTAAAAAGAGAAAGATGCTATTTTACATTTTCTTTTAAAAAAATTGGAACTTAATTTATACATTTTTCTTCGGAGTATTGGAGTCTAGCATTAAGAGTACCTATTTGGTTTTATTTACGTCTGTAATCATTCTAGGAATCACCCACCAGGCAAGGAAAGAGCTTCACAAAGCAGTGAGGAAAGTGTTGGCAGCCTCAGCCAGGATGTTACGGGGTCCATTTGCTGGTGAGTTTCACATATTTAATTGAGAATCCTTATCAGTAATCTGACAGTCATTCCGTGATCAGCCTGAGATTTTTTTTTTTCCATTTTTTGTGCTAAGATTTATTATAGCTATGGAAAATTGAATAACCTTGTTCTCTTGGGCTATACTTAATTTTAAGGACTTGATGCCTTGGAAAGATTTTTCCTTCTATCTTTATGGGTGCATTATTTTTAGATAGTTGTAAATAAATATTGAGACTCTCTTGATGAATATTTCAGATTTTATTTGTTAGAAAATCATTCCCATGCTTTCTCATAATGCATCAAAAATATAGATTTCACAATTGGGCAAATCTACGTTGTGGAGCTAGCTATAAAAGCGCTGACCTGATCTCTTTAAAAAATTGGCATCTTGAAAAACAAACCTGGGAAAACTTTCTAGAATTAAGATAATAAAGAGACCTAACCAAATCCTGTTTGCTTGTTTATTTTTTTAAACAGCTCTAAAGATATTTTGAGAAAAGTTGGAGGAATTCAAGTATGGAGTTAGACTGATTTTTAGATGATCTGGAAGATTTTTGTTAGTATTCTTAGATGTTATAGTGGCATTGTGATTATATAGGAGAATGTAGGCTTATTCTTAGGAGATGCATTTAGAATTATGAAACAGTAAAATATCATTACTCCTGCAACTTTCTTTGATACAGTTTAGAAAAACAGTACATACACATCCAGGGGAATTCTCTGGCGGTCCAGTGTTTAGAACTATATGCTTTCTCTGTCAAGGGCCTGGGTTTATTAATCCCTGGTCAGGGAACTAAGATCCCACAAGCTGCTCAGCACAGCTAAAAAAAGTAAAATAAAATACACACACCATGCAGATTAAACAGCTATGGCAAAATAAGAACATTTGTTAAATCTAGCTGTGGTAAACATGTGGCTGTTAATGTATTATTTTAAATCTATCTCATATACTTGATATTTCTCATAATAAAAAATTTCTTTAGGGAAAAAGAGCCAAAAAGAAACAAAGATCTCATTGTGAAAGCCAACATAATATATAAAACAAAAGCACATACATATTATATGTAACATCGTAATATGACAGAACTGAGAACAAACCTGTCAGTCACTATCAACATCTGGAGATGGATTTAACTTCCGTATTGTAGATTTCAGATACTTAACAAATTACCGTCTTACATGTGAGGATGAAAACGTTTTAACAGTTCACATTGTCTTTTTTTGTTATCGTGAAGACACTTTTAGTACAGTCGATATAGAAGATCACGACTGCGCCGTGTGGCTGCTGCTGAGGAAGAGCCGGTCGGATGACAGGGCAGCCCGTCTGCAGGCCGTCCAGGAGATGTCGGAGGCCCATCACTGGCACGGTAAGGAGACGTCTGCGCACGCCGCACACGTCGGCCAGCCCCTCATCTCTGATGTGAAATGAAGGGCCAGAGACATCAAAGCAGGAGAATAATTCAGGAAATATTAACATGTGTAAACAATATTTTCAAAAACTTTAAAAGAAACTCTAGTTATAAAGTACAAAACCTGCTGGCCTGGTAGCCATGGGATGTTTGGTAAGAACCCCTGAAAACGGAGGTAGATATATTTGTATAAACTTTCTACCAGAATGAACTTTTTATACTTGACGGGAGAAACTCTTGACTCTGATAGGGATAGCTTAATGTGTTGGCATGTTTTTTTGTTCCTATTTAATGAGATATATTTTAGTTGCTGGCTGCACCAAAGTTACATGTGCTTTCAGTTTGACAGTCTCTGTGGCTTTAATATAATAATTAGTCAAATGTACCTAATGGCTTGTGTATATTTGTTTTTTAAGGAAGGTTTTTAATATTTAATTGTATTTAAAATTGCGAGTTCTGCAGTAAAATTACATGAGCAAGAGCTCAGATCTGCTCTGAAAATAGTACAGGGACTAAAGTACACTTTGTTAGTAGAGTCCTCTTATAAAAAGAGGAGCCTTCGCTGGTGGCTCAGACAGTACAGAATCTGCCTGCAATGCAGGGAACCTGGGCTTGATCCCTGGTTCGGGAAGATCCCCTGGAGGAGGAAATGGCAACCCACTCCAGTATTCTTGTCTGGAGTATTCCATGGACAGAGAAGCCTGGCAGACTACAGTCCATGAGGTTACAAAGAGTTGAATACAACTGAGTGACTAACACTTTCACTTTCACAAACATGTAAAAAAAAATAATGTTCTCGAAGAAAAGTTTAGTTTCAGGATAAGATCTCTGTCTCCGTACAAGTTAGTCAGTCAGTTTGACTGATTGGTGACTATAGTAATTTATAATGTAAAAATAAGGTTACTTAATCTGAGTGGTCATCTGAATTAAATTCACCCATTCCAGTCCATTTTAGTTCACTGATTCCTAAAATGTCGATGTTCACTCTTGCCATCTCCTGTTTGACCACTTCTAATTTACCTTGATTCATGGACCTAACATTCCAGGTTCCTATGCAATATTGCTCTTTACAGCATTGGACTTCACTTCCATCACCAGTCACATTCACAACTGGGTGTTGTTTTCACTTCGGCTCTGTCTCTTCATTCTCTCTGGAGTTATTTCTCCACTCTTCTCTAGTAGCATACTGGATATCTACCGACCGACCTGTGGAGTTCATCTTTCACTGTCATATCTTTTCGCCTTTTCATACTGTTCATGGGGTTTCTCAAGGCAAGAATACTGAAGTGGTTTGCCATTCCCTTCTCCAGTGGACCACGTTTTGTCAGAACTCTCCACCATGACCCGTCCATCTCGGGTGGCCGTGGTTTCATGGCTCATAGTTTCATTGAGTTAGACAAGGCTGTGGGCCATGTGATCAGTTTGATTAGTTTTCTGTGACTGTGGTTTTCATTCTGTCTGCCCTTTGACAGATAGAGGCTTATGGAAGCTTCCTGATGGGAGAGACTAACTGAGGGGGAAACTGGATCTTATCCTGATGGGCCAGGCCATGCTCAGTAAATCTTTAATCCAATTTTCTGTTGATTGATGGGCTGGGCTGTGTTCCATCCCTGTAGTTTGACCTGAGACCAAACTATGGTAATGAAAAGACACTTGCTCCTTGGAGGAAAAGCTCTGACCAGGCTAGACAGCATATTAAAAAGCAGAGACATTACTTTGTCAACAAAGGTCCATCTAGTCAAAGCTGTGGTTTTTCCAGTAGTCATGTATGGATGTGAGAGTTGGACTATAAAGAAAGCTGAGTGCCAAAGAATTGATGCTTTTGAAATGTGGGGTTGGAGAAGACTCTTAATTGAGAGTCCCTTGGACTGCAAAGAGATCCAACCAGTCCATCCTAGAGAAAATCAATCCTGAATATTCATTAGACGGACTGATGCTGAAGCTCCAGTACTTTGGCCACCTGATGCGAAGAACTGACTCATTTGAAAAGACCCTGATGCTGGGAAAGAATGAAGGCAGGAGAAGAAGGGGACGACAGAGGATGAGATGGTTGGATGGCATCACCGACTTGATGGACATGAGTTTGAGCAAGCTCCAGGAGTTGGTGATAGATAGGGAAGCCTGGTGTGCTGCAGTCCATGGGGTCGCAAAGAGTCGGACACGACTGAGTGACTGAACTGAAGTAGTTCAGTGGAGAATGTGAGTGGAGGTTTAGAATAAAAATCTGTTTCAAAATCTGCCTTCCAGGACTCTATTCAGATTTCTGCTCTGCTCTATCAGAAACATCAAAGTTGGAGCCCTGGCATGTAGATTTTGAAAAAGTTCCACACTTGATTCTGACACCCAGATTACATAGGGCTATTATTAAAAATATTGTCTCCTCCAGTGATTGCAGGTTTTTTTTTTTTTGATACATGTCTTAATCCATTTGGGATGCTGTAGCAAAATGCTATAGACTAGGTAGCTTAATTTGGGCTTCCCTGGTGGCTCAGATGGTAAAGAATATGCCTGCAATATGGGAGACCTGGGTTCCTGGTCTGGGCTGGGAAGATCCCCTGGAGACGGGAACAGCTATCCACTCCAGTATTCTGGCCTGGAGAATTCCATGGACTATATAGTCCATGGGGTTGCAAAGAGTCAGATACGACTGAGCGACTTTCACTTTTCAGGTAGCTTATAAACAACAGAAATTTATTTCTCACGGTTTTCTGGAGGCCGAGAAATACAGGATCAGGGCAGCAGACGTGGCACCCTGGTGTCCAGTAAGGATGGAGGGAGCTCTCTGGGGTCCCTTTAACAGGTGCACTAATCCCAGTCATGAGCGCTCCAAATCACCTCGCAAAGGCCCTACCTCCAAATCCCATGACATTAGGGATTAGGTTCCAACACATAAATTTAGGAGGGACACAAACATTCACTCTGTAGCAATACATAAGGAATGGAACAGTGAAATCATGAAGGCTAAACCAAAGTACTGCTATCTGGGACCTCTGATTATTCATCGGCATCATGGAATGCCAAAGCACCGTGGCAGTACCAGGGTATGATGGATCTAAATGGAACTTCAGGTTTTTGTTGATGTTGTTCAGTTGCTAAGTCACATGTGACTCTTTGCTACGCTGGACTATAGCATGCCAGGCTCCTCTGTCCTTCACTATCTCTTGGAGTTTGCTCAAACTCATGTTCATTAAATCAGTGATGCTATCTAACCATCTCATCCTCTGCCACCCCCTTCTTTCGCCTTTAGTCTTTCCTAGCATCATGGTCTTTTCCAATGAGTTGGCTCTTTGCATCAGGTGGCCAAAGTATTAGAGCTTCAACATCAGTCCTTCTAATGAATATTTAGGATTGAGTTCCTTTAGTATTGACTGGTTTGATCTCCTTGCAGGGTTTTGAGTAGTGATCAAAATAGCTTTTGAATGCTGGAATTTCTTTTTTAAAGGAGAAGAAATTAAATTGGTTATGATCTATCAGGTTTCACATTTGAGGTTTATTTTTTCAAAAAGGTTATTAGTTAGACTGTGATATGTCTAGATATGTGTTGAGAATTAGATCAGTCATTGAAATGTTGGATATTTAGCTTATTGGTATTGTAAATGTAGCAAAATTGAATTACAAACTTACAGTTTAAAAATTATGTTCTTCATTTAATCTTTGAAACAACCATATTCTAAGTAGGGTGCTAACAGCATACTTCTGCAATAGATTACCAGTACAGGATAATTGCTCAAGCCTGTGATATGAGAACTCTTACTGGTTTGGCACGAAGCAAAGAGAGTGATCTTCGGTTTTTTCTCCGCCCTCCTCCTCTGCCATCTTTAAAAGAAGTAAGTAAAAATAATCTACTGAGTGAAAAAAAGTTTAATATATCATCTTCACTTTGGGTGCAAAATAACCATTCAAAAAACAGGTTTTTGGCTGCTTCTCACAAGCAGGTTAGTTAGGGTGTAAACCTGAAATTGTAGCTTCTATTTCAAGGTTTCTTGATTCCTCAGGAGGTGCTATTTCTCCTAAATTATTTTCCTCTTTGTGGAGTTGGGAGTCTTTATACCAGAGGGTGACTTCTTAGCATTTCAGCATCCATCAGTTGGTCCTTTGTACTAAGATTGCTATAGATCAGTTTTTCCCAATCTCAACACTACTGACATTTTGGGTCAAATAATTCTTTGTTGTTGGAAGCTGTTCTGTACGTGGTGGCAGCTACTCCCTGGATGACAGTAGCATCCCCCAGTTGTAACAACCAAAAATGTCTTCAGATATTTCTAAATATTTCCTAGGGTGCAAAACAGCCCCTGGAGAACCACTGCATTTAGATACTAACGTATTACCATGTTGCTGCTCAGTCACCAAGTCATGTCCAACTCTCTGAGACCCCATGGACTGCAGCACGCCAGGCCTCTCTGTATGACTATACATGGATATTAATTGTTAACCACTAATAAAGATATTAGAGCATGTTTCTTAAGTGCTTTTCCTAGTCTTTCCTAGAAAATGAAATCTGAAAACTTTGCCATGAGTTTTTGAAAAACAGAAAAAACTATACTAGATGTAAGTTATTAGTGAAAATCAGAACAATAGGAACAAGTTGTGGATATTAAAAAGCCAGCTTTAATTAGAGAGAATGTAATAATTCATTTGAGTCAAGATGTGAAGTGGCCCATGAGCTGAAATCTTGAGCGATAAATTGCAATAGGTCTTTCTGGCTGAGGTAGCAGACTTGAAAGTGTGGAATTCAGAATTAAACGATTCTCTTTACCAGGGTGGGTGACCAGGTTCAAGACTAAAAGCACTGATTTACCTCTCCTGTTTTGTTTTGGCTTAGTTTCTTTGGGTGCTTTTCATTAAACTGAATTGTTGAGTTTAATTATGAAGAATCTTTCCCCTTTATTTCAGGATTCTTCCACTGAAGAAGAGCTCAGACACTTGCTGGCTTCTTTACCTCAAACAGACCTGGACGAGTGTATCCAGTGCTTCACAGCTTTGGCTCTGAGTGAGAGCAGTCAGAGTCTCGCTGCTCAGAAGGTTAGTTCATTCATTCATTCAGTAAATATCTTTGAGTGCCCACTTTTCTAAAATGTTGGCTAGGGGCCAGCACTTAGAGCTTTAGGGCAGTCATTCATCCAGGAACTGAATAAACTTACTACTGATTCCTGGTTGTCTGGGCTAGGTGTTCGGGGTAATGGGGAGATAGGTAATAAAGTTACAGAGTGTAAGAGGGATAGTGTGTGAGAGAGATCCAGGAGCCCATCACTCTTTGTAAGAGGCCATGTTCAAAAAGCTCTATAGGACATCCTCTGAAGTTGAATCTTGAAGAATGAATAGGTAGTAACTGACAAGGCTATTAAATATTACCTCTGTGGTGATGCCTGAATTCAACTTCTCTAACCTGTGTTCTCACTTAAGCTCTAGGTTTAGATATTGCAGCCTCCTTCTTGATGTCTCTACATGGATGTTTAACAGGCATCCCAACTATACGTGCTGAAGTCTCCCTCCTTCCACAGAGCTCTTCCTCCCTAAGTCTCTTTCATTTCAGTAGAGGGCAGAGCATCCATGTAGTTGCTTAAGCTAAAGCCTAGGAATTCTTGATTCTTTTCTTCCATGTTCACCTGGTCAGCGGTTACTGTAAGCTGCTCCTTCACATGTGACTTGAATTCACTTGCCTCACCATCTTCACTGTAGCCACTTACTCCTGGCCACAGCGTCTCTTTCTCGTAGTGTCCTGTTCCTTCATCCTGGCTTCTGTTCTTCCCTTCATTTTAAAATAACTTTAAAAAAAAAAAACAAACAAACAAAAAAAAAAATAAATAAAATAAAATAACTTTAACGTCTCTTTCAAAGTCTTTTTATTACTTCAGTTTATTGGGGTGTTTATTCCTATTTGTGGAGCCTCCCCCTTATGTTATATTGTGGATTAATACCCATTAATTGTTTTTACTGTGAGCTTATCTTTAGCTAGACTGATTGTTTTCTGTGGGAGTCCCAAGCACCTCAGATTCTAAATTTATTGCTATGGAGAAGTTTTTATGTTTGCTTCTTTTGGATACCCCCAAGGATTCACTATAATGGGACTAATTTTTTTTTTATATTAATTCCTTAGTTTGGAATTTCTAGAGCACATTTTTAGTGTGAATTCAGATACATCTTTGGATGATATAGTCTTTGGATTGTGATTTCCCACTCAAAGCCCCAGCAGAGACAGGCTTCTTGCTCATGGGCTGGTGAGCAGAGTTTTTCTAGACTCTCTTACAAACAAGGAGGCAATCTTTGCAGGGTTCTCCCTTTAAGTAGAGATCTTGAATCTAGCTCCCAGAGAATGTAAGACTCAAACCACATCTTCTGTGATGATGTGAACCCTGAACAGTGTTACTATTCCATCCTCAGGGGCCTGCAGGCATTTTCCCTCATCACTGGTGTGCTGACCACTTCTGCTAAATGTTTTTAGTTCTAGCACCCAGGGGTTTCGCTTTATTTCTTTTTTATTTTCTTTAGAGCTTGACTTTGTTTCAGAATAGCTTTTGCTATATTTTATTAAGCATGTTTGTCATGGGAGGGGCTCACTATGTCAACTAAAGAAAAACGCACAACCTAAAGTTGCAAGTTAAGTTTTATTTGGGGACCTTATTGAGGATTGTAGCTAAGGTATCTCCAAGGAACTGCTCCAAAGAGGTGAGGGAGCAGCCAGGATATATGAGTTTTTTGTTGGGAAAAATACCCTGTGGTTGAACATCAAAGATTATTGCTAATCACACACACACAAAAACACATCTTGAGTTAATGATTTTAGTGCTTTTCTGTGTATGGGAAGATGCAAGAATCTGGGCTCATTGAAATTATTCATTAGATATGCATCTTCATCACCTCGGGCCAGTATCCAGAGTGCAGAATTTTCTCTGCATTGAATTTCTCCTCCATCCTGAATTCCCCTCAGGGCGCCCAGTGGGTAGAGCGTGCTGCAGTGGCTGATGGCTTGATGGTGGGTACCATTTTTTGTTTAGTATAATGGCAGGTTGCATTCTTTTTCCACACCTGGGAGCCCAGTTCACCATCTTGCTGTCTCTGGAAAGCTTCCTTATCATGTCTCCATCACCTCTATGAGCTGTAGACACTGCTTCAACCTCCAGCTTCTGTCTCCAGTTCTATGTCCTCAGCAGCTGCAGTGATTTAAAACAACAACATCAACACAAGTTCAATCAGGTCGCACTCCTGCTCGGAGCCCTCCAAATGGCTCCCTGTTGCACATTACACCTGAGCCCCTCACTGTGATCCAGGCACGGACTGGCCTGGATGTGTGTACCGGAGTGCCTGCCCCTAGGAGTGGTGAGGAGATTGACAGGAAGGCGCCACTGCGCACAGATGTAGTGTAAAGTTTGTCTGGTGGCGAAGAGTCTGAAAACTGAAGGAGACCACGCTTAGGTGAGGAGGGCGGTGTTTGCACCATGGTCAGAGCTCTCAGAGTGCTACCCGGGGAAGCTCCACTTCTTGGGAGTAAGGCTGCCTTCAGACGAGAAAAGCCATCCCTTCCGATGGAGGTGTCTCTGTTATCTCCCCGCAACCCTTACTCCTGCTGTTCTCGCCACGGCCTGTTGACCAGATGTAAACACCTGGCATAAAACCACCCAATACATAGCAGAGGGCTTCCCAGTGAATCACAGCAGCCTCCTCAACAGACTCCCGCTCTGCCCCATGTCACTGGCTTCCACTGTTCCTCTGCTATCATCTCAGTAAGACTTCTGTCTTCATAAAATAACTCTTTACAACAGAAGAGACCCGCAGACCTAGACAACGAACTTAGCGGTTGTCATGGGGAAGGGACAGTTAGGGAGTCTGAGATGGTCGTGTACCCACTGCTGTATTTAAAATGGTCACCAACAAGACCTACTGTATCGCACAGGGAGCTCGGCTCTGTCACGTGGCAGTGTGGATGGGAAGTTGGGGGAGAATGGATACAGGTATGTGTATGGCCGAGTCCCTTCACTGTTCACCCGAAACCCTCCCAATATTGTTTGTTGATCAGTTACACCCCAATACAAAATAAAAAGTTAAAAAGAATAGCTTTTACCTCTCTAAGAGAAATCCAAACAAAGTATAGTCATGTTACTATAATAACTACATAATTGACTCAGTGAGGAGAAAGCATTTTATCAGTGAAACAAATGCATTTGGTTTACATTTGGTTTGCAATAAAAATGCAATTAAAAAAGCATTATCAGTAAAACAAATCATGGTATTCTGTATTGTTTTACCAATTGAACTGCCAGCTAAAAATTTGCACTTGCCATCTGCCTCCACAAGGATTAAGTCACTGACCACTGTAGCCGTTGTCAACATACCCCGAAGGGAGTTCAGAGTGGAGATCAGGAATGAGGCCCTCTGTGCTCTGGGAAAAGCCAGCAGAACAGGCCTTCAGATAGATATTTTTAGGAAAAGATTTTATGAGCCCAAGTTCTTGCATCTCCTCTGATCTAGAAAAGCACTAAAGTCATTAACGGTGTCATGCGCTCCTCACTTTGGCCTCTGCCATAGTGTGTGCTTGACTGTACATTCCCCTGTCATTAAAACCATATAAAATACTGGCCTTCCCCTCTGCCTCTTTGGAGCAGTTCCTCGGAACTGTCTGAGACGCTGTCTCTCCAGGCTACAGTCCTCATTTTTCCTCAAATAAAACTTCACTCACAACTCTCACATTATTCATTTTTTTTCAGACAGTCGAATGTCTTTCCGTCATTTCCGTTTTTATGAGAAATTAGGGACATACCAGTAGCTATGACTTCTCTAGCCTACGTTTTACAGTTTCTCCTTTGGGCCGTGTCTTGGAATCGCTCCAGTGAAGTGTAATCATTGTCTTCCTTTCGATGCTCAGAGCGTCACTGCCTGGCCACGGGAGCCTGCTCCTCGTCAGCCTTTTTAATTCCATCCCCAAGGTGGCTGTGAGAACACCTTTGTTTTCTGATGGTGAGAGGTCCCTGGCTCTTCTCGATTATTCCTGCCCCCCTCAGGGCATCCCACGGCCTCCATCTCCCAGGACTTCTCTCTCAACCTCTGTCCTCACTCTCCTGCAGGGCTCCTGCTACCTGGCCTGGAGTTGCCCAGTTTTCAGCACCAGAGATTCTCTTCTGCTTATGACTATTCAGTTAATACCCCTCTGCCTCCTTTAGTGTTCTGTCACCTCTACAGTGTCTGCTCACTTCGCTAAGTGCAGAGAGTGCGTGGGGTAACACATTGTACCACTTCTTCGCTACCTGGACATCGTGGCCTCAGCCAGCAGCTTAAAGGAGTAGCCTATCTTTAGTTAGTTTCATATTGAAATCAGTAATTTTAGTTCTGAGATCCCATCTCATCAGACCAGTAAGCAGCTCCATTTCAGTTACTCCTACTCCCCTGTTTAGTCAGGCTCTGGTTTTTTTTATAAGGTGGGGGAAGTTGGGGGAAGGAGGGGGAGGCGCGCCCGTCTGGTTTTAGTAATCTGACCAGTTAATGACAGACGTGTCCCGTGACAGTCCCCAAGTCCCCATCAGGTGGAGTGGTGCGGCTTCACTACAACACTGCTCACGTGCATAAGTCCCTCTGGGCTTTAGCAGACAGCCTGCAGTTATGATTTGGTTCAGAGCACGGCTTCTTAACCTCTGCACACCATGGATCCCTCTGGTAATTTGATAAAGCCTATGAACTCATAGATGCTTAAATTTAATACATAGGATTACATGGGAGACCGATTATATTGAAATACTATTATCAAATTTACAAATTTATAAAATATGTACTTTAATTTCAAACTTAAAGAATTGCAACAATAATATATTTCAGTAGACTTGTCAGTTATTCCTATTTTATCCCATTTGTTTTATCATTCCCCATTTACTTTCCATATATATATGTGCGTGTGTGTATATATATATATATTTTCTCTTTTTTCTGCTTGCGCTGGGTCTTCGTCGCTGCACAGGCTTTCCCTAGTTGTGGTGAGCGGGGGCTCCTCTGTAGTTGCAATGCTCGGGCTTCTCACTGCAGTGGCTTCTCTTGATACAGGGCACGAGCTTCAGTAGTTGCCACACACAAGCTCGGTAGTTGTGGTCCGTGGGCCCAGTTGCTCTGAGGCATGTGGAACCTTCCTGGGCCAGGGACTGAACCCATGTACCATGCATTGGCCGGTGAATTATTATCCGCTCCCACCAGGGAAACCCTATAGGTATATTTTTTCCATGTCTGTTTTTATGCACATTTACAGTTTTCCACCCTGTGCCTTTCGAGAGTTAGATACAGGGTCAGTTCTTGGTCACCAGTGTGAGAATGTGCAGTTGGCATTCAAAGGAACCATGAGCATGATGCTATTTTCAGGTAGCTGCAGCAAGTGACATGTGGTGGGGAAATAGATGCACCTTCTATTGTTTGCAGGGCTTCCCTGGTGGCTCAGACGGTAAAGCATCTGCCTGCAGTGTGGGAAATCCAGGTTCGATCGCTGGGTTGGGAAGATCTGCTGGAGAAGGAAATGGCAAACCACTCCAGTACTCTTGCCTGGAAAATTCCATGGATGGAGGACCCTGGTAGGCTACAGTCCATGGGGTCACAGAGAGTTGGAACACGACTGAGCAACTTCACTTTCTTTTCTTTCTTTTCTGTGCTGCTGTTACTGTGGCTTTTTGTCCTTGTAATTGAATACAATGAAAGTTTCACTTAAGGGTTAGGAAAGTAAAGATACAGTTTTTTCACATCCAAGCTTACATCCTCTCTCCCCTGAAATCTCTCTACCCCAGACCTTTAAGGATAACCTGGCTTACAAACTCTTGCTTTAGAATGAATGTCATTTACGCCCAGTGAGTTTGAACAAGTTGCAGAGCTCGAAAGTTGTAATTTTTTATGAAGAAACACTAGAGATGAGCTCTCACATGTATTAAAATGAAAGGACACACAATTAGACGCAGTATCAAAATGCTCCACCCACCCTGGCAATGAGTTGCCTTCCCTGCTTTTATTCTCTCAGTTCACTGGGAGAACTGGGTCAGTGAGCGGGAAAGCGCTTCTCAGCTTTCCGGTCACCTACTCCCACAGCTAAAGCCTGGGAAATTTGCTGACTGTACTTCTGGAGGGAAGCCAGGCAGGAATGGTTCTTGGTCTTCTACCATCCCACATGTTACCATCAAGATGGCTCCTCCTGTGATGTCAGGATCCAGGTTTCAGTCTTGTTTTGGTTTTTGGTACCATTGGACACTCCAGTCAGTCACCTTGTCTCCAGGTTCAGCCTCTGTTGGAGGACCTCAGGGCCCAAGGACACAAACAGGATGCAGACTTTTGGACAGTGTAGACTGTGACTTCTTTTTGATCCAATGTGGTGAACTCCCAAGGGTCAAGAAAACAGTGGATGTGGTGCATTGAAGTGCTTTTTCCACCGTAAAGCTTTTGTGGTCTTGGTTTAAGGACAGTCCAGCAATGTTAGGTGCTGTTTCATTTATTTTAGAGGCATTATATTTCTTTTCCTAAGAACTTTCTGCTTCTGACTGTTGCTCATTTTTCCATAGCCTTGTATTTTCTCACTGAGTTGTAGGAGATTATCGCATGTTAGCAATCTGCAGTAAGAATTGAAATTTTCTTTTCCAAGTTTATTTTCATGTTTTAATGTCTACTAGGACTAGTCCCCACTATTCTTCTCTTTCATAATTTTCCTAACTCTTCTGTTAATTCTTCCATATGAATTTGAATTTCAATTTAAGAAGGCTTAAAAGTTTTCTCTCTCTCTTTTCTTTTGGCTGTACTGCACGGCTTGCAGGATCTTAGCTCCCCAACCAGGGCTTAAACCCCGGCCCTGGCAGTGAAAGCACTGAGCCCTAACAACTGGACTGCCAGGGAATTCACCCCCCCACCCCTCTTTTTAATTAAAAGCTCTTTGATCAGTTATTATTGTCTGTATTTTAACTGTTTCTAGTAACGCCTTTTCTATTATTCTGATTGATAGATTTTAGGTAGACTCTACTGGCATAATCTGACACCAGAACATTATTTGTTCAGCTCTGGCTTTTCTTACTGGGTAAAGATTTATGTGTTAGTCTCTGTACTTTCAGATAAGAGGACACAGAGGAAAGAACTGAGAAGTCTCAAAGACTGCTGTCTTCTAAGAATAATCCCACAAGTTTTCTAGTCTAGCAACAGTTTGCATAATGAAAGTTCCCTGTAAGTCTCCAAAATATTTTGAGTCCTACATATTAGTTCTTTCTAATTACTATATATAGTACAGAGGTTGCTTTTGTTTTTGCTTTTTTTGTGAAACAAAAAATATTAGGCCCCCTTTTTCACTAAGAATTTTAATCATCTCATTGTCAGGGTGGTTTATGGTGTTTCGGAGGAAATGGACTTCCTTATGCGGAAAGTTTTGGAGAAGTTCCTTCAGCTACAGTGGAAATGTTCTGTTTGGAAGCTTTAGTAAAGCATTCTGAGGTAATTTACATTTTAAAAATATGGTCACATTTTATGATCACACTGAAAAAATTATACATGTTGATTCATTCAAAGGAAGTAATTCTAATTTTTTATAAAAGAAGAAAGTTTTTTGCTTGTTTTTCTGTTTTTTTCTCAATTGTTAGCATCGATAGTCATGATTTAGCACCAGTACATGAATTTCATCTTTGCTAAGTATTTCTAAAAATGGATTTAATCTTAACTGCACATAAAACAACTTATTGTTTAAATATAGCATTTACCTTTGAGTTATGCTATCTTCCATTACCTTTCTCAGATAGTTTTTGCAAGTAATATTATCAATAATATTAACATTTACAAATATTATTATTTAACTGGAGTTAATTTTCAGTTTAAAATATGTGCCAAAGATGTAAGACAGGAAAAAAGTAAATACTTGGCAAAAGTATCTACTTGACCATAGCCTTGAATTTTAACCATAGCATGTATATGTCAATGATTTTAAAAACCTTTTTTTGCATTATGACAACGTTTCTATCATGATCATGGTTTGATTTTATAAAGAAAAAAACAACAAACTGTGGTGCTCAAGCATTAGTGCATAAAACTCATCCAGGAAACATGTTTAAAATGCACATTCCTACTCACCTCTGGCAGTTTGAATGGAGTCGATGTGAGGTGGGGTCCAGGAGTTCGCATTTGTAACAGGCACCCCTGGGGAGGCTGATGCAGGCAGGGCATCCCACATCATGACAATCGGTTCTAAATGCTCCAGCTTAATTGGGAACTGTTAGACATGGCGCAAAAGTGCGGTGGTGTCTGGTCATCTCAGCTCCCACTGGTGGAGTCAGGAATTGAGCACCAGACAGAATGAGTGTGGTAACACACTCAAAAGGGAATGTGGGAGAATAAGCTTGACTTTTTTGTGACTTATGACCGGTGTCTGAAGCAACAGGTGCATCTGCAGTAGTACGTCCCGTGCATGGAACGTAGCAGTGTCCAGAAACTTCTCAACGCATGACATGTCTCAGTTGATCTATGTCCCAAAGGCATACTTTTAAATGCATTTAAAATGTGGTGAAATTTAATAAGAATTTAGAGAGGGAAAGTCATTGCATCTACAGGACATGGTGTCACATAAGTGATAAAACTAAGTGCTAGGATAAAGAGCAAGACCACCCTGGGGATTGTGGCAGACTGTCATGGGTCAGTTCTGTCATCTTACCTTAATCCATAGATTTCCTTTGGCTTTCTTTGATCTCTTTTCTCCATTAAAAATGTGTATCCCCTTTTCTTTCTAATTTTTACCTGATCTTTCTCTTTTAAAAAAAATGTCCAACTCTTAAGTTTGAGGTGAGAACCCCTCTCCCCACCAACCCCAGCTGTGGGCTTGTGTGGGGTCACAGATGTTGCTTTTCTGTATCTGAGAGTTCATATAGGCAAAGCAACATCTGCCACTTACCCAGGGGATTATTTGCTGGTATCAGGTGGCAGGTTTCTCAAGGGGAGAAGACCCTTTAATGTAGTTTGAAACCAATCAAAGTATCCATATATATTGAAACAATTCTGAAATAATGACATCATGGTTCCATCCAACCAAGAGCTAAACAGAATGACTTTTAAGAATAAAAACGTCACAAGTCTTAGTGGCCTTCATTTTTCAGTGCTTTTTAAAGCATTTCCCACAAAAATGGGGATTGGCTGACTTATTGAGCTGGGCTGAGAGTTTGGGGGCGTCTCCCTGGGTCTCTTCCTTGAGCAGGAGCCACCGGGCTGCCCACCAGCATGCTCTGTCACCTGGTTAGTGAACTTGTGCAACATAAAGTGAGCTTTCATTAATTTATTGTGCTAGATACCCACACACTGTGATAAAATTGAAGCAAATGGAGGCTTGCAACTACTGCAGAGGCTGTACCAACTTCACAAGGATTGTCCTAAAGTACAGAGAAATATAATGCGTATCCTTGGAAATATGGCTTTGAATGAACATCTTCATTCTACTATAGTTCGCTCAGGTAACAACTTTATGTACTGAGTATTTGGAATCCAGCCCTCTGTTCTCCCACCTCTACCCCTCCGTCGTGGTACGCTAATTTCTCAACAGACATAAGGCTTTGCTTAGGGTTAGTTTCGGGTCCTTAGAGCATGTCATTTTAGTAGAGGCAAAGAATTGCTTGAGACATGTGGATAATCCACACCTAAGCTAATCAGTGTGTGGACAGTCACAGGAGAGCAGTTTCGGCCATGACGACCATCTTTGATATGACCTGGGTAACCAAGAGACATAGGAAGACTAAAGAGAGGTGACATCCCCGCCTTGTAACGAATAAACCACCTGTGGGGAGATGCTGTGGGTGACATTTCCCGCCTGCTGTAATCTCTGTCATGATGCCTGCACGATGGTGGTTTTCCAGCTGCAGCATCCCTGCCTCGTTCATGGTTCAGCATTTGGCATTCTGCCGTAAGCTAGAGCCCTTCCTTCTCTGCCTCCTGCCTTCCTTCCTTCTCCCTCCCTCCCTCCCTCAGTATGGGTACATGGACTCCTAATTTTGGATGGTTTACAACTTACCACTGTACTTTGTCATTTGACGCCAGACCGTCCCAGCTTTGGTCAGTGGAGCCCAGCCAGCTGGCTCCTGTGTTCTCTGATGTACCGACTTCATTTTTGGAGGCATTCCTTACGTGCTGGTGTAACACCATGTTCCAGGCTCACTTCTTCAGAGAATCCTGTTTTCGTTTAATGGAGGCTGGTTGTTAAGAGACCAGGTTTGGGTGCTAGCTAGATGTGCTTATTGCTCCTGGGGTGTCTTTGCTCTTTCAGTGGAAAAAGCAGGGTGATATATACAAATAAATGTATACATACACATGTGCACATATGCATGCATGTGTTCAACAATGTTTAGTAGAGATGATGAATTTATATTGTATTTTTTCTTGTATCTCTCTCCATTTCTTTTATTTTTATTTTTTTTTTCCATTTATTTTTATTAGTTGGAGGCTGATTACTTCACAACATTGCAGTGGGTTTTGTCATGCATTGACATGAATCAGCCATGCAGTTATATGTTCCATTTCTTTTAAAATGTATCTTTAAGAGTGTCTTGATAAGCAGAAGTTTTTAACTTACTGAATGAAGTCTGAATCAGGGATCACAGACTTTATTCCTATAAAGAACCACTCACTGTATTGATTTTATTTGTTCCTCTTTTTTTTTTTTTTTTTTTCTTTTAAGGTGGGAACTTAGATCAGTGATTTTAACCTTTTTTCTTGTTTCAGTTATCTATTGATGTGTATCAAACCACCCCAAACTCACTGGTTAAAACAGCAGTCATATATTTTGTGCATGAATCTGAAATTCAAGCAAGATTCAGTAGGGAGGGCCTTTATGGGCGCTGTGCTCCATCAGCTGGGAGTTCAGCCATGGGATGGAGGTTTCACTTTGAAGATTGCTCACTCACACGACTTGTAAATTGGTACAGGCTCTCAGCTGGGAGCTCAGCCAGGGCTAGGGGCATTAGCTTCCTTCAACACCAACCTTGGGCTTCCTTAAAGCATGGTGGCTGGATTCCAAGGGTAAATTTTCCTAGAAAGAGCCAGGTATAATAAGCTCTTTTGCCTTTTACGAAAAAATCAAGCACTGGAAGTAATTTTTGCCAAATTTATTGATTAAAAGCTAGTCACTAAGGCTGATTCATATTTGAGGGGAGGGGATTTAAAAGGGTTTTAGACCCATCCCCTCTTGATGAGAACAGTGTCAAAAGAATTTGAAAACATGTTTTGAAATTGTTACAGTTATTTTCTAATATAGGTATTTAGAGCTGTAAATGTCCTCCAACCTGCTTTAGCTGCATCCCTCAAATTTTGTATGTGTTTTCATCATTATTCAGTTTGAAATATTTTCTAATTCCCCTTATGATTTCTTCTTTGTCTCGTGGGTTACTTAAAAGTGTGTTGGAATAATTTACAAAGATTAATGGCTTCAAATGGCAACCCACTCCAGTGCTCTTGTCTGGAGAATCCCAGGGACGGGGGAGCCTGGTGGGCTGCTGTCTGTGGGGTCGCACAGAGTCGGACACGACTGAAGCAACTTAGCAGCAGCAGCAGCAGCAGATACCATATGTCTCTGATTTCTAGTTTAATATTCCAGGCATTCAAAGAACATACCCTGTAAGATTCTAGTCTTTGGTAATTTGACACTTATGTGATGGCCTGTTTTATGGTCTATCTTGGTGAATGATCTATTTGTGCTTGAAACGAATGAATGTTCTGTACTTGAGTGAAGTGTTTTATATCGATATGTAACAGTTAAACCAAGTTGGTTGATTATATTATTCAAATCTTCTCCAGATCTTTAGTTTTGTATCAATTACCAAGACAAGTTAAATTCTTCAACTGTGATTGTAAATTTGTCTGTTTCTCCCTCTAGTTCTGTCAGATTTTTCTTCCTGGTGAATTGTTCCTTTTTTTATTAAGTAGTTTCTCTATCACTGGTAATACTCCTTTTCTTGGAGTCTACTTTATCAGGTATTAAAATAGCCAACTGACTTTTTTTAATGCTTGCTGTTTGCATTGCATGTCTTTTGTGTTTTTCTCTTTTGCTTTCATTTTGCTGTGCCTAAAAATAAGTACATCTTTCATAGACATCACATACTTGTATCGTCTTTAGAAAGTTCAGCTTGATAATCCCCTTTCATTGGAGTGTTTTCTCTGTTTGCCTCTAATACAATGACTGATACTATTTGGTTATGTCTGTTGTCTTGCGGTTTGCCCCCTTTCTGGTTTTTGTTTGCTTTTTACTCCTTTATTGACTATTTTGGGATTACTTGAGTACTGTTTTATATTCTATTCTTTCTCCTCTTTCAGCTTTTTTACAGTATTTAATGTGTACTTTTTGATTGTATCTTTCACTTATAACAGTCTATTCTGAATTCATATTATACCATTTCATATATAATGTGAGTGTCTCACAGCAGTGTAATTTACTTTATGCCCTCTGCCATCATTTGTGGTACTGTCATAATTACAGACTATAATATGTTACAGGCCATAGACGTCACAATATATTGTGCTTATTTTTCTTTTAATAGTAAAGTGATATTTAAAGAATATAAGGAAAAAATTTTTATTTACATATTATATCCAGAACTCTACCTTCTTTTCTATCTAAATTTGCATCTGATATCATTTCCCTTCAACCTAAAGACCTGAGTCTGGTGGCAATAAATTCGCTCAGCTTTCATTTTCTGAAAATATCTTGACTTTTATTATCCAGGGATAGGTTATTTTCCATGGATAAAAAATACTTTATTGATAATGTGGTGTTTTTTTTTTCTGTCAGCACTTAAAAAAATATCACTCTATTCTCCTTTTTTTTTGGAACATCAATCTTTTATTGATAACAAAACAGCAATTTGGGGGCATGTTTCCAACACACCAAGAGCAGGCTCCTGTCACCATGCTGGTGTGTGTGTGTGTAGCCTGATGAGAAGTCTCTTAGGTCCGTTTGTTCTCTTATAGGAAATGTGTCTTTTTTTCCTCTGCCTTCTTTTAAGATTTTCAGCAGTTTGACTGTGAAGTATCTAGTCTATTTTTACGTTTATTTTACTTGGTATTCACTGAGCTGCCTGTATCTGTGAGTTGATGTTTTGATCAAATTTGAAAACTTTATAGATAAGTGTATCATTAGATTTTTTTCTGTTCCTTTTTCTCTCTTTCCTCCTGAAACCTCATTTCTGTATATTAGACCTCTTGATTCTGTCCCACAGGTCACTGAGGCTCTGTCCATATCTTTCCAAGATTCTTCTTCTCTGTGCTTCCCCTTCCTGTTTTTTAATGTACTTTTACGGAGGTGTAGTTGACACACAGTGTTACATAAGTTTCAGGTATACAGCATAGTAATCCACAGGTTTTGATTTGTTAATGTGATGTGTCACCCTGAGGGATTTGCAGGTGCAGAACCATCTTTGCACCTCTGGGGTAAATCACACTTAGTCATGGTGTATGATTCTTATGATGTACATTGAATTCAGCTTACTAACGCTTTGTTGAGAATTTTTGCCTCTATGTTCATCAGTGATATTGGTCTGTGATTTTATTTTTTTGTGATATATTTGTCTGGTTTTGGTATTAGGGCGATGCTGGTCTCATAGCATGAGTTCGGAAGCATTCCCTTCTCTGCAATTTTTTGGACTAGATTGAGAAGGATAGGTGTTAACTCCTCTCTAAATGTTTGGTAGAATTCGCCTGTGAAGCCATCTTGTCCTGGACTTTTGTTTGTTGGGAGTTTATTATTATTACTATTATCACTGATTCAATTTCCTTATTGGTATTTGATCTGTGTACATGGCTAAAGTATAAAATCAAGTCACTGGACAGTAGGAGTAGTATAATTCCGTTTAGCAAAAATAAAAGTATATGGAGCTACAGTATATATGTATAAATTATAGGCATGTAGTTGAATTTTTAAAAAGGTTTGGAAGGGTATCTACCAGACTTTTAACTTGGGTTACTTCTGAGGCTATAAATGGGAATTGGGAAATGATGGGAATGCTAAAGTGGGATGTTCATTTTTAAATGCTGTTTTTGTTTATTTTTACAATTAAAATATACTCAGAGGTTATGTAATTAAAACCAGTAACTATTTAAGAAAGACACGCGTTTTCCAGGGAGCGCTTGATGGCTTGCAAAGGTGCAGCGTCTCGGGCGTTGGTACAGTGCTCTGTCAACTGAAGAACGCTGTGGGGATGGCTGGTGCCACGCTTCCTCTTGTGTTACCTCTCTTGTGACTCCATGAAAAATGAAGCCACATTTTTGTACATGCCAGTAACAAACTTGTATGTCTCTCTAGGTAGAATTTTAAAACATTATTTATTATAAAGCATTCTACAACAGATTTTGAAGAGGGGTTTTCTTTAAAATTAGAATATTGTTAGAGAATTGTTGGGTCTGAAATTTCTTCTGGATTATTAAACAATGGCCTCCTATCATCACAGTGATTCTCAACACCTTGCCACAGAAAAGTGGGAGGCGGACATGAGGACAAGCTGCTGTCTATTGAGCACCTGCTGGGCTTGGTAATGGCAGTTTTTATATAGATCAATTTATTAGAACCTTCCTTTGTGTCAAAGGAGCAAAGTAACTTGTCTGAGGCTCCATAGCAAGTAAGCAGGGCACAGAAATTTGATGCCCAAGTCTCTTTGACCTGAAAGCCCATGTTTTGTTTTATTTTAAATAATACATGAACAGACTCTCCTTATAAATACTTCGGAGAACACAGATACAGTAAAAAAATTAAACCCACCTTTATACAGAGCCCACCCCAATCCCAACTGCCTCCCCTCCTAAGAGGTAGTGACTGTTTGTTAGTTTGGTCTTCTTTCTAGATCTTTCTGTTTGTGATGTGTACATGCATGCATAAACTTTCACACATATTTATGTACATAAAGCAGTACACTTTTAAACAACAAAAACATCAAAAAGAATTGCAATGGTACTGCAGAAAGTATTTCTTTGTCTCTCTTTAAGAAAGTTTTTCCAAAGTGTTATATAGAGAATGGATAAAAAACAAGGTCCTACTGTATTGCATAGGGAACTATACTCAGTATCCTGAGATAAACAATAAAGAAAAAAAAAACAATAAAGGAAGAGAATATAAAAAAGAATATATAGATATAGGTATAACTGGGTTACTTTGCTGTACCACAGAAATTAACACGACTCTGTAAATCAACTATACTTCAATTAAAAAAAAATTTTTTTTTCCTCTGAACCTCAGGTCTTAACAAGTTCATAATTAAGAAACAACTTCCTCATGGATATTAAGGCCTGCTAATCTGACTGCCAATCAGAATGAAATAACTAGTATTAACTCACGGAGTTTAATAATCATTGCTAAAGCAAAATAGGACCTTTTCTTACCATTTATGACCTCATCCCTAGTAATTACAACTTTTGTTACATTTTCTAAACAAACAAAAAAATGGCTGGGGACATCATGGCGTTGTGTTGTAGGACCCAGAGGGCCTTGGGGAAGAATGGAATTGGGGTGGTCAGGCTTTTCCTCGCAGAGGTTTGCCCCCCTCCATCCTTTTCAGCCTGAAACCTCTCAACAGCCTGAGAGCGATGGGGGCTGGTATTTAGGGAGTATGTTCTCTTCACCAGGCTGGGTTTCCATACTGGCGGAAGCAATCAAGTCTCGGCACATCATGGAGGCCTCCCATGCCGCCAGAACGCTGGCTAACCTGGACCGAGAGGCTGTGCCAGAGAAGTACCAGGACGGCGTGTACGTGCTGCACCCGCAGTACCGCACCAGGTGAGGGCCCAGCGCCGCTCCGTCCACGGGACAGGGGCCTGGAGAGCTTCACGTTCCAGCTCCTTCTGCACGCGTTAGACCCGGGAAATCCCGTACAGATGCCACAGATACCTCATTTACCCAGCAGTCTGCAATCGCCAGAGAATGGGAACCAGCTAAGTCACCAGGGTTATTTTCTACCAAGGGCTTACCTTTAGGAAGACTGCATTCACCTTTTATAACGTGTCTCACTTAAACTTTGTGATGCCTGTTTCATTTTTGTTACATTACACTTTTTCATGTAAATGTAAGTTGACTGATTAGGATTGTAGAGGCTGATCTGGATGAAAAGGGACTAGGACATTGTTATATGCAGGCACCAAATGAGCCTGGGCCTGGAACTCAAGGGACTGGAGAAAGCTTAGGCGAAGTATAAAGGCCTGTACCTGACAGAATGAGCTGTAATATGCATTTGACTCATGCTCCTTCCTAATGTTATTTCTGGTCACTATTTCCAGCTGTATCATTGCTAAGACAATAAATATAAAAAGGACCACAACAAAAAAATTACACACATCTTGGATTTTTGTCAGGCACTTAAAAAATAATACCTCAGAAAATAGCAAGAACTTCTTTTCAACTTGAAAAATAGATGGCCTGCTTAATTCTCATTTGTAAATAATGTAATATGGTAATGTATTTTATATGTGTGGCATAATTGTGTGTGTATTATAAATAGCTTGCAAGTAATATGCTATTATAATTTTTAAAATGTCATATACAAAGAGAGAATAATGTTACTTTAAAATCTCATTTGCTTTGTTTCTGGTAAACATCACTTTCCTTGATAAAAATAATCTCTTTCATGCACACTGAGTTTGAAACTACATTAGCATATTATTTAATGTCTTAACTATTTTTACTGATTTGTGTAATATTCTCATGGAATTCTCTGGAGGGTAATCTATGACATGTCACTTCATTGATCTCTAAGTGCTTTGCAGTTGATTGTGGTTGGTCTGCCTGGCCAGCTGTGTCTCCATCCTTATAGAGACAGCAGTGAGCACGTGCCGTATGTCTTTGCCAAAACTCTTTTAGGGTTCCTCAGCCAACCTGTGCTTATAAAGCTTGTCTTAATTAAAGCTGATTTGATGTCATATAAACCTGCTAAGCAGCAGCCAAAGAGAGTGCTGTGTAGATTCCTATCAAATACTTTGATAACGCATTTTTTTCTGCTTCTTTTCAAAACTCTCTCCCGCCTATTAGTCAGCCCATTAAAGCAGATGTCCTCTTTATTCATGGCCTGATGGGAGCAGCATTCAAAACGTGGCGCCAGCAGGACAATGATCAGGATTTAACTGAAAAGGTCTCAGAAGATGAAAGCAAATATACAACGTGTTGGCCCAAGGTAAGGAAGCAGCTGCCTCTGGCGGGCCACCCGTGTCCTGACACACCGCTGTGCCACCAGGCTTTGGGTCCTCATTGTGACGTGCTTGTTTTTCTCCTTCTACTGGGATTTTTTTTCCATGCAGTTTTTCTTCCCTTAGAGACACCTACAGTATGTTACATGAACAGCTGGGCTTGTCACTCTGTTGTATAATGTTGGGTCCATTCTATGACACAAAGTGTATTAAGTGAAAAAAAAAAACGGGTAAGAGCCAGTAATAATAGTTCACTAGCACTAAAAGTATAATTCAGTAAATAATATATTGACAATTGACTAGTTCTATGATTTTAATAATTATAATAATAGAAAGACTTTGAAGAAGTAATTCTCCTTTGGATTTCTTTGACATTATTTCTCCTAAAGAGCCTAAATGCTGTGATGAATTTACTGAATGAAATTTACCTAAAGCTCAGTGAAAACTAATGCTGTAAATATGTATAGTTTCTGGGGCTTCATCCCACTGCTGCTTATTCACCTTCACAAGGACTTATTAGCAGAAAGAATAGTTGGCACCCTCTCTCTGGTGACACTGGAACATGGAGACGATGATAAAACTTGGGTTCATGGAGACAGAACCGTGACTCTAATCAGTATTTCTGAGTTCTCAGATCAGATCTCTTCCTCTGTCACTCTGTTCCGTCTGTCCTGAGATCAAAGCTTTCTATTAAATGCTTTTAAAAATCCAATTTGATCTAGACTCCAAAAACAGGCCCTGCTTTTGTCTATAGCAGATTAAAATCGAGCATACTCTTAACACCTACATAGGCCTTATGCTATAAATACTGATATCATCTTGTGAGCAGTGATATAAAGATAAAATGCTGCAATTATTTTTCTGATCACCTTTACAGTTGACTCCAATGCAATCTTTTACTAGCTGTCAACATTACAAGGGTCCTTTAGTTACAAATTTCAGTTGCTAAGAAGTGGGACAGTGGAAATGAATATTTTTCCTTTTGTACCTTTTATTTTACATAGTCGTGGTTAGCAAGAGACTGCCCTGCTCTCCGAATAATATCTGTGGAGTATGACACCAGCCTCAGCGATTGGAGGGCCAGGTGCCCTACCGAGAGGTAACGGAGGGGAGGGCCTGGGCCACAGGTGGCCCTCCGGGAGGGCGGGGAGTTTTGTCTCTGATGTCACAGCCAGGATTTTCTTCTTAACCTTTTCCCTCTTCCTTCTAGAGAGAGTTAGCTATAAGTAATGAAACTACCAAAGGCTTAGGGTATTACTGTTGGGTTCCTAACATAGTTCACTTAAAACTTCTCATAGTAAGGACCACTCTTGAGAGTCCCTTGATCTGCAAGGAGATCCAACCAGTCCATCCTAAAGGAAATCAGTCCTGAATATTCATTGGAAGGACTGATGCTGAAGCTGAAACTCCAATACTTTGGCCACCTGATGCGAAGAACTGACTCATTGCAAAAGACTCTGATCCTGGGAAAGATTGAAGGTGGGAAGAGAAGGGGGCGACAGAGGATGAGATGGTTGGATGGCCTCACTGACTCAATGGACATGAGTTTAAGCAGGCTCCAGGAGTTGGTAATGGACAGGGAAGCCTGTCATGCTGCAGTCCATGGGGTCGCAAAGAGTCGGATATGACTGAGTGACTGAACTGAACTGAGTAAGGACCTCAGATTCAGAGCACAGTCTCCTTAACTCCTGGAAATAAACATGAGGCTTTTGGCTTTTGTGTTCCCGAGCACACCACGTAAAGGCAGCCGAGAGAGGTGCCCGGCTGTGTAGGCTCCTTCTGTCACTTGTACGTTGTATGTGCCAACTGTAGGTGCAGGGGACAGCACGCGACTTCTGGGCTTCAGGAGCCAGACTGTAGCCACTTCTGCCTTTGACTCACCAGCCACTTTAGGTCATTTCACTGGTCTGGGAAGTTTGATCTGCAAATGGAGGGAGTTGTTCTGATCAGTGTTCTCAAACTGTTATCTCTGAATGATCTCCACCCAGGTTCTGGAGGAATGGTGCCTAGGGGTCAGTGGGCAAGTCCACAGGACTCCCTCCCCACTTAATTCAGACGAGTGCTCATAAACCTTTACTTAAAGGATTCTCCAGATACACAATTTAAAACTGCTAGACCAGAAAGCTTTAAAGTTCCCTTCTAGTTTGAAAATATGTATTTGAATGCTTTGATTCTGATTAGCTTTGTGCTGTTTCTAAGAAATATAACCAAAATGATGGAAACTTAGTGTTTGTAACATAAATGCAAGTAGAATTAAACAGCAATGAGAGCTGACTCCATAGGTGAACTTGCACTGAACTGTGTGGTCTCCAGTGAGGCCACATAGCGAGAGGGGGTCGCACAGTCTAAGGCGGGGGCGGGGTGGGTGCAGTTTGATTCCTGAAAATTGCCAGATACATGTTAGATGCCTAAACAGTGCTTGTTTAGTAAATATTTCCACTAATGCCAGTGTGACTAAGTTAGAAATGGGGAATAAGCAACTGCAGAAATCAACCCGAGAGAATGGAGGTATGCCTGACTCCGAAACATAGCCTGTAGAATTGGTCCAGTAAACAAAGGATCTTGCTTTATAAAGTGGAGAGCAAAATTTGGGGGTGGAGGAGAGCGACAGCGTCCTGTCATACCTGCTGTCCTCATTTTGTCAGAAAGTCCATCGCATTCAGGAGCAACGAACTTCTGAGGAAGCTCAGAGCTGCTGGTGTTGGGGACAGGCCAGTGATATGGGTGTCACACAGCATGGGAGGTAAGTGTGTTTCACTGTTGCCAAGCCAGCACTGTGAGTTGTCAGCCATCGAGCTAAGCGAAGTTTCTGCGGCTATGTAATGGTAGCCCCTTTTCCCCTGAATTAATGTTTCTGGCGATAGCTCGGAGGTTTAAAATGACTACTCTCCTTCCATGCTATTTGTTTTTCTAGAAAGGGACGACTAGTAACAGATCATATAAAAAGAAAATGAGAAAATAAAAAGAAGCAAATGAGTTTGCCACTTAATGGTTTCATGAGGCATTAAGCGTGATAATGAGTAAATGTCAGAAGCTGTCCATGGCATGTATAAGCCCAACTTGTAAATATCGCTCAGCACGCATGGCTGGTCCCAGAGCCCCCCATTTCTTCCCTGCTTCTCAGCCATCGTTGAGAGTCTGTCATTGCTGTGGTGCCCACAGCCCCAGCCCCCTTCAGGCCTGCTTTCCCCTGGCCGGAGCCCGTGATGGCGGTGTGATCGCAGGGCTCGGCTCTTTGGCCCTCATGCTTGCTGGCTAGCTACATCTCCTGTTTCTCCCAACCCTCTCCCCCAATCCAGTATTAAATTTTCAACATCCACCTTGCAGAGGGCCTTTGTGCCGCTCCTGGCCTAGTTTATCTGATGACATGCTCAGGGTTGCTGGCTCTGCGCCTGGGCTTTGGGCAGAAAGGTGGACCTAACACTTCGTATCCTGAGCCCCCTGTTACCATCCATGTTACCTTGGGTTTCCCTGTCAGCTGCAAGCCCAGGTTGGAGGACAGAAGAGAAGGTGTCTTCTCCCACAGCAGCTTTGTTTTCTCCAGGATATGAGAGTCTGTGTCTTTTAATATTAGTACTGTCTTAATGGAGTGGTGGTTAGTGGGGCGGGGGGCTGGCCGTGCGTACTCACCTCCTTGATGGGCACTCAATGTGCAATGCCCGACCTTCTTCTCTGGGAGAGGGCATCCTGTGAAGTAAGAGCTGCCTTACAAACAATTTCTAGAATCTCACCTGTGTGCAGCCTTGTGCTACATGTTTTAGAGGCTTAGGAGCATGACTAAGTGTTAATATTTTTAGGCCTTGCTTGTTGGACTACAGAGAATGATTGTTTCAACTTTTTAAAAGAAAGCATCTCTTTCTGTATTCTTGTTTCCCTTTTTTAAACAAACAATGAAGCAAAGGAAACTAGCTTACACATTTTTTCTTTTCCTTCTCTATGACTAGGTCTTCTTGTCAAAAAGATGCTGTTGGAAGCCTCGAAGAAGCCAGAAATGAGTACTATTATAAACAATACCAGAGGAATAATTTTTTATAGCGTCCCTCATCATGGATCCCATCTGGCTGAATACTCTGTTAATATTCGCTATCTTCTGTTTCCCTCTTTGGAAGTCAAAGAGCTCAGCAAAGGTAATTTCTTTCTTTCAAAAGGAAATTGGCATTGTATTAACACCAGGTATACAGGAGAAGGAGGAAGACAGTTTCTAACTTGACTGTATTACCTCATTTGACTGTTTCTATATTAGTTGTGTTTAGACTATCATGGAAAACTTTTAGTTTGGGGTTAATTTTTCTTTGATACCGTCCCTTTTTCTTCTTAGCCATTATTTTCTCAGGTGGTGCTAGTAGTAAAGAACCCACCTTCCAATGCAGGAGACATAAGAACCACGGATTCGATCCCTGGATCAGAAAGATCCCCAAGAGAAGGAAATGACAACCCACTCCAGTGTTCTTGCCTGGAGAATCTCATGGACAGAGGAGCCTGAAGGGCTGTGATCATTAGGGTCTCAAAGAGTCAGATATCACTAAAGCGACTTAGCAATTTTTTTTTAGCACACATTATTTTCTCAAGAAATAAAACAATTTTAATACTATCTTAAATATTTACAATTTTTAAAGATACATAATGTTCTGCTTTTAAGTATTATTCCAAATTACCAATGAGCTATTTTTTCCCACAGGTTTGGAAAATCAACTATTAAAATATACATGAGCTTTAAAGATGTTCACCATATTAACTATATAGCACTATATTTATTTTGGGTTAATGAGCATCTTTTCTCTCTCTGGAACACCTGCTAATCAGAATTTTGGGACACCTGGATTGAGCCTTATTATGCCATTGTCATTTTGCTCAGATGTTCTTTTTTCTGCTTTATGGAGAGTTATTGGACTTTACCTTGAAACCTTCTGGTGAATTTTATTTTTTGTTTTGCAGTCAGATTTTATTTTCCAGCAGCTCTTTCTTCTGTGATCCATTTTCTTTTGAAATCATCCAAAGATACCAGTTTTTTGTAACTGTCTCCTGCACTCAGGTTTTCTGTTGGCTCACCGGGTCTCTCTCCGGCGGCAGGCTTTCCTCTGAGACCTGGCACCTCTTGGGTGCCCTTTCATATCCGAGGATGGGGGACAGGCAGGGCCAGGTGCTCTGTGATTGCACACAGGCTCTGCTGGTGAGAGGTGCTTTAGGATGCACGTGGGCGTGTCAGCTGGCACGCTGCGGGACCTCCGTCCTGCATGCCACACTGCCCCGGGCACTACTTCCTGGCAGCCGGTAACGTGAGAAGCTGCTGCCGCTGCAGCCGGCTCCTCAGTTCCCGGGTGGTTTTAGCCCTTTACTCTTGTCTTCATGGCTTCTTAGGAAGTAGAGAAAATAAGCCACTACCTTGAATCAGAACCCTAATTTCCTCCCCAAATTGGTAAGGTTGCTGCATTTTATTATGAACTAGATACACAGGACTTGTCACGTTCTCGTTCTCTATAATTCTACAGATTCTCCCGCCCTTAAAACACTGCAGGATGACTTTCTGGAGTTTGCAAAAGACAAAAACTTCCAGGTGCTGAGTTTCGTAGAAACACTACCGACCTACATTGGGAGCATGATTAAACTCCACGTGGTGCCCCTGGAATCGGCAGGTATTCACTCTTCTGAAACTTGTTTGACCTTAGATTCCTGGTAGGTGGTCATCATAAACGTCAGCTTTTAGATTAAGTTTCTCAGTTTTAGAAGACAGCTTTATGAAGATTTAGATTCTGTTACTCTGTTAAGCCACAGATGAAAATTTTTCGGCAAACATTTAACCTTGCCTTTTCCTGGCCCCCTTTGATTTAACTGATTAAATTAACTGATTAATTTAACTGATTAAAACTGATTTAACTGATTAAAACTGACAGCACGGGTTAACTGGCTAACGCTGTGTTAGCTTCCACACTGAAAGCTGCTGCCTTCAGGTAAGAATGCAGAACTTTTCTATCAGCCCAATTAAAAGGAGTATTTCATTTACCAGACTGATAGCCGCCTGCAGGATCTTTGAATCTACTACAGGTGTGGGTGCTTAGTCAATCAGTGGAGGGCACATGGGGAATATTCAAGCAACAAAGATTTGAAAGGACGAAAACTGTGTTAAGTCTCTTCCTGCTCCTGGGATGAGGACATGGCCAGTACCTGCTCCTGCAGCCAGTGTAGGCTCCTTGCGGCAGGGCTCAAATCTCAGTTCTCCTGGCGGCCTCCTCTGTTCCTCTGTGCATAGTAAGCAGCGTGGACGCTCCACGCCCTGAAATGCTTTCCCCTCATCCGGCTACCTCTTGAGTTTGCTCATCAGACTCTTTTCTGATCCCCTCAGAGGCTGAGTCAAGTGGCACTGGGGGCTCCGGGCAGTCGGACGTGGAGCGTATCCGGAGCACCTGCCGTTGGGCCTTCTGTCCTGCTGTGTTAGTTATTATCTAAGTAAAATGAAAAAGTCTTGGTACCCTCTAGTGGAACCTGAGGAGACTTTACCTTAAAGTAATATGCCATGAGGGGAAGGGTTGCTGTCTGGTGGTTGAAGAACCTGAAGAGTTCAAAGGACAGTGCCTTGTTTTTGTTTTTTTTTGGTCTTTTATGATGACTTTGGAAGCTTAAAGCAGAATTAGTATGGTGGACCAGCTGCTGGCAGTGACATAGCCTTGCTGTAATTCTGTCCACCCCTTCTTCTGGGTCACCAGCTGGCCTGTCTTCCTTCATAACCTCCACCTGCACTTGCTCGCCAGGCTGGCCTCACTAGTACCCCCTGGCGCTGCCATCTCGGTGGGCTTGGCTAGGCTGAAACATCAAAAACTCACCCAGGTCTCCCAAGCGCCATGTCATCTTCCCTGGTAGTGAGCATAGAGGGCCTGGGTATAGAAAGGATTCTGTGTGAGACGTTCCCATTCTTTTCATCAGGACAAGGGAGCGCACTGTCGAGTTTCTCATATTAACTCTAGAAAAAGAAGTGGTCCACAGAAGTGTGGGATACCTTAGTATAGCCTGCAGTGTATAAAGGTTTTGAAGACGACAGTGCTCAGGCACAGTTCACTATCAGATCAGGAAGCAGGCAATGCACACACATGCAGAATTTATGAGAAGAGCATAGAATTATAATGGCACCTCCTGAGGCTCTGTCCTCTCATGATTAGGCACATACAGTTTAGCTAGAGTCAAACTTTAAGTTCCTTTATCTTTTAGAGATCACTGTCACAAACAACTTGACATTTACATCTACCCATCTGGTCTCTTTCCTTGTTGACAGGGGGCAGCTTATATTTTTACCTAGACTTTATTGACATTTCTGTTTTCTTTAGATTTAGGCCTTGGAGATCTAATTCCTGTGGATGTTAACCATCTGAACATTTGTAAGCCAAAGAAAAAGGATGCTTTTTTGTACCAGCGCACCTTACAGTTCATCCGTGACGCATTAGCCAAAGACCTGGAAAACTGACAGCCGTCTTCTTCCCTTTTCATAAGTGAACACAGTGCAAGAAACGTGCTGTTCTCTTTTTTAAGCTCTACGCAATCATGCAGACATAGTCATTGTGGGCATCCAGGTGTCTTGGAGTATGCCGCAGGCAACGGACTACTGTTCTGTAAAACAAAAACATAAAAGTGGCAATCAAGAATGAAGGGAGGACTAGACCGGACGGTTTTGAGTTAAAAAAAAAAAACAAAAACGTCCTGTATGCCAGTTTATTTTGTGCAGCATTGTCCCTGGTGATCGGGAGCAAGCTGCTATGGCTACAGAGCACGTGTCCTGTGACTTCTGCCGTCTATGGCCGTCCCCGGCTCATGCTGGGAGCAGCACGGATAACTTCTGCAGGGAGAGCCATCCCCAGCTTAGCACAGAAATGCCTCTTGGAGGGAACCTAAAGTGGAGAGAGAAGGAACTAGAACCTTCAAGACTCTGTTTTGGGTCTGGGTTTCCATGTGCTGTAAATTTTTAAAACCTTGTCAGTGTAAACCTTTGTCTAATGTGTTGGCTTTGTTGTACCTCGTGTGATCCATGGGTCAGTTCCTGGTAAGTTTTTATTTTCATATTGCTGAGAACAAGTATTTTTCTTTTACAAAGAGTTCTAGCCTATAATAATTCCTTCCCGACTGTAGCTCCCTACACTTTTAATTTTTCTCAGATAAGAAGAATAAATCCATTATTGATCAGAGTGTGAAATAAAACTAGTCTAAGCCAATACACGTATTAGCAATAGTATCAAGATTCTCAAATTCATTTTAGCAAAATAAAGTATACCTTTCCTTCTTGCTAATTTGGAAGTGGTATTAATTGTCTCCAGCATGTGAGAAATAGGAAATCATATTGATGACTTTTTGAAAAATAATTGAAAAATAATTCACATACTATAAAATTCACTGTTTTAAATGTACAGCTCATGGCTTTTTGGTGTAGTTACAGAGTTGTGCAACCATGACCACTATATAATTGCAGAACATTTCATCATCCCCCCAAATAACCCCATACTCACCAGCAACCAGTCTTCCTCTGCTGTCCCCCCCAACCCCTGATAAACACTAATCTTTTGGTCTCTATGGATTTGTCTATTACGGACATTTCATATAAATGGAATCTTACAATGGAATGGAATCTTATGTGACTGTCTATGTCCAGCTTCTTTTTTTTTTTTTAACACTTGTTTATTTATTTGTTTTAGTTGTGGTACGTAGCATCTTCAGTTGAGACACGTGGGATCTAGTTCCCTGACCAGGGATCGAACCTGGGCCCCCTGCAATGGGAGCACAGTGTCTTAGCCACTGGACTACCGGGGGAGCCCCTAGCTTCTTTCTTTGAGCATGTTTTTAAGTCTCATCCATGATGTAACATGCATATATGTAGTATTTTGTTGTTTTTTATGGCAAATAATATTCTGTTGCTTGGATGTGCCACATTTGTTTACCCATTCATCAGGTGGTGGACATTTAGGTCCTTTCTATGTTGGGGCGATTATGAATAATGCTGTTGTGAACATTCGTGGACAAGTGTTTTTGTGGAGATGTTTTACATCCTCTTTGGTATATACTAGGAGTGGAATTGCTAAGTCATGTTAAGCTTATGTTTACCATTTTGAAAATGATGACCATTTGTAGAATGGGATAGTCAAAGACAAGTACAGCATCTGAAGGTAGACTGGGGTCATCCATAAACCCTAACAACATCTAATTGTTTAATTATGCAACGACCTAACAAGTGACTTGACTTATTTTCCTGCTGCAGAGAATGTGCTGGTTAGCTGTCAGCAATAAACTAGCTAATGGGATCACAGGGTAGAGGTGTAGGTATGTTTGGTTCTTTTTTTTTTTTTTCCTGTTTTCCATGAACCATGGCAGATAAACCATGACTGGAACATCTGTTCATTAACATGGAGTAACAGAATGAAACTCCACTTCATAAAATCTCGATATAGCTATTATAGCTGTGCTTTAAAAATAAGGTCTAGGAGAGAAAGCTTCTGAATTACTATAGTTTCTCAGGCAAGCCACCATTTCTGTTTATTCTTTTTATGAAGTGGATATGATATACACAGATTTACTTCAATCTTGTGAGATTTAAGTCAATAATATTTTTTTAAATAATCATCACCTGAAAAACTCTTAAGAACACAATGTATGAAAACATACACATTTGAAACAGTTTTAAACTTAGGCCATCAATAAAATGATTCTAGTTCAATCAGCCTTGTTTAAATATCCTTTCTGGAAGAGGATTTCAGGTGAAGTTTTCTACTACCTTTCCCCTCATGTGAAAGTCACTTTAAATGACTCATCCAGAAGGAAATAAAACAGAATACAGGTGTGTTAGAGAGCAGACTACTGAAAGAAAGAAAGTGAAGTTGCTCAGTCATGTCCGACTCTTTGTGACCCCATGGACAGTAGCCTGCACCAGGCTCCTCCGCCCATGGGATTTTTTAGGCAAGAGTACTGGAGTCGGTTGCCATTAAGCAAGTTGTAAATACAATTCAGATGACAATGAAAAAGTAGTTATGCTCATCTATAACCCCTTCACTTCTTTCTGGTTTCATTGTCAACCCTAAAAGTCGAGGGCACTGATTCCTTCTTTACTCCAGTGTGTAAATGTCACCACAGAGGGACTGCTCATGGGGCATCAGGATACCTTTCTCGATGCTGGCTCAACCATTCACCCAAGGTTACACCGACAGCCGGAATATAGTGGAGGCCGTGGCCCTCGGCTCAGGGGGCACGCCCGTGGTGTTGGGTGCTGGCAGACTTCCTGTTGAGAAAGGTGACACGGTAATATAGTAATGTATCTCTTGAACTTGGTTCATAATTTATGATGCCCCTCAAATTACTTCTAATTCCTAAAATTTGAGTTTTAGGCATGCCCTCCTGAATTTTCACATCTTTGTAGTATTTAATATGTTAATGTTTGGTTTGGTTTTTATTGACATTTGGTATAAAAATTATGTCCATGAAAAAGATGTGTTCAATAAATTAAATTTTAATTAAAAAATTAACATTTTGAAAGCTTTTAAGAATTTCATTGTTTATTTTGCATCGAGTCCATCTCTCCTGTTCCTGTTTCAGATAGTTCATTACTTTTCATTCAAGCAAGACCTTTTTCAATTGACTTCTCCCCACATAGGATTACTGTCAGATGTCCTCTCTCTCTCTTCCAAAGGTCCCAGAATCCTTTTCCATTTCTATTGCCCAGTCTCTGATTCTGATTTTCACATTTGGCCTAATTGGTTCCTCATCCTAGTGATAAAATAGAACTGTAATTCAGTGAACATGTTTGAATACTTATGCACCAAGTGTTGGCTTTATATAAGAATGTGTGCTCAGTTGTGTCTACCTCTGTGACCTCATGGACTGTAGCCTGCCAGACTCCTCTGTCCATGGGGTTTCTCAAGCAAGAATACTGGAGTAGGTAGCCATTCCCTTCTCTAGGGGATCTTCCTGACCCAGGGATTGAACCTGCATCTCCTTTATTGGCAGGCAGATTCTATACCACTGAGCCACTTGGGAAGCCCCTTATATAAGAATACAAGGTAGCTTTATTTAGCCATATTTTAGATAGGAAAACTCAGCATTAAAATAGTCATAAAACTGGCCCAAAGTCTCAGAGCTACTGAGAGCAAAGGTTAAGCCCAGGTTTTATTTTAAAACCTATGCATGCGCATTGCAGTGTTTTCATAGAACGTTTAAAACATTAAAAACTAACAAAACATCCCAGTAGTGGGTAGTCTAGGACTTCCAAGCTGATCTTAGAATTTCTCTCCCTCAATAGCTTTAGGAGGGAGAAGAAAAAAGGAAAAGTAGAAAATAATTCAACAGCAACTAAAATAAATGAAAGGACTAAAACCTGTCATAAACTTTGAAAAATGGTAGCTAGGAAAAAATAAGTGATAATAGGGAAGAAGGTTGACCTCAAGATTAATACAGTCTTGAGAATTGTGATAACAGTTCTCTATTTTGTAGAAAAAAAGAGGAAGGCGGTCTTGAGCAAAGTTAAGGAATAAACCTTGAGGTTGGAAACATCTATAATTGGACATGTAAATGTGGGTGATGGGGCAGGCAGAATCAGCCAGGCTTTGTTTTCTGAAGCCCTCATGGGATTATTAAGTTCCAATACTTTGGCCACCTGATGCTCAGAGTCCACTCATTGGAAAAGACCCTGATGGGAAAGATTGAAGGCAGGAGGAGAAGCGGGCAACAGAGGATGAGATGGTTGGATGGCATCACCGACTCAACGGACTTGAGTCTGAGCAAGCTCCAGGAGACGGTGAAGGACAGGGAAGCCTGCTGAGCTGCAGTTTGTGGGGTTGCAGAGAGTCAGACACAACTGAGCGAGTGGACGACAACAACATAGGACTAGGATAAGAGTCCAGGGAAGTGAGTCCCAGGATACCATTAACAAATCCTCAAAAGAAGTGGGAGAGGCCAGATCTTTAAACAAAGATAGTACAAGGCTCTCCCCAGGGGTACTGTGGGGGTAACCCTTGCCCCTTCCCACACCCAGATAAAAGAAGAGGGGATGAGCAGTAACATCAAGCAGGGATGAACAGGACGCAGCTTCAGATAACATGGGGAAGAGACTCAGGAGAGTTCATCCCCCATTTAGCAGGGCAAGTTTGTCTGGAAGAAGTTTATTACACATGAGATGAAATGGCATGATACTTAAGAAAGCAAACCAAGTTTTATATATACTGATGGCTGAAGATTCCATTAGAAAAGGAAATGTAATCCTGGAACACAAAGAGTGATCAACAGGGAAAAAAGAGAATCAGAAACAAATTGGAAACCCAATCAAGACAATTACAGGATAAAGCAGAAACCACATTAAAGAATGGGAGAGAAACGGATGAAAATATTCTTCTTAATAGAGGTTTTGCTTAATGGCTGCAGAACCACAATGAATGCAGAAGGAAAATTAATTAGAAGATAATAGGTTAGTCACCATTCAACTACAAGGTAATAGGCAGACACAGTCAACATAAACTCAGGGAATAGGGACCTAGATGTGTCTTTTGCCAACTTTGGTTATTGACTAAATCCTGGCATACAAACAAACAAACAAAAAAAAAGGAATGAAAATACTGCACTTTAAGATGCAAACAAAAATCCAAAAACCAAAAAAATGCCCTCATGTTAGAAAAGAGTGATGTTGGAAAGAAAGAATTGTGCTCAGTTGAATTGCCCTTGACATGGGTACCAAGGTAATGGACCAACATGCTCAAACCTGGAGGAGCTCATGGAATATTGCTCATCAGTTCTTCTAGTTCCATCCTCTTAGATTAATTTCAGGTAAATTAAGCTTGATACTTAACACTGACATGGGCTTCCCAGGTGGCTCAGTGGTAAAAAAAATCGCCTGCCAATGCAAGAGATGCGGGGTTGATCCATGAATGGGAAAGATATCCTGGAGTAGGAAATGGCAACCCATTCCAGTATTTTTGCCTAGAGAATTCCATGGACAGAGGAGACTGGCAGGCTGCAGTCTTCGGGGTTGCAAAGAATCAGCATGACGGAGCACACATGCATGCATATACAATGACAAACGGTAGATGTTTACCTAGGCCATATTCTCAGGTCATAATCCAATAAAACTAGGAGGAAACAATTTTACAGTGCCAAACAAACTCTTAACTACTGGAAAACCGCACAGTCTCCCTTGAACCAAAGAGAAAATAAAAGCAAATTACAGGGCTTCTCTGGTGGCTCAGTGGTAAAGAATCCACCTGCTAATGCAAGAGACGTGGGTTTGATCCTTGGGTTGGAAAGATGGAGCAGCTCAGCCCATGCACCACAACTATTAAGCCTGTGTTCTGGAGCCTGGGAGTCATGCTGCTGAGCCCATGTGCCTCACTGAGTGAAGCCTGCGTGCCCTAGAGCCTGCGCGCCACAACAGAAGCTTCTGCAAACACAAATCCACAAGCCACAACTAGAGAGGAGCCCCTGCTTTCCACAGCTAGAAAAAAGCCTGCACAGCAACAAAGACCCAGAAAAGCCATAAATAAAAATAAAAGAAACAAAAGAAAAAAAAAATAAAGGAAGCATAATTCTTCTTTTAAAAAAAGCGAATTGCAATCTAGAAATTAATGAAAATGAGACTTTTTCATGCCAATGTGTGTAGGGTGCAGTTAAAGCTACAATCGGTAAAAATATATAACTTTTAATGTCTATTGTTAAGCAAGGCCAAAAAATAACAAAACCCAGTATGAGCTTTAATTAAGAAATTAGGAAAATAACAAAACTAGAGAAGTGTGCAAATTAAAGATTTTAAGTTAAAATTCATTAAAAATGTTTTAAAAAATGACATAAAAATAAAAAACAGGAAATACCAATGCTGTTATTTGAAAATGTCAACAAAATTGGATAACATCTTGAGAAACCCAATTAAGAAAGTGAAAGTGATGGTTATTTAACAAATGGCATAGGGTAACTACCCCTCAGGAGCATGTCGGACCCCCTACCTCACACCATTTATAAATGATGTTCCAGATGCTTTGAAGCACTGCTATTAGCCCAGGCAAAGCCTGTAATCTTAAGCATGCCAACACTCAGATTTATTTAGGTATTTTTACTGCCCACTACTTCTATTATCCACATAAATAGATAAAAATCCTAAAAATAGAATAAAATCCTAAACTGTCATTTAAGGTGCTCTGACATTCTTTCCCATTCGCTCATTCTTTCCATGTACAGAAATCTACCTCGCTACATATCAAATTCTTAATCCTCATTCTGTCAAATCTCCCCTGGCCCTCTGCTCACAATTAATCATTCTCTCATTTGTATTCTCCTATCTCATGGAGACAGAGCTGATTATACAGGTGCAAATAGCTTGCCTTGTATGAGAATGAGTTTCAGTCTACAACCTTGGGTAAGGAAGGTACTGTAACGGGTTTCTTTCCTCCCCATCCAAGTCCCAGGCACTCAGATTCAATACAGTACTTACTGGTCACGAAGGACTAGGCATCTTTAATATGTGGAGATTGTCAGTATATTCTTATTCCTGAAAGGCATGAGAGAACATTTATGACCTAAATTTCATGTATTAATTAGTTAAAAACAAACCTAGACAGAACTGGAAGACTACTTTCACCTGTCTCCATGAAATAATGGACTCAAATCACTTCAGTAGTCTAAGTTTGCTATAAGATCCTATAGAACATGAATCCTAGCATCTCTCAATATTATAGCATAAAGTTATTAATGACCTGGCAGTAAGCCCTGCCAGCAGCATTCAACTCATAAATTCTTAACCAAGTTATTACGTTTATGCTGCTTTAACTTAGTTTGATGGTTGAAAAATGAAACAGAAACTCAGAGGAATAACTAATAATCACATTTCAGTCAGAATAAAAGGCTAGCCGAAGATACCCCAAGCTTCTCTTCATATCTGAAAAGAACAAAGCCAAACATTTTTTTTTAAAAAGACAAAACATTTAATAGGTGTTTTTTACAATTTCAGTACAAATTATCACTTCAAATAAAGAGTTTTTATTCATTGCTAGTCATCCAGTAAGATTCAGTAAGCAATTTTTGCACCTTTCCTTTTTAATAGAATTACTTTATTACAAAAGAAATGTTTTTATACATTACCTTGCTTATTACTTATACACAGGTCAGGAGAATTTTAAGTGTCTTGAACTTCAACAACTTTAACCTTTCACAGGAGTCACTTGGGCAGATGTCCCAGTTTCAGTAATTTACTGGAACAATTTTTTTTTAAATAGGCAAGAAGTTTGGGAAGATTATGTTGTAAAAAGGAATTTAATTGGGTTCAGGGAGACAATGCCAAATTATAAAGTCTGTGCCTAAAATACTCTGCGGTGAACAGTAACACCTTACAGAACAGTAATGAAATAAACTGCAAGGCCACAATAAGAAGGCTGGTGTGGGAGCATCAAAGAAAGATTAAAAATAAAAACCCCAGAATGAAATCCCCAGGATGCCAGCTGCTCACTGTCAAGATTATTCAACCAATTCCACTGCCAGCCTAGGAAAGATACCAACTGTTAAGCAATGATTTAAAAAATAAGACAATTCCAATTGTCACTTTTTAAGAGAATGTGAGTGTGAGAACCTTACATATTATCAACTCAAAACCCAGTCTCTGTTATTCATTAAATCTGAACAGCCATTATCAAATAGTATTCATTTCATGTTAAACTACTTATAATTTTTCCTTCGACCTGCCTCAATACAAGTGTGTTAATGCTTACTGTCAGATTCTTTGTATGTGTGATGAATACCTATCTTAAATGAAGTTCTGTTCTCAGTACCGTTTATTGGCTATTTGCTGTCTAAAACAAAGAAGAAACCTGAAAATTAAGCCCTAGAAGCAACTTTTGTGGTGCTTACTGCCCCCCACCCATGCTTATTCTGACTTAATACAGAGATATGCCTTCATATTCACCTCCTTTTTAGCAGGAAAGAGGTTATAGAGAAAACAGTATTTGAATTAAGAAATCTTTAATTCTATTCTCAACTGTACCCTTTAAAAGCAATGTGAAATCTGCAAACGATTTACCTTTTTCCAAAGCCTATCCCCTATCCTGCGGCCTCTCTCCTCCCAGCTTTCAATGATCATGTTTACTTCTTACACTTCTTAGAGATGTAAAAATGATATAAAGGAGATAAGTGCTAGAGAAGGTGTCCTAATCAGCTAAGGCTAAAAACACCATTTTTTTATGACCGAGTTAACTACTCACATTATCTGCTTATCTCCATGGCTCACTAGTATCTTTTTCTTAGTTTTCAGGTGAAATGAGATATAGCCAGACTTAAATAATCTGTACTGTATCTTGATAGTGGCGATGAAAGTTAATTTTGAAACCCCAGAGGTTTGATTAGTAGGAGAGTGGCATTTCCCCTGGCAAGATGATTACTGCAACAACAACAGCAAAACCATTAACTCTGAATACAGGAATTCCCTGGTCCATTGATTTTTGATTCTATGACATGAAAGATGTCTAAACATGGTATGTGGCACACTATGATCTTGCCAGTCAATTTCTTATCAGCAAAATTATGAAGTCTGTTCCCAAAGACTTCCAGGCCTCCTAACATTCTTTTAGAAATGTAAAGCAGCAAGGCAATGTCTTTCTAGATGACTGAATAAGAAAGACTGAAGGCAGGAGAAGGGAGGGGGCAACAGAGGATGAGATGGTTGGATGGCATCACCGACTCAATGGACATGAGTTTGAGCAAGCTCCAGGAGTTGGTGACGGACAGGGTAGCCTGGTGTGCTGCAGTCCATGGGGTCACAAAGAGTTGGACACAACTGAGTGATTGAACTGAACTGAACTGAATAGTTCAGAGGTGGTGCTGGAAATGTATAGGAGGAAAAAAAAACCCTAATAAAATGTAGATGATAAGTTAACTCAGGATATCCTGTGGTTTCTTATACTTGGGGACATATGGTGGTTTCCTTCCTGAAACCACAGTCAGGTAGACCAGACTAAAACAAATATTCTTCAAATTATGATGATGAGACTCAATATTACGTGCCAGTATGAGTTTTCACAATCTGTGCTTTTACCAGATATGGAAAATAAGGGGGAAAAGAAGCCCATGAGGTTTTATTCAATAGGGAATAGAGAATGTGAAAAATCAGTAGCACACCAGAGCTTAGGATTGCAGCAATTTATGGGACATGCAAAGTCTAAGACACGGGACAGGAGGCTCTAGCCAGCTGGAGCTCCGGTGAACCTAATGGTATATGATCCAGAACCGTAGCAGGGAATGCCACCAACTCCCTGAAGACTTGCACACCATCGTGGTTAATATACACATACATAAATAAACACAACGGCTGTTGGGAATGTATAGTCTTGTCTTTCGGTGAACCTATTTGCTGCTTCCTACTCTGGTATTTTTTTTTTTTAACCTGGTGTTGGCCAGGCCCAGCTCTCAATGTTCCCAGCCACCTTCTAATGTAATCCTGTATGCATCAACCTTCAGAGGGTCACCAAAGAGTTATTCCAAATCTGTAAACTGCAAACAATATTTTTCTAAAAACCACACCACATACACACATAAATTAAACAATCATTTAAAATTCAGTGGGAAGGAGCTTCCTGGGCATTAGGGGCTAGGTTTCCTTTCCTAAAATCCACAGGCTGAATCTACCCGGAGGTTTCTCATACCCTGAGAGGAGACGGAACATGCACAAGTCTGCAATAAAACATATCTTGGTGGCTGAGTAATAATCGTATCGAGTAAGAGACACAAGTTTTGTAAACTTCACAGGAGTAACCATGTTTTTCTGTGTGCCTTTAACTAATGTCTCTTTCCAGGTGGGGCTGAGGGCAGTGGGCCTGCCCCCTGTAAAGTGGAGCGGAGGGAAGGAGGCAGGCATCCTGCGGAGGAGCGGCGGTGGGTTTCCCCGTCAGGTTTTCGCCAGCGGGTCAAACACCTGCAGCACCGTTCTCTTGTCCTTGTCGCTGATTGTCACCCAGGAACCGACGTCTTTTGGTCTGTGCTCCGGGGGCGGCTCCTGGGCTGGTGAGGCACTGATTTGCAGAGGGGCTGAGTGCACCCTTCCGAGGTTCCCGGCCCCCGAGTCTGGGGGATCGGAGCTCTTGGAAAGCCAGGAATTATTCAACAGGTTAGGGTGGTGGAGGAGGCTCCAGAAGGGATCCTGATAGTCACCGAGAAGAGGGGCACCCACTGATTTTCTGTCCGTGGTGCCATCAGCCTCGGGGCTTGCAGGTGATGATGAAACGCCCAGGAAAGCCGGCTGTGGAGACAGCGGACCCCCGGCAGGTGGGGCTGTGGGGGGACCGTCGCTGCAGGGGAGCCCCTGGAGAAGCTGGCAGCTGCTCTGCAGCGCCTGTAGGTGGAAGGCCGCTGGCGCCGACTTCTTCCTGCGCGGGGGCACCTGCGGCACGAGGGGCGGGGCCTCCGGAGTGGGCGGGGTGGCCATGGGCGGGGCCTCCGGGGTGGGCGGGGTGGTTGTGGGCGGAGCCTCATCAGAAGCGGGCTTCCTGGCGGCACCTTTCCGCAGCTGAAGGGTTCTCGGCTTGGGAACCGGAGGGGCTGTCGCTAGTGGAGGGGTGTCAGGGCTAGACTCTGGGGGCCCGACTGTAAAATGGACGGCCTGATGCCCAAGCTGTTCTTCCGGTGACGCGGGCTGAGAAAAGGTACAACAAAGAGCGTCAGTAAGTAGCCCGCCCAGGGAACTGGGAACCGATCAGCACACAGATGATGTCTGCTGGGGGAGCAGAGATGGGGCCACACGGACATTCTAGCAAATTCAGGATCTGAGAATGTCTGGGATGCGGGGGTGTCATCAGGCACGAAAGAGCATGGGAGAGAAACACACAGGCATCAAGGAGCAACAGCAGGTCCCACGAAGTATGAGTGCAAGCTTTAAATCCACCACAGGGAATAATCTGAAACAAGTTTCTCTGTTACCTAGGAAACAGGATTATATTCTTCCTTTATTAAACAGCGAACCTCTCTGAAAACTCTTCCTGGAGGCCGCAGCTTTGATGATTCAGTGAAGTAGCTTATGTTAAGCTAATTGAAGGACTCACTGAAGGGTATACTGGCTCCTTGAAGCTTTGCTATTTAAAGAGAGAAGAAAGGCAAATTTCACACAGGAACTTCCCTTCCTCGGTTCTAACGGACCACAAAGGAAACAACTGCATGAGACCACAGGGAGCTTTTGTACAGACATGTACATGTACCGACATGTTTAAGCTGTCGGTAGCTTAAACATCAGCATTTCAGTATTGCCACTGGTTCTTCAGATAAACCAGCTGCAAAAAAGCAACCTGTTCTCTGACAGCCTTTTACTGCAGCTCCTGTGCAGCTGGTGAGGAAAACGAACCCATTTCTACCTCTGGCCTTGAAAAGCCAAAGTGAGGACAGAGAAGAGGCCGAGGAAAGAAGTCTGTAAGTGCAAGGAGGCATGGAAAATGGGCGGATGAATAAGCAGACGTGGAACAGCAAAGCAACCCAGAAAACACAAAGCCAGCTCTGGAAGAACCAGGCGCCCAAGCCACGCTCACACTTTCTCCAGGTGGACAAGCAGCCATTCTGTAACGACCGGCCAAGGATTACCGAGTGTCCGTGACTGGCACACTGTCTCAAACGGAAGATCCAGATGTCTCTAGAGGTGCCAGTCTTTGGGCTGCTACTGTCCTGACAAACTCATGTCTCTGAAGCAGCAAGCAAGGCTGAGAAGCTTGGGAGCGAGAGCAGAAAACAATCTGCAAGAAAAGTGGCAAGAAAAGCTGTCGCGCCTCCAGGATCCATGGCCACACAAGCGCTTGTCAAACAAGGCCCATCTGGAGACGGTGACTGTTTCTCCGATGCACATAAGATCAGACATGTGAACTGTGGGGATAGGACACAGACCACACACAAATGGGAATTACTGGGACACGTGGAATACAGCATCCCATGCTGGTTTGGTTTGGGAACGGAAATGGAACATCTGGACAGAATGATACCTCCAAGCTGTTCCTGTCTTGGTGAGAAATTCCCAATGTTTCTGCTCAGCAAGAGCCAAGAAGGAGCAGAGATGAGGAGGAGAAAGCAATTGCCGGGCATGTTCCTCAAGGATGGGGCTGTGGCTGGGAGTCGTGAACGTGTATAAAGAGACCAGTCGGAGACATACTTCTTATCTAAGGAGACATCTGAGCAGCCCAAGAGCTACAGGCTTACACGACCAGGTCCTTACCTTTCCTGTCCTCCTCAAGGTTGGCTTCTTGATGGCAGGAACCCTGGGGGCAGGCCGACGGGGCAGAAGAGGCGCCAGCCCTGCTGTGGACTCTGGTTTGGAAGATCCCTGGTCCCTTAAGGCTGGAGTATTTAGGGCTTCTCCTGGGACTCCTGAAACATGGAATGGCGTGGTAAAGGCGTAAAGGACGAGGCATTATTCGAAGGATAAGGCAATGTATTTCCCTTTGATCTAAATCTCTGAGGGTTGTCAGGACCAAGCAGCTAGGTTTGGCCCCAGCTCCTCACACTCACCATCCCTGAGTGATGGTGATCTGGGGGTCTGTGTAGGGGCGAATCAATGAGACCCTAAGATCAGGTGCAAAGTTTAATGTGTCCCCATGTTGCTCAGGGGAGATGATGTAGAACTCCTTGAAATCTCAGCAGGGCCCATGAGAAGGAAAACATTAAGTTGCAACACGGGGTAGAGTTCAAACCTCAAACCTCCCCCACCTTCCACATCTATAGACTTGGAAAAAAAAATCTTGACTATAATCTAATTCACATACCATAAAATCTACCCTTTTTAAAGGATTATACTTTATGGTTATAGTCACAAAGTTGTACAACCATTATCACCATTTCATCCCCAGAACGTCTTCATCACCCCAAAAAGAGACCCCACATGTTTCCATAGCAGTCACTGTCCAGTCCCTCCTCTCCTCTCGCCCCTGAAAACCACTATAATTTTCTCTCTGTATAGATCTGACTATTCTGGACAGTTCACATAAATGGAATCACACAACACATGGCCTTTTGGGTCCATTTTCTTTCACTCAGCACAGTATTTTCATGATTCACCCATGAGAGAGCATGTGTTAGCACTCCATTCTTTTTTATGGCTGAATAATATTCCATGGGATGGATATGCTCCATTTTATCCATTTGACCTTGGAGTCTAGAGCAGGGGCTGATAGAAGGGGGGAGTATGAGAAGTTCAGGTCAGTTGTCTTGAGAGAAGAGGCTAAAAAGAGATCTAGTGGGGCCTAAAGAATGCAGTAGGGATGCTGGTGATAATAGCAATAGGATTTTAGAGGTGGGGCATTCTAGAGGGTGGCATTGAGCTCTGAAGAAGACTATGGGTGAAGGTCTAATGGACTAGAGGTGAGGAAGGAGGGAGGTGCTGTTGGAGGCCAGGTGGAAGACAGTCCATTAGCTGATGGACACTTGGGTTGTTTCATCCGTATGATGAATTTTTTTTTTTTTTAAATAAAAAGAAACCATGGTGTTATCATGCAACAATGTTTCTCCTCCTCTTAATCCATGCCCTCCTTAAATGTTATTTGGGAATGTCAAATCAATGAAATATCCAGACTAAAAACAAATCAGGCAACTGTAACTGCACATGGCTTTTCAGAGGGCATCCTTTCCCCTCTTCAAAAAAGAGTCTAGTATAAAGTCAAAGCAAACAAACCAAAAACCCCTCAAAGTTGCTAGTCATGACTTTGGATGCATAGGGGAGGTTCTAAGTTAAAACATGGTTAACAAGGGTTAGGTGAAGTGACAGCAACAAAAAATGAACAGGCAGTATGGCAGAGAAGAGGTCCCTGCCTGACAGTAAAGAATCTAGGGATGCTGGTAATTAAAAAGCTAGATGTTTTGCCTGAAGGAGAACGCCTACTTAACCATCTCTTTCTACAGAGCCGGCAGGATGTGTTAGCGTCTCAAGCGTGAACCTCTTCTAAAACTCATTTTCATTTATTTCCATCTCTCCCTTAAATGCTCCTTAATAATCTTGGGATTATTTTTATCTATTGATACTTACTGAATTTTAAATATGTAGTTCTAAATGGACGATAAATCTTCATAGATGAATTTTATAAAATGTTGCTAAAGGATACTTTTACTGAATACTGCCTCCAGAGAAAGAGTTCTGTTTTTTTCTAGGCCCCTTTCTGCAAGAATATGAGATGAAAAGCAGAATCTCGAAGCAGCCCCGGGGGAACACCTACCTCCTCTGGCTTCCAGGAGACATCGGATGGCTGCTTCCGCCTCCTGAGCATTGGTCGTTTTGATCTGCTTGACGTTATAAGGCTTACTTATCCCAGTCCTTGCTTTGGGCTTGAGGACAAAAATCAGGAAGAAACACATATTAGCACAAGTGGGAAAACAGCCTCACCCGGAGAGACCTCTGCTTATGGATCCATATGTGAGCATGAGGTTGACAGAGCTCCATCAGCGATGAAGGCACAACTCCCATCTAAGCTGCATCCCTCAAGTCTCTTTCCCCTGGAGCACTCGAATACCAGAGGGGAGGGATGCAATGACATTTAGATGACGTTGGTCTCCCAAACTGGGTGGTTCTAGGATTGTGCAAGGTGGACCAACCATCCTCTATCTTTATTTCGATAACCAGGTAAAAGCAAGAAAGATTATTCAGAAGTCACTCCTTCCAAGGTCCAATGAGTACCTCAGCACTTTCCAGATGTTTCTCAAAAGTGCTGATTCTACTTCTTAACTGTTCTACCTCTTAACCTCCACCTCTGGGTTGCCTTTGAGGACCTGCCTTCATCACTGTAACCCACCGAGGTCAAGTCAGCCCCCTACTCCTTCTGTGAGCATGGCCGTGCCCATCAGCTGGCCCAGCTCTCCTCACTCTCCCTTCCACCCGGCCCCCAACGGCACCACCCTCCTTCCTCACCTCTAGTCCACTGACCTTCACCCACAGTCTTCTTTAGAGCTCAACACCACCCTCTAGAATGCCCTGCCTCTAAAGTCCTATTGTTATTATTACCAGCATCCCTACTGCATTATTTAGATCTCTTTTTAAGTCTCTTCTCTCAAGACAACTGATCTGAACTTCTCATATTTCCCCTTCTACTAGCCCCTGCTCTGTACACCAAGGTCAAAGGCAAGCGTCAGAAGGGAGAGAAGCAGGTATGTCTGGAAACCAACAGTCCCTCCATGAAGGGGCGGTTGGGAGTTTTCATCAAATGTGATTTTCTCTCTCATACTCTGAACGACCATTAAAAACCCTATAAAGGACCTGGTAGTAAGTTATAGGGTTTGGGGGTGAGTGGTGGATAGGCAGGGAGTTAGAGACAGAAATCTATGTATTCACTGGAAAGAGATGACCCGGCATAATGTTAGGGGCTATGCATGGACCATGGCGCAGATCTCATGGGTTTGAAAAGCTGGCCCGTTTCGCTCTGATCTGAGAAAGGAGAACTCACCGGTTGCTGAGGGGCTCCTGGCAGGAGTTTTGCTGTCTGCAAAATTGAGTACTGCCCATGAGTGCTGGAGGAGATGGAGGCATCCGAGGCTGATTTTTTCACCATGAAACCAGCTGTAAAAACCAAGGAGGGCAGAGACTCCATCTCAGTGAAGTCACAGCTGCTTCAACACAAAATTCCCAGCCAGCTGAGAGCAAGGTCACGGTCACAGTCTGAGTACGTCCATGGCCTTCAGCGATTCAGAGGTGCTTCTGAGGCTATCTTTGGATTCTCTAATAACTTGGGCCTATTAATGTAGATTCACTGGAGAAGCAGTGTTTGAATGAAAATTTTAATCTAACATCCTGGGCAGGGGGGGTGTTAAATCTGACATAAAACCTAATCAATCATTTTTAAGTGGTTTAAAACACACTACTGTTATTAGGACCAAATTTTAAAGATGTTTCATGGGCAAAGTCTTAAAAAAATATTCCTAAAAGAGGAGAATAAATGATATTTAATAACACTTAGACATTAATTAATCATATTTAGAACATTTAGTGATACAAATACTAGATGAAAAGACAAATGACCAAAAAAAAAATTGGATACCAATTCTGTTAAGAAAAATTTAAAATTTTGCACAGACATAGATATATCTAATTGGAAAAAAGATGGAAATCTTTTGGTTAACAACTATCATCACTAGGTAAGTGAAATTAAATTTTTTACTGTTTCTATTATCTCTTTTTGTAAACCTCCACAATGATATAGGATATCACTTTATTTTTATTCAATATTTTGTTTTCTGAGCATGAACTCTGAAAAGTAAAAAATACGCTTAACAAGTCATGTGTTTCTGACTTGCCATTGATTACTATTGTGATGTAACCTAAGATGAACCCAATTCTGAAAGTATGGCTTAGGAAAATCTTTACTGTCATGGCAGGGGAGAAGTAAACAGTGGAGGTAAATAGAAACTGATCAAAAGCCTGGTACAACCTTATTTCCGATTACTGAGGAGTATTTTATGGGCAAAGCATTGTTTTTTGGGGGAGACAAGAAGAAAAGTGCCATGTTGAGACCCGGACTGGGAAAAGCCGATCTCAGCAGACTCGGGCTCACGGATGGAGTGGTGCCTGCTTAGAGGTGTGTGCATGGCCACCTTCCAGGTCAGGGCACCTGGGCTTACTCGAGTCCTCGTGAGCAGAGAGAGGGTGGGTGGTGCTCCAGGAGAGAAGATGCTGAGAGATGCCGTTGGGGGTAGGGGGGAGAAGGAGCTCCAAATGTCCCCAGCTTGTTTGTGGCCTCCGTTCTCCAACCCATAAGGTTTCAAATTGAAAGCAGCTTCAAGCCAAAGCACAGCCACAGGAAGGCGAAGAGCAGCTTTAGGAAGGGCTGTTTTGATTTGCCCGCAAGACATAAAGCGATCTCTGATACCAAACTCGCCAAGGATTTAAGATGAAGAGGAGCCCGAGGAGGGGAGAAAGTGCTGTGAAAACCCAACAGCCGGATTTTAGAGCCATTCGCTCAGCAGGTAGGAAGGGCGCGGTTATTCCCAGCAGGCATCGTGGTGAGTGGAAAGCAAGCGGAGTCTTACTTGGAGGGGGGGGCCTCTGCGGAGGGTGAGGTGGCCGAGGCCGACTGGGAACCGACAGAGACCTGCTTGGAGAGCGGTGGCGGAAGTCCCCAACTGCTTCCAGCTCCTGCTTTAACTCCACCAGGTCAGCATCATCTGGAGGACACGGTGGGGCGTGAGTCAGGGCAGTCAGACTCCGGTCTGCAGGGACCCCTCCTGCAGGACAGCTTGAAGGGGCCCTTTCTGCTGGTGTGGGGAGGAGGGGATAGAGGGCACCCAATGCCTGCTTGGAATGCTCGGTGAGCCGTGGACAAGGTGTGGTGTCCACACACACGCGAGAGACACCGAAGTATTTTAAAGTGTAGGCGCACTTCCTTCCCAAATAATCCACAAGACTTCCACGGAATGATGGCTGAAAACAGAGCCCCTCCGTTTTTCTTTTTTTTAGGGTGTGCTGTGTAGCATGTGGAATCTCAGCGCCTTGGCCAGGGATCGAACCTGCACCCTCTGCACTGGGAGCCTAGAGTCTCAACCACTGGACCACCAGGAAAGACCCCAGAGCCCCTCATTTTCCATTCCCCACTCTGAAACAGGGGCAGTGACAGTTCTGGCATTGAGAATGTTTTCACTTCTCTGCCGGCGGGACAGCCTGCCATCCACTGGTGCGCATGGAGCATCCCTGCACACTCAAGCCCCAAATCCCACAGCCCGCGCCAGCGACTGCCCAAGCGTCCGCCATCCTGACTCGCCAGGGGCATGGGGAGGGGACTGATTATGTTTTTTTTATTACATGTGCACTTATTACATTTGGGGCTCCCCTTGTGGCTCAGCGGGTAAAGAATCTCCCTGCAATGCAGGAGACCTGGGTTCGATCCTTGGTTGGGAAGATCCCCTGGAGAAGGGAAAGGCTCCCCCCTCCAGTATTCTGGCCTGGAGAATTCCATGGACTGTTCCCATGGGGTCGCAAAGAGTCGGACACGACTGAGCGACTTTTTTCACTTATTACATTTAAATTCAGGTCAGTTTTAGGTGTCTTCCACACCACAGCACACCCCGATTCATTTCATCCTGGCTCATCCTCCCATCCCTCAACTCTAAAAGCGAGGTGCATCTCGTGAGCTCTGTTGGGGGAGGCAGGATATCTTCTTCTAAAGGGAGTGCCTGAGGGCCCTTTTCCAACTCACTGGAAAAGACCCTGATGCTGGGAAAGATCGAAGGCAGGAGAAGGGAACGACAGAGGATGAGATGGTTGGATGGCATCACTGACTCAAGGCACATGAGTTTGAGCAAACTCCAGGAGAGAGTGAAGGACAGGGAAACCTGGCGTGCTGCAGTCCATGGGGTCGCAGAGTCAGGCATGACAGCAACTGGACTGAGGGCCTTAAAGCATCAAGATGTTCCTTCCATGTCCAGCAGGGGGCGAGTCTGCCCACATGTCAGAACCCCAAGCTGCTCTATTAGGTCTTCATTCAAAAGCCACACACCTGCTCTGCCGTCCAAAGGATGCCTGAATGACGGCCACCCTGGAGAAGAGGACCACTTCCTGTCTCAAGAGCACATCCCTTCAGCCACTTCCGCTCCAGGGCAGGAGCGCTCAGGACGTGCAGGGTATAGAAGCACCTTGACTCGCTGAAGAAAGCTGTTGCCTCTGAATAGGGCAGCAGTCTCACACACATCCGAGTCACCTGGGGGCTCCCTGCATCGCCAGGTTTCCCGGGTCCCAGCCACACCTGCCAGACCCACATCTCTATAATGTGGCAGCTCATCAGGCCTCAGCAGTCTGTTAAGCTCCTCAATGCAGCCAGTTTATTGACTGGCTTTGGGACCAAATACAGTCAAAGGGGCTTGAGGGTGGTCTCTGTACCTCCTGGGAAGCATCTAACGTCACCCCTCTTCTTTGTTCTCAGCCACAGCTCAAAGGCTCCTGACATACAGCTAAGTCCCTGCACCTGCTCCCCTCCAACAAGGAGACACAACGTCCAACCACTGGAAGACACTGGTGGCTGTGGCTGAAACGGAGCTGAAGAGTTTGATGCAAAATGTGAACCCCTCTAATCCTCTAGGGACCAGCAGTTCGATCCCAATGACTTTCAGTCCCTCTCGAGTCTAAAATGAGATAATGATGTTAAGATGTAAAATTACTGTATAATACACAAATATAACCAGACACCAGCAACTCAGGACATTGATGGTGAGTATGTGTCTCATGGGACTGAATCATAAAAGTCTTGGAGTGGGGGGGGAACGGGAATCACAAATGTAAAACCAGTTCAGAGCCATGCCAATTTAAACAGAAGAAACTGACTCATTGGAAAAGACCCTAATGCTGGGAAAGATTGCAGGTGGGAGGAGAAGGGGACGACAGAGGATGAGATGGTTGGATGGCATCACCAACTCGATGGACATGAGTTTGAGCAAGCTCCGGGAGTTGGTGATGGACAGGGAGGGCTGGCATGCTGCAGTCCATGGGGTTGCAGAATTGGACATGACTGAGCGACTGAACTGAACTGAATGGTCATGAATCTGGTGTGTTAGAGGGGTACCAGTTGTTGGAAAAAAATGAAATCACTAGAGGAAATCAGTGTGGTGGCAACTGCCTTCCCGGAGCCCAGTGTCCACCTCTTGTTATGACTCATTTTACCCCTCTGTTCATGGGCCAAGCACACTGGATGGTGGCTTCACGTGACGCCCAGCTGCTGAGCAAGGGAACGCTGCACCAGAGGCGATTTAGAAAAGGAAGGTCCATGCTACCTTTGTAGGTCGGACGCTGCTGCTTCTTGGCGAGTGCCGGTGACCTGCTGGGAGGGGCCGCGGAGGCAGAGCCGGGGGCATCGGAGACCTCGTCTCCCCCTGGATCACTGTCTGAGACCACAGGCTGACTCAGCTCATCCGCCAGATAGTCTTCGTCGTCTTCGAGAATATCCCCTTGGGGAAGGAAGTGTCACAGCGAACATTAGGGGAAAAGTGCAGAGTCGTTCATCGATGGGTCTGTTTCAACATCGAGGCCTGTGGCTCTTGTCAGGGCCCCCGAGGCACAGCCACCAGCAGCCCCAGGTACCCACGTGGCAGCCGGGCCAGGACCCCAATTCCATGGATGTCTGAGACACAGGACCAAGCCCACAGCCCTGACATCCACAAAACCACTGTCTCCAGTGAACCTCAGACACCTCCAGTCTTAGCACTGCAGGTTGCACCCGTCCACATGAATGCCCCCAAACTCCAGCCTGGATGGAGAGTGAGCCTGCACTTCCAGGGGTCTCTGGAACCTTCCCGAGAGGGGGTCTCAGAGGGGCTCTTGAGGCTCTCATGCTGGGAGAAGGTCTCGTCTTCCCGCCTCGCCACACGGAGCGGCAAGTCCTGGTAGGGCGACTCACCTTCCGACTCATAGTCCAGACTCGTGAAGTCGAAGTTCTCCTCCAGCAGACAGGAGTTGGCCGTGGGCGACACGGAGGCCACGCTGTCCCGCTTGCGGATGATCTCCTCTTGCAAACCTTTCAGCCAGTCCTTGGTCTTCGGTCTGATCTTCACGGCTCGGCCCTTCACCTGAGGACAGAGCAGCCGCCAGAGAATGATCGCTGACCTCAGACCTTCTGACCCCAAAGTGCTTCTTACTCGAAGGCACGCACTGGAAGCCAGCCCACCTTCACTTTTTGCCCAGAGGGTCTAGCCCTCGGGCAGGCCCAGCACAGCTCACATTTGGCCTGAATAGAAGTCGAACTGTCATCCCAAGCATTTCATTCAGCATGAATATTAAAACCAGCATATTATCAATCAAAATGGAAACCACCTATATGAGCTGTATGTCCCAAACCATAGAGAGAGAAAACTGAAAGTCGCTCAGTCGTGTCCAACTCTTTGCGATCCCATGGACTATACTAGTCCATGGAATTCTCTAGGCCAGAATACTGGAGTGGGTAGCCTTTCCCTTCTCCAGGGGAATCTTCCCAACCCAGGGATTGAACCCAAGTCTCCATCCTCACAGACGGATTCTTTACCAGCTTAGCCACAGAGGAAGCCCATGGAGGGAGAACGACCCCAAAATTCTTGTTGGGGTTGGGGGGTGAGCGCAGGGAGCCCCAATCACGCAGGGAGCCCCAATCATGCAGGGAGCACTGTGCTCCAAAACTTGCTGTTTCTGCTCAGTCCTGCAAGGAGCCGGGGCTGGAGGGTAGATACCTGAAGCAGATGTGGTAATGAGGTGGTAATGAGACCATCTCTCTGGTGGTCTGGTGGTTAAGACTCTAGGCTTCCAGTGCAGGGTGCATGGGTTTGATCCCTGGTCAGAACTAAGATTCCACATGTCTCGTGGCATGGCCAAAAAATAAATTTAAAAATCTTTTTCTTTAAATAAAAAAAAAGATGTGGGGCTTCCCTGGGGGCTCAGTGGTGAAGAATCCACCTGCCAACGCACAAGATACAGGTTCGATCTCTAGTCTCAGCCCCACGTGGTGCAGAGCAACTAAGCCCAGGTCACGACTCCTGAGCCTATGCTCCAGAGGCCGGGAGCCACAGTGAGTGCATCTCGTGTGCCCCAAAGCCCTCACCACAACTAGAGAAGCCACTATAGTGAGAAGCCCACACACCTCAACTAGAGAATAGAATCTTGCGCGCTACAACTAGAGAAAAGCCCATGCAGCAACCGAGAACCAGCACAGCCAAAAATTTTTAAAAATAATAAAATTTTTTTTTAAAAGATGTGATAAAGAGAGACCCAGCTTCTGTCCTCCTGTGGGCATCTGTGTTCGCAGACCCGGCCAAGCAGAAGCACAAAGAAGCCGGCGGGGACAAGCAGCGGACCCCCGCAACAGGTGACCAAGCACGCCTCACCTTCATTCCGTCCACATCTAGGACACTGAGTGCCGAGTGACTGTCGGCAAAAGTCACGAGCATCTGCCCTTGGTTGATCCTGGAAGAGAGGAGATGTGCCACATCAGCCCCAGGGACACGCTCTCCAGTGATAAGCACCCAGCTCCACCCGAGCGTGTCGCCACCTGACAAGTACGATTGTCCCGTAATTCCCCAGGGTCTGCATGAGCTCCAGGCGCACGTCCTCAGGAAACTCATCCTTCTCTTCTGCGCTTGGCGACTGCAGATTGACGACGACGGTGGCATCCGGGGGGCCCTGGAAAGAGGACACTTCCTGGAACACCCTGTCCCGAGCCCCCACGTCGACTTCTTGCACTTCCACCTCCACGATGGCCAGCACGGGTCTGCGTGAGACACGGAAGGAAGAGAGGACACCATTAGCCCAGGGCAAGACCGTCCCCCAGCCCCACCGCCATCCGACTCTGCTGTCAACAGGAAACCTCGACGACGCAGCCCAAGCATGCAGGTTCCAAGCATGGGCCTGGAACTGAGCTCTCCGGTCCTGGGGTTTCCGTCCGTCTTTCCCTAACCTTGGCGTTATCTTGGCTTTTCTATCTAAGTCTGATTTGAGAGAAAATCCATACCAGCCATCAGCAAAGGTTCTTTACATGTAATCCCAGGACTGCTGGAGAAGAAAATGGCAACCCACCCCAGCATTCTTGTCTGGAGAATCCCATGGACAGAGGAGCCTGGCGGGCTACAGTCCATTGGCTCACAAAGAGTCAGACATAATGAAGCAACTAACACACAGGACCACTGAGGATGCAGAAAAGTGGGGATTCTCCCTGGCCTTGGGGGAAGGCGGGGTTCAAGCATTTTGCAGGGGGTGCTATTGCATTAAGAACCTCAAAAGGGATCATCTTTTGACCAACAAATTCAGTTGTAGAATTTTGTTCTGAGGAAACGACCAGAGTCAGACAAAGATTATATACAAAGTTGATCTTTGCAGCACTGTTGATGGGAGGGACAAAGGAATAACATCTAACTGTCCCAGGAGAGGGAAGGAGTTACGACGCAGCCACACAACTATATGTTATGCGCTCATGAAGAACAACGTTGTAGAAATCGACCTGACATTCACTGAAAACAGATCAGCAGGAAATAAGGCAAACCTTGTAATTTTTACATAGGGATGGGTTTACTCTACAAAAAATTTATAAAATCCTCTATTAGGCAGATGACATCGTCTTATTGAAGACATCCACCATATTAAGTGGATAAGTGAAGCTATATCTAATATCCTGGGATAAACCATAATGGAAAAGAACATAAGAAAGAATGTATATGTATGTGTAACTGAGTCACTTTGCCATGTAGCAGAAATACAACATAACTATACGTCAATTAAAAAAAACCCCAAAGTCCTGAATCTAATACTAAAACTCTGTGGTGCTTTTAATAATAAAATATTAGGAAAATATTCATCAGTAGGTGAGTGGGTAAGTTCAATGGATCTATTAAGCGGAATACTGGACGGCGGTTGCAAATGAGAGTCAGATCTCTAATAGCGACATGATTATCTCAAAGATATTTAAGTAACAAAAATGCAAGTTGCACAATGACATAATTCATCAAAAATGTAAATGACACAAAACAGCATGCAGGCTGTGTCTTGGCAATCTTCATAAACAAAATCACTTTTGAAGTGGAGCGGTGACAAAAGGCTAACACTGATTAATTCTTGGTGGCAAGCACACAGCTACTCGCCACACGTTCTTTACTCTTTACCGCATGTCACACACGCACACACACGCATTCGGACGGGCAGGTCTGTTCCCTGCAGAGCACCCGACCCCACCTTCCTCAGCAGCGGACATGCTGATGGCGGCCAGGACCTTACCTGTGGTCAGACGCTTGCAGCTCCGCCCGGCCGTAATACTTGAGGGCACCGGGAGACCAGGTGTGTCTGAGTTGGGTGCCAGCGTCCAGATCACTGTCTAGAAGGTTGAGTTCTCCAGCTACTCATGGAGGTGCCAATCAAGAGATACACACAGAAGACACAATTGTATCAACATGAACGAACACTGATTACAGAGGGGGGTCCATGTCATGGACCGCCTCCTATCTCAGACTCAGTGGCTCTAACCCCTTGGGCTTGAAACTGTGTCAAGGCGGCCTTGGGGCCTGGGGTAAAAACCCCCTCTCCTGGAACTTCTCTAGTGGTCCTGGGGTTAAGACTCTGCACCTGTAATGCAGGGGGTGTGGGTTCGATCCCTGGCTGGAAACCAAGATCCCATGTGCCCCGAGGTGCAGCCAAACAAACAAAAAACACTCGTCCTGAGCCGGCAGAGTGGGTGAGAACACAGCAGTCACTGCTGCTGGCACCCTGCCCCGGGCCTGAGGACACCTGCAGCTCTCTGTACAGTACGAGAGGCAGAGGCTAAGGACACGAAGCTTCTTGCGCAGATGTCCACAAACTGATCTGGACAAAAACACAACTTGTCAATCTGCAGGCGAGATTTCTGGGCTTTGCAATCTCGGCATCTGTCTCACCAGGACAGTTTAATTGTTTATGTATCAGTTTATAGGTGTTTGAAATTTTCAACAAACTGTACTTCTTGCTGGGCCTCAATCATCCAAAATGCAATCGATGACTAATGGATGAAATTTATCTTTCCTGCGTCTTGCTCATGTGTGATCTGGAGTTGGGGCTTTCAGCAGGTAAGAACAGGGCTGAACAAAACGGGCTAGAGAAAGGGCACGAGTGTGAGAGGCAGAGGTGCCCGAGAGGAGGACCCAGGGCCTCGCCCTGGTCCCCACCGCGAACAAAAGGCAGCGGGGTGGGGTGGTGTGGGCAGAGAGCCACGAGGCACATATGCAGAGACCCAGAAGCCTGCACACTCGCAGGCCGCAGTCTATAGAAAGAGGCCAGAGAGGGGCTCCCCGAAAGCCCCACTCCCAAAGCTTAGGGGCAACATCTGGAATGAGTTTCATGTAGTTCCAGGTTAACAGGAGGCTTGTTCTTTAAACAGCGAAGAGTACTGGACTAAAGACATGTGATCTCCCCTGCGGCACACGGGTCACCGCCCCCTCTGGGTCTGACGGTGCACACGGGTCACCCACCTGTTCTGTCGGAAGGGTACCGCTTTCTCCACCACAGGACCCTGTCCGTCCAGGCGGGGGTGCGGCACTTGTCGCTCGTGTCGTAGGCAGCGGAGCCCACGTCGTACTTGTAGGTGGGTCCAAAGTCAATGGTGCCCTCGTGAAAGTCTTTAAAAATCTATCGGGAGAAGTCACAGGACCATCTCAGTTCTCCTAGGTCATGTACATGACACATACCAGAAGGCATGTTTCAGAGCAGTTCTTTTTGTCCCCAGAGGATCAGAATCTACATTATAGTGGCAGGCAGGTCGAAAAGGACACACCACTGGGTCTCCCACCCCCCTCAGCACCGGATCTATCACATGGGGGACGGTAACAGACACAGGCAAGGACGCAGCTTCCACGCCAAGGGGACCGTCCACCCCAGCCCCGGCAAGGCCTTGATCCATATCTGTTAACTAAACCAACTGGCTGTCAACTGCAAATCGGTGCTCGCCAAGGGTGTTTGCCATCTGTGCATGCGGAGACCAAGCCCCGTGCTGCTGCAGCTGCTGACCTTCAACACCCACTGAGAGAGTTCAGGGAGAAGACTCTTGAGAGTCCCTTGGTCTGCAAGGAGATCCAACCAGTCCATCCATAAGGAAATCAGTCCTGAATATTCACTGGAAGGACTGGTGCTAAAGCTGAAACTCCCAATACTTTGGCCACCTGATGTGAAGAGCTGACTCATTGGAAAAGACCCTGATGCTGGGAAAGATTGAGGGCAGGAGGAGAAGGGGAAGAGAGAGGATGAGATGGCTGGATGGCATCACTGACTCCATGGATATGAGTTCGAGCAAGCTCTAGGAGTTGGTGATGGACAGGGAGGCCTGGCATGCTGTAGTCCATGGGGTCACAAAGAGCTGGACATGAGGGAGCGACTGAACTGAACTGAGGGAGTTCAGGGTGGAGAGTGAGGTACTCGGTACTCCAGGGAATCCGGTGGGACAGGTCTTTGACAGATATTTTCAGGAACTGATTTCCTGATCCCAATCCTTGCATCCCTTCATCACTAAAGCCCTTCGTGACTAGCAGAAAACCTTTTGTAAAGTGAGCGCTTGATTGCACTGAACTTCTCCTTCACCAAAATCTTATGTATTGAATTTTCCCCACTGCCTCCTTGGAGCAGTCTCTCAGAGCTGAGATGCTGTCTCCCAGGCTGCTATCCTCATTTTGTCCCAAATAACACTTAATTCACAACTCTCACATTGTGCATCTTTTTAGTGGACACGGGTAAGGAGCAGCTCAGATGGAAGCCCAGTTCTCCTCCGTCTTCACTTAACCCTGGTCCAGCCCTGATGCTATGGGCAAACCGGGAACAGACGCTCACTCGGTGTTCGAGTGGAAGGGTGTGGAGGACACTGGAGGGAGGACGGAAGAAGGACCCTTAACAGGAAGGCCTGTTAAGGTCACTCTGCCCTCTGGCCATCACCAGCGACCCAGGTCACCAAGGGGGACGACAGAAAACCCATAGGAATGACCAGATATTGCTGCAGAAGGGGTCTTACCCTCCCTGCCTGCACCATCTAACCTGCTGCGTTTTCACCAGGTGAATGGAACTAGCTGCGCTTCCCTTCCCCTCAGTTCATTCTTCTAGCAAGTAAACAGGTACTGAGATGTGGAGGCCCGCCAGTGTGAGGAACTGAAAACAGATCTTACAGCTGAAGCTTCCGTGTGACGTCGTGACCTGAGGCGGCACTAAAACCCTGGCACGGGGTCATACAAGGGAAGTCTGAGCTGAACTCTGACAGTCTCAGGCTGTATCGTGGCTCTGTTTACTCACTGTGTGATCTTGGCCACGTTATGTGACCTTGGCCTCAGTCTTCTTATCTACAAAATGGGCATAACACCTAATCTGTAGGATGATCTTGAGGATTATGTGTACAAATCAGTGTGTGAAGTGTATCAGACAGTGTATTAAATGAATTTGTTAGCATGTTCACTAACAAGAAACAGAGATATCACCGAAATGAATTGTTTTGAGCAGAGTCTAGCATGTCACTTGCTGGTTTAGTGCGCCTGACATACAGACGTTCTTACGAGCCTCAGCCCAAGTACAGGGTGCTTGGACTATGTACACCAGACCTGCCGTCCTCATCAGCTGTGTGCTCAGAGGCTGATGTGGGGCTGTTTGAAGCAGCTTGGATTCAAACTGAGGCAGCCACTTACTCCCTGGGAAGCCCTGGACCAGGGTTCAGCTTGTCGGGGGGAGGTAGGGACGGCTTCCTGCCCCTCCAACCACAGAGCCGGGGCACAGAGGCACCTCCCACCCTGAGCTCCTCCGGTGGCTTACGTGTAGCCAGCGTCCTTTCACATAGTGACAGCCCCTCTGGCCATGAGGAGACACAGACCGTGACTGCGGCCAGAGAAAGTAGGAGCAGGACACGAGTGTGGATGGATGCTCACATGTCTCTAGCTTCGTATGCCGGGCACGTTTTCTACCATATCAGAATCAGTTAAATCCATGCATGAAGCTTAATTTGCAAACACAAGCATGTACATTCAGTAGATGCTGTTCCATACTGGGGGCTCCCAGGTGGTGCTGGTAGTAAAGAACCCGTCTGCCAATGCAGGAAACAGAAGAGACACAGGTTTGATCCCTGGGTCGGGAAGATCCCCTGGGGAAGGAAATGGCAACCCACTGCAGTACTCCTGCCTGGAGAATCCCATGGATAGAGGAGCCTGGTGGGTTACAGCCCACAGGGTCACAAAGAGTCGGACAGGACTGAAGCAGCGTAGAATGCACGCGTGCACATTCCACAGCGGAGCAGGTGTTAAAAACTATTTCAAAAGGACGACTTACTTTTCCACTTGACTTCTGCAGCTGTAGCTGATCAAACTCCAGAAGCTTCTTCCAGTCTTGGCGTTTAACAAAATAGAAGACTTCTTCGTAAGTGAGATCAATGCGGTAGTTGAAATCACCACACCAAAACACATAATCGTGAGAGAAAATGTTTCTTCCCTAAGTCATAAAAAGAAAGAAATCCTGATGATTTGATCCATGTTGCAAGGAGTGTGGGAGAGGGGGAAAACCAAATTCACTATACAGAAAGTAAGCAGATATGTTTTCCTTAAAATGTTATTTTTAAAACAAGAGTCTGCTAAAGCATCTCATTTTTCACTAATGCCATAAAAACCTACTGATAGACTTGCACGTGGCTTATTTTTTACATTTTAAATAGTGTTTTTGAGTGGTCTGGGGAAAGCCCCAACCCTAATACTAGGCGCATGATGGCCAGTATTCACTCTGCCCATCAGATCTCGGCCACCAGGTTTTACCCCTGCTTCGTTATGTCTGTATCTGAAGAACAATGGCCCAAATATTCAGTGTTATGAGAATGAGGTTTAAGAAAATAAGTATAAATGCTCAGGACATGCAACTCTGTGAAAGCTGGTGGATTTCATACATTTTTATCCTTGATCCTCCATCACTCCCCTTGACGGTCCCCCTGCCCCCAGCCCGCCCTGTCAGCTCTGTGTCCGCATCCAGGGCAGCCCTGTCGATCTCAGACATCTTCCCCTTCCCCACCCAGGAATCACAACAATAGCAGCGCAGTATCTGCCGCCCACAACGCTGGGCTCTGTTCTGGGGCGCCCCGTCCTCACACTGGCCCTACCAAGCACATACTCTTGGTGCTCTAACAGATTAAAAGGGAAAAAAAAGCTCAGAAACTTTGCTGAAGGTTACACCACTAGTCCATGATACAGACAAGATATGAACTCAGATCTGCCATGCTCCAAAACCTGCTTCTGTTGTTCTACTACACTGCGTGGTACTTCCTCTCCCCTCAGCCCACAACAATATTCTGGACAGAAGACTGAAATTATCACAGCCCAATAAAAGAACCGTGCAGAGCAGCCCTGCCTAAAAGAACACTCCATAGTGATGGAAAGGGTCTGAACCTCAGCTGTCCAAATCCCAACCACGTGGGGCTATGCACGTGAAGTGCAGCCAGTGTGACTGAGGGCTTTTAGCTTTATTTTATCTATTTTACATTTAAATAGCTCCTTGTGGCTAGTGGCTACTCTATTGAACAGCACAGGTATAGAGTATGGGTACCCTCAATATTTCTACTGAAAAAAACCTCTATTATAAACTCTTTAATTACTGAAACTGTGTCCCATGTTTGCTATTTCAAAATAGCACCCTTCAAGTGAGAAGAGTTGGACTTTAACTTTTTTTAAGTTACACGGGCACAAAAAGAAAATATTAGTCCTACATAATCTGGAAAACTACAATGACAAATTTCCCAACTCACTTCTTTCTTTTTATTCCAAGAAATAAAAGCTTCAACAAGGATTACAGCTCTTCTTCATGAAAACTAAGGAATTCTTGCCTTGAGTGCAGGCCAGTAAAGAGGATGTCAGTTTTAAGGGATCTGGCCTCACATGGAAGAGCTCTGTGACCCAGCCGTCTCAGACAGAATCCGTGGCGGGAACGGCTGAAGTCTACGCTCACTGTTGGGGAACAGGTGTGTCTGCAGGGGGCTGAAGGTGAGAGAGACCATCATCTTTGCACAGAGAGGAACACATTCAAATCTGAATTCGAAGAGATGCCCCCGCTTCAGAATGAAAACTTCGGAACCCCCACTAGAGGGCAGCATGACTCATGATATTGGCAACCAAGAAACCAGACCAGGATCCGGGGGCTCCTGAGTCAAGAAATGGACTGGTTTCGAAACCAGGCTTTTCCGAATCACCGCAAGAAGGTGCATGTGAGTCTCAGGAAAACCAAATTGTACACTGGGTTTGGATTCAAATGTTCTTCACCAGCTTAAGGCAGAGCACAGCACACGGGTTCTCCTTCCCAGTTCCACGCAGTTGCATTAGAATAAGAACACGCAGGGTGAGTCAGCATGTTCAGAAAGTTACAGAGATACAGGGGGAGCCGAACACTCCTGGGTTGGACGCCCGGCTCACCTCTATCTCAGCTTCCCTGGCCGGTTCCCCCACCTGGAGTGCTGAGCCCCCCAGGGCAGGGATGCTCCTAGAGCCGTGAGCCCCACCCTCCTGCAGCAGCTCAGGGCACCCGGCGGGGCCGACCCGAGCAGGGACCCAGCCACGGCCCACCGCCCTGCTCACCATGGGGAAGCTCAGCTTCTGCGTGATCTCCCTGTAGTCCTCATTCCGCTCCTTCACCTGCGACTGCCCGGCGGTCAGGTGGCAGCAGACGAAGCAGAAGCTGCTGCTGTGGAACTGGAAGCGGATGGCCACGGCGCCCTTGTTCCCCGCCTTCCCTCCCATCCCCGTCTTCACCGTGTCGATCGCCACATCCCTGGAACAGAGAAGGCACTGTTGTAGCCCCGCGTCCCGGGAAACAAACTCACTCAGAAGGACAATGCAGACAGTGGAGTGCAGTTTATTACACCAGCAGGCCCGAGGCAGAGTCTCCTCTTAGCCAAGGACCCCGACCAGTTTTTGTGAAAACCTTATATACCCTAAGTGCACTTGCTCAAACCCACCTCCCCAAATTCCTTGAAACTTAGTCTGGACAAGGTAAAAGAGAGGTTCGATCAAAGTTAACCCATGATTCAGGTGTCACAAGGCTAGATAGACAGTGGATATTTATCAATAGGCCTGTGGTCATATCCCAATAAACATAATGGAATCTACCACTTTGTTCTGTTACAGAGATAATTAGCATATTCTTTTAGGCAACAGAAAGTCCAAGTCCAAGTCCTGAGGTTCTTTTTACCAGGGGGTCTGGTTTTCCATTGGTATGCCATTTCTATAGACAGCGGGCCCAAAGTGCAGAGTCCGTTGGGAAGGGTGACCATGCGTGTAGCCTAAGGTTCGCAGCCTGGCCTACGATGGAGCCCAGCTCTGTCTGTTTCCTCCTTCAGCACACGCGGTGGGGGGCTCTTCCCAGTGGCTCTGAAGGAAAAGCAGACGCTGTTCTGCTACAGAGACGAGCCATTTGGTGGCGGCACGGGGCTGGGGGCTCTGAGAACCCCCCACACCATCCGCTCAGAGGCTCCCATCTCCAGCGACCAGGCTGCAGAGACCCAAGTGGCTGCCGTCCACTCCACGTCACCCCGACCCATCCTCGCCCCAGGGGCAGCCCCTGGGGCAAACGGGGGCATCCTCTCTGTGGTCCAGCTCCGTCCGAGGTTGCTCACACAAGCACCCCACGAAGCACCTTGGAGTTGAATCATCTCCCCCACCACCTGCTTCCGGTCTCCCGGCTACAGCAGAAGCAGCCACGGCCTCCTACGCAGCTTTTCTGCAAAGTACAGGAGGGCCCCTCAGATAATCAACATATGTTTAAGAAACAGGAGCCGTCCAGTTATCTGTGCTGGACTGGTGGAGGGGGGTGGCTTCCAAGCAGTGGCCTGCTGGTGTTAAGATGCTGACTTAACAATGCATGCAAGTGAGTGCGTGGGTCCACAGGACCATGGAGACTCCACCTGCTCCCTGGGACTGGCGCCCGACAGACAAGGTGTGGGGCTAGCCTGCCAGCAAGGGTGCGAGCTCACCCAGCCCGAGGCTGGAGGGCCACGGGGCCAAGGACCCCGGGGTCGGGACCTCAGCGGGCACCTGGGAAACCCGGAGCCCCTCGGCACGGATCCCTTCCTCGTGTTCCGTCTCTGATCCCGACCCCAGCCGCAGCCTTGCTCTAACCGTAACCGACCTTCACCCACTCCCTGTGGACGCTGCCAGGCTGTCACAGCAACCACGGGGGACACGAACCGTAAAGCTTCCCAAAGGTCACGGAAGGGATTATTAGGAACACAGAGCATTTTGCTCTCTAGGTACTGCCCTGGGCAGTCTGTGGTCCTTGACCTCCGAGGAGATGCACAACCAGTGTGGCCCTATTGGGTTCAGGGGTCAGGCCAGCTCAATGCTGGGTATCAGCAAAGAGAAAGACTGGTAGGGATTCTAACAACAGGAGTGAGACCAGGGAGCAAGGGAAGGCTATGAGACAGCTGAGGGAGAAGGGGAGTTTCTCCCCACCTTAAAACACACATGCATGCATGCATATAGACACACACACACACACACACACACACACGGAAGGCTATGAGACAGCTGAGGGAGAAGGGGAGTTTCTCCCCACCTTAAAACACACATGCATGCATGCACACACACACACACACAGACGCCCTTTCCTAAAAGACATCCTGTTCCAAGGCTTTTCCCCTTACACATTCACAAAGCTGTCACTTTGGAGACTGAGGAATGGGGTGAGTTTCTGCCCACACATCTTTTGAAATGTAGAATTCTTTTGAAAAGAGACAACAGCTCATTTCCTGATGAGTTACCCAGCTCTAGGTCAGAGATTTCCTGTCTAACACTGCGGCGAGGAACCCCTTCCCTGGGCCCAACTGAGCCTGGCTGACAGCGATGGTGAAACGCTCCTCCTAAAAGGGTCCGGCTTCCTGAGCTAGAAATTCCCATCGAGGCTTTATAAACGCTAGACAATATTCTATTCAGCCTGGTTTTTCCCCCGGGGGATGTGTTACATTTGACTAAAATAATGGCAGGTCCTGATTCCTGCTGCAGGAAGGAGGGGCGGGGAGGGGAAGGAAGTCGGAATAAAACAACCCTGGGTCCCCCCATCTGTCTGTAAATGAAATGCTCTTACCTGACGAAGGGGACGTGGTACGGGCGCATAAAGATGTAAAGACAGACACCCACCAGCTGTGCCGAAGTCAAGAGAATGTACCGATGAGAACGGGAGATGGCTTTCTGGAGCTGCTCACCCCACATCTTCCTGTTGGTGGTACTGGAGAAGAGAAAGCAACGATGCTACTCAGTTAGCTGGACGCAGGATCTCCCACCTGGAGACTCCTCCAGCCCTGAGCTGGTTCTCTTTTACCAAACTGACGTCGTATCACTTGCACACCTGCATGGGTGCCCTCTGAGCCTCAATCCCTACAGTGGACGATCCGCGTATCTCTGGTTGTGTTCCGCACATCCCCTCTACCCCTGCCACCTGCCACCCAGCACAGGGCCTTACTCATAAGACCTCCACGTGTGCGTGCTAAGTCACTTCAGTCTTGTCCGACTCTTTGTGACCCCACGGACTATATGTGGCCCGCCAGGCTCCTCTGTCCGTGGGACTCTCCAGGCAAGGATATACTGGAGTGGGTTGCCATTTCCTCCTCCAGGGGAATCTCCCTGGACCAAGGATCAAATCAGAGTTTCTTAGGTCTCCTGCATTGGTAGGTGGGTTCTTTACCGCTAGACCTCCGAAGAACCAGGTTTTATCATTAGTTCAGAAAGTGCCTTACAATGGACTAGGAACGAAAGAGTCCAGCTGAGTTCATACCAAATGCTAATCCAGTGGTTTTCCTTCCTTTCTAGGGGTTTCTTACACCTCGCCCTCTCTTACCTTTCCCCAGGAAATGTGAGTCAGTCCCCGCCCAGCCCAGCCCACGCCCCTTGGGGCTCAGACACACTGCAGGCAGTGGCAGCGCGGTGACTCAAACCTCCAGGCCAGGCAGCGGCAGCACAGAGCCTCCCCACCCTTCCTCCTTTTCCCTCAGTCGGAACACAGGCACCAAGGGTCGCAGGTTAGCAGCCGCCCTGTCTCAGGACCTTACACCCCAGGCCGGGCCGCCCACCTGGCGTTGACGATGTTCCCCGCACTCAGCTCCACCATCTCTTCGAACCCCACAGCAAATATGTCAGCCGGGCTGCCGCTGTCATCTGCAGAACGAGCAGAAGACAGAGGAAATCAGACCCGCAGGGGCGGTGCGGGCCAGCGCCCTGCGGCCTGGGCAAGCCCTCCCTCCCGGCCACAGGTGAGCACACGCCCACCTCCCTCCAGCTCCCACGGTGCGCACGGCCCTCCCCTGCCTGCATCCCAGGAACATCGCTGACCTCTCTGTGGCTTGCTCTGCAAAAGGGATGGTTTAACGGTCACCCTGAAGGGTGGTCGTGAAGTCAGAGGACACGTGGAAAGTGCCTGGACTCACAACTTCCATGCCAGCAGACCTGCCTGCCCCCCATCCACCACCCACTACGCCCGAAGCTCCCGGGGAGCGGGGGGCACTGGCACAAACCTGCGTGGCCCTCAGTGCTCTCAGAGCCCTGGGCCAGCCCCTCTGGGTTAATGTCCGACTGCGGTCCTCTCCCAGGTCCTAGGGGTCAGGGGACAGACCTGCTCTGATGAAGTCTGCCCCAGAAATGCTGGTTTACAGACCGCAGAGCTAGCAGAGGGGCTTCTCATCAGCTCTGTGTTCAGCTCTTCCTTCCCTCTAACAGGGGGCCTTCGGTGAACAGACACCCTGGGGCCACCTGCCACATCCCTCTCGACGAGCCCTAAGCCATCCCCGTGACTCCGAGCCATATCCTTGCAGTACCCTGCCCCCCGCCCCATGCAGACAGGCCACGGACAGTGGGAATGGGGCTCTGGGCTCTGATCATCTTCAAGGTACATTAGTGCAGCTCCCCACCTGCCCCCAGCACTGCACATAGCAGACAGGGAACCAGCCCACGAGGCTTTCCAGAACCCACATGAGCAGGAGAAAAGCTAAAGGCCTAGATAAATGGCTGACTCTCAGAGAAAAAGCATGTGTTTGCATCCTGACCTCTAAGGCCGTTAAATATTACCTTGCGTGACATAGGATAAAAGGTGAGGTGTCCAACCTCACCATTATTTTATTCTTGAAAGGGGACACAACTGCTTCGTGACTGTTCAAGCAGACATGTGTCAACACGGGGGGTCTTGGAAAAGGCAGGGGTGTGTGTCCTGGGTCAGGGCGTGGGCCCGGCCCAGCATCTGACTCACTTATTACAGCCCAAAGACTCTAGTTATCGAAACCGAAAAAGTGCAAAATCTACGTGTGAAGAGGAAAGCGAGATTCACCGCTTGGGTAACCCTTCCAAACATTTGGAAAGGAAAAGGTGCCACATATGTAACTTGCCAGACGTCTTCTGGAAAGTCAGACCACAGCGTTTGCTAAACGTTCTGAGGAGCGAGAAGGCCAAGTACCCGACTTCCCACCTGTGGGCGAGGCCCGCAGCGAGGGGGGTCTACACCGGTCACCCTGACCCGCCGCACTCACCCGGGGGTCCGGCGACACGGCAGAGCGAGGGCGCGTCCAGCAGCCAGTCGGCCAGCTCGGCCGCGCCCAGCAGGTTACTCTTGAACTGCTTCCCGCCGTTCACGTTCCAGGTGCCCACGGCCACGCGCACCGGCTTGAAATTCGTGAACTCCGACTGGCGCTCCGACATGGCTCTCAGGATCTTGGGAGTGACTATCGGGGGGCACAGAAAGGGCAGGTCTGGCTGCACCCCGATCCTCATGCATTTCCCCCGCACCCCCAGAAACCCAGCCAGGTGTGCTGCCGGAGAAGGACGCCGAGGCCATCCACGGGGACCAGTGGCCGTGCCTTATGAGGATGAGGCTAAATCCCACCACGAGCAGAGCACCTCCCTGAGGTCCTTCTGCCGCAAGGTCCCCTCCACACCCTTCCCCCTGCAGAGCCACACGGGCTGTGATGTCAGGTCACAGGGACGCGCATCCTCCGCGGTCACTCCACGATCCCACGGTCATTTCATCAATGGGCTCCCTGCAGTTTCCCGCACGGAACTATGACTCTGACACCCACCTTTGCATTCTCCCCCTTCCAGTCCAAGCGGTTTGTTGTACCCCAGACTCCAGCCTTTTAAAAACCATTACTCTGAACCTGGTCCATCCTCTAGATGGCCAAAATATATTCCATTTTTTAAACCGGGCAGTTAACCCAAATCTCCATCACATACACTCTGCTATGAAATGAGACGCAGTGTACTACACAGAGTTTCTTTCTGCTTGTCCTGAGGTGGCCTTGTCTCCAGGGTTGACATGAACGTCACCTTGGCTATCAGAAGCCAAATAGGAATCTCCCCAATAACGGAGGAATAAAAGCAGAAAAGGGGTGTGAAGTCATTTTCAGCATGGGCAAACTAATTTTTCAAAAACTCCAAAATTTCTAAGACAAGAGTTATACATCTTTATAAGGAAAACTGCTAGGTTTCCCCTTCTTTTCCATGAACCCTATAATGTTTTACAGGCTCTAGGAAAGCGGTCCCCAACCTTTTTGGCATCAGGGACCAGTTTTCGTGGAAGATAGTTTTTCCATGGACCAGGGCAGGAATGGGTGGAGTGGTTTCAGGATGACTCAAGTGCATTACATTTATTGTGCACTTTATTTCTATTATTGTTAGATCAGCCCCACCTCATATCTTCAGGCATTAGATCCCAGAGGTTGGGGACCCCTGCTCTAGGGGAGAGTGAAAATGTTAGTCATTCAGTCGTGTCCAACTCTTTGCGACTCCACGGACTATAGCCGGCTGGGCTGCTCTGTCCGTGGGATTCTCCAGGCAAGAATACTGGAGTGGGTTGCCATGCCCTTCTCCAGAGGATCTTCTTGATCCAGGAATCGAAACCCGGGTCTCCTGCATCGCAAGCAGATTCTTTACATCTGTGCAACCAGGGAAGCCCTAGGAGGTAAGAAGCCACTAAAAATTTCCCAAAGAAACCCCCAACTTGCTTTTATGTGGAATCTTCAACACATCCCCACACACGTGCCTACAGACATATACAAACCTTAAGAAAAAAGGAACTCACAGATGCAGAGAACAGTTGCCAGAGGCTGGGGTGGAAGTAAGGGGCAGTGAATCAAGGTGGTCAAAAGGTACGAACTTCTAGCTATAAAATAAGAAGCCTGGGGATGTGACGTACAGAGCGATGATTGTAGCTAACAACACTGTATTATACATTCGAAAGGTGCTGAGAGTAGATCTTAAAAACACTCATCACAAGGGAAAAAAAAAACTTTTGTAACGATGTGTGGTGATGGATGTGAACTAGAATTATCACCATGATGACCAACCTAGACAGCATATTAAAAAGCAGAGACATTACTTTGTCCACAAAGGTCCGTCTAGTCAAGGCTATGGTTTTTCCAGTAGTCATGTATGGATGTGAGAGTTGGACTATAAAGAAAGCTGAGTGACGAAGAACTGATGCTTTTGAACTGTGGTGTTGGAGAAGACTCTTGAGAGTCCCTTGGACTGCAAGGAAATTCAACCAGTCCATCCTAAAGCAGATCAGTCCTCGGTGCTCATTGGAAGGACTGATGTTGAAGATGAAACTTCAATACTTTGGCCATCTGATGCGAAGAGATGACTCACTGGAAAAGACTCTGAGGCTGGGAAAGACTGAGGGCAGGAGGAGAAGGGGGCAACAGAGGATGAGATGGTTGGATGGCATCTCCGACTTGATGGACATGGGTTTGGGTAAACTCTGGGAGTTGGAGATGGACAGGGAGGCCTGGCGGGCTGCAGTTCATGGGGTCGCAAGGAGTCGGACACGACTGAGCGACTGAACTGAACTGATTTTGCAACACATACAAATAGCAAATCATGATGTTATACACCTGAAACTAATATGTCAAGTATAACTAATTGAAAAAAAAGAAAAAAAGAAAGAAGCCTCTAGCTACTTAGGGAACCATGACAGTCCTGTCTCTAAGCGTGGAAGGTAGCCTACCTACTGGAAGATTTCTAGGGCCCCGGGTCATAACAGAAACAGGAGGCTACCCTCAGGAGAGAGCCCTACAACTGACATGTGGCACTGGGACCAAGAACGCTTTCTAGCTGAGAAAGATCCCTGGAGTAAGTTAACATTCAAAGACATCAGTTCCTGGGGAGCCCACTCTCTCTCTCCCAGCCTTTTGGTTTAGAAAACAGTCCAAACTAACAAAGAAGGAGCGTGAGTACTTCCATGAGTCCAGAAGAACAGACTCCTGGGAACCAGAGTGACAGCTGGTACCATGTAAACAATTTTATCTTCTGTATATTGTGGAGCTCGACCTTCGGGGTGGGGAGGGACCGCTCCTCCTGGGGTTAAGCCAGTTCTCAGACTCAGCCAGAGCCCGTTCCGCGCACACAACCAGCCCTGAGCTGCACCTCCTCTTTCCAGCCTCCACTCCCTGGAGGCGATGTCCTCCCAGGAAGGAGATCCAACCAGTCCATCCTAAAGTAAATTCACCCTGAATATTCATTGGAAGGACTGATGCTGAAGCTGAAGCTCCAATACTTAGGCCACCTGATGCAAAGAGCTGACTCACTGGAAAAGACCTTGATGCTGGGAAAGACTGAGGGGAGGAGGAGAAGGGGGCAACAGAGGATGAGGTGGTTAAATGGCATCACAGACTCAATGGACACGAGTCTGAGCAAACTTGGAGATAGTGAAGGACAGGGAAGCCTGGTGTGCTGCAGTCCATGGGGCTGCAGAGTCAGACACAACTGAGCGACTGAACCTCATCATCCCTGGATAAGGTACAATCCACATAGAGCCCATGACTGTAGTCCAAAGCTCCAGAGTTACTCCAGCCAGCTTGTGTCACACTGTCTACCCTGCCCAGCTTTTCCCATGAAAACCCCAATAACAACCATGGCTTAAGCGCCCTTCTGCCTCCTGACCACCCTGGGGTTCTCTATATGGCCTCGCGTGGCATCTCCAGGACTTGCGAGGGAAATGACTGTGTTCTCCTGAGCCTCTCCTCAGCCTCTGCTTGCAGCTGCACCTGGCTAAGCATCTCACACAAAACACGGCAGCTGGCCGCTTAGATCAGCTGGTCAGACCGTGAGACGGGTCAAGCTGGGGTCAAGGGTCAGATTCTGAGCACAGAAGCTCGCTTGCTCAGGGCTGCCAGCCACATGTCATCTAGGATTATGTGAGGGTAGCCAGGCTGGCTGGACCCGCCGCATGCCCTCTGGATGGCAGGGCAGCCAGACGCGCACCACCCCCCAGTTCCAGGCGAGCGGGAGCCCCTCACCCAGCAGGGCCGGGTTGTCCAGCAGCATCCTCCCTTTGTCCGCAGACTCCTCGCTGTAGACGTCCCCGACCAGCAGCAGCTTGATAGCCTCCTGCTTCACCCCATCGAAGAAGTTGGACTGGATCGTGCGAGACACGGACCGGGCCCCGTCCTTCAACTTGCCCACCTGCCACCGGCCAGACGACGGACAGACAGACAGACAGCCATGAGAGGGGCCTGCATGGGCCCCCACCCGCCCGCCCGCCCACCACCCCCGGGGGCCTGGCCCTACCTTGGCCTTCCCCTCCAGGGCCCGGCTGCCCGTGAACATCTTGCTCAGGCTGTGACCGTTCAGAGACCACATGGCCTTGAAGGACTCCACGAAGCGGTCAGCGATGGGCCTTGAGTTCAGCCCGAGGCTCTCGAGCTGCAGATGGAGGACCTGGGAGAGGCAGAGGGGCCAGCGGTCACTGACATCCCCCCCAGAAGCTGCCCACGGTGCCATCCCACCGTGAGCTCCTACTCAGGGATTGCGGGGCTGACTCTGTGCCCTCAGAGGACAGGGCCCCCTCGCAGCGGAGGAAGGGGCTTCCTGCCACGGTCCATCCAACTTTATCTACACTACCCACCCCTCACCTGATACCCCCAGCAAGCAGGACAGCCAAGGATGGATGGCGGGCATCACTGACCCCATGCCTCCTCCCAGCAGGGAGCCAGAAGAGGTCATCCGGGCAGCAGGCTGCAAACCCAGCCTCACTTTCAGGCAGCCTTACTCTGCCTTCGTCCATGGAAAGGTCCACAACAATCCCTACACCCTATCTTTTCTCCAGGTGTCATCTGTGGACCACCGTGTCTCGGGTGGTCTCGCCTTCCAAAGAGCGTGTGAAAGGCCCATCACATCACTAGCCACCTGGCCACTTGGTGAGACCCCTCTCTAGATGCCGGGCACATGGCTGTCCCCTCCCCACGGTGACCACAAGAACCCACAAGGGTGCTGAGCCCAGCCCATCCCCCTGACGGCCCAGGACAGGTCACAGATGGCCCGAGAGACAGACCTCGAGGGCAATGAAGCTTTGCACCGCGTTGGTTCGGTCCAGGCAGTCAAGACAGTTCATCCGCAAAGTGCCTTTCTGAAAACTTAGGAAACCAAAGGATACGAGTTACAAGTTGTGCTGGAAGAAGCCGTGGCTGTGGCACAGTACCTGTGGGGCTGCAGGCCCCGAAGGAAACTCATCAAGAGAGAACCCCTCACCTCCTGCATGGTCGCCCACCGCCACCGAGAGCCCACGCCTGCAGGCCGGAGCCACCGGCATGACGCAGACGAGCGGATTCTAGGCTGCCTGCCTGGCTCTGTCTTTCCCATGGAAACCTGTGGAGGCTCCCCAACGGTACACGTCACAGGTCTGCCCACCGGCGGAAGCAGGAGCAGCGAGGTTGGGGGCGGTGCATACCCAGGAGAGGCCTGCCCCTTGGCCAGCCCACCCGGCGGGAGGACAGGACACTGCTGAGACTCACCGGGGACTTACATTCTCGCCCCTGGTGAACACGTCAAAGTCATCCCAGTGCAGCTTCAAGTGGGGCCTCAGGAGGTTCTCCAATTTCTCGAGCTTCCCGCCTTTGGCAAACTGATGGAAGTCAAAGTTGATCATAGGCGTGTCGCCGGCGTGGCAGGAAGCCCAGAGCAGCTTCTGAAAGGGGATGGGAGAGGGTGGCAGGGCATCTGATCACTTAACCGCATCACTCAGCAGCGCCCGGGGGCTCGGCCTGAAGGGTTAGGTGGGACCAGGTGGTTTACCAGCCCTGACCCGGAAAGGGGCAGCACAGAACACAACCCCGGGGACGAAACCACAAAGCGCGTCTCGCCTGCAGAAGGGCCGGAGGTCCACCTTAGACAGAAGACAGCCAGACTGTGGCTCTGCGGCTCTGTGACTCTGCCCCGTGCCTCCTCGGGGCAGCCCTGGGCCCAGCAGGGACATCACCTCCCACAGGGCTCTCCGGAGGGCGCCCACGGGGAAGGACAGCTCCGTTCTGCAGGGCCCGCAGTGCCTGGCACCCCAGGACCTGGGGCAGTGAAGCAGGTTGCGGAGCTCATAATCCAGCTCCCGTTGCCCTAGTAACCAGTCCCATCCCTACAAGCCAAGCCTCCAGGAGGGTCCTCCAGGCTGTCCAGGGGTGAGGGGAGGTCTGTCCCAGTGAAACCCCAGGGTGGAGGAGACAGGGGCTCAGGGCCTCCAGGGGCTTGGATCCGACAGGTGAGCCGGACTGAAGGTGGGGCCGGAGGTGGGGAAGCATGCAGGTGGGTGCCGGGCAAAGGTCTGCCCTCCACATCAGGTACCCCAGCGCTCTCACCAGGCAGCCCTGGGGGCCAAGGATGACGCGCTGCCATCCCAGGGCACCCTCCCGTGTGACTTCAGGTCAGACTTGTCCACCACGTGCCCAGCCAGAGTCTAGTCCTTAAAGGGCCAGAAGGGCTTTGGGCGGTCTGGTCCCTACGACTCTGAGGGCCTGTCCCCCACACGTTAGATGCAAATCAACACACACCATCGGTATCAAGAAGGTCTTGCTGTGAGGTCATCAGCTGACCCAAAGCAGGCATGCTCAGTGGCTTTGTGAGCTGAAGTGCCTTGTACCCTGTGGCCTGAAAGCCACGGGACACAGACCAGCTGCCGGTGCATGGACCTCAGCATGGTGGAATTGACAGGCTGCCGAGGGAACTTTGATGTGACTCCAGTGGGGACCGTGATCCAGGCTCTCCAGGTAGTGTCTGCCTCTCAGCTCCTCCCTGCTCAGAAGCCTGGCCGCCTGCACTGGGTCCCAGGTCTGCTGTCGTCATTTGCCTTTCTGGCCCAGGGGGCCACCAGCTGCTAGGGTCAGCTAAGACCACCTTCTCCCCAAAATCAAGGCACAAAAGGGGAAAGATTCTTCAGGGTTTTTTTTTTTCCCCCTTCTTCTATCTTAAAATAAGCTGCCAACACTGCTGCCAAGATGGATGGGAGGGGAGATACTTGTCAAGCTTGTTGCCCATAGCAACAAACCAAACAGGAAAAGCAGGTCTGGCCAAGTGAAACTGGCCACCAGAAAGTCTGCTTCAAGCACGGGGCTTCCCCAAGCAGCAGGAAAGGCACACCCAGTGGATTCAGCTTCCACTGGCCAGGGGCCAGGACCACAGGGGACACGCTTCCTGTGAAATGAGGGCTGACTTCACACTCTCCATAAGGGGCTTCCCTGAGCTCTGAACAACCACAGGGTTTTTTTCTTTCCCATCCAGCAGGGGACACAGGCTGAAAGGACTGTGTAAACCTACAGCCCACTCGGTCCAGAGAAGGCTGAATGCACACGGGGGCACTGGGGACAGGGAGAGATGCTAGGAGGTGGGTGGAGCCTTCTGCTCATGGCCCCCTCTCCATCCAGGGCTTCTCGCTGCATCTTCTGGGGGTCGGGGAGGGGGGACCTGTGCCAAAAGCCACGGGGAGTCCACAGAGAGCTGGGGACAGTGAGCAGCTTCGGGGAGGCAGCCCAAACAAGGCTGGATGACGACTCGAAGGCTCCAAGTTCACAGGAGGAAATTATGTTAGGCTGCTCACGTTAAACCCAGCAAGGGCTCTGAAGAGCTACCTAGGCACAAGTGTCCCGCGGGTGTTTGTGTGGACTTGCCAGGAGGTGCGGGCCAGTGGCTGGACCCGCCCACTGAGGGAGGAGGGGACCCCAGCTCCCTGAGGGGGTCAGGGATGCACGGGGTGGAGCCCAAACATACACGTGCATGCATGTATGCGTGTACGCGTGTGTATGTTTGTCCAAGAGAGATGGAGAAAGGCCCGGCTGTGCTGAGTCCTCAATGACCCAGTGGGAAGAAGAGGCAGCTGGAGCCAGGAGATGCTCTGTTCTCCTTCTGAGCAGATTCACCCAACCACGGCTTCACGAAAATTAAACTTCATTCGTCAGGAGCCCAGATCACTTAATGCTGAAGCTCTGATGGAAAAAAAAATCTCCCCAAACATGGGAGAGCAGGCCACTATCTCCAGTCCCCAGGGAAGCCCACCCTGAGCAGGGCACCCCCCACCCCCCCCTCCCGGCCTCGCCCCAGGGCGGGGAGTCAGTTACCTTGAAGGCCCTATTGAGCACTTCCTCTCCACCTCTGCTGCCCAGCAGGTTCACGACCACCTGCTTCCCGTATTGCTCCTTCAGAAGCACCATATGCCTGCAACAGAGCAGGACAGTCCGTGATGCCCTGCCCCTGGGGCACACACTGAACCCACCCTCGAGGGCCCCGGCTCGGCACTAGTGGTCCAGGATGAGTTGGCCCCAGGAAAGGCAGCGGCCGAGAGGAACAGCAGATCAGACTTCTGAACACGCGTGGGGTCAGGCAAGGATACCCCCGACTTCTATACGGTACCCCCCGTAAATCCAGAACTGTTAACCTGCCTCTCATCAACAGAACCTCATAAACGCAATGTGCGTATCTCCAAAGTTAATCTATTTCACCTGGTACTTTCTCAAATCTAGAAAAACCGGTAGGGGAGCCATCGACCTCAGGGACCAGTCTTTTCATCCAAGTGCTGCATTTCGTGATGTTTAACCTCAGCAAAAAGGTTATAAGAAAATTTCCATCTTTAGGAAAATTCTTTGTGTATCAGAGACTATTACACATATACTGAAACAGTACGGGGAGACTCCAATATTCTTACCACCAGCTATTGGAAAGTAACTATAATTTTACTAATGTTAGAAATAGTTAAATATAGCTTTTAAAAAAAAATAGGGAAAAGGCATAATGCAAAAAACAGACGTAAAACTGATTTAGTAATGCAATCTTTACGTTTGAAACTAGAAAAAAACTGGAAGACAACACAGGACAATGTTAAAAGTGGTGGAATTTTATGTGCTTTTAGATTCTTTTCTTCTTTAAACAGTTTTGCATTTTCCCAGTGTCTACAATAACATTTCTCTCATAAATGGAATATCTTAAAGTTAATCATCAGAAAAGAACCATTTTGGCCCCACAAGTAGGAAAAAAAAAAAAAACACAAAAAAAACCTATCTTACTAGCTCTGAGGGACAACACCGCAGAGAAGAACAAGGATTTGAAAGTGGGCAGTCTATGCTGCTCTGCAGATGGCTGACGATAAGCCTGCCTGCTCATCTTCAGATGAGCTTCTGTCTCCGTGGGGAGGAATTCTCCCAGGGCCATGGTCCTGGCAACCCTGCCTTGCTGCAGTCCCTCCCCCAGGAAGATGCAGGGTTGGATCAGATCTGGGCAATGGGAGCCTTTGCAGAAGCAAGCAGGCTGCGCCCCGTCCCTGAAGACAGGCGGCCCTGGGGGGCAGGTGCTGGAAGAACAGGACATGCGTGGCCTGGCTACTCTGGGCTCTGTGGTTCCTCCTGTCCAGAGAAGGTGCGTCCTGGTCTGAGGTCTGACATGTGGAGTTGGAGCAAGGCCTGCTCAGGTGAGGAGTAATATGCTAATTGGGGGATACAGCTGCGGGCTGGTGTTATCAATTTTAAGATAAAGAAGAAGGCTGCAAGCCAATTTAAAGTCCAAATGGAGCTTCAGGTAGCATGATTAGAACACTTAAAAAATTACTTTGAAAATTATTCTTATAGCCATTAAGATCATTTTAAAATTAGCATTCAGAGTAGAAACAACATATATTTTAAGTAGCTAATAACTTTCAAGTACAAATTATCAAGAGTTCAGGTTAGTGATGGCTTTTCTTAAGCTAGCTGAAAAGTAGGAAGCACACAATGATCCAATCTGTGTTTTAAAAAATTAACTATGTGCGATCCAGAATTGAGAAGGGGATGACAGAGGATGAGATGGTTGGATGGCATCACCGTCTCAATGGACACGAGTTTGAGCAAGTTTCAGGAGTTGGTGACGGACAGGGAAGCCTGGTGTGCTGTTGTCCATGGGGTCACAGAGTTGGACATGACTGAGCAACTGAATTGAACCAGAATTTCTTCTAGAATGACACATAAAAACTAGCAGTGGGAATTGTGAGTTAGGGCACTTCTGCCTTTTCCCTTATACCTTTCTATACCATGACTTTGCAAAGCCTCGGAATATATTACTTCAAAAACAAAAGGAAACTGACTTAGAAATACCCTATAATTTAGATGATCCGTTATTAACTAGGACAAATAGATAAGAACGTCACTGCAAAAGGAATGGATAAAACAACTGCAAAGTGTTACCTGAGCAATTTATTAATGAACCTGCAGGGAAATTGAGAGCAAGGAAAACATTCCATTTTGTAAACTGCCTTTTGGCAAAAAGAACCAGAGTGAAAGGCAGATTCAGAGTACAGATTTGGGGTCTCCCCCTTCTGGCCACTCCCTGGGCCCCAGTCCTGCTGTCTGATAGGAGGAAGGATGGACTTGATGACCTTACCTGTCGAAGGCAGGGGCGCTGGCCTCCAGGCCTCTGCTGAGTCTCAGATGATGGGAGCCAACCTAAATCAAAGAGAGACGACGCTGGTGATTCCTCCGGCCCAGGACGCAATCGCCTTTCCGTTCACCCTCCGCCACCAGCCAGGCCAGAGCAGCAGTCCCTCAGCTCCTCCGTGGTCTGTTTATAGCTCAGGACGGCCAGGCCCTGAACCCGAGTCCGGCTCTGCTGTGGCCCTATCCTAAGTGTCGCATGGACCACGCCGGCTGGACTCATCCACAGAAGACAGACCACGAGGCCCACGGTGGATCCACAAACCTTTCCATGGGGCAGAGATGCGGCCCAGCCAAGCGGGAGAGAGAAACTAGCCTCCAGACTCTTCTGCGAGGCCAGGCACCTTGACTGCCCCTTGAATCTGAGCTGTCATAACTACCCGCAAACGAATCTGCCTTACTGTCTAGAACTACTTACTTCACACCGGCAGCTTAAAACGCAAACTTGAAACTAGGCGGTTATTGGTGGAGGGCCTCTGTCGCTGGACAAATCTAAGACAACCTGATGTGGAACAGTGTTAAGGACAGTAGTGGATTATAACCTGATGAATAGAACAAGAATCCAGGAACATCTACAGAGGCGAGCTGGCTGGCTGGCTGGATGAGTGGATGGATAGATGGATGCGGGCAGGTGGATGGGGAGGTGGCCGCCTGGCGAGATGGCTAGTGGGGATGGATAGAAGGGAGGGTTTTTACAGCAAATACCAACCAATAAACACAGAGGGAGTGATGGGAAATCATCACCTTATAACCATCCCAGAAAAAAACTGTTCGGCAAAAATCATCCATTGACCATACATCTTAAAGGGAGTTTGATGAGGAGTAGGATATTTGCATGGTCACAAAGTGTCTCCCGTAAATCGCTTCTTGGTTGGAAAGTAAGACATATTAGAGAAACTGAAGAATATCTTGCCCAGGTGATCGAAAGTAACATCACGGATGAGGGGCCAGGGACACTGTGGGCTCCCAGATGGGACGGACTATCTGAGGACGTGATCCTTGGGCAGAAGCGGGCCTGGGATGCTCACTGGAAAGTCACCCTTCCTCCGTCACCTGGACAAGCCTTTAGTCCGGCCGCCCGAGGCCTCACGTCCTGCCTCCCCACACTGGGCCCTGGCTCTGCCCCTGCCCGGCTTGGACACTGACCTGCAGCTCCCCTCGCCAGTGTCACTTAGTCCTGAGGCCTCTGTGGGTCAGAGCCACAGGGAGCAGCTTCCGACAGGGCTGGAAAGAAACCACTGCTGGCCCCGCACACAGGAACTGACCTCGCTGCTTTTTTTAGTCTCCCTCCTCCTCCTTCACCCACCCTCCTCCCCCAGACAGCTGGACGCGTGGCCAACCAGCCCCGTCTGGTCCCTAAAGCCAGAGGCGCGATCCTAAACGCTCCAGGCTGAGCCTAAGGGAGTGGCTGGAAGAATAGCGCCTGGCTGGGTGGACACGGAGTCTCCACCAGCTCTTGAGAGGGTCCCAGAGCCACAGAAGGCATCTTCGAACATCTCCCCGCCCTTCCCTTAGTTAAAGATGCCAGCCCTTCTGGTCTGGATCCTTGCAGATCCTGGTGGCTTAACCTTTACCTTCACAAGCCATGGTGTGTCCCAGCTCCACGGTTAAGCCGCTGGCTTTAAATCAGCCATGATGGGAGTATTTATACTACAAAAATGGGCAAAGGCAACAAACCCAAACTTCTCCCTCCTGGCCCCAGAAAAACTGGTTTACCACCATAACCTTGAGTGGTTCCCAAGCCTTCTACACACTGGAACCATCTAAGCATCTTCAAAACAGCATGCTCCCGCCCGTGGTGATGTAACTCGATAGCATGCGTCTGGAGCACCAGGAATTTTATGAGCTGCCCAGTGGTTTTAACGTGCAGCAGTTTGGGCCCCACTGGGGCAAAATTCGAACTTCTCAGTGTAACATACAAAGCCCACGTTCATCGGGACCTCGCTGGCCTCTCCAGCCTCACCTTTCACCACAAGCCTGTCCCCCAGGCCGAGCGGTAGGTGGCCGAGCCAGCACGGTTCCTGGATGTGGTCTGACACAGGGGTTGCAGCATCTGCGTCGTGGTCCCCTTTGCCTTCCTGGCTGGCGTGATCCCACCCCATCCCTCCCAGGTCAGTTCAGACACCCACCCCCACAGCACAGGGACCTCAACTGCCCTCTCTTCTGGCTCTGCTCACACCACACCATCACGTCCCGTCCCCTCCTCCCCGACGGCAGGGGCAACCTCTGTGTCAAGTGTCTGAACGTACCAGACGTGCGATGAGAGTCTGCAGGATGAATAAATGGCTTCCCCGGGGGTGTGTATGAGGGCTAGCTGGTGGAAGAGCCAGGAGACTGGCCCTCGCGCTGCACGTGAACTCAGAGAGGTGAGGACACGGTCGCTACACCACACAGCATCCTCGTGGGGACTCAGTGTGAAACTCCTGCTCGACTCACAGGACGCAAAGAGCCACACCTCTCCTGGTGCAACTTGGGCTTTTGTCTCTGCATGTGTCTCTTTGCGACCCTGTGGACTGTAGCCCGCCAGGCTCCTCCATCCATGGGATTTCAGGCAAGAGTACTGGCGTGGGTTGCTATTTCCTTCTCCACATCTTACAGGGAGGAAGACGCTAAAGCGACAAGAGCAGCAAAGTCTTCTAACGAACCCTATATAAAAACATAACTAAATAGACCAGACCGGAAGAGCAACTAGCTTTCAATGTGGCTCTTTATAAACAGCACGACTTGCTGACATGACAAAGATGAACGGTGAAAGGAACGTGGTTGTTGGAAACAACCCAGTCGGGACTCAGGAGTTTGCAAGGAAGGTCCTGGGCCTGTGAAACGTGTAAACAAATCACCATCCACAGACCTCTCTCCACACCCCCATACCCCACCCGACCACCCCACCACCCCACCAGGGCTCAACTGCTCCCTGGGGCAAGTGTAAAGGCTGCAACACTGCAACTTAAAAGGCAAGCTATTCACCCCCAAATCTTTGCACTGTTCATCTAACCTAAGTGAAGATGGAGTGAGAGTTTTTCAAAATGGAAAAAACCACCAGGACTGATGATCAATCACTTGCTACTGATAGTCCAGGTAAGGTGACTAAGAGCTAACGCCCTGCAAAGAGGATCTCATCTGCCTTTGATGTGGAATAATATTTAGAGGGTAAACACGGGTATCAAACCCAAAGGTTAGAAAATCCTTATGATGCATGAACACTGAAGTCTTTTGAAACTTATTTTGAAGAAACCACGAGGGCTGTGGAGGAGCCTTAACAAGCGTGATGAGTCTAAGAGATGCTATAACTGCAGAAAAGCGAGCCACCCAAGGTCCACAGATGCTGGTCCAAGTCAGACTGGGAGATGGTTGCTCCATGGCAGGGTCAGGCTGCATCGAGAGCATCTGCGGGTTCAACGTGAAGACTGAAATTAAAGGGAATGACAAGCTTTGTTTTCAGAAGAGGGAGACCAGAGCGTGGAGAGTCCTAGAACAGACAGAGAGGGTGAAGGAGGGTCCTGGAAAAGATGAAGTGGAGAAAGGGGGACCGTGAAGGTTCGAGGACGTAGACTTCGTGTGGCAACTATGCAAGGCAAGGAGAAACTAGCTAATAATAATGATGATGATGATGATGATGATGATGATGATGATGATGGAGCCATCCCAAATCATGACCTCGAGCCTGGAAGAGGAACCCCAAACTGGGTGAGAGGCTGAAACGGATGAATTTCTAAAGGTCCTTCCCACATTCTAAGATGCTCTCATAACCACCCACCCCCCCCAGGAAAACTCCACATCTAAAGAAAATTAAACTTCAAAATCCCTTTTAGAATGTCTAGAATAGGCAAATCATAGAGACAAAACATAGATGAGTGGTTGCCGAGGCCTTGGGTAGGGCTGGAGGGAATGGGGAGTGACCGCTGATGGGTGCAGGGTTTTCTCGGTGGTGAAGAATGGGTTCTAAAATTAGACCACGGTGATGGTTACACAACTCTGTAAATGGACTAAAACCCAGAGAACTGCACACTTCACAGGCTTCTCCGGGTTTCTCTGTGTAAATTATATCTCAGCTGAGCTGTTTAAAAACACAGCTCTCTCGGGACGGGCTCCAGAGAACACTCCATCCGTCCCCGGGAGTGCCTTTCTCTGCAGCCACTTAAAGCCACCAGCTGCCGCATGCGTCTTAGATGTTCCTTTCTGTTGGAGAAACTGTATGTTCTCAGAGCTTTTTCCAAAGAACTCAGAGCCCCATGTAAGACATTCGCCCACCTGTCTCCCCGAAGGGCTGACAAGCTTCCTCTCCACGGCTGCCAACTGCACGATGACAACGTGAGGGCAAGGTGCCCACAGCTGAGGCCAGGTCAGGTCAAGGGCGGTGAGACCCAGCGTGTCCAACGCTCCCAAGGACCTGGAAGGTGGCCCTGGGCCTCGAGCCCTCGGGAAGAAGGGCCAAGGCCATGGAAGCCGGGCACAGGGGTCTCCTGAGGGCACCCACGCCCCCTCTGGCCAGGAAGGAAGGTCCAGGGGGATTGGCATGGAGGGATCTCAGGTCCGCGTGGCCCAGACCCTCCCGGGTAGGAACTCAGTCAATGGGGCCGTGTGCTGTTCGGCTGACGACAAATGCGTACTTGGCCTTACACCCTGAACACTTCCCAGGGGACACAAGGCCAAACAGCCCTGGCACCGCCTAGAGCCCGTGCGGGACAGCGAGGGGTATTTTTAGAAATCACGAGAAACCTGTGTGCAGTTCTCACGTGGCCCAGCAACAGGCACCTCCAAACGCCAGACCTGCCCCACAGCCGCTGGCGCCCCCAAAACCTTCCAAAGCTTCCCAGGAGGGTCACAGGTCTCAAAGGACATCAGAGGCCACGTTCTCAACGCACTGAACTGGGGTCTGAGCGAAGGGAACAGCAATCACACGACGTGGTCCACTTACCCACAGAGACCTCCCACCTCACCAGTGTCATCAGGGAGCTCGAGGTGGGAAAATCACACAATATATACAGTATCTCTGTGTACAACACCACACACATGTGCAATGCTCACAAGCATATGTGCACACACACTGACAGCTCAGCTCAATCCAGCTGGGTTGGGGAGAAAGACCTGAAACTGTGCCAGGAAAGAAATGCGATGAAACAACCCATGCCGGCGTGCAAGAGCAGGTGAACAAGGACATGCCCAGACAGGCTTTCTGATCACTTACCTGAAGCCCTGGCTGCTCCCAAAACAGCGGAACGGAACCTCTGATCTGGACAAAAGACGACACGCCATCATCCATGTAAATTGTCTGCACCACAGGGAGACAGAAGGGGAGAGGTATTCTTCAATGAAAGTGAATGTCCTGGGGTCGGGTAATGCGATCAGGCTGCTGAGACCTGACACCAGCCAGAGCGAAGGGCAGCCACGGGCTGGGGCGCCCTCTGCCCCTCGCCCCGCCTGGCCAAGCCGCTCCCCGCCCTGCAGGCCAGCCCAACTCACAGGCCTGCTGGCCAACCCCGAGCCTCCAAGGGGATGGGAATCCCCACAACCTGACCCACCTTCCCCAAAAAGCCCCGCAGTCCCCTCCCCAGCAGGTTCAGGAACAAAAGCAGACCAGCTCTGGGACTTAACTAAGACCTTCCTGGAAGCCCTCAACTGCCAGCCAGTCAGCTGGCCAAGCAGCAGGCGCCACTGGAAAAGGACCAGAGGAAATGAAAGGAACCAGCGGCGGTGCAAAGCCCGGCTGGCAGCATCTGACCACGCAAGTCCAGACTTGACCTGACCTCACAGTCGGTCCTGGCCCCACGCCGCTGTGCTCCTAACCGTGTCACGGAGTCCACACACACACACTCCTTCCACAAGCTCACACACACACACACACACACACCTTCCACAAGCTCACACACATACACACCCCTTCCACAAGCTTGCATATGCATCCCTTCCACAAGCTTCCACGTGCACACACACCCCTTCCACAAGCTTACACACACACACACATCATTCCACAAGCTTACACACACACTCCTTCCATAAGCTTCCCCCCCAACACCCCTTCCACAAGCTTACACACACACACACCCCTTCCACAAGCTTCCCCCCCACACATACCCTTTCCACAAGTTTACAGACACACAGACACACACACCCCTTCCACAAGCTTACACACACACACACACCCCTTCCACAAGTTTACACACAGACACACACACACCCTTCCACAAGCTTACACACACACACCCTTCCACAAGCTTACACACACAGAGACACACACACACACCCCTTCCACAAGCTTCAGGGTGCCAGCACCTGCATGACACAGACGATTCTTACAAGTTAAAGTATCTCCCCCCAGCCCCCACCGCACACAGTTCCTTCAGGGCGTACCAGCTCTTCACCTGCCTGCCGGCCCCCACGGACGCTCTAGCGCCAGGGAGGTCTAAAAGGACAAAAAGTGCAGTCCTGAGCATCATGAGGGGGAGGCCGCGGCAGGTATCAGATGCTGCCCTTTATCTGGGTAACTCTACCCTGGCCTGGCAGGGCCGGCCCAGGCGGTGCCGCTGGCCCTTTCCATTTCTTACCGGTCTGCTCCCTCACAGAGTAGCTTTCCATGCAGCTAGATCACACTCAGATCACACATGCATTAGTAATTCTGCAGTGGAGGGCCTGAACATTAGACGTGAAGGTTCCCTGGACTACAGGAACCACATGAGCCTGGTCGTCATTAGGTTGGGCTGAAACTCTATCCCTTAATCTCCAAAGGAAAAAATGCACTGGGTTAAGAACTTGTCTGTTTCCAGATACTGATCACCAGCAAGAGGGTTACCAGCCACTGTTTCACTGACAAAAGCAGAAGAAAGTTAGCAGGCTGTTTAAGGTGCTGTTGGCTACAAAGAAATTAAATGCATACAACCACACATATCCAGACTCTTGAGAGATCGCCAATTTGGCCAGCATCTCCACGTAAAGGAAACCCGTAACAGAGCCCAGTATTTGGTGTATGCTAAGGACTTCCCTGGTGGCTCAGATGGTAAAGAATCTGCCTGCAGTGCAGGAGACCTGGGTTTGATCCCTGGGTCGGGAAGATCTCCTGGAGGAGGGAATGGCAACCCACTCCAGTATTCTTTCTGGGAGAATTCCATGCACAGAGGAGCCTGGCAGGTTACAGTCCACGGGGTCCCAAAGAGTTGGACATGACTGAACTACTAACACTTTCACTTTCAAGGAACTATTATCCTTCACTTTATTTTGTTGTTATTTTAGTCCCTGAGTCATGTCTGACTCTCTGCAACCCCATGGGCTGTAGTCCTCCCGGCTCCTTGGTCCATGGGATTTCCCAGGCAAGAAAACTGGAGTGGGTTGCCATTTCCTTCTCCAGGGGATCTTCCCCACGCAGCGATCGAACCCGTGTCTCCTGCTCTGGCAGGCAGATTCTTTACCGTTAAGCCACCCTCACTTTATTTAACAAGCGCTAAAAGCACTGCTTTCAGAGTTAGACCACGCCCTTCCTGAGCCGGAACTCGCACAGAACCAGCTTCAGGACAACCCCCGACAGGCAATCCCAGCACTGCAGACCCCACGCCTGGGGCAGGAAGGAAAGATGCCTCCAGATTCCTCCATCCCTCCTCACGCATGAAAATACCTCGCTCTGTGCCCCATCCTGTCGTCAGGAACACCCGCCTCTTGGTTTCCAAGAAGAGAGGACAACCCCGATTGTCACCCAGTAGTGATGGATTTGCAGGGCTTTCCTTTCTGGGCGAAAGAACATAGGTGTTGACACTAGCGAAGATTCACACCTGTGGCCTGGCTTCACAAAGATAAGAGCGGACACCTGGCGGAGAGGAGGGGCGGCGAGGTGAAGGGTGAACACAGGTGAGCCTGCGGGCCCTGGGACACGACCAGCCTGGGCCCATGCTCATCCGACCGGCGGGGCGACCCTGGCTGTGTTCTTTAACCACCTCCAGCCTCGGTTTCCCTCTCCCAACGGAGCTTGCATCACGTGGTCACAGAGGTATGGACGAGGCTCCGCAGGGGAGGCAGCGAGTCGGGCAGGGGTCAGGATGCAGGCAGGAGAGGGAATGGGGGGGACACAGACAGGGGTGGGGGTGCCGCAGAGCAGGCGGGACTTCAGGAAGGAGGAGTCACAGCGGAGTGTGGCTCGAGGCCAGGCCTGGGAGCCCGGACCTGGCACCCGCGTGCCCTCTTTCACAGAGGTGGGAGCAGTGGCCCAACAACCCCCCAGAGAAAGGGGCAGCAGGGAGACTCGCCACTGGTCTGATGCTTTTCTCTAAAAGGCTTTCGGCTGAACTTCTGTTACAGGATGAGGAGTTTGCAAACCAGTTCTTTCCAGGTCTGCACTCATGTCCCTCCCAACCTCCCTGATTAATTAGTGGCCTTATCTTCAGGAGCCAAATATTTATCTTTAGCTTTTGCTTTCTTGGGGTAGATGAGGGACTTTCTGGGCTGAGTCACGGTGGCAGAGCACGCCCACCGGGCAGGTCCTCCAGCTGAGCGGCCAAGACTCCAGACCCTTCCTCCCTGCCTCCAGGGAGAACAAGATGCCATCCACGCCTGCACGCTGATGCGCGTCCAGAGCACAAATGCGCACTCAGCGTATACACGTGTGCACACAAGCACATTCACAGCATACATATGCCGGCATGCCCCCCGTGCCCCCCACAAAAGCCCCCTACCCACAAAGTGCACACACACACACAGCCCGCCTTGATGGAGAAAGATTGTTCTTTCCTCTGAGGGAAAAAACATAAAAGGCAGGAGTGGGTGGTTTGAAAACACCTCCCTTTTCTGGCTTCCCGAGAGTCTGACTCAGGAGAAGCCCATTTGCTACTGAGAGTCTCTGCGTCAGGGTTCCAGCTGGCTCCATCTCGCCCCATCCCTTGGCTGAACAACGGGGGCACCGCGGCCCATAAACCGCCCTCAGGCGTCTGCTATGGGAGCCCCCTCCCCGACGGCGAGGGGCTGACACCTCCCAGCCCGGTAGCAGGGGACACAGGCTGGAGGTGACCCGCTGGCATCACAAGGGGCTGAGCCGCCGGAGTTAGGGCGCCTTCCTGACTCGGGCTCAGTACCACCCAAAGCTGCCGCCTGCCACCCCTGGGTGCAGACGTGGGGTTTCAGACCCTGCCGTTTCTCTTAATGCCAGGTCAGCAAGCAGGCAACACTTTGTCTTCCTCTCCCGCCGCAGGACTTCTGCTCCAGCTCCTCCTAGCACACAGACCTGCCCCTGCCCCCACTGGCTCTGCTATCTTTCTCATCTCTCTCCAGGCAGGAGGCTGGCAGCTGAGCACTGACCGCTCACCCTGGGAGACACTCCCGAGATGCAGACGCCCGCCCACGAGGGGCCAGCTGGTCTGTCTCCTTCCTGTGGCGTCCCCAGCTGGCAGGTTCACGATCAAACTCAGGATGTACATCCGGTTGCAAATGAGGATGCTCCTGGCATCGGCTCTGGGAATCGACTCCTCCCCGGGGTCCCCTTCTCCCCCACATGCCAGGGCGGTCAGGCTGTTTGGGGCTGGGGGGGCCCCGATGGCATGAACCATCCCCGGCCCCTCCCTCCCGTTGGTGGAAAGCACGGGGCCCGTGCGCAAGAGCCTGAAATGGACACGCCCCACGAGGAACTGCCCTGGCTGCCAGCCCACGACCTCCTGCCCCGTCTGGGTCTGTGAAAGTGAAATCACCGGGGGATGCAGACACCAGGAGCCGAGGGGCAGGTGCGGTCATCTCTAAAGCCTCGCTGGGCCATCACACGGTACTGGAGGGGACAAGGTCCCTGCCTGTGAGTCCAGAAACTGGGCAGGCGGGGGACCAATGCAAGTCAGCAGGCACCTTAGATGAAACAAACAGCAGAGGCCCAAAGGCTGTCTGTAGAGAAATGAGAAAAGGACTGTAGGGATTTCTCATACAGCTAAATGTACGCATTTAAATCAGAGTCCTAACCTGCTAAGGTCAGATGATGCTCTTGCAACAGACTGAATTGTGTCCCCCCACCCACAAAGGATATGCTGACGTCCTAACCCCCAGCACTGCGAATGTGACCTGATTTGGACGGAAGAGTCACTGCAGGTACGACTGGGTAATCGCGGTCAGGTTGGGGTAGGACACCGTCATCCAACCTGCCTGGTGTCCTGAGACGGGGAGAAGAGCCACGTGGACGGGGAGACAGACTGGAGCGATGCTGCCATGGCCGGGCCACCTGAAGCTGGGCGAGGAGAGGTGGACCCTCCCCCAGAGGCTCCAGAAGGGGCACGGCCCTGCCCAGGCCCTGAATTCAGCCTCTGGCTTCCAAAACTGAGACACAGTGCATTTCAGCTACTTTAAACACCCCCACCCCCAACTTACCCCGCCCCGCAATTTGTGGTACTTGTTACAATAGCTCCAGGAAAGTACCACCATCTTCTTGACATTTTCAGTGTTTAAATGTCTTGTCTTTCAGGAACAGACAGTGATCAAGAGAGCAGTTGTTTTCCCAATGACTTACTTGACAAGACACAGTGGATGGGGCCCCAATTAAAAACAAAACAAAACTGGTTCAGGAACTTCCCTGATGGTCCAGTGGTTAAGAATCCGCCTTCCAATGCAGGGGACGCGGGTTCAGTCCCTGGTTGGGGAACTCAGATTCCACATGTCTCAGGGCAACTAAGCCAGTATGCTGCAACTAGAGAGAAACAACTGCAAGCCCAGGGAAGCCCACGTGCCTCAATGAGGAGCCACACATCACAACTAATACAACCCGAGGCAGCCAAAAACAAACATTTGTTTTTTTAAAAAACCTCATTGAGGAATACATGTAAATCCATGGCTGATTCATATCAACATATGACAGAAACCACTACAATATTGTAAAGTAATTAGCCTTCAACTAATAAATGAAAAAAAAAACCTCATGGTTGTAAGAGAGGAGATGGGGGCCTCGTTTCCTCTCTTTAGTTTTTAAAAAATATTTCTTTGGGTGTGTCTGGTCATAGCTGCGGCATGTGGGATCTAGTCCCCTAACAGGGATCGAACCCAGGGCCCCGGAGCTGGGCGTGCAGGGTCTTAGCCACTGGACCACCCAGGGAAGTCCCATCCTCTGTCATTTTAAAGCAGGTGTTCATTTACCAGCGTCATCTATGTCCAGGAGAGCAGATAGCGGGAAAACAGAAGTCACAGGCAAGAAACTGCCCCTGTCACTCATCTTTGGGCTGTTGACTGAGGTCCTCCTACTCAGCATCTGACCCCTAGAGGACCCTCCCCCGAACTGTGCCCTGGAAAGCCCAGGCAGGTGCGGCTCACACGCCAATGGCTGGGACTCAAACCTGTGCTGAATTAAACTGCTCAGTCCTGGTAGGAACCACTTGGTGCGGCTGCAGCAGTAGGCGGGGATGCAAAGTCACATCTCCACCTACCAAACAGGGGCTGTTTGCAGCTTAACACGCACGGCAACACCATTGTTGCACCTTTCGTGGGCTTTCCTGTATGACTTATTCCACTGCCAGTCTACGCGGTGGTATTATCCTACAAATCGCATGTTAGCAAAAAACATAAATAAAGCAGATGGAAGACAGCATCTCTGGGAATGAGAACAGAATTTACGGCGATGAAGTCAGTAAGAGATTAAACAGATGACTCTATCCCTTGGAGCTGAAAGCAACTGATGCCCAACACGGAACTTTCACAAAGCCCAGATGCAAAGACTTGCTTCTAGGATGAAGCCTCAGCAGATCAAGAATGAAAAACTTTCTTCTCTCATCCTGCCATTACTCATCTACTTTTATTGTTTCCTGTTTAGTTGCTAAGCCATGTTCAACTCTTTTGTGACCCCATGGACTACAGCCTGCTAGGCTCCTCTGTCCATGGGATTCTTCAGGCAAGAATACTGGAGTGAAATGCTATTTCCTTCTGCAAGGGGATCTTCCCAATCCAGGGATCAAACCCACGTCTCCTGCATTGCAGGCACATTCTTTACCACTGAGCCACCTAGGAAGCCCATTCATCTCTTTACTTTTGTCTTAAAAAGATTTTCAAATCCTATTGGTTCATCCATCAGCTGCTATCTGAATAACCACCACCCTTCCTGATCACAGCAAAAATTCCTGCTGCTTTTCAGCTGAAAATACCCCAGGTAAGCAACATTTTTCCAGCATGAGAAGAGAATCAAGAAAGAACATCGTGCAAACCAGAGGCCACCCTTGCAGACACAGCCCCAGTGACACTTTCCGTTCTCCTGGGAGAGTGAGGAGCCACGCTCATCAGAAACTGCCCCCAACACCCCAAGTGGAAACACATATGCGTGGCTGCATCCACTCGGAGCCACTGGGGACCCCAGCCTGGCTTGGGCACTGACCTGCTCCGTCTCCACGAAGTTGGACACGTGGCCGTCGTCGTTCACGCCGCGGGTGTGGAAGCGAGCGCCGGCACGCTCGCAGCTGATGCGGGAGATGAGGCAGGCCTTGGCCTGCTTGTGAGAGGCGTACACCGTGCGGATGGCCACCACCCCGCAGATGACCTTCAGCAGCCAGTCACAGCAGTTCACCTGGTGCTGCCTCAGAGGCACGTGCAGCAGTTGGTTCCTGCAAAACGGAGCCCGCGGTGACTCGGGCCGCCTCACAGCCTCCAGGAAACAGTGCCCAGGGCAAGCAGGGGAGGCGCCTGGGGGCCGTATTCCTGCACTGCACACGCCCCGTGAACTCCACACTCAGGACATGGAGCAAGGATGTTCGCGTGCTCTACAGGCACCCCAAACGGCAGGGCCACCAGCACCTGGGCAGCGAGAAACGGCTGCTCCTGGGTGTCAGCAGCAGTGGCTGGAATGCAGGAGTGGGTGTCAGCCAGCCGCCGGGCTTTCAGGAGCCACAGAGCAGCTTCTGTTTACACCAGTGGCTTCTGCAGTTTTTGAACATAAGTCCCTTCGGTAAAAATTTAAGAATGCTTTATGATGAAAGAATAATGATAAATGACAAATGATAAAAATAATTAAATACGTGCATGCTTATTTAAATTATATACAGATCCTACAAGGTGAACATGATGAGAGCATTACAAAGCAATGGGAATTAAATAAAAACAATGAGATGAACATAAAACTTAAAGTTCCAGTACTTCCTCCCCAAACCCAGTGGATGGTGCTGGGTCTCTGACATCCATGATGATCTTCATGGGATAACAGCGTTTAGAAAGGGCACCGAGCTCCATTCTAAGTGTTCTGGGACGAATCGACTCATTTCATTCTTGTATCAGCCTATGTACAGGCATTATCATTCACCCCATTTTACAGATGAAGAAACTGAGGCACAGAGGAGAAACGCTTGCCCAAGATCACAGAGCCAGTAAGCGGCAGCGAGACATGGAAGCTGTGCTCTCCAGCCCAAACCTCTCCTGCCGAAGGCCCTACGTGTAGAGCTGCACACGCACACAGTCACACCGGTTCTCGTGTCTCACTCGCCTCCCCGACACCCACGGGAGCTTACTGAGCAGGTGATGGCTGAGAGTGGGGCTTGGGGGTGGTATGCGAACCTCAGGCTGCTTCCAGACTCTACACGCTTCAACCAGGGGACCCGCCCTGTGCAGTACCCCTGGGAGGCAGGAACCCCCACAGGGCAGCGAGCTCATCTAGATCACAGTGTGCTATGTATTTAAAACAGCAGCACCATTCCTGCCCCGAGCCCTCAGCAAAGACGTAGCGCCCTCGTTTCTGGAGAAGTGTGCTGTGAGCTCTGACATCCCAGGCGGCTTCTCCAAGCGGCAAGAGCAGCCGCTCCCCGCTCTCAGGCCAGCCTCCTCCCCGACACGGCATGTGGGCACAGCACGTGGGCCCCGGGAAGCTGGGCCATGTCTGAGCTCTCACTCCAGGGCGCTGGGCTGCCCGGAGAATGATGAGCACGAAGCATCACTTTACAAAAACACCTTCCCCTCTTCTGAATCCCTCTCTGAAATTGAGCTGATAAACCAACTTTGTTGTTGTTCAGCGGCTCGGTCGTGTCTGACTCTTTGTGACTCCATGGACTGCAGCACACCAGGCTTCCCTGTCCATCACCATCTCCCCGAGCTTGCTCAAACTCATGTCCATTGAGTCGGTGATGCCATCCAACCATCTCATCCTCTGTCGTCCCCTTCTCCTCCTGTCCTCAATTTTTCCCAGCGTCAGTCTTTTCCAATGAGTCAGCACTTTGCATCAGGTGTCCAGAGTACTGGAGCTTCAGCTTCAGCATCAGTCCTTCCAGTGAATATTCAGGGTTGATTTCCTTTAGAATTGACTGGTTTCATCTCCTTGCAGTCCAAGAAACTCTCAAGAGTCTTCTCCAGCACCATAGTTCGAAAGCATCAATTCCTTGGCGCTCAGCCTTCTTTATGGTCCAACTCTCACATCTGCACTAAATCAACTTTAGTAACCCATGTATTAAATCTGCATCAAGGGAAGGTCTCCAGAATGTTCCAGGGTCTTCCACCACACAGTGATGGTTGCCATCAGTCACCAGGGGTCAAAGCAACTTTCCGCCAAACAGACAACTCTAAACAATCCCTGTTGTAGTCACAATGGCCTGACCCCCTGTAGGTGGACGGCTCATAACCTCGAAGGAAGAAACCCAAACCTATAAAGAAAAAGAGCTTGCATCTCCTTCCAGGACTTGATTGTACTGGGAAGCAGTTATCAGTGGGGAACAGTAACCACCCAGAAAAATGCCAAACCTCGCCCTCATGCACCAGCCACGTCCATTGCTGACCCCATCTGACTCCAGATGTGGGCTCAGACCTTGAACACAGCACCCCAAATGGTGGGTTCAGGCAATCAAGCCCGTGACCACACAGCTGGGCCTGACTCAGCTGTGGTCAGCTCCACGGGTGCTGCCCTGAGCCCAAACACCATGCCCTGGGCTGTGGGGTGGGGGACGGCCTGGGAGCTTCACACCCTCCAGGACCAGCTTCTCCTGGCCAACTGGGGACAGCCCAGTGTCCACCTGGGGCCTCCCCTTCCCAAGTCCCTCTCAGTCTTCACTTGGAGATTCCCCACTTTGTCTTCCTCTTCCCTGTGCACCTCAAATCTCCAACCACAGAGCTGGCATGAGGCGGCCTGGGAAAGCAGGTACAACGGTGACGCAGATTCCCCGGGCATTCAAGGCTTGTTACAGCTTCTGAGACCTCTAGCCTCGGCTCATAAGACCTTCCCGGCTGAAAAATGGCCCCAGTGCCTAACAAAGACCCCTTCATAATCCACAGCCCCTGCGCCCCTGAGCTGGGCTCCCTTCAGGAGCACATACACCTGCAAAACCGAACTAGTGATTCACAGACACACCATCTGCCGGACCTGATATCCAGAGTGTGGTCCTTGAAACAGCGGCCCTGGCCAGCGTCGGCTCCTTGCGGAAATGCAGAGTCTTGGGCCCCAGGCCAGCCCTGCTCAATCAGAATCTGCATTTTTAACAAGATTCACGTCTTTGAAGTCTGGGCACGCTGCTGCTGCTGCTAAGTCGCTTCAGTCGTGTCCGACTCTGTGCGACCCCATAGACGGCAGCCCACCAGGCTCCGCCGTCTCTGGGATTCTCCAGGCAAGAACACTGGAGTGGGTTGCCATTTCTACTACCCCCCAAACCTCACATAACCAGACAACCTAAGAGGATCTGGGGGACAGGGAGCACGGGCACATATGGAAGGATACTGTGAACTCCTCTTTCTCCAAGTGGAAGTCAGGAGCTCACTTGTGGGGTCCCAAGCACCAAGGAAAGTACACTTAACAGGCGATGGAAACCTGTGAGCTCCTCTGTTTGGGCAAAGCGAGGCAGGAACAAACACAGGGCTCAGAGATGCCTCCTCAGCCCTGACTCAGGGCTGGAAAGGCCCCAAAGGCCAGCCCTGGAACCAAGAACGCCCGGTCTCCAAACAATTCCAACAGCAGGACTTTCATCACTTCTGCTTGAGTCGCAATCTCCTGATAAATCTGATGGGAGCAGCTCCATTGTATACAAATCACCGCGCCCCACCCCGGGTCTTCCACAGAACCTGTCAGAGGTCATGACCCTCAGGGCCCACAAAGGGTGACCACTGACCCATTTAGGGGTCATCCACGCCCTGCTGGTCCCCGAAGGGGCCCATTACTGCCCATCATCTTGGCAGGATGACTGGGCTTTGCCGTTGAAACTGACAGGTTTGGTGGTGGGATTAACAGCATGGGGCCTGGAGCCAGGATGCCTGGGTTCAAATTCCCTGCCTTATTCAAGCCTCAGTCTCCTCACCTGTAAAATGGGAATAACAGACCCTACCTCATTGTTTCCTATGAGGAGTATGTGCGTTATGACCCACAGAGAACTTAGAAAAGTGCTTTAGAAATGTCTGCATGCTGGAGGATAACCATGAGAACTGAGGGGGCGGGGGAGGCGCTGAGCACAGGCCCGGGCACTCAGGGAGCACCAGCAGATGTTCCATTTGTGCTCCTTAGTTACGGGGCAGATTTTCCTTCTGGAGTCTACATAAGGCCACACTGAACACGCTCCCTGATTCCAGTGGGGGCTAGTTTCCTCTCATTGTGCAGAGAGCATTGGGCACCAATCACAGCTCCCGCAGGTAACCCACGCGCCCGGGGACGATGCTAAGAGACGGAAGGTGCAGCTGCTCATCAGAGCCCGCCCTCCGTGTGCGCCGGGGGCAGGGGACCCAGGCCTCACCAGAAGAAGGAGTTCCCCCACTCGGAGCTGTCGTCACCCTGCTTCTGCGCCCGGACAGTGAGGTCGAAGCAAGACCCATCGTTGGGCCAGGAGAAGTAGAAGACCCCTGAGTTGAGGATCTTCCGCAAGGCCGCGAGGCGGTCCTCCTCCTTGGCCTCTTCCTGGAGAGGGTAAAAGTCGGTGGCAGTGATTTTGTAGATTTCGGCCTCTGGGATTCTGCCCACGGATGTGCAGCCTGTCACCAGAACCAGGAAGCTCAGGGAGGTGCCACCTGGAAGGGAAGTGAGACATGGGGGCTGAGGATCCCAGGTGGTGACAAGGGCGATGGATAGCCACAACCACGAGACGGACTTCTCTCCCTCATCTCCCCGCACCCCGCCTTCAGCTGAGGGATCCGCCTGCCACCTGAGCCCAAAGCCTGGAGCCGCGGTTCCAGAGCCCTGCCCAGCCCACCAGCAGCAGAGCCACCAGGAGCCAGTTAGAAATCAGACCTCTCAGCCCCACCCCCGGACCTCGGGGGCGGAGCCAGCAGCCTGTGCTTAATAAGCCGAGGAGTTCCAGGTGGGTCCTCCTCCCACCCCCCCAAGCCTGAGATACTGCCTGCAGCCTGCCCTGCCCACACCCCAAGCCTCTCAAATCCACCCTCCCCACGAACCCCCAGGGCCCCCAGCCAGGCTCAGTCCTCCAAGCGCCCACTGATGGAGCGGCCTGATAGCAGACCTCCTTTCAGACTTCACCTGCCCACAGGGTTGAAGTGGGAACCCCTGGGGACCCCTGTCCCCGCTGCCCACCTCCTGCCTCTCCCCACCACACAGCACACGGAGTCCAGCCACTCTTATGGGCCGTCTCTGTGGCTCCCCAAAAGCACCCTTGCACCCCTGGGCCTCTGCCAGTGAGGCCTTCCTCCTCACTCACCTTCCTGCCCCCACCCTCTAGTCCAGCTGGAGCCTCCCTGATGCCTCCGCCCATACCCCCCTTCCCTAGAGAACCCCTCTTCACCCTTCTGGGTGAAGTCAAGTCAACACCTCCTCCAGGGAGCCTTCCCTGCTCTCCTGAGACACCGCCAGGTTCCCCTTAGACACTGTGAGGAGCACTTAGATGCTCCCTCTTAGTTCTCATCACACACAAAGCTAACAGCCTCCTTCCTTGCACATGTCCCCCAGCTGGCTAGGGGTTCCTTAGGGATGGGCTCTGTTTGGTTGTCATGTCCCGGCAAGCAAGTGTTTGACAAAAACGTCCTAAATAAGCCAACAAGAGAGCAGCTCAAGCCTCCTCGCTCCCTCCCCATGAAAGGTTACCCCAACCACTGCAGACCCTGTTTTTGGGAGGAGGAGAGACACCCCCCTTCGGGGGACCCCACCCCACCACCCACGGCTGTTTTCTGCTCCACATCCCCACGGTGCAGCAGGTCCAGGCACACAAGGGTGCTTGAAGACACGCGCTGGGGGCGGGGACGGCGGGGACACTGATACACCGTCCTCTATCTCACGAGAAGGCCCAGGAGACAACCTGGTGGGTAACTGGCCTCAAGGGGCTGTCGTGGTTCTGGCCCAGAGCACACCCGTCCCATCCCACCAGGGTTTAAGGGACTCGCTCCCACCAAGACCTACTCCAGATGACCCATGTTCGCCATCTGGAGCCAAGATAGTCAGCGTTCTCGGATCTCTGGACACTCCGCTGAGACCCCGAAGACTGCCAGTCTCTGTGCTCACCCACCCTAGATCCCCTCCTCACACTTAACAGGAAGACAGCGCTGCTGGGGGCCAGGAGACGTCGGGTGCCATTCAAGACCCCTTCATTCAATAACTAGGTCACCACTCAGATAGGCTTCGCGGGGTTGGGGAGGAGGTCACATCCGACAGGCGACCATCCTGGCTCACAAGCTACCTCTCCGGTCATGTGATCAGGAAACCTTTATTTATTTCTTTATTTTCCACTGTGCTGGGCCTTCGCTGCAGTGCAGGCTTCTCATCGCAGAGCAGAGGTCCCAGGGCGTGTGGGCTCCGGGAGTTACACAGCACACGGACTCAGCTGCTCCGCGGCCTGTGGGACCAGCCCGGACCAAGGCTCGAACCCATGCCTCCTGCATTGGCAGGCGGATTCCTTCCCACTGAGCCACGAGGGAAGCTGGGGAAACCATTTTGAAACAACAGAGGAATAAGGCGGTTATGGCTGTGGACAGTGACAGGGGTCAGGGGCCGAGTCTCTGAAGGAGAACCCATGTCGTTTCTGGAAGACAGGTGGGGTTTGCGTGGAGCTGGCGGCCCATGCTAGAACCGCCGCGCAGGCATCTCATCTGCCTCCTCCCATGGGCTCAGCACGGGCCAGGCGGAGTTCAGGAACCGTCCCCTCGCACGGCCCAGAGGACAGCCCAGTGGTGGAAGCTGCGAGCTGAGACTGGACTCCGGAAGGGGGCGGGTCCCACCAGAAGGGGGCGCGTCCCAGGGGAGGATGGGAAATTCTCTACTCCATCTCTCCACCCGCGTCATGCAGTGGGTTTCTAGCCCCGCTTCCTCAACAGCCTCTGCGTGGGGGGACTGAGTCCCTGGCAGGAGTCCCAGGTTGCTCTGAAGACAGCAGGCACTTTCTGTGCAGGGCAGCGGCCCGGGGGAGGCTCAGGGCGGGCGTGCGACAGCAGGCGTGAAAAGGCTCTTGAAATAAATGAGCGCGAGGGGAAGGGCCGTCACCACTGAGGAGGCAGGCTCCCGAGTCCAGGGCCAAGGGGCTCAGGAGAGGATGAGAAGAGCGGCTGTGTGGGAGCGCTGGAAGCAGATGCTTTAGTGATACTCAGTCCTCAGGGATGCTTACCGTGTGCCAGGCACCGCTCCACAAACCTGCTCCCAGCACCCCCACCAGGGAGGTCCCATTTTACAGGCAGGGAGATGGATGCATAGGGAGGGTGAGTAGCCTGCCCAAGGCAGCACAGCGGGGAGCTGGGATTCAAAGCCACTTTCTAGCCCACCCCAGGCGAGTCACTCAAGCCAAGTCTGGTTCCAGGGCTGGGGGCTCCTGACCATGTCCTTGCAGAAGTACAGCCAATCTGTCTAACAGCATTGCCATTTTAGACCTGAGGACTGGCCCCCGAGGAGCTGAACTGCCTGCCCAGCGCCCAGATCATCTCTGCTGGACCCAAGATGCAAACCTGGGTCTCACCTTGGCCCAGGCTCCGTCTAGCCCTGAGGGCTGGTGGCCTTCAACCACTTCGGCTGCTGTCTCTCTAAGAATTGTGGTTGGCCGATGCTCCCCTCGCTCATTTTCAAATTGACACCAGAAGTTTTCATCATTAGTTTAAATGGTTGTAATATATTTTCCAGCATGTGCTAAATATTGACGTGTAAAAATAAAACTGTTGTGGGCCTCTGTACCAGTATCCAGCAGAATCCAGGTGGTGATTTATATTCATCATCATCTATTTTTTTTAAGGAATCATGAACAAGATCTTCTTGAACAGATGGGAATTTTACTCCTATTTGCTGTCCACTTTCCCCACTGAATTTCATCCTAACGTTACATTCTGTGCTTCACTCAATCATATTGTACAGCACTTTCATCCTAAAGTTCTGAGTCTTTAAAAAGTTTCTTCAGGCTTGAATTATCCCTACAATGATTTTTAGTAGAGATTGGTCAAACAGTTTAAACAAAACATTTTTGTTAAATGATCATTTAACATAAAAAGTAAAGATTTGCTGGAAAGGCTTCTCTTAATGAGATGAATGGTATTTCTCGTTCATGGACACATATTTATTGGTGGAATGAAACTAGATTCCACACCAATTCCAGTTCTATTTTTCATTTTTATAGCTGTACACTCTGAGGAACCTTGTTCGCATTGATAAACAGATGGGAATAGAAAGGGCTTCATTATAGAAACGTCATTCAATTCTTCAAAGTCCTTCTGAGTTACATGTTAAGAAAGAAAGAAATCACAATGAATTATTGACACAAGTACTGTTAATGCTGTCAGCTGACACCCCACTTACTTCTTCCATTTTGTGGAAAGAAAACAATTGACTGTCATCCGACTTGTCAACAAATCTGTCACCTAGTCATTGAGGTGACTGACTTGCTCAACTGCTGACAATATTCTGAATTGTCCCTTTGCTTGGCAACCTAGAGGCATTCACGTCTGGAACAACACAGCATGTTGAGATGCTGGGTGGGCGAAATAAGACGGCAGAAGGGTGGTTACGGGTGGAACAGGGAGGGTGAGCAACCAGCCCCACATCCCAGGGCATTCTTCGGCAAACTGATGACTGGGAGGCGCTGAGGAGCGGAACTTGTTTTCTCAGATCTCACCACGTCCGTGCACACAGTCTCCGTGACCCTAGGAGAACGGCCCCTCAGCCTGGCAGGGGTCAGTCAGCCCTGGAATCACCCTGTCCCCCCATCTGTGTAAGCGCCCCCTGCCTCTCACGCGCTGCAGGAGGCGGGGAGTAGAGAGCAGGGCTGTCAGGATGCTGTCGGCCTGTGAGCCCACACAGAAGGTGTCTCCAGGGGTAAAACTGAGACTGGCGGGACTCACCTGCCCCAGGCGAGTGAGAAATCCCCTCTGAGGTCACCTTGAGCACGGGATCCCAGCTGTGTTTTCAGAAACTCAGGATCAATTTTCTCACAGCCCGGAAGTGAAATGGGTCTTTGAAACCAGATAGGATCTTGGAGCAACGCAAAGACAAAAGTCAGGCTCGCTTTGGCCTGAGAAGACAGGGCTCTGCATGCCCTCCAACAGCCTGTGGGGCCTCAAGCAGTCTCTGGGCACCAGATGGGCTCCCCATCCCTTTCAGCTCCGACCCTCTGGTTCCAGGGCTCTGGCCGCAGCAAGACCATGTCTGGGTCAGAGGATGCTGGCCAGAGTCAGGTGAGGTGGTGGCGAGGGGAAGAAATGGCTCACAGGCCAAAAAGACGTCTACCCCAGAACTGGGAGGGTCATACCCGCACACAGACGCAGCCTGGGTGAGCAGGGTGGGGCAGTGGATTGCAACTACCTCAATATAAATATGGGCTTCCCAGGCGGCTCAGGGGTAAAGAATCCATCTGCCAATGCAGGAGATGCAAGGGTTCGATCCCTGGGTCAGGAAGATCCCCTGGAGTAGGAAATGGCAAACCCACTCCAGTGTTCTTGCCTGGAAAATTCCATGGGTAGAGGGGCCTGGTGGGCTATAGTCCACGGGGTCTTGAAAGAGTCAGACACGACTGAGCACATTATATATATAGGTTAACACATATGGGGTTTCAGTCTGGGAAGATGAAAAATGTTCTAGAGATGGAAGGTGGTGATGGCTGCTCAACAACGTGAATGGCCTTCATGCCATTGACCTGTAATGCTTAAAGTGGTTAAAATGGTAACTTTTAGGGACCTCCCTTATGGCTCAGCTGGTAAAGAATGTGCCTGCAAGGGGGGAGACCTGAGTTCGATCCCTGGGTTGAGAAGATCCCCTGGAGAAGGGAATGGCTACCCATTCCACTATTCTGGCCTAGAAAATTCCATGAACTGTATATAGTCCATGGGGTCGGAAAGAGTCAGACACAACTGAGTGACTTTCACTTTCACTGGTGGTCCAGTGGCTAAGACACTGCGCTCCCAATGAAGGAGGACTGGACTTGACCCCTGGTCAAGGAATCAGATCCCACATGCCGCAACCAAAGATCCCGCAAGCCACAACCAAGATCGAAGATCCCGCATGCCATAACTAAGACCAGGAGCAGTCAAATAGATAAATAAATAAGAAGTTTTTAAAAATGGTAGATTTTATATTATGTATGTCAGTTGCTCAGTCATGTCCAACTCTTTGCCATCCCATGGACTGTAACCTGTCAGGCTCCTCTGTCCATGGGATTCTCCACACAAGAATACTGGATTGGGTTGCCATTCCCTTCTCCAGGGGATCTTCCTGGCCCAGAGATTGAACCTGGGTCTCCTGAATTACAGGCAGATTCTTTACCATCTGAGCCACCTGGAAAGCCCTATCTTATGTATATTTTATCACAATTTGTAAAAACCTCAACTTAGAATTCCTCTCCCTCAAGAGAGCCATCTTCAAAACCCAGCTCCAAGTCAGAGCTGCCTGGGAGAAACCCCAAACCCTGCCGGGACAGGTCCCGAGTTTCATCCAGCCTCGGCCACTCGTCATCTGGCCGGGAAGGTCGGGCACTGGGGCCACCATGAATCACCAGCACACACAATGGTTCATTCAGAGACGGTGCCGGGCGTGTTCTGTGTTGGAATTTCTCTGTTTGCTCAGCCTAGGAGTTCTCTCCCCAGCCAGGTATGAGTGGATCTCAACCCTGGTTGTCTACACACCATCCTCCCTCTTGACTGCCGATCCGGGAAACTCTTAGATCCATGAACAGAGGACCTGGGAGCCAACGCTTCCCCACCTGTAAAGTCAGCAGCTGTGGCTAGAGGAGCCCGAGCCCCCCGCCCCAACCCCTTACCAGCAAGCTCAGAATCCTGAATACCTGGATCCACCAGGTATCTGTCTCCCCCCTGCCAAGAACACGAGCGCAGTGAAGACAGCACTGTGCTGGCTGCTTTCACCAGCTTCCGGGAGCTGACTGAGCACAGTGCATCCCAATTCCATCCTGACCTGAAAACACCCACGGTGGATGCACTTACACGATGGAAACTGACAAACACAACCTGTCAGGGATTCCCCCCCAGAGAGCCGGACATCAAATAATGACCGGCCCACCACTGGGTATAAGTGTTAAATTATTAAGACAGATGGCCATTTCAAGAGAATACTGCATTTTCTGATCTCAAAGGACTCCTAAAGACTGTCAAAGGTCCCCCTCCAGAGACGGTCCATCCTGCAGTGACTGCCCAGAGAAGTCAGCCGTGGCTGACCACCACCAGGAGTCACAGACCCAAAGGCACTCAGCCTGGACCCCACGCCTTGTTCTCCCTGAGAGACCCCCTGCAGGACAGCCCTTCGCACCCACTCAGTACCCAAGTTCAGTCCATGTTCACTTTCTCATGTATTAATAAGACTCTTCAGAACTATGTAAGATAGAGATGAGGCAGTTTTCCTGCTTTTAGAGGTGTGAAAACAGCCCTCGAGAGATTAAATGAACTAAGAAGGTCAGTCTGTCAAGAAGCTGAAATTAGACCTGAGGAAGGCTGTCTGGTGGAAGGCTTACAGGACTGTCAAGTACAGTTTCACAGGCTGTGCACTGCCCAACTCCGGGAAACACAGTTCACCAGAGACTGCAAAGTATTTAACCCCCAAGGCTATGAAATAGGGAGGCCTTGAGAGCTTAGGTGAAAAGGGAGTTAAATCCCTATAATCACTGGGATAAATTCTTTTTATAACAATACTCTCACTTTCTATGCCTTGTATTGTGTATGTGTCAGGAAGCCCAACTCTCAGATCCATACATGACTACTGGAAAAACCATAGCTTTGACTATATGCACCTTTCTATGTTCATTGGAAGGACTGATACGGAAGCTCCAATACTTTGGCCATCTGATGCAAAGAGCTGACTCATTGGAAAAGACTCTAATGCTGGGAAAGATTGAAGGCAGGAGGAGAAGGGGACAACAGAGGGTGAGATGGTTGGATGGCATCACTGACTCACTGGACATGAGTTTGAGCAAGCTCTGGGAGATGGTGAACGAGAGGGAAGCCTGGTGTGCTGCAGTCCATGGGGTCTCAAAGAGTCGGACATGACTGAGAACCGAACAATAGCAAGCCCAACTCCAGGGCTTATCATGGGGGCTCCAACCCTTTCCTGCTAGCATTTCAGAGAGGAGGGAGGGACTCTGAGCTCTCCATGGAGATCTACGAACTTGTGAACATTTCCTAATTTCTAACATAAAAGGCTGTGTTCACTTAGGTAGACTGAAACTGAACAACTGCCCCAAGTTAATTAAGAACCTGAGCAGAAGTCTCTCTCTGTACAGAGACCTTCAGTCTAAAAGAGTCAAAAGGGGGCCCACCTCCCACTGGGGCTGGTCATCTTGGTGGCAGAGGAAAGCTGGAATTTCACTCTGTACTGCCAGCACCCTCAACAGGTGGGGAAGAAATCAAAACACATTGTAGTTCTGGGATGGGGACTTACAGACAGAAAAGAAAATCAAGTTCAAGCCAAACATTCCTCAGCGTAACCGAAGAGAATTGGAAAAACTCGATGACAAGGCCCAAACCTTCCATCCTTCAGACTGTTGCTGTTCAGTTGCTCAATCGTGTCCGACCAACTCTTTTTGTGACCCCATGGACTGTAGCCCACCAGGCTCCTCTGTCCATGGGATTTCCCAGGCAGGGATACTGGAGTGGGTTGCCATGTCCTCCTCCAGGGCATCTTCCCAACCCAGGGATGGAACCCGAGTCTTCTGCATTGACAGCAGGTGGGTGGGGGGCCGCAGGCCGGGAGGAGGGCCTTGTCTGGGGCAGTACTGGAAGCTGGCCACCTCGCTCCACTCCCTGCCCTGGGATGAGTCTGCCGTAGCCGGGCACCCACAGACACCCTGGCTCACTCGGACACTGTCCATGGGGGCTGCCAGCCTTCCCAGTCAGGACCGGTTCCCTAGAGCTGATCTCCAACCTCAGCCCAGGAAGACAAGCTTTCCCCTGGGATACGGGCAAGGCACTGCTTCCCTGCTCTTGGAACCTCAGCCCTTCTGCCCCTTTCAGGACAGAACAGCCTAGTGGATGAAGGCAGCCCCTGATGCCATAAAAAAGGAGTTTAAAACCTAGTCACAGGTTCAAGGGGCTTCCCCTGTGGCTCAGCTGGTAAAGAATCTGCCTGCAATGAGGGAGACCTGGGTTCGATCCCTGGGTTGGGAAGATCCCCTGGAGAAGGGAAAGGTTACCCACTCTAGTATTCTGGCCTGGAGAATTCCATGGACTGTAAAATCCATGGGGTCGCAAAGGGTTGGACTTTCACAGGCTCAAGAGGGAGGGGACATACATATGCTGCTGCTGCTAAGTTGCTGTAGTCGTGTCCGACATATATACACCCATGGCTGATTCACACTGCTGTATGGCGGAAACCACACAACGCCACAAAGCAATTTATCCTCCAATTAAAAATAAATACATTTAAATTTTTAAAAAACCCACTTGCCACGTGAGGACTGCCCCGCTTTCGGCAAGTCACCGGTGCCAAATGGACCATTAATTTACGCACAAGAAAAATATCGCCAATCATAACTGTAAAATGCCAACAACTGTAACATCTGAAACACCCAGATGTTACCATATAAAAAAAAATGTGTCATGGAATAGAGGAACGACAGCTCTTAAGCTTTCTAACAGTTACAGTTCCCATCTCAAGTTGTCGGGAGAGCTGAGTTAATAAATTAAAACACTTAAAACTGGGCCACGCTCAGAGTAAGCACCACATAAGGTCAGCTGTCATCTTCACATCCTCGTGATCGAGGAAAGGCCACAGGAATTTTTTATAACCTCAGAAAAAAATAAATCATGGCAAGGGGAAAAAAGAAACCTACAGAAACCCTTGGCAGGCAGGACATCTTCATGAAAAAAAAAGTAAGTGTTTAGAGGCCGCTAGATCCAGGTTTGAATTCTAGCTAAGCTTCTTAGGCAAGTGATTTTTACCCTCTGAGTCTGTATCCTTTACTGAAAAGGAGAATAAAGACACAGTATCACATTGGCTTGTTTTTAGGATTAAAGAAGCTAATGTATACTTAGCCATTGGTACAAAACAGACATTTAATACATGCATTTTGTCATGTGGGTACTGAGTGTTTTTCCTAAACACTGTTTGGAGATCATCACCATCATAGTTCAGAGGGGGAAAAAAAAAACCACCCGACTAAAGAAAAAAGAGCCAGAAAAGTAATGGCAAACAACTGTGCTATTCTGCCGGCTGTAAAAATCCTCGGTCCAGGGAACACAGCTGCTGTGTGGATGTGGAGATGAAAACAGCTGCTGGGTGGATGTAGGCTTGGGAAGAGCCTGTGTTTGAGCAGCTCACAGCCTGATCTGGTCTTGGCCCCATAAGTCACCAGAGACATGGCGGGAGACAGTGTTATGTTAGACAGCAGAGAGGGGAGGAAAGAGGGGGTGCTGAGCCCCAGCATCGCATCAGGGCTCCTGTGAGGCCCACGAGTGCAGGGGTGACCGAGTGGCCTCACAGGGAGACTGTGACTCCCCAGCGGCAGCCGGGTCGATGGCTCAGCCCCTCGCGTCTTACACTGAGCAAGGATGCCCGTGCGTTCCTGGGAGTCCTCTGCCCTTTCCAGGCGGATCATGCGACCCAGTTCTGGAGCTCTTTCCCTTGCTCTCGCTCACACCCACCCTCGGTGTCCAATGGTCAGGCGCTGGTGGCTTTTCTCTCCTTGCCAATGATGCCCCATCCCAGCTCCACTCCTTCAAGGCACACTCAGCAGGTCCAGGGGTTTCTGACCTCTGACCTCCACCCCCTTCTAGAATACAGATTCCCTGTAAAACAACACACCAGCCCCTGGGGAGACGCCCCCCTCCCCCAGACCAGGCTGGAAGACCTGAGATTGCGGCGGGCACTCAGAGAAGGTAAGATCCTCTGTGCCCAGGGTGGGAAGGAGTGCCAACAGGGGAGGACCAGGCTGCGCTCACCTCGACCTCTGCCCCAGCCAGGAGCAGCCGGCTCAGTGAAATAAAGAAACATTTTAAAAGAGGGTAGCAGCTAAAAAAAAAAAAAAAAAAAGAGGGTAGCAGCTGAAATAACAACTAAATCCCACAGCCTCTCCAAACTCACATAAGAGAAGCTCTGCCTGACACCAGAGTTCTATAGCCCCGTGCGTGTGACAGCTGCCGCCCTCCACGCGGGTACTCACCGGACTTCAGTCTGAGCTCCCCCAGGCAGCCGTAAGCATCGGTCAGCTTTCCGTACTGGCCTTTAATGACCTCCTTTTCTTCGGGGGCTGCGGGAGAAACAGCACAGACAGCATCAGTCGAACCTCCCGGTGTTCATTCATTCACTGCAGCTTCCGATGCGGCTCCCACCCACTCGGCAAAGAAAACGCAGAGTCAGTAGCTCGGCCCCAAGTCATCTGTGTGGAGGCTTGTGGATCAGCAGATCGCAGAGCTCCAGGGACTGAGTGAGACCTTCCCACCTGCTGTATGAAAGCTCCAGCAGTGTCCCGGGGCGGGAGGGGCTGCAGAGGCGGAGGAGAGTCCCTGGCCCGCGGAGGTGCTGGGGTTTGAGGCGGGAGCAGGAGTCTCAGGCCGGCCCCGTCCCTCGGCACTGCAGCCCACGTGCTCAGAAACAGCACTGAGTCATCGCTCCCCAGTGGGGAGGACCTTCCTTCCTAAGTATCGTCCACCAGAGGCCGCATCGTGCAAGGGCCCACCCGCCCCCCGGGGGCCTGCTAACACACGAGAGCTGAGCAGCAGGCCTGGGTGACCCTGGTGCTCCAGGTCCGGGGCCAGTGAATCCCAAGGCAGGCTGATGAGCAGAGGTCCCCGGGGTCTTCAGAGTTGCTAGAAACACCCAGAACAATACCCAGCCTGCTGAGAAGCAAAAGAAGAAAAACTGGCAGAGGGAAGGACCGGGAGAAGTAGGGAGCCCTTAACCTTGACAGTGATACCACAGACACCATTGGAGGTGCCATGGGCTCTTACAGGGGCCAGGGCTTTGTACCCTTTTCTCAGAAGAACGCTTCTAAATGCACAGGACAAAACAAAAACACGGATGAATCCTTAAATAAGGACCCCGCAAATACCATTAGGGTGACTTGCTATGGAAGCAAAAACTCAGCCTCAACTGAATTCATCTAACACAAGGGCTCTCCACCTGGGGAGACAGAGGAAAAAGCCTGGCAGACACCACAGCTTCATAGATAGCTTTTGGGGGGATCTGTATCTCTAAAAAGTGAAAGTGAAAGCCGATCAGCCACGTCTAACTCTTTGCGACCCCAAGGACTGTACAGTCCGTGGGATTCTCCAGGCCAGAAGGGGTAGCCTACCCCTTCTCCAGTGGATCTCCCCAACCCAGAAATCGAACCCAGGTCTCCTGCATTGTAGGCAGAGTCTTTACCAACTGAGCTACCAGGGAAGCCCTATAATCTCTAAAATTGCATGCAAAATTTTTGATATATATTTTTATGAGACTGGGATCTGAAATTTTCATCAGAATTTCCAAGGAACTCTAAGGTTAAGAACCAGTTTAATAAATGACATTTTCCTCCAAAATTCACATGACTTTTTCTAATTAGGGCTTTTTGCTGGGGGAGGAGGGAGCAGGGTAACCTAAAGGTAATTACCCAAGAATCCCCTGCCAATGCAGGAGACTCGTGTTCAATATCTGGGTTGGGAAGATCCCCCGGAGAAGGAAATGGCAATCCACTCCAGTATTCTTGCCTGGAGAATCCCATGGACAGAGGAGCCTGGAGGGCTACAGTCCATGAGGCCACAAAGCAGCCACTAAACAGGTGTATATAAGTCAGTCCCAATCTCCCAATTCACTGCACCCGCCCTCCAGTCCACATCCTTCCTCTTTCTTCAAAACTAGCAATCGCATCCTTCCAATCCCCACTTCCATCTTCACGTCTCATTCTCTCCCTCTCCCGCCTCCCTCATCCATCTGTTAAGGACCCTTGTGAATACACTGGGCTCCCGGATCATCCCCAACAACCTCCTATCTCAAGGCCCTTCGTTTAATCACAAGTGCAAGGCCCCTTCCGCCACATGTGGTAACCATCACAGGAAGGAGGCATCAGGACGGGGGCACTGATGAGCCCACAGATGGGCACGACCCACTTCCTGGAGCCCGCGGGTCTTTGCTCCCACACTGAGGAAAAGGCAGCCTTCCCACCCACCCCGGTCTGCTCCTGAATGAGATGAAGGCCTCCTCCATCCAGGTGATGACGAGTCCACCGTTCAGAGACAAGCCTGGTGCCATGTGCCTACCGGGCCTTCCTGGAAGTGGCCTGCTCCCTGCTCTAGGGCAGGGGAAGCCTGTGAAATCCCATCCCCGCAGGTGGAAGCGAACTGCTCCCTGCCGGCCTGTTCAGGGCCACACGTGGCGTCTCCTGGTCTAAACAGAGAGAAGTAAACAGGCAGCTCCCAGTCCTCACTGCGGTGGACACGTTGATCAACGCAGGAGCTTGATTCTGACACACACACAAAAATTCACATTTCCACCCGCAAAGCTTTACAAAGCCTTTGCACAGAACCCTGAAGCCAGAGTATCATCTGGGTCTCACCCTGTTGACCCTAAAACGAGGGGGTCTTTATGCCTTTATGTCTCTCTGCAAACAGTCCTGACCGAACAAACAAAACGCTAGGAAACTGCCGGCCAAAGGAACCTGGTCAGACCCACACTGCAGAAGTGGGAATGGGATCGCGGAAGAAGTCGTGGAAACAGAACTGACCCCCTGCCCTGCTGGGTCACAGAAGATAAACATACACACCAAGTCCCCCTGCACTGGGAAAATTAAACAAATACAAATAAAAAAAAAAAGACTTCTCATCCTATTTTAAAAACAAGCAAGCACAGTGCCACCAGGCCACTTTGTCCCATTCGAATCCTGTAAATGATCAACTCCTTAACACAGAATCAACACCACCATCCCTGGCTTTCACACAAGGCACCTCACGGAGAGTCACACGTGACTCACGTGACAGGCTCGGGAGACGATGCTTTTCCTTCATCGCAAACAGATGAACTGTAAACAAATTGGGGGGGCTTAAAACATGGAAACTTTCTCAGCTCTTGAGTCTGGAGGCTGGAAGTCTGGAAGCAAGCTGTCAGCCGGTCATCGTCCTCTGAAGGCTCCGGGGAGGGTCCTCCCCTCCTCGTCCTGGCTGGTGGTGGCCATCAATCTGGACCTTCTCTGGCCTGCAGCTGTGTCACTCCAACCCCTGCCTCCTTCGCCACGTGGCCGCCTTCTCCCTGTGTGGCTCTGGGTCTCTCTCCTCTTGTCAGGACACTCATCGCATCGGATTGGGGGCCCACCCTCCTCCAGGATGACCGCATCTCAACCTAATTACACGGAGGACCTGCTGTCCAAATATGCCCCTTCTGAAGTATTGGAAGTTAGGACTTGCATGTATCTTTTGGGGAACACACCTGAACCCATAAGATTCAGCAACCTTTTCTCTCCATGAGCCAGCCCTGTTAAAACTCCAGACTCTCTAGAAAGCATCTCTCCTTTTCTCCAGGCCTTCCTCTCCAAGGCTCCTTCGCACCCCTGCAATGTGTAAGCGGGACGCGTCCCATGCCTGGGAGACAGGGCCTCCTCACTGCGCCCCCAGGGCCCCCAGAGGCCTGGCCTCTCAGGCAACCTGTTCCAAAACTGCCCAACACTGCTGCCTGCCCCAGAAAACGGTATTTCCTCACTTCATGTCAAACGGAGAAGAAATCCATTTTGCTCTTCAAAAGAGAGCTCACAAACCAAAAGCCTCAGGTAGGTAATGAACGAACAAAGCCGCTGGGAGGGGGCCGTGGGTGACCCAAAGATAAGGTGGCCCCACGCGCCTTCTAATGGGGACACATGGTCCGTTTCTGCCACCGCCTCCAGGAGGTCAGGCCAGTCTGGGTGCCAGCGAGCTTCCAGTTTTTTGAGAGAAATAGGACACTTCTGATTTCTCAGTCTTGGCAACCAACCCAGGTTTATTTTAAGCTCCATGTGGGCTGCACACACCTCTGCAGACTGTATCTGGTCTGCCCATTGCCAACTTCTGTCCTTCCTTACTTAATGTCTCAAAAATAGAATTTTCCTGTCTTTCGCGCTTTTGTGGCATTTCCGGAGGGTTCGTCCACAGAAGAATGTTTTTGCTCCCCCCTGCTCGCCGCCCCTCCAACCCCGACCATCGGCCATGACTTTCCAGGAAGTCCTCGCCTTTACTGACCCACCCTTGTCCTCATCCACCCCTTGCCCTGGGATTCGGTTTCAGTGAGCGTGTATCTGAGGACCAGTTTGGCACAGGGACCCAGCAGGGACCCGAACAGACCCCAACCCATCTACCCCGGAGGCAGGCACGGGGCCTAGGCAAAGAAGGGACACGAGTCATGAATGGATGAGTGAGGACAGTGGAGGCCATCCCGCTGGGGGTGGGAGCCAGGAGCAGCGGCCCCGACAAGGCTGTCACAAAGGAACCACACAAGTTTCCTGCCAAGGGGGACAGACGCGATCAGCAACACAATACAGACAGTGATGTGAGCTAGGAAGAAAAAGCGACCAAGGAAGAAGGGTGGGAAGCGGGGGAATGTGGACTCTCACACAGTGCGGTTTGCCAAGGTCTCACTGCAGGGGCAACCATGAAAGCAGATGAAGGAGAAGAGGGAGATAGCTGAGTGGAGGGCCGGGGAGCACTGTGGGCCCAGAAGAGCACGTGCAAAGGTCCTGGGGCTGAAGTATTCCTGGAACATGCAGCATCAGTGAGGTCAGCAAGTGTGACTGAGGGAATGGAGCCAGGGACACAGTGCGAAGCACCGTCTAGGTCATAACAAGACTGGGGGTTTCCCTCTGAGTGAGAGGAAGGCACTGCAGGTTTTTGAGGATCACTCTGGCTGCTCGGGTGAAAACAAATCCAGGAGGGGCAAGAGGAAGACAAGGAGACCAGTTAGGAGGCGCCTACGATGATCCTGGAGAGAGAGGATGATGCTTGGAGCGGGGTGTGGGGCAGTTGGAGGTGCTGGGAACACGCACACACCACATACACACACTCAAACACTTTATTGTTATTGAAACTTCCAAAGAAAAGCAGAGTAGTGTAATAACTTTATGTGCCCACCAGCTCTGACTGGTATCTATTCACACTCAAGCTTACTCCATATCTCCCATCTGAGAGGGTAATAGGCAGGAAGGCCAGGGGTCTCCAAACGGAGGAAGCAGGCTGCAAGTATCTCTTAAAATTCTGTATTGCTATGATGACACCTGGTTCCACCTGAACTTCACTTTTCTCAAACCTTGAGCAACTCAATGCGTTTTTCTTATGGAAATGTTTTTCTTAAGCTATGTTAATGAATCTATGCATTTGCTTTGGAATTTACCTTTTTTCAAAATGGTTCCATCTAAGACTTAACTGTTTTCCTTTTCTCAAACCTTGGGCTGATAACGGCTCAACAAACCAGTATTCATATCAATTGTTTTATGGCTGGGGGATGACATACCTCAAAAATGATGCCATCCTATCTCAAAAATGCACATTGTGGGAGAGGGGCCTGGTGAAATTCCATCAGCCTTGAGGTGTCTCTCTTTATCTGATTAATAGCTTTCTAACAGAAGAAAACAGCTTGCAGTGGGGCACTCTCCATCCCCCTTCTGATGTCTATGTCAGAAGCTTTCTGTCCCCTTTTCACTTCAATACAACTCTGCTACACAAAAGCTCTTGAGTGATCAAGCCTGGTCCCTGGTCCTGAAGCTAAATCTTCTTCAGAGATCACGAATCCGACATCGTTCACCATAAGCTATCACATCCCATCTCCGACACCTCAGATCAGTCTCATCTTGTGGTCCTCAGAGATAAACAACAATCAGTGTCAGGAGTTTTAAAAAAAAAACAACCACCCGAACCCCACTAAATCAGAAACTCTGGCTGTGAGACCCAGAAATCTGTTTTCACAAATCCTCCACTTGAGAACCACTGCCCAGGATTATTCGAAGTAAATTCCAGACTTCATGTTGTTCTATCTATAAATGTTTCAGTAAGAATCTCTAACAGACAAGGCTTCCTTTTAAAAATATACTGCAACACCATGATCACATCTTTAAAAATGTAACCTGCATATACGTCATCAAATACCTGCACATATGTCAAAGGCAAATACAAAAGGCCTTGTGGATAGACTGGACGTGGGACATGAGCGAAGGACAGGTTTCAAGGATGATGCTGAGTCTTGATGCTGAACAACTGACAGGATGGTGTGACCATCACCCCGGTGTCCATGGAGACAGACAGGCCAGGTCTGGGCAGTGTACCAGGAGAGGGGGGTCAGACCTGCCCTGGGAAAGACTTCGAGGATGCAACTGTGCCATCTGCAGTCACATGGGCATGTCAGCTGAAGATAGAAACTGGGCGCCCCCGGCCAACAGAAGCTCCTTAAAATCACAGACTCGGGGAGATCGCCTGGGGAGGGCGTGGAGGGGGACAGGGTGCCCAAAGGTCTGGGAGATGGAGGAGAAGAAGCCAGAAAGATACAAGCAAAAGGTGCGGTGCCCAGTGTCAGGAGCCAGGGGAGCCTGTGTCGAGGAGGCAAGACGGGTCAGCGAGGAGGTCCCAGGCTGCCCTGAGCCCCTTTCCAGCAGGACTCAGCGCTCACCGTTCGTGTTACAGACAGAGGTGAGCCAGGGGAAGAGCAGCTTCCGTAAAGATGAGGGGCAGAATCCTGAACGGGGAGGCCGAGGGGAAAATGGAGGCGGGGAGTAGAAGCAGTTCCTTAAGGAATTCATTTGTGTGTGTGTGTGTGTGTGTGTAGAAATGGGGGGCTGGGGGCAGAAAGTGGGGTCTAATGGTTTCCCTAAGAAGAGGAGTTAACCACGCTGGCAGAACTGATCCAGGAGAGGTAAAGGCTGCTGGAGGGGCGAGAAGGGGCCCACTGACAGCGCCCCGGACGGGGTCATGGCCCCAGTGTGTGAGCATAGGGGCTGCCTGAACAAAGAGTCCGTCTACGGCGGCGGCAGGAGAGCGGGAGGACACAGGGCCAGAGGCAGTGGGGATGGCCGGGGCGCAGGCCGCGCGTGGAAACGCTCTCCTGGTGCCTCCCGATTTCTCTGTGAATTGAGAAGCAAGGCGTCTGCTCAAAGCCCCGCGGAGGCGGAGGCACGGTGGAGCTTCAGCGGGAAGGGCCATCAGGGGAGGCGGGAGGGTGAGCGGGACACGTGAGCATAACCGCAGGGCCCGCCTGGGCCTGGGGACCCCGAAGAGGCACCTGCCAGCGTGCCGCTGGGTCCGCTCCAGAGACGTCCAGCCACACGGAGGCAGGTCCAGATGAGGACACGAGGATCTGCCTTGTGGTTTCCCAGGGGAGCAGCGCCTGCAAGTGAGGGGCAGGGTGAAGAGGGAGGAGAGTGGAGGGAAGGGGGGAAGGGGGTGGGGAAGGCATTGGAAGAGGAGGCAGGTTCACCTCCTGCCCTGCTGGTGGGAATGTTGGTACAGTCACTATGGAGAACAGAATGGCGGTTCCTTAAAAAGCTAAAAAGAGAGTTGCCATAGAATTCAGCAAGCTCACTCCTGGGCATGTATCTGGACAGAACTGTAATTCAAAAAGATACACGCACCCCTATGTCAAAGAAGCACTGTTCACAATAGCCAAGACATGGAAAGAATCCAATCTCCATCAAGAGATGTATGGATAAACATTGTGGACAAAGGAGAATATATATTCGTTTGTCATTCATTTCTTCAGTCGCCAAGTTGTGTCTGACTCTTTGTGACTCTGTGCACTATAGCCCGCCAGGCTTCTCTGTCCATAGGAGCCAATTTCCTGCCAATTTCCCAGGCAAGAATATCAAAGTTGGTTGCCATTCCCTTCTCCAGGAGATCTTCCTGACCCAGGGATCGAATCTGTGTCTCCTGCTTTGGCAGGAGGGTTCTTTACCACTGAGCCACCAGGTAAAGAATGATGGCTTCACCTGATATACATACATGCACACATATACAAATAGAATACCACTCAGTCATAAACAAGAAGGAAATAATGCCATTTTCAGCAACATGGATGGATCTAGATATTATCACACAAAGTGAAAGCGAAACCGCTCAGTCATGTCCGACTCTTTGCGACTCCATGGACTTTAGCCCACCAGGCTCCTCCATCCAAGGAATTTTCCAGGCAAGAATACTGGAGTGGGTTGCCGTTTCCTTCTCCAGGGGATCTTCCTGACCCAGGGATCGAACCTGGGTCTCCCTCATTGCAGGCAGACGCTTTACGGTCTGAGCCACCAAGGAAGCCCTTACAAAGTGAAGTATGTCAGAAAGAGAAAGACGAACACCATGTGATATCACTTTTACTGGCAACCTAAAATATGACGCATGGGCTTCCCTGCTGGTCCAGTGGTTAAGAACACACCTTGAAATGCAGGGGACACTGGTTTGAGCCCTAGTCCAGGAAGATCTCACATGCTGTGGGGCAACAAAACCCGTGCGCCTCAACTACTGAAGCCTACATTGCTGACAGCCTGTGCTTCACAACAGGAGAAGCCACCACAGTGAAAAGCCCGTGCACCGCAACTAGAGAATAGCCCCAGCATGCCACAACTAGAAAAAGCCTGCGCTCACCCTGTGTTGCTGTTCAGTCACTCAGCCATGTTTGACTCTCTGCAACCCCAGGGACTGCAGCGCGCCAGGCTTCCCTGTCCTTCACTGTCTCCCGGAGTTTCCTCAAACTCATGTCCATTGAATTGGTGATGCCACCCAACCATCTCATCCTTAACTGCCCCCTTCTCCTCTTGCCCTCAATCTTTCCCAGCATCAGGGTCTTTTCCAATGAGTTGCATTGGCTCTTTGCATCAGTGACCAGAGTGTTGGAGCTTCAACTTCAGCATCAGTCTTTCCAGTGAATGTTCAGGGTTGATTTCCTTTAGGATTGACTAGTTTGATCCTCTTGCTATCACAAGGGACTCTCAAGGGTCTTCTCCTGGCAATCTTAACTATGGCTTGTGCTTCAGCCAGCTTGACATTTCACATGATGTACTATTCGTAGAAGTCAAATAAGCTGGGTGACAATATACAGCCTTGACGTACTCCTTTCCCAATTTTGAACCAGTCCATTGTTCCATGTCCAGTTCCAACTGTTGCTTCTTGACCTGCATACAGTTTTCTCAGGGGGCAGGTACGGTAGTCTGGTATTCCCATCTCTTCTAAGAACTTTCCACAGTTTGTTGTGATCCACAGAGTCAAAAGTTTTTGTGTAATCAATGAAGCAGAAGTAGATGTTTTTCTGGAATTCCCTTGCCTTTTTTATGATCCAGCAAATGTTGGCAATTTGATCTCTGGTTCCTCTGCCTTTTCTAAATCTAGCTTGTACATCTGGAAGTTCTCAGTTCACATACTGTTGAAGTCTAGTTTGAAGGATTTTGAGCATTACCTTGCTAGCATGTGAAATGAGCTCACTTGTGCAGTAGTTTGAACATTCTTTGGCATTGTCTTTCTTTGGGATTGGAATTAAAACTGACCTTTTCCAGTCCTGTGGCCACTGCTAAGTTTTCCAAATTTGCTGACATATTGAGTGCAGCACTTTTAACAGCATCATCTTTTATTATTTTAAATAACTCAACTGGAATTCCATCCCCTCCACTAGCTTTGTTCGTAGTGATGCTTCCTAAGATCTTTTTTGTATAGTTCTTATGTGTATTCTTGCCACTTCTTAATCTCTGCTGCTTCTGTTAGGTCCATACCATTTCTGTCCTTTATCGAGTCCATCTTTGCATGAAATGTTCCCTTGGTACCTCCCATTTTCTTGAAGAGATCTCTAGTCTTTCCCATTCTATTGTATTCCTCTATTTCTTTGCATTGTTCAGTTAACAAGGACTTCTTATCTCTCCTTCCTATTCTCTGGAACTCTACATTCAATTGGGTATGTCTTTCCCTTTCTCCCATGCTTTTTGCTTCTCTTCTTCCTCAGCTATTTGTAAGGCCTCCTCAAATAACCACTTTATCTTCTTGCATTTCTTTTTCTTGGGGATGGTTTTGGTCACTGCCTCCGATACAATGTTATGAACCTCTGTCCATAGTTCTTCAGGCACTCTGTCTACCAGATCTAATCCCTTGAATCTATTTGTCACTTCCACTGTATAATCATAAGGATTTGATTTAGGTCATACCTGAATAGTCTAGTAGTTTTCCCTACTTTCTTCAATTTAAGTCTGAATTTTGCAATAAGGAATTCATGATCTGAGCCACAGGCAGCTCCAGGTCTTTGCTGACTATATAGAGGTTCTCCATCTTTGGCTACAAAGGATATAATCAATCTGATTTCAGTATTGACCATCTGGTGATATCTGTGTGTGGAGTTGCCTCTTGTGTTCTTGGAAGAGGATGTTTGCTATGACCACTGTGTTCTCTTGGCAAAACTCTGTTAGCCTTTGCCCTGCTTCATTTTGTACTCCAAGGCATCTCTTGACTTCCTACTTTTGCATTCCAGTCCCGTGATGAAAAGGACGTCTTTTTGGGGGGTTAGTTCTAGAAGGAGTTGTGGGTCTTCATAGAAGTGTACAGCTTTAGCTTCTTCAGCATTAGTGGTTGCGGCATAGACTTGGATTACTGTGATGTTGAATGGTTTGCCTTGGAAACGAGCCGAGACCATTTTGGCATTTTTGAGATTGTTCCCAAGTACTGCATTTTGGACTCTTTTGTTGACCATGATGGCTACTCCATATCTTCAAAGGGATTCTTGCCCACAGTGGTAGATATAATGGTCATCTGAATTACATTGGCCTATTCCCATCCATTTTAGTTCACTGATTCCTAAAATGCTGATGTTCACTCTTGCTATCTCCTGCTTGAATACATCTGATTTGCCTTGATTCACGGACCTAACATTCCAGGTTCCTATGCAGTACTGTTTTCTTACAGCATTTCACTACCTGATAGACCTACAACTGAGCATTGTTTCTGCTTTGGCCCAGCCTTTTCACTCTTTCTCTGCTCTTCCCCAGTAGCATATCGGACACCTACTGACCTGGGGGGCTCATCTTCCGGGGTCGTTTCTTTTTGCCTTTTCAAACTGTTCATGGGGTTCTCGAGGCAAGAACACTGGACCGGTTTGCCATTCCTTTCACCCAGTGTAGCCAAAAAGAAACAAATTAAAAAAATGTTTTTAAATAAAGAATGACACAAGTGAAGTAATCTACAAAACAGAAACAGACTTCAGACAAAGAGAACAGACTTAGGATGCCAAGAGGGAGGCAGGATGGGAGAGGGGTGGATTGGGAATTCGGGATTTGCAGATGCAAACTAGTATATAGAGAATGGATAAACAACAAGTTTCTACTATATATCACAGAGGGAACTATATTTGATACCCTATGATAAACCATAATGGAAAAGAATATACATACATATGTGAAAAAAAGTTTAAATAGGGGTGGCAGGTTCACGGGCTTGCAGTCTCACTGGGGTCAAGGTGGGTGGGATTGGAGAACTGAGGGATGAGCTGGAAAGACGAAGCTGGCAGATGAAAAGGGCAAAGTCTGACGAAGACAGAGCAGCTGGGCTGAGAGAAAAGAAGGTAAAACCATCAAGGAAATAGGCAATCTCAACGAGGGACAGAGGGCAATGTGGTTCCATGGTGTGCGTGGACAAAGGGTCAACAGAGCCTGCAAGGGAATCTGACCCTAGGTTAGCCTCCCAGTCCCGTAAACTGATAAACATGGTTCATGTTACTAGACAACAATGTGGCAAAAACGGACCATCTGGGAGCAGACATTGGACTAGGAGGAATCGCAGCCGACAGGAACAATGATGGGAGCCCAGGGAGACTCCTTGAACGGAGCTGTCCTTTAAGGGAGCCTGGAAGCTGAGCCACCAACACTGGATCCTGGGGTGACCGGGGTCAGAGGTGAGTCTTCTCAGCAAGATGCCCTGTCATCCACGCCCTCCCCACCGGCCCCCAGGCATCCACACCAGTGCTGTGATGATTAATCCACAGAAGAACACTCCATGTGGCCCCGCCAGGAGCTCTGGTTCCTTTCCTGGGTACCGAGTGAGGTGTTGACAGTTTGGATGCTTAGATGAACCTAGAAAGACCTCCTGGCGGACGCTGGACATGAGATTCTTAGTTGACTGCTTTTACAGTGGAGGGAAGGAGGACAGCCTGGAGGTGGCAAAGAGGAGCCTGGGGGACCACCATCCCATCCCCGGGTCCAATGGGCCAAGGGCAGTGGCAGGCCAAGGGCTCCCCTGCAGGGGATGGCGCTTGCCCCAGCAGAGCGAAGCTGGTCCAAGATGCTGGTTCCCAGGACAGGGCTCTGTCGTCAGACGTCCCAGGGCTGGGGCAGGGCTCCTGGGAGCCACAGAACTCAGCAAGGCGGCCAGAATCTGCTCTGCTCCTTAAAACCCAGGCCAAGCAGGCCGTGCTCCTGGTCAGCAGGCGAGCTGTCTGGACCAGTCATCAAACCAAGCACACGTGCTTCTTCCTTTCACAATATTTTCCACAATCACACGCCTTAAGGAAATTCCAGCAAGGCCCAGCCCATGGGTCAGAAAAATAAGTAGGTCAATTTAACCATGCAGACGGCCCAAGACTGAGGCACTCCTTGCGGCTGTGTCCCTGGGCCGGATATTATACCAGCTTCTTCTATTTCATGGTCTCCAGAGGACAGAGTCACTCAGATCCAGGTCACTGTCTTCATGTGCTAATTCTGAGCTCAGCTCAGACTGGATTGTGGCCGTTCCATCCAGGGTTATCAGTTGGGAGCTGAAGCAGAAAAACTCCAGAAAAACAATGGCCTTCCTTGGGTGGGTGGGTGGGGGGCGGGTGGAGGCTGCTGGAGGGGGGTTGCTAAGCAAAGTGGAAATCAAAACATGAGTCTGAAACAGAAGCTTGAGAACCAAGACAAAGCCAGCCAGGCAGACAACGTCAGCCCGGCTAGGACACTTTCCTGTGCTGTCCCCAACCTTTCTCTCCCGAAAGTCCAAGCCACACGAAAAGGTCAGTGGTGAGTGGTTTGGCAGGGGACACTAAAAAATAGAAGAAGAAAAAACCGCTACCTAAGCAGAGGCACTGCCTCCCTGCAAGAATGTGCGTGCGTGCACCACCAGCCAGAGGGAAAAGAGGGCAATGGACCGTCTCCTGCAGTCACAGCTGGACAAACTCCCCTCCTTGCACCAGCGTCAGCAGAGGCTGGCGTGACCAGACCAGGGAAAGCAGGTTTGTCCTCCTTGGACAAAAGGGCTTGAGTGCTGGGCTGGACACTGAACCTTGAGTTGAGTCTTTTTTTCCTCCCTAAAAAGAAGGAATCCGGGCCTTTAAGAAAAATACTGACACAAGGCTGACTATGCTTCTGATGGAGCCAGGGGATGGGAGCTGAAGTCCTGCTCAGCAGTTCTTAGACCAAGGGCTGGGCCAGGCTGACTGCAGGACCATCCCACCCAACAAGAAGGAGCGTAAATTACCGCCTTTTCCACAGAGGTGTGCGTGCTTCTCTTTGGACCTAGGGGACAGGTAGACCCTTCAGGCCAAGTTCACAGCCTGCCCACAGATGTCCACCCCCTCCCCCAGGGGTTCCCCCCACCAAGTCCTCATGCGTCACACCCTTCCGTCACTTCCACCTACAAAACACCCTTCCATTTGCTTCCTGTGACTAACATGTCAGCTCCACCCCCTGGGTCTGGCGCTGGAGGCTCCACTCCCAGCTACTTTTCCAGTTTCTTCTCTAACTGACCAGTCAGGCCAGTTCAGGAGTACTTCCCCCTCTCAACATCACCATCGTCATTACTCAGAAAGAAGTACGTCCTTACTCCACCTGAATGCCTCTCCCAGCCCTGCCAAACGCTGCCTGCGGGTCTCCTGCTGCACAGAGAAGCCCTGTTCCCACGAATGCACACCCACCTACCTTTAGAAGCCATATTGTTGTTTAGTTGTTAAGTAGAATCCACAGACTGGGGCCCGACGGCTCCTCTGTCCATGAGATTCTGCAGGCAAGAATACTGGAGTGGGTTGCCATTTCCTCCTCCAGGGGATCGTCCCAACCCAGGGGATAGAACCCAGGTCTCCTGCACTGGAGATCCATATATATCATCTGATGCAACATGGGGCTTCCCAGGCAGCACCAGTGGTAAAGAACCCACCTGCCAAAGTAAGAGATGCCGGTTTGATCCCTGGGTCGGGAAGATTCCCTGGAAGAGGAAATGGCAACTCACTCTAGTATTCTTGCCTGGAAAATTTCATGAACAGAGAGGCCTGGCACGCTACAGTCCGTCGGGCCACAAAGAATTGGACACAACTGAGCGACTGAACACAATACAACATGAAGTACCGGAAGGGAGCCAGAGAGAAGGGAAAAGTCACACCCTTTTGCATGTCAATCCCATCACTCAACAAGGATGCTAGATGTCTGCTATGAAGACGCTGGCCCAGGCACTGGAGGAGTAACGGTGAGGCAGGAATAGAACCAGGAGGAGAAGCACCTTTCAGGAAGGAGGTGTGATCCCTGGGTGATGCTACTGGACGGAGGACAGACCTGCAGGCGATCTATTCGGCAAGCTGGCAATCTCCGGGGACTCCGAGGAAAGGCTTCAGAGGAGCGGCACGCCCCTAAGTCTGACTAGGAGAACAGGAGGAGATAGCAGAGACGGCACACGAGGACAGACCCTTCACAGGGGGGTGGCATGGAGCAAGGAGGTGGGGGTGCTGTGGGGACAGGGTGTTTCTCAACATGAGGTTGCTGGGAGAAACATCAACAACCTCAGATATGCAGATGATACCACTCGAATCACAGAAAGCGGAGAGAAACTAAAGAGCCTCTAGATGAAGGTGAAAGAGGAGAGTGAAAAAGCTGGTTTAAAACTCCACATTCAAAAAACTAAGATCATGGCATGTGCTCCCATCACTTCATGGCAAGTAAACGGGGAAAAAATGGAAATAGTGACAGATTTTATTTTCTTGGGCTCTAAAATCACTGCAGATGGTAACTGCAGCCATGAAATTAAAAGACACTTGCTCCTTGGAAGAAAAGCTATGACCAACCTAGACAGCATATTAAAAAGAAGAAACATTACTTTGCCAGCAAAGGTCTGGATAGTCAAAGCTATGGTTTTTCCCATAGTCATGTATGGGTGTGAGAGTTGGACTATAAAGAAGGCCGAGCATCGAAGAATTAATGCTTTTGAACTGTGGTGTCAGAGAAGACTCTTGAGAGTCCCTTGGACTGCAAGGAGATCCAACCAGTCCATCCTAAAGGAGATCAGTCCTGAATGTTCATTGGAAGGACTGATGCTGAAGCTGAAGGACTGATGCTCCAATCCTTTGGCCACCTGATGTGAAGAGCCGACTCACTGGAAAAGACCCAGATGCTGGAAAGATTGAAGGTAGGAGGAGAAGGAGATGACAGAGGATGAGATGGTTGGATGGCATCACCGACTCAATGGACATGAGTGTGAGCAAACTCTGGGAGACGGTGAAGGACTGGGAAGCCTAGCGTGGTACCGTCCATGGGGTCCCAACTTGGCAACTGAACAACAAAACATGAGATACATCACCTGTTGGCATAACAGTGGAAATCACCCAGCTAGGAATGAAGGGGAAGCTGGGGAGCGGAGTCTTCACAGGTGAGAGGGGACAGGACCGGTGAGAAGAAAGAGGTGCAGGAGCTGGGAGGGCAACGCACGCATACAGAGGGAGGCAATGCCAGCCACACAGGGCAGGCAGAGCACTCGTTAGAGCTTGTCCAAGTTCTCTTTTTAACTATTTTATCCTCTCGGTGACACAGGGAGTGAAATCATGACCCGAGAGGGCCAAGGTGTTGAAGGCTTGAGACAATGAGAAACAGTCACCCGGGGGAGCGAGAGGGAAATCTGAACAGGCAGATGCACCCAGACTGCCAAACAGCACTGCAAACACTCAGGACGTTGAGACCCACAAATCACACGCTCGGGGTTTTCTCCAGAAGCATCCAGCCACACGAGAGCCAGGGGAGTGGAGTCAGGGGAGAGGACTGGCTGGGGCTGGAGATTCTGCCTGGCGGGAATGAGAAGACAGAACACCTAGAAGAATGGAGTGTGTGTTCAAGAAGGGGATGTTCGGCGCGGTTGGATAAGGAGGGTAGACAGGAGGGGAGGGCAGGGAAGGTGAGGGGAAGGCTTGGGGACCACACACTCAAGGTCTGAGCAGAAGTCCTGAGCCGGCAGGAGGGCAGAAGGCAGCAGAGTGCATGCCTGGTGCTAGACTCCCAGGGTGGAATCATGACCGGTGATGAGCAGGTCTGGGGTGTGAAGGAGATGGAAGGAAAGACTTGGCAGTGATGAGGCGAGGGTGGCAGACCTCGTGGGCACGACCTCGCCTAGGATGGGGACAGCAGAGGAGGCAGAAGCCCAGCCTGCCATGAATGCGAGCGTGGCCGGGAGGCAGGCAGCCTTCTAGGGAGGGCGAGGGGCCCCGGGGAGCAGCAATGAGAAACACAATGCCCATCCCATCCTAGCAAGGCTGCCAGGTTTGGGGGCGGGGTGTGAGGAGGTGAGGACGGGGCACGGTTCCAGGAGGCTGGTGTGCGAGTGGATCAACCTCCCCGAGGTCGATTCCTCCTCTGTATTTTAATCCAGAATCCAGATGACAGCCCCACTATTCATTTCCTAGGCTTCTCTTATTTTTAAAATTTTTTGTCTGATCAGATTCATTATAGGGATCTGACCAGAGCAGTTTGTTCACCTGTGTTTGATGCTCACAGACTGTCACAGCTTTGCAGCCACGCTCTTTGGGGACCTCTGTGACAAACTCGGGAGCACACAGGTCCAGGGGAGATGATGGAAGTGCAGCTCGGAGCAGACAGGTTAATATCACTTCACTACTTACATCCCACACAAAGGTACTATCTGGGGGTGTGGTCTGTGATAGGTTTGGCATCTCTCTCCATTTAAGTCTTTTAGCTAAACACAGCTACCTAGTCACAGAGGCCCCACCCAAAATCGGGGGTTTGGGGGCGGAGGGGGGGGAACAGTCACACTTTTTTTGTTACAAAAAGGCAGAAGAAGCTTCTGGAATGAACCTAGATACACTGTTTCATTGACTGGAAATTGTCTCCTCCAGCCAAAGGCTTTCCTGGAATCAGCTCCAGTCTGGAACAGAGAAGCCTGTGGCTGACCCTGACCTTACAATCTGCACAGCAGAGATTCTCCAAGGTCACGCCAAGGACACGGGTCACCGGCAGGTGTTGGGGTGTGTTCTGAGAACTAAAGGTCAAAGGTGTCTGGAGCGGGCCGGGCTGGCTGCGCAGGAGGGTTTACGGCGGGGCCTGGCCGCCTTTCCGGCACTACCTGGGGCTGGGCGTCTCCCAGGTGGGGGCACCCGTCCAGAGGCTCCACCCCGGCCATCTGCCCAGGAAATCCTTTCCTGGATGAGGGTCTCCCCTCTGGGGAAGCCTGACTTTACAGAATGCCTCTAAAGCCTGTCCCCCGACCCCACCCCGCCTTCCAGGGAGTCTGTTTTGCCCTCCCCCAACTCTGGGTTTTTCCGACAGCTGCCACACCTCCCAGCAGCCCCAACCTCTGGCCACGGTGGCCCCATCCTGCTTCCTGCCAGTCCTGGCCCGGCCACAGCACCTGCGCCCTGCCCCGATGGGCGGGAGCTCAGCTGAGCAGGTGCGTCCCTTGGAGACGAGTCGGATCCGGGCTTGTCTGGGAGCCCACGGGGCTGACCTGGAGAGCCGCTCATGAGACAAGAATGACAATGTGGCTCCAATGCTCAGGCCACTTGGACTTTTTCTCAAGAATGCATGGCTTGGGCCACTGCTTCTGTTGGATGACTGATCCTTCTTTGAGATCTATAGGCATGCTTTTATAGTGTACGAAGGTCATCAATCTCTCGTCCTTGCATATGTTGCAAAAGTCTGTACAGAGTTTCATTCCAGTTTCCTGCTTGTCTTTTAACTATATTTATGGTGTTTTTTTGATATCCCAGAGCTTTAAATTTATATGTAATCAAATCTCTCAGTCTGACACAGGAGGAGATGGGGGTGCTAAAGTGAAAGTGATTCAGTCATGTCTTACTCTTTGCCACCCCGTGAACTATACAGTCCATGGAATTCTCCAGGCCAGAATACTGGAGTCTGGAGCCTTTCCCTTCTCCAAGGGATCTTCCCAACCCAGGGGTCGAACCCAGGTCTCCCACATTGCATGCGGATTCTTTACCAACTGAGCTAGGTGTTCCAATCCTGTTCCCAGACCTGCACGCTGGTTATATGGCAAGTTCATTTCGTGAAAATTCATGAAGCTATCCACTTAGAATTTGTTCATTTTTCTCTGTATGTTATGTGTCAACAAAAAACAGTTCTTGAATCTCTCAGGTTACTTTTCCTTTATGACTTCTGAGTCTTATGCTTTGCTTAGAAAGGCTTTTCATACCATCACACTGTGAAAGTTTCTCCTACATTTTTTTTTAATGCTTTAAAAGTGAGATTTCTTTACAGTTAACACTTAAGTACCTCTAGAGTTTATATATGATTTAATGTAGGGCTCTAACTTAATTTACATCCACAGGGGCTTAACAAAACCTTTTTCAAACTCTCTAGCTCTGGTTCCTTGGAAGCTCATAAAGGTAAAATATCCTCCATGTTCAGTAGATAACACAGCTTATGGCCAAAATGAACTTCGTGATTGACGAAACCCCGATGGGGACACCAGGCTTGGGGCTTCCTTAAGTGTGACAACTCTTGTAACTAGGCATGCCCCATTGTGAACCCGGGAATCCATAACTATGGGGGTTTTATAAAGGATCCTAGCTCCTTTTATAAAGAATCCGCCTGCAATGCAGGCGATGTGAGTTCGAGCCCTGGGTGGGGAAGATCCCCTGGAGAAGGGAATGGCAACCCACTCCAGTATTCTTGCCTGGAGAATCCAAAGGACAGAGGAGCCTGGTGGGCTACAGTCCACGGAGTTGCAGAGTTGGACACGACTGAGCAACTACCACTTTCAGTAGCTCCTGTGGGCACAAGGCTTTAAGCTGGGGAGAAGCTAGTGCGCAGAGGACATCCGTGTGAACAGTCACCCGCATGAACGGCTGCAAGGACCACTCACTCCCCAGGAGGAGAGCCAGGCCTTCTCCTCTCTGACCAGACAGCCAAGGAGGACCTGTTCTTAAATGTTCACTGAACAAAGGAAGTGCCAGGTTGCACAAACACCATTTACTGAGTAGCCACCTTTTCCCAGCTGATTTAAACTGTCACCTTAATAAGAAACTAAATTGCTCTATTTACATGGGTCTGTTCTGAGCCCTCTCCTCTAGCTTATTGACTTGTGCCGTATCATTGTTATGACTTTACAGTATGATTTACTATCAGGTAGATCAAGTCTGTCCTGATCTTTTTTTTTTGTTTTGTCTTGATCTTTTTCAAAGTCTCCTTGACTATTCTGGCCATTTCTTTATCATTCAGGAGTATTTTTGAGTCTCTCTGCACATCAGTGTTGAGAAGACAACGCCCCTCTTATTAGTTTCCTGGGAATGCCAAAGTACCACAAGCTGGGGGATTGAAACAACCCAGGTGATTTAAACAACAGCAAAATCCAGGAGTTGGCAGGGCCAGGCTCCCTCCGGAGGCTCTCGGCAGGGTCCTTCCTGCCTCTTCCCGCTTCTGGGAGCCCGAGGTGCTCCATGGCTGCTGGCAGCATCACTCTCGTCTCCGCCTCTGTCTTCGCCTGGCCGGCCCCCCTCTGTGTCCGTGTCTTCACGACATCCTCCCCTCGGCATGTTCCTGTCCCCATGTCTCCTCTTACAAGGACACCCGGTCCCACCGGATTAAGGGCCCGCCTACTCCAGGAAGACCTCATCTTAACCTGCACCTTAATTCTGGTGACAAGGACTCGACTTCCAAGTAAGGTGACATTCAATTGAACATATTTTGGAGGGGGGCAAACAATGCAACCTCCAACATTCTGCTCCCAAGGAGCTGGCATTCTCAAGACCCAACAGACGGCGCAAGCAAACACCTAAGGTGATTTTGGCGACACGTGCTACAGGGACAAGAAAACAGGTGTTGGAACGGAGGCAGCTGGGGCGTGGAGGCCGCGGGCTAGGCTGGCTGGGGTGGTTGGGAACGTCTCACCGAAGTCGCTGAGTTGGGCCTGGATGAGGACAAGGCGGTCAGGCAGACGGCACGGTGTGAGCAGGGACGATGAGGAAGGAACCACTCACGGTCCCTCGAGAGGACTGAGCCCAGGATGCGGGGGGTGGGGGGTGGGGATGAGGCTGGAAAAAGAGCCGGGGCACAGGACGCAGGCTGTGCAGGCTCGGCCAGGGTCGGTGTGGGGTGACGGGACGGCCTGGGAGTGGCAGCCAGGAGGCCAGTTAGGAGGTGGCGTGTGGTCCCAGCGAGGGAAGGCAGTGGCTGGACCAGCACGGCCGCGGCTGCAACAGGGGACCTGGTGGATTCAGATCTATTTTAGAGGGAAAGTGGGTCTTGACACGCCGGTGGACTGGATGGAATGGAAGAAAAGAGCAGGATCTGGAGGACTCACAGGTTCTGTCCAGAGTTATTAAGCCCACATGTGGGGGTAGGAGTGCTATGAGTGTGTGCCTCAGTCATGTCCAACTCTTCGCAACCCCGTGGACCGTAGCCCGCCAGGCGCCTCTGTTCATGGGTTTTCCCAGGTAAGAATGCTGGAGTGGGTTGCCATTTCCTGCTCCAGGGTATCTTCCCAACCCAGGGACTGAACCTGTGTCTCTTGCATCTCTGCCATTGGCAGGAGGACTCTTTACCACTGGGAAGCCCAAGGTGAGGGGGCTGCCATTACCCAAAATGGGAGGATTAAGGTAAGCACAAGTTTAAATGTGGCCAGGGAGACAGCCCCAGAAATTTTAAAATCAGCCTGTAAGGTTTACATCAAACTCCTGTTGACTGGATTTTACTCATAGGTACTTGCATTTACAGATTTACTGAGAACAAACTTTTTACAATGTTGGTCTTCCTTTCCCAAGAATATACTGTACCTTTTCACTTACTCAGTGAGTCCATAAAGGTTTATAGCTTTACATTTACGTTTATCCCCAGAAACTGTTGTTACTGGGCGTGGAACCTGTTTTTCCTATTACACACTCTGACTGACTAACGATGGTATATGGAAAAATTTTAGATTTTCATCTTGAGCTTGAAAAGCAGCCACTTTATTAATTCACTAAGTCTAATGAACTATCACATACCTATCACCTAGCTCGAACAGGCATCAACATTTCCCCAATCTTATTTCACCTGTTCTCCCATCCCCACTGTGCATGTACAGACGGAGTCCATCTGTCTGTCCTCCCAGAGTGTTGCCAGGTAAGTGCCAGACGTCATGTCAATGCACTCAGAGACGCCGGGGTCTGGCTCCTGGATTTCATAAGTGGACAGTCTTAGCATCTGCACCCAAAGACCCTGAGAGCATTCAGGAAGGAAGAAGACAGAACCACAGATATGACGGCTCTCCTGCAAGACCCAGGAGAAAGGCAGGAACCAAAGTGAAGTCACGGGCCCATCCTCTAAAGCTCATGAATTTTCTTTACAGGATCACCCCTCCAGTCTTCATTCTAGGCCTGTTTTCTCTTTTAAGACAAAGTTCTAATAAGCTCTCAGTAGCCCAGTTTTTCTAACAGCAAATTGACCCAGAAACCAAAAGGGGGAGGGTGCTACTGAAGTCAGACACACACCCAGAAACCCCCGAAGTGTGCAATTGTACGTCATTATCATCTCTCACTTCATAGATAGGTCTGGTTCCCGTGTTGTAAAGGCAGGCTACAGTGACCAGTTCTGTGGTTGGATTAAAATTTTATCATGACCATACAAGCTAAAAAGGGCCATGAGGTGTCCATACTCTCCAGGGCAGTCTCCAGGCCATACGGTGCCTTTTTGTTAATTAGCAAGAAGCACCCACTATGGACAGGTTCAGACCCACAGTCACAGCTTGGAAAGCAGGGGGGCTTGGGAGGAAACAGGAGTTCAGCCCTCCTCTCCCCCTCTTCCCACCCCCCCACCTCACCCCAGAACCTGGCACAGAGTCCTGGACCTTGCCCAGATTCCTGAGGTCTTTGCAGATGTCAATATTTTTAACACCTTAATGGACATCATACCTCTTCCCCTGTAAACAAACATGTAAAACTTAGAGAAATAATAGCAATAGTTTTGTTACTCCTTATTAAAAACAATTTATACCACATGAACTCTCTCAGTCCTTACTCCAAACACCATGTATCTGGAGAGAGAGGATAGTAGCCCTTAGAAATGAGAAGTATAAGATCCTGTTGGTCCACTGCAGAGACATAAGACTTCAACATGGAATTCTATTCTTGCAGCTCTACTGCTGGCCCTCCTGCGTTACCCACACAGATGTGATCTGGCCACAGCTCCTTCCCCCGGTCCACCAGCACATCCCTTCCTGGTCCACAGACTCCTCCCCTCTTGGACAACAGGCTCCTCCCCTCCTGGTCCACAGGCTCCTCCTCCCAGGTCTACAGGCTCCTCCCCTCCTGGTCCACAGGCTCCTCCTCCCTGGTTCACAGACCCCTCCCCTCCTGGTCCACAGGCTCCTCCTCCCTGCCCCAGGGAGGAGGTTGCTGTTGCTGCTGCTGCTAAGTTGCTTCAGTTGTGTCTGACTCTGTCCGACCCCACAGACAGCAACCCACCAGGCTCCTCCATCCCTGGGATTCTCCAGGCAAGAACACTGGAGTGGGTTGCCATTTCCTTCTCCAATGCATGCATGCATGCTAAGTCACTTCAGTCATGTCTGACTCTGGGTGACCCTATGGACAGCAGCCCACCAGGCTCCTCTGTCCACAGGATTCTCCAAGCAAGAACACTGGAGTGGGTTGCCGTTTCCTTCTCCACTCCTCCCAGTGGTCCCAGTGAAAAGAGAAGCAAGTGCCACTAGGCACTTGGACACTGTTATAAGGGCCTGGCTTCCTGGTGGCTCAAACGGTAAAGAATCCACCTGCAGTGCGGGAGACCTGGGTTAGATCCCTGGGTTGGGACGATCCCCTGGAGGAGGGCATGGCAACCCACTTCAGTATTCTTTCCTGGAGAATCTCACGGACAGAGGAGCCTGGTGGGCTACAGTCCATGGGGTAGCAAAGAGTCAGACACGACTGAGCGACCTAGCACAGGCCTGGGTGGGCGGCAAGTTATTTCCAGCCCTCATTTTCCAATATTCCTTTCTCTATCCACACCAAACAGAAGCGAACAAGTCCTTGCTGAAACAGGCCACGAGGCGAGTGTCACTGTCCTGTTCGCCAGAGCAGGGACACCGTTGCTGCCCTGACACGCTCCCCCGCCCAGGGGCCAGCTGGCTTTGCCTGACCTCAGCTCTGCTTGGCTGGGAGGCAGGAGCAGCAGAGGACCGTCTCTGCTTAAACAGTTTTTCTGACATATAAGATTTATCAGCCACATATAAGATTCATGGTGAAGCTAAGTCCATGCAACATACAGGCAATAAAAACAGACAGATAAAACAAGCCCACACATCCCCAGACACAGAACTCACCCCACTCCAGTCTAGATTATTAAAAAAAAGAAAAAAAGCTACACAGTATGATGAAAGGTATGATTTTTCAGGATGCCAGTGGATATTAATAAGAATCTGCTAAAAGAGCTACTGAATTCACAGTTTATGATACTTTAATGACTTCTCTGGTGGCTCAGTGGTAAAGAATCCACCTGCTGATGCAGGAGACACAAGTGATGTGGGTTTGATCCCTGGCTCCGAAGATCCCCTGGAGAAGGACATGGCAACCCACTCCAGTATTCTTACCCGGAAAATCCCATGGACAGAGGAGCCTGGCAAGCCACAGTCCATGGGGCTGCAAAAGAACTGGATATGAGTTAATGACTATACAAAAACAACGATACTTTAATAAATACTGTTTTATTCCTAATTTAAGCTTAAGTTGATATGACTTAAAATATTTTTTTGCTGATTATAGGAAAGGGCTAGAATCAAGGAGAGACAATCTCATGCATTTTAATTAATTGACAAGTCTCCAATTTAAAATGTATAGCATCAGATTCCTAGGTTTAGTTGAATCTTAGATCTCGGCCATGTTAGATTTTACTTTCCAAGTCATTTTTCCTAAGATTCAAAGTTCTGGGAGGCTTATAATTTTAACTAGGTATGTAAAGTAGGGGCGTTGCTTATTTACTTATGCTCAGTATTTAAGGTTTGGCTGGTTTGTTTGTTTTTTTAAGACACAAGGAATCTGAGAGTGGGGGAAGGCAGGAGAGGTTGCTATTCATTTGTTTTCAGATGAGGATTCTGAGGCCTGGGGGATTAATTAAATTCCCCCAGGGGAGGAATAGCCTAAGGACTCACGGCTGAAGTTCAGGTCTCCTCTCTCTTGCCAAGAGGCAGGAAAGGAAACAGGTGAGAGGTCGGGAGGATTTATCACTAGAATCTTCCAGGGTCAGAAGAGAGGAAAGGAAAAGAGTTTGCTTTTCCTGAGTAGAGATTACTACCACCTGTCAGGAATGTCAGTACAAGTAGAACACAAAAGGGCAGCTGGCCAGCAGAGATAAGCCGTAAGCGGTGCTCACCGCAAACCTGGCCATTTTCCTAGATCTTGCCGGGTGACCAGACGGGGTCTGAGCATCAGTCCTGAACACCCTGCCCACTTCCCAACCCTCCCCCACCTCCCATGTCCACCCCGTTACTAGCAGAGCATTTGGTGGCCCAAGTTCTGCTGCGTGAGACCTCACAGCGCCTCAGAGGATAGAGAAAACCTCTCTTTCTTTCTCACCATCTGTTTTGCCCTGAACATCACCTGAGACCTCGTCAAAGGGCAGAAGTAACCAAGGAGGATGCCCTGTTCTCAGGGAGCATGTGGTTTCCCTGAAACACACAAGAGTCAGAGAGCAGACCACAGGGTCCAGGAGGTGGGGGGCGGGTGGCCCATCACGCCCGCAGCCTCAGGGAGGGCACGAGGTGGGGCGGAGGTGGGCAGAGATGCAGGAACAGAATTAAGTACCAGCTCCCCTGATATTACAGAAATATGGGTCTCTCTGGGAGAGTCTCATATCCTCAAAAAACCGGCCTTAAAATCTAGTTCAGACTTTTGCATTTGCACTTTGGAATTGCTCCCAAGAACCAGAAACAGCTGCCCTGCCCGCCCTCCACAGTTAACATGCTCAGAGTGAATCCTCCCGCCCAGATTCATTTTCTGAACCAAGAAGCTATATAAGCAAATCGTATATCCTGAGTGCAGACCGCTACATCCCCAGCACCCACCAGGTGCATCCAGCCTTCCTGGGTGGGGCGCTTTGCTGGCCCCACTGGACCCACAGCAGGTGCCTGGTACCCAACCTCGGGTGCAAAGCGGTCCCTCTGCCCCCTTGGCAGAGCCACTCCCAGGCCCCCAGGACAAGCAGGCAGGGGACAGGAAGGTACACCCCGAGGGGCACCCAGCACACTTCCTCAGGAACCTCGCCCCACTCAGAATCGAGGCGAGCTTCAGGAAGACACCATGCGTTACCTGTTTGACCATCCTCAATAGAGATGCAAGCCCTTAGGAGCCTGGGGTCTTGCTGCCACCTCTACCGAGGCCTCCGACATTCCCTTCTGAGCCCTGAGTCCCAGCCACACGCGGCTCTAGGCATCAGGGTGTCCTCAGAGAAGGACAAGACCCATCACAGGGCTCAGCCCTGCCAGAACACAGAACCCACACACTTCCCGTGAAGATCTCCCGTTGGTAATACCCCACACACCACTCAGAAAGGAGGGGACTGCTTCCCCCAGCTGGACACCCCTCTATAAAAAAGTGTCAGATGGGGGGCTTCCCTGGTGGTCCAGGGGTTTCAGGATCCACCTGGCAGCGCAGGGGACTCAGGTTCCATTCCTGGTCCAGGGAGATCCCACATGCCAAGGGGCAATTAAGCCCACGAGGCACAACTCCTGAGCTCAGGCACCACAGCTAGAGTCTGTGTGACGCAAAGAAAGCTCCCACGTGACGCAACGAAGCCCTCACGTGCTGCAACTAAGACCCAATGCAGCCTTAAAGATGAGCAGAGCAACACAGGACACATACAGAGTTTTTCATACAGTGGGTTTTCTTATTTCCCTAAGCACGGGACTTCAGCCAACACACCGCTCTCTGGAGCCTCCTGGACTTGTTCAAATCGCGGCTCGGGCACTAACTAGAAACAGAACCTCTTGCAAGCTCTTACCCATCCCTGTGCCTCAGTTTCTCCAAGCATAAACGGAGATTATCAGGACCTGCCCCTCTGTGAGGGCCGAAGCAGTCAATCCATGTAAACCGCAAACAGTGCCCAGTACGAGACGAGCACCCCATGAGCGTTAGCTAGGATGATCAAGTGAACCAAAGTTTATTTGACCACCTGAACATCCAAAACACTCTGTAACAGACATCCTTGAAGCAAAATGGGTTTGGTGTGTGTGTCTCCTGAGATATTCTAGCCATAGAACACTGGATCAAGGACAGGCATGTTTCTAAGGTTTTTCCATAAACTGTCCTCAAGAAGGACATATTTACATAAGAGGGCCCCCAATCTCCTTCCAGCAAGCCTTGGAAGCAGGAAGTAAACGGGCTGTTTGGTTTTGACTTCTGCTGAGAATCCAGCATCTACTGAATTGCCCTCTGGATCTGCAACCTGGAGAGGCCGGCACAGCGTGGGGGTCTCACTGTCAAGCCCTCAACTCGCTCAGGTGCACACTTTTGCAATCCTGATTTGATTTTCCCCTGGAGGTGGGCTGGCCACCACATACACCCTAATACTAGGGACCTCAATCTAAGGCCCAAGTCTGAGCCTGGGGCAGTTTGGCAGGGCTTTAAGGACACTTCAAGTGGGGAAGAACACACAATGCATTCCCCATCCTCAGGTGAAAAGGTGACACCATCCATCAACAGAAGCTGAGCAGCCAGAAATCACAAAGGGATACCTGGGGGCCGAAGGAACACCCCGGAGTGAGACCCAGACCCACCCAGGTGCCCAGGGCTCACCTGGACCAACATCGATGGGGTCAGAGCCAGGCACCCTCAGAGTCTGGCACCACCCCCATGTGGAAATAATTCTAAGGTATCCATCAAGCTCACAAACTGCTAAAAACAAACTACGTTCTATCCTCTTGGCTCGAGAAAGACATCCCAGGACTAAGGTCAGGTCCAGAAGGTACCCAGCAGAAAGAGCTGCCCCCAGCCTGGCCGCCTTCTCTTTCCACCGACTCCCCGGCTCCAGGCTCCACACCGCCCTGCAGGGGTCTCAGGCACATCCCGGAGGACACCCTAGCAAGTGTGTGCCCACTTCCACTCACAGCCTGCAGCCTCGCCACACTAATGCCCGGGACCTGGGTGGACACACCCACCGCGCGTCTGCCAGGGGCCCCGGGAAGAGATCAGAGCAGGCCGGATGCGGGCTGGGTACCACGTGTGCAGCAGATTCCAGGATCGTCTGCAATGTGGTCCAGAGATGGGGGGTGGGGCAAGCAGCAGGGGACACAGCCCCTTGGCCCGACCCCTCATTCTGGTGAGAGGCACAGGGCAAGGGCCCCCCCGGCCGTGGTCCAGGGGCAGTGTGACCACTGGGCCCATCAATGCTGTCCCGGGGGGGACACCCTGCTCTTCCAGGCTGTGGTTTATTCTTGCAATGAGGTCAGTTCACTCTCAAAAATGTGTCTTGGTCAGAACCTCAGAATCAATTCACACCATCATTTCTATTATTGGTCACATTTCAAACCATCAAATAAATTTTGAACTTGCACAAACATAAGCTGTAGGGGAGGGAAAAAGAAAGCAAGCCGAATAAATTAAAACTTGCTTGGCCATGAATCAGCTGGATTTCTTTTTCATAAAAAAATTCAGGGATAGGGACATAGAACAGACTGAGGAGCCAGGTAGGCTACAGTCCATGGGGTCACAAAGAGTCGGACATGACTGAGCGACCTCACTTTCACTTTCACGTTCATTTTCTTTCATCCTGTGGTGTTGGAAAAGACTCTTGAGAGTCCCTTGGACCCAAAGGAGATCAAACTAATCAATCCTAAAGGAAATCAACCCAGAATATTCATTGGAAGGATGGATGCTGAAGCTAAAGCTCCAATAATTTGGCCACCTGATGTAAAGAGCCAACTCACTGAAAAGACCCTGATGCTGGGAAAGATTGAGGGCAAGAGGAGGGGGCAACAGAGGATGAGATGGTTGGGTGGTATCACCAACTCAGTGGACATGGGTTTGAGCAAACTCAGGGGGTGCCAGAGTCGGACACAACTTTGCAACTGAAAAACAATAATACACTGCGAGTGACAGGTACAGGAGATTCATCTTTTCTTTCACTTTTGTGACCATTTGAAAATTTTCACAATTAAAGGTTAAAGGAAAAGTTTTAGAGCCATGCAGCGCCCCCCCCCCAAAGAAAAGCTATGACCAACCTAGACAGCATATTAAAAAGCAGAGACATTACTTTGCCAACAAAGGTTTATCTAGTCAAAGCTATGGTTTTTCCAGTTAGTCATGTATGGATGTGAGAGTTGGGCTATAAAGAAAGCTGAGCACGGAAGAATTGATGCTTTTGAACTGTGGTGTTGGAGAAGACTCTTAAGAGTCTCTTGAACTGCAAGAAGATATTAAATCAGTCAATCCTAATAGAGATCAGTCCTGAATATTCATTGGAAGGACTGATGCTGAAGCTGAAACTCCAATACTTTGGCCACCTGATGTGAAGAACTGACGCATTAGAAAAGACCCTAATGCTGGGTGAGACTGAAGGCAGGAAAAGGGGATGACAGAGGATGAGATGTTTGGATGGCATCACCGACTTGATGGATATGAGTTTGAGCAAGCTCCGGGAGCTCATCATGGACTGGGAAGCCTGGCGTGCTGCAGTCCATGGGGTTGCAAAGAGTCAGACACAACTGAGTGACTGAACGGAGCCCAAAAAAGAACCTGGCAAGATCTGAAATCACATTCCTCCCGGTGAGTCACAAAAAAGCCGGCAGAAGGACACATTAACCTGGTCTGCAATTTTGTCGATATTGTGAGGAGCAAACATGCAGCTAACTGGGAACGGCCTCTTCAGGGACCACAGTCCACCAGGCTGCTGTGCCCCCACCCCGGGTCACTGGCCAGGAGTCTGGAGCCCCCACCAGGTTCGATCTGGGCTCCAATCCTCACCCAGGAGGATTCACATCGACTCTCTCAGATGCTCTCAGGCAGGTCAGACTTCAAGTCACGGACCAGATAAATCCAGGCCACAGAGCCTGACAAAGTGGCCAAGGCAACTGTTCAGACAGAGCCTCGCTGAGCTCCAGGGCTGAGTCTCCAAGTCAAACAAGATCTGACCCTGGGGCCTCTGTGCGAACAGCGGCAGCCGGGAGAACCCAGGCCCCTGTTTACATAGAGCATTTCCCCCTCAGAAGCTGAAAGTAATTTCAGGACACTCAGTAATTAGCTTAATTAATTAAATCTCAGTGGCTCCTGCCCACCCCGCTCCTGGCTGCCTGTTTCACTCGAGCATGGCTGGGGGATGGAGAGGCGGGGCTGCACGTCTCGCACACATGTGTAAACACATCACACTCACAGGCCACCCTTCCCGGGGGGCTGTTTGGAGAACAGGGAATTTTGGAGCCTTGTCACTGGCTCTACAAAAGGAAAAAACTCATGAACAATGCATCTTCATCTGGTCCAAAGGAGGGTGTCTAAAAGGGACAAAGAAGACAGCAAGCACATTTTGTCCCAGGATGCAAATGAGAGAACATCTGTATGCTAATTGTGGACCACGGACCCAGGGGAATTGTTCCAGGCTCCGGCTTTGAATCGATATTTGAGAGGTCCTTGGAAATTGCAACCCACTCCAATACTCTTGCCTGGAAAATCTCATGGACGGAGGAGCCTGGTAGTCTACAATCCACGGGTCACAAAAGTTGGACACGATTGAGCGACTTCACTTTCTTTCTTTCTTTCTACTGCCAAATCAGGTCATCAAGAAACGCTATAAAAACCTTTGAAATTGGTGCCAACATGTTAGGCTTTTCTGCTTCTGGAATGCCTGTTCCCGCTGACCCATATTAAAGAAAGATTCTCAAATCTTTTAGAAGCTGGAGCTTGGACGTTTTCCTCACCAGCTGGCAGGCCGGGTGGCCACCCAGATCATGGTGGAATAGAAGGACTAACCCAGAAATCATCAGTTTTTCCTAAACTCAAAACCTAAGTCAAGCCCTGTCTCCGCACTACCTGAAAACATTAGTGGGAAGCCTTTTAAACTTATGACCCCTGTGGGCTAGGATGTGCCCTAAAGAGCTATGCTTTCATCCGACCCATGTCCCTGTAAAAGCAGCAGCGTGTACCCGCCACAGAGCTGCATAGAATTTAGGGCCACTCAGTAAACATGGAGAAACCACTACCCTCGTGGGAATAAACCCTTGACTTGAGTTTGCTTGACCTCGAATTCCTCCCTGGGGAGACTCATCAAGGGAAACCACAGCTGACCTGGAGAGGAAGCTTGAACCTCATGGAATAGCCAAGGTTCCACCACCAGCTATGCGAGCTGCCACAGCTGCACTTCCCCACACAAAAATAGAGCCTTCACCTTTCCCGGGGAGGCGGGTAGGAAGGAAAGCACTCTTAACCTCATCCAGGAAAGCAAAAAGCTCGGCCTTTGGAACACAGATGGGAATTTTAAGTTCAGAGCCAGGCTATCCCATTGTGACATACTTAGGATGCTCTAAAAGTCTGAAACAACTTTCTAGTAACAGAGGCTCCTATAATCCTTCTCGGGACCAGCAACATCACCCAATGCCTTTTAAAAATAGTTTCACTTAATGTAAGAAAAGGTCTTTCCTGGTGGCTCAGACAGTAAAGAATCTGCCTGCAATGTAGGAGAACTGGGTTTGATCTCTGGGTGGGGAAGACCCCCTGGAGAAGGGAATGGCAACCCACTCCAGTATTCTTGCCTGGAGAATTCCAGGGACAGAGGAGCCTGGTGGATTATAGTCCATGGAGTCACAGAGAGTTGGACATGACTGAGGGACTAACACAAAGAAGACTTCAAAAATTAAGCATTCAGTCCAAAGTCTACTGAAAATTGAATGCCAGGTTAGGTGACAAATGTCGACTGCACATGAGTTGAGACTACATCCATTCCTTTCATTATTTCCTCTGTTCTAGAATCCAGAGAATTGTAACCACCAACATAATATATATGATTTCAGCCGAAACCTAATTTCCAAATGGAAAATATGCATTATACTACTTTCATTAATCATTTTAAAATCTTCACTTTTGAAAAAATAAAGTCTTTTTTTATCCTAGTGGCTTCAACAGTGTGCTAAGTCACTTCAGTCGTGTTCAACTCTTTGTGACCCTATGAACCATAGCCCACCAGGCTCCTCTTGTCCATGGGATTTTCTAGGCAAAAATACTGGAGTGGGTTGCCATTTCCTTCTCCAGGAGATCTTCCCAACCCAGGTATTGAACCCCAATCTCTTACATCTCCTGCACTGGCAGGCCAGTTCTTTATCACTAGTGCCGCCTGGGAAGCCCAGTGGCTTCAAAGGAACTCTTAATACACAGGAACTTTCTTAAGGTAGCTGTAATCCAGCTGACGGTATTCTACTCTCTCTGATGAAGCAGTAGTTTTATACCGTGCAATTAATCTCTCAGCTCTGACAAATGTGGTATGAAGTAGACATTTAAAATGGAATGGAAATTTCTGTGATTTTTTTTTTCCCCAGACCTTAGCAAATGACCAAACTTGGACTTTTCAGGCTAGAGAACAAATTGAAATAATCTGATAACAATTTAATCCATGATTTACTGCACAACTTATGGTGCTGACACTACGGAGACATGGTTTTAGTAACCGAGTGACTGAAAACAAGCCAGATAACCATATGCTAATAAAATGATTCAGGAACTGGAAACAGAAGAGATGGTCCTTCCCAGCTGTATACTGAGGAATCTAACTGAAGAACGGATGTGTCCAATGTGAAAAAAAGGCTAGAGTCAATTATAAAGTGTGGGGGTGAGTGCACTGGTTATCCACCTAACGGAGTAGAGACCCTCTTCTGGGCTTTGTGTTCAGCTACGGGCAGGGGAGATGGTATAGCTGGACACCAGTTGCAAGCCTGTTCTCCAGTGTTCAGGGTGAAGTTCCAACAATCCTACCTGGTTTCACTCACTTTGGTATTACCTGGCCTTCCTCGTGAATGTTAGACACCAAATAAGGGGCCCAAAGGCTGGTGATTCCAAGAAGCCACACTCTGTACACCAATACAGAAGCAGCCACTGGAAGTCAGGCAGTGCTGTCTGTCACCCTGGCCAAGCAAGTTTCTTATCCTCTCCAGGCCTCAGTTTACCCCATCTGTAACATGGACACTATAACAGTCCTTTTGCAGAACTGTGAAAATTAAATGAGATAGTCTCTAAAGCCCTTGACGCAATGTCAGTGTCAAGACTTGCTGGTCTTGACAGAGTTGAAATACACAGACTTGGCAACTACCCAAGGTCAAATCCAGGCCTCCCAGGTGGCTCAGTGGTAAAGAATCTGCCTGCAATGCAGGTGACAAGCATATGATCCCTGGGTTAGGAAGATTCCCCTGGAGAAGTAAATGGCAGACCACTCTATTACTCTTGCCTGGGAAATTCCATGGACAGAGGAGCCTGGTGGGCTACAGTCCAAGGGGTCACAAGGAGTCGGAAAGGAGTGAGTCAACAGCAACAACAAAGTCAAATTCAGCCAGTACAGAGTCATCCAGTCGTGTATTTGCCTCCAAGTTCTATACTTTGCCAGACTGACGCTTCTCAACCAAGCAACTAGTTGAGACCAAGGAGCCATCAGCTGTTTATCCGGCTCTCGGTTAACGGTGCTTTGTCCGCATCCCCTCCAGGAGCGAAGGAGGCCATCACAGAGCCGTGGGCATTCCCTGTTTCATCAACAGGTGCCAAAGAGAAACAGCGCCAAGCGCTCGGTCAGGCCGGCTCCCAAGTCAACCCTCCCGGATGGTCACCAATCTGGAACGCGTCCCGGGGGAGCGCGGGGCAGCAGAAGCCAGAGGCGGCTCTCCACGAGTGACCCGCCCGCCGGCAGGCGCGCAGATGACAGACCCCGAGGAGGGACTGCGGGCCGCCCGGGTCCTGGGGCGCAGCTGCACGTGCTCCCAGAAGGCGTGCCGGCGCCACTTCATTCAAGCAGATCTCCCCCGGCCACCCCGCGCGTGCGACCCCCACTCCTCGGCCGCCTCCGCGCCCCGGGACCGCTCAACTCGGGGAAGGGAGGTGCCCGTATGCCTTGGTCTCAGCAGAAGAGGCAGGCGCCCTCCCCTTCGGTCACCCTCCCCCCGGGGAAGGGGACGGGGAAAGCGGCCCGAGCCCCTCGCGCCGCTGCGGAGTTGCCTGCCCGGCTGCCCCGGGCGGCGCCGCCTGCCGCACTCACCGAGCGTGGCCACGGTGCCGGCCTCGAAGAGCAGACAGTCCCTGCGGCCGCGCGCCTCCAGCAGGACGCTGCTCTCCCCCGAGGCCTCCAGCCGCCCGAGCAGCCGCAGCGCCTTGCTCAGAGCCATGGGCGCGCGGCCCGGCGCGGCTCCCCGAGCGCCCGCAACTTCCAGGAGTTTCACTTTGCGCCCCCGCCGCGGGCCGGTCGCAGGCTCCTCCCCGACGGCTCCGCGGCCTCCGTCCGGCCCGCCTCCGCCGCGCCCGCGCGCGCCGCCCGGGGCAGGTGAGGGCGCGCGGCCGCCTCTCCGCCGACCGGCAGGCTCCGCCGAGGCGCCGCGCTCCCCCCAGCGGCCGGGCCGCGGCTGGGTGGCTGGGTGGGTGGGGGAGGCGACCTCCGGGCAAGACCCGGGGGCTGATGAGGGCCGGGGGCGGAGGGGAAGTGCTCCCGCGGTGGGCGGCAGCCGGGGAGGAAGATTCCACACATTCCTGGGCGCGGAGGAGGCTGCCGTCCGCGGGGCGCCCTGAAGCTCCTGCAACGTTACGGAAGCCCCGCGGCCTTATATGGGCCCGCCGCGGCCTGGCCGGCGCCACTAGGCTAGAAACTGCTCGGCCCGAGTCCCCTGCAGCGCTCCGGGGTCCTCCCCAGCCCCGTCCAGGGCGCTGCGCCTCCCTCTCTGGCTTGCTTCTGCGACCCTGGGCGAGTCGCCTGTCCTCTGTGACTCTGTGGCCCTTACGGGTAAAGCGGGATTCGGAAGAGTACTTGCTTCATAACGTTGCGGGGCAGGATGGAGTTAATTCGGACAAAGGGCTTGGTGCACACGCCTGGCGAGCGGAAAGTGCTCCATCCATGGTGCCTTTTACTCCCTCCCTGTTCAGAGGGTCCTGCGGCCCATTGTCCCCACCAGGCAGAATTTGGGTAGCGGGGAGTCAAAGGTGGGTTGTCCCTGAGAGCTCCGAGCCCCTAATCTCTGGACCTGCCGCTTACCGTGGGACTTTGACTTCTCCGAACCTGCTTTTCTCTCTTTTCAGATGGTGAGGGTACCTGCACCAGAGGCTGGCGGGATGGGCGTGGAGTCATCATTCAGAGGAGCTGAACGCTCTGGGAGTGACACGCAGGGCAAACTGTGAGGGGCTTATGGTTGCAGCAGTGAGGATGAAGGGCCTTTTCCCTCCGACTTGCAACCCCTCCTCCCACTCAGCTGAGTGTACCGCCCCTGACTTCATGGCGGATACTTCAATCAGCCAGTGTGTATTCAGGCAGTATGGACACCAGCATGTATCCGTGCATCGTGCATTCCCCATTAGAACACGTGGCCCATCTAGGATGACCTGGCAGCTAAGGAACTGGAAGTACGCCCCTCTTGGCGCTGGGTTTTAGCCCAGATGTTGGGACTGGTCTGCAGGGGAGAGGGCTTACCTGGAGACACCCATTGGTTGGGTGAGTTTGGGGGTTTCATTTCCTTTCCTTATAGTGAGTGTGTAGACGTCGGCTCCAGACTCAGATGTTCTCATCAGACCCCGAATCCAGTTGATTCCTCTCCCACCCCCCATTCTGCTCACATGAAGACTGTGGGTCAAGTCATTTATATCTCAGGCATGTTCCAAAAGGTGTAAAGCGCCTGGGTGCCAAGTGGGATGACCACGCCCTTGCAAACATTCACGATCGACCAGCAATGACCGTCCAGGTAGTCCATCCTCTGTAGACCTTTCCCAGGTGTGATTCGGGGAATGATGGAAATGTGAACAATAGCAGAGATTCAAGTCGTTCCTGAGCATTTTGCCCCCTTGCTCACATATCCCATTATGACATGATGAAAGTCACAAAAAGGATGCTCATAAGTTATCCAAACATTTGTAAAATGGAGACATTGTTTCTGCCTGAGAACAAGAAGCCCATTGAATGAGACAGAGTAGCCTCTGGGCCACATTTCGTTTCCTTTTAAACTCTAAGTTCTGTTCTTCCAGGAAGCCTTCCTGTGATGGGGAGGTTCCAGATAACCCTTCACACTCACAGATGTTCACTCTGGCTCTCACCTGCTCACATGTTGCTTAAGAAGTGTTTGTAGAGTTCTTTTTTCTTAGTGTTGTGTCCCAAATTAGGTTGTAAGTTCTGCGGAAGGGGATCAAGTCTTTTATTTATTTATTTTATTAGTTGGAGGCTAATTACTTTACAATATTGTGGTGGTTTTTGCCATACATTGACATGAATCAGCCATGGATTTAAAATTTTCTCTCTCCTTCTCTTTCCTGCCTTTCCATGCATCACGTAGTTCATGGCTCTGACCAGTGACGTGCTGAACACGTTTTAGAAACTTTCCTGTAGTCCAGACCAGCATTTCAGCTTCACAGCTTAGACACTCTCAGACAGAATCAACTGTAAGATGAACTACTATTTCATGTACCACTGAGAAGGAAAAAAATTGTTGCCAGTTAAACTACGTAATGAAATCATTAGCAATGCCCTGATTTCTGCTGTTATAATGTGCGTCTTAGATGTCAATAATGGCTGTTCCCCTACCTCTGAGAACTGGCTGAATGAGCCAAGTGCAGGCTGTGTTTTCAGATCGCTGCCCTCTGGTTTGGAGTGGGATGGATCCACGGGGACGGTAAACAAAGCCCTGCCCTTTGATACATGCTTCCTTGATAGGCTGAGGGTCACCTAGACACTGGCCCATTTAGCAGATAGAGAAAGTAAGAGATCCTAACACATTCAAGAAAAAGGTCAGCTCTGACCCCTAAACCACGAGTGCAACTTGAGAACACCAGTGAACCCGTTTGGGGAATGTTCGGGCACATCCCACTCCTGAGATGTAGCGTTCTCGGGGGAGAATTAAGGAAGAAACGGGGGCTATTAGCATAGTATGCTGACTTTGGAAATCTGCCTGGGAAAAACACAAAATAAACAGGACGGTGGGCAGAGGGGACAAGAGGGGACAAGAGAGCATTCTAAAACAGGCCAGGCCTGCTCAGATGATGTTTTCATTGGATCATCTTGGCTTCTGAGTTGCAACTTGAGGGAGCGGTGGGACCAGAGAGGAAGCAACTGTGACATCCCAGGGGTGCATGCATGTGTGGTCGTGGGCGTTGGGAGTGGGTAGAGAGAAACAGTCGGGTTTGGGGTAGTTCTTTGAATTCTGTGAGCCCATGGGATATGCTGTTAGAGTGGACATGGAATAAGAGGAGAGGCAGGAGTTTGGTGATACCATGATATTTTTGGCCACATCACCTGGAAGGATGGAATTGCCATCAGGTAAGATAAAGATGAGATGGTTGGATGGCATCACTGATTTGATGGACATGAGTTTGAGCAAGCTTCGGGACCTGGTGATAGACAGGGAAGCCTGGCGTGCTGCAGTCCATGGGGTCGCAAAGAGTCAGACACGACTGAGTGACTTAACCGAGCTGAGAAAAAGATGGCTGTGGGGGGAGCAGATGGCTGAACAGGCAGGCAGACTGGGGCATGTTAATTCGGACACAACAGCAAGCAGCAACAAAAGTTTGAGATGCCTGTTAAAAATCCAGGTGAAGGTGTCGAGTGGGCAGTTGGTTATGTAAATTGGAGTCCAGGGGGAGGTTCGGGCAAAGGAGTAAATATGAAGGCTGTGAGCATCCCCAGGGTGTCTGGATGAGTTGACCAAGGGCTGAGTGCTGGTCAGAGAGGGAGGAGCGGGAGCTGAGCCTAGGGGCACTCTGGTCAGGGGTGCTCAGGGCAAGGAGGAGCCCCACGGGGTAGGGGACCACCAGCAGTCACCCGTCTTGGGATGCAAAGGGAGGACTCATCCCAAGGAGCAGACGGCAGTCAAGGATGCAAAGGCCACTCTGGGTCCAGGACAGGACTGGTCCTTTGACTTTTGTCACATAGGGGTTTCGACTGCCCTTTAGGAGAGCAGTTTGGGGACATGGGAGGGGGTACAGGGAGCTCTTTTTTACAGCCCGTTTCTTCTTGCCTGACCCTCTGTGTAGCCAGGCATCTAGGTATTGACTCCAGGTGATTGAAAGAAAGCATGCAACACACTTGGAGACCATCATTCTGAACCCCCTCAGCTTCTCCTCGCGAAACGCTCCGTTGTTCTAATTACTCTGGGTCCGTCTTCCAGTTTCCTCACCTGGAAACGTGTGGTGCGCACGCTGGACGCAACTGTCTGATAAGGCTCTGACTCACGTGGCACACGATTAAGGTGATGATCCAGTTTTCGCTGGATTTGTTTCAATTTCATGTACCTTTGTACTCCCTTTAAAAGGGCTTCATTAAACATACAACAAATTATGACTTAACTTTCATACCTTAATAAAAGTTTCCATCTAAATGCATTCACAGATTAGAAGATACCCTTTTGTCTAGACCACGGGCCCTTTTAGGGAGTTGAGAAGAATCTGATCACCAAACGACTCAGCCCGGCCTAGATGAGCTTTATCGAGTCCCTGTGTGTACTGACTGGCCGGCTTTAAAAGATTTCTAGCCCTAACTTTTAGATAAAACTTGAAAGTCTTTCAAAGTACTTTTCCTATGCAATATTTAATTAGCCATTAACAACACTGTGGATATTTAAAGCTAAAAACTACTATTCTCAAGTCATTAATTAACCGATTCATTCATTTACCCAGATTGCAATCTCCCATAAACTTGTTTAGTCACCAAAGAAATTGCATAACCTTGCAGACTGGTGTCATTTTTCTAAACAATAATTATTTAATATCCTCGGATAGTGTTGGTCTTCACATTTCTGAGTGTCTTGTGTCATTAGTCACTTTGTATAGTCTGTGTGAATTGCACAAGTAATGTTGACAGATGCGTCTCTAAACCCCCTTTAGCTATTTATTTTTATTTTTGCAGTGGCCTCTCTCGTGGGGCACGGGCTCCAGGGCTGTCCAACGTCAGTAGGTGCAGTGCTTGGGCTCAGCTGTTGTGGCCCATGGGCTTAGTTGATCCTTGGCACGTGGGATCTTCCCGGACCAGGGATCGAACCCATCCCCCTGCATTGGCAGGGGAATTCTTAACCACTGGATCACCAGGGAAGTCCTCTTAACCCTCTTCAGATACACAGTTTTCCCTTCCATTTCTTTTTTCCCTTGCAATTTACTCGTTGAAAAAAGTAGCTTGCATGCGCAGCAGCCCTCACAGACTGCCTTTTGCTGAGGGTCCCTGTGGTGTCGTTTAGCATGTCCCCTTGCTCTGTGGATGACCTGTAATATAGCTCAGTGGTTGGATACAGAAGCTCTAGCAGATTCTATTTCCTGGTTAGATGTGTTCCCATAGGAAGCACAGGTCTGGTTGCTTCCCTTTGTGGTGTAGCAACCATTGAGCTTCAATGCTGTCTTTTTTTTTTTTTTTTCCTTTTTTTTTTTCCTTTTTTTTCCTCCATGTCTCCCCATTCACAATACAGACCAGGTAAAGGGCCTGCCTGGGCTGAGGTGTATATGGGGTGGATTTACTCTGCCTCTTCTTTCTATACAGTCAGTGTAAGAACACAGCCTGTGGTAAGCATCGGGAGGCCTAAACTTGAAATGAAGCTAGTCTGTGGGATTCGGGGGTGTTGGAGGCAAGCTGGAGCTGTCCACCCAGGGCTGTTAATTCCGCATCACACTCGCCCGGTAAGCCTCGCCTGGGCCCACCTCTCCTCCTGACCACCTCTCCTCCTGACCACCTTTCCTGACCACTGCATCCGCCCTTCTCTGGACTTGCAGTAACTGGCCTTCTGTTTCTGCACCTCACCCCACAGCATGGAGGGCAAGGCGTGGCACCCCTTGTTACTCGGGCATGGCCCCCTTTCTGCCCCCACTGTCCTTCTACCCGCCCCTCAAGTTCCAGGCTCGCTGCCCTCCCTCGGTCCCCGACAAGCCAGGTCCCAGCTTAGGGTGCCAGTGTGAACCGTCGTCCGCTGGCTGCGTCCTGCTCAGCTTGCTTCCTTCCCACACGAGACCCCTCAGAGGGAGCCCACCACTGTGTCCTGCCCTTCTACGTGTCCCTGTTGTTTCCCTCGCATCTGTGCTTCACTCGGTCACCTTCACTCAGGCAGAATCAAGTAAAATGTAAAGGCAAGACCTCAGCAGCCTGACGCTGGGTTTGAATCCTAGAGCCACACTTTCCATGCGGGGCAACCTCGAGCAATGAGCTGAATGAACTTGGGTGCCGCCGACTCCAAACCTTTTGTACGTGAGAATTAAGGAGGCTGTGAGCATTGAGATAGGCAGCGTAGTAGTAAAGACTCCACCTGCAGGAGGTGCAGGAGACGCGGGTTCAATCCCTGGGTCGGGAAGATCCCCTGGAGAAGGAAATGGCAACCCACTCCAGTGTTCTTGCCTGGGAAATGCCATGGATGGAGGAGCCTGGTGGGCTGCAGTCCAAGGGTCACAAAGAGTCAGACATGGCTGAGCATGCATGCGCGTGCACACACACACACACACACACACACACACAGAGCGTGTGGAACAGCGCCTGCCCCACAGCAGCAATGCGCTGGGGTCAGCCATCCCTGCTTCCGCCCGCTGTACATGTCTGTACACTTATCACTAGACACCCAGCGCCTGGCATCCTGGAGTCCTTGTTGAGTGAAGGAATGAAGGACACGTGCACACCTGCGCGGAACTACCCTGGAAGCCGAGCCTCTCACGTAGACACTGGGCCAGTGGCAGCTCAGATGATACAGGCCTTCATGTTTCATTGCCAGAGGCTAGAACTGGAATACACGAGAGAAGGACGGAGCAGCTGCAGCCGTAGAAGTGGGAGGTCGGTCTGGTTCTCCATCGCAGGCAGCCCCTGCTGGCTGTCCAACCGCGAGGTCCTTCTAGCTCCCTGGTGTCACCTTCCTAGACACGGCCGTGTGTCTTGGCCACCGTCCGCCCACTGGGATTGGGAAGCCTCGCCGTGTAGGTGAGGTCTGGGGTCGCTTGGCTCAGGTCCCTGGGAGAGCGTGCCTCGCTCTGCTGGCCATGGCCGTGGGGCAGGGGTTGGACATCGTTAATAGGAGGGGTTGCTTGCCGGTTCATTTTATTACGTTATTATCTTTTGTAAACAGGGAGCATGGGGCACTGATCTGTGCACACACACAGACACACACAGACACGACTGGACCTATGACCTCAAGTGGGGATACCTGAGTCCGGACTCTCATTAGTTTTCCTTGCGACCCAAGAGCGTGACCTCTCAGAGCCTCCCAGACACAGACTGAACCCCGTCAGGGTGCCTGGCGCCTCAGCCACCCCGCAGCCGTGATGCTCCAGGGGCCCGGGTGACGCAGGGTCTCAGGCGGGCTTGTGTGGCCCCTGCCCTCCCCCGGGTCTCCTTCTGAAAGTCAGTGACCCCTGAGGCCATTGGGTCCGTTCAGAGACGGGTCTGTGGGGGCGCCTGCGGGCCCCGGGAGCCAGGGGAGCTGTATTCGCGGCTCTGGCCAAGACAGCTCCACACACAGGTGTGCCCGCTGCCCGTCCAACCTTGGGCCCCGCCCAGCATCACGACTGGAAAAACAACCCGAGGATCACCTGTCACAGGTGGGGTGGGGGGCGGGGCCTTTCTCAAGCCAGGAACAGCTGGACCTGCTTGTCCATCGTTCAGTTCTGTTCCACACTCAGGGAGAGCCTTTTCCAGGGGCCGGGTGATTATTCAGAGTGGAATCTGGCTGTTCAGTTAACCAAAGAAGCTCTGCCAGCAAAGGTCTACCCCTTCTCCCCACCCCCGGCCGTTCCACGCCCTGCATAAGAGCTGGGCCAGTAGGTGGGTGGGTTGCAGGAGTGGGGAGGGGTGGGGAGGGGTGGGGGAGGGTCAGCTGCCCAGCCCCTCCCCTGCAGCATTCCTGCCGAAGAGCAGGCCTCCCAACGGTGCTCCCATTTCAGTATGGGGATGCCTGTTTCCCTTCTATCATTAACTCTTCTCCAGAAATACCCTTTTCCTGAGGGAGTTACAAGACCCATCCATGGGGGAAAGTGCCAAGTGTTTAATAATAAGGCCTGTACCTCCTCACTCCAAGAGCGTGGAGAAAAAAGTTGCAGAGGGGTGAGTTTTGGTTCCACATCCAGAAGAACTTTTTAGCAATTAGATGTGTGTTATAGTTTAAAAATGGGGGGCTGCCTGTATAGAAGTAAGCTCCCCATCTTTGGACAGATGCCGGCCAGGGGCTGGATACTGACCCCATCTTGTGGGTATGTAAGAAAGGAGAAACTTTATGTTTCTGTTTTTCTGTATGTTTGAAGTTTCAAAATATAAATTTTAATGGAATTTAATATAACATAAATTTTAAATAAACTACAAATTTTACAAATAAAATGTACCTCTAAAATAAACAGTGCTCTTTCAACTTAAAAATTCAGTAACAGTATATTATAGCTAATGTATCAGAGGTACTTAGGAATGCTTTGGCTGGAAGTAACAGAAACTCACCTATAAAAATCTTAAGCAAGAAGTCTCAAGGTAGGGTATCTAGAGTTAGGGTAGCAGCTCAGCAATGTTGTCAAAGATCAAGGCGAGGTCCTTCTTTCTTTCCCTCCATTCTTAACACAGTGGCCTGTTTGACTCATGACCACGAAATGGCTGCTTCAGCTCCAGGCATCACACTAATATCCAAGGTAGAAAGAAGAGAGGAATCTAGGTCAGTGGTATCTAAAAAGCTTCCCGAGAAGCCCCTAACAATCTGTGTCACATGACCCCCATTAGAGACTTTCCCACTCTCTTCAGTTGAAATGGACAAGGAGAAAGGGGTTGGGAATGAATGCGCTTGTGTCTAACACAGCCAGCATCTGATTATCTGTTTATTTTAGCATAAGGCTTAATGCTGCCTATAGTTACAAATTATTTTAACTGTTCCTGATGCCATGTATCTCCTCCCAAAGCAATCATGGTGAAATAGAGAGGACAGAGACTTGCTCATTGAATGCTAAAGCCCTGACAGGACTTATTAGATACCAGGTTCTCCAAATGTCTCCTTGGACGTTTTTTCTGTTGGCGACACTGCCTTCTGACCCTTTAATTTGATATTTTATCTATTTGACAGAATTTGTTTTTTCACTGGGGTGCTAACAAACTCAGCAGGCTCACATGGTTTTCCTCCTCTGCTAACAAATGCACAGATCACTGGTATTTTCAACTTAGCTCTGGGATTAGGAGGCCAACATGTCGCTGTCCCAGTGGACATGTTTCCACAGGGAGGGTGGAAGAAAAATCGTCAGATAAAAAGCTGACAGTCACCAAAACAATGTTACAGCATTTTTTGCAGATCAAGCTATGTGACTATTTCAACCACAAGAGTGAACAAGAAATAACTTTTCTGACAAAAGAGGATCTGGGACTCCCCTGGTGGTCCAGTGCTTAAGACACTGAACTTCCACTGCAGAGGGCGCAGGTTCAATTCCTAGTCAGGGAAGATCCCGCATGCCCAGTGGCACAGCCAAAAAAAAAAAAAAAAGGATCTGCCACAGTCTAGTGAGCACAATAAAAAGAATAAAGGAGCTGTTACCTCAGGTCACCTGGCTCACATCCACCTTATGAGTCCTCACCTCTGTGGCTCACTGGTGAATTGAAGTTTTTCTGTGACGCACCATCTATCTTTGATTCTCTTCTTTTACACAGGTTAGCTTTGCATTTTTTCAGTGCCTGTGGAAATGTCTTAGTAGTTAAGCTTCCCAATCACCTTTTTCTCTCCAATTTTACTGAGATGTAATTGACATATAACATTATATGAGTTTAAAGTTAGAAGAGGTACTCTGCTTGATTCTCCATGAGGACATGGCTTTTGTACTAAAAAAGTCTCACAGTTTGTGGTTTTGAGGTATATTTGTGATGCGTGAACCGAGACTCCACACCCAGGTCCCAAGCAGCCTCTAGGGAGCAGAGGGTCTCCAGTCACGGTGGCTATTTTCAGCTTGACTTGCTTCTCAATACCCAGGCAACCCCCAGGGGCTCACATGCATTTATTTAGACAGTAGTGTTGACTAGACAGCCAGGTTTGTTTGTCTCTCTATATCCGGAAGTTTGCTCACAGTGAGTTAAATAAGCGTTCTCTGCCTCTCGGTGCCAGGACTCCCCAGGAGGTGGTGAGGATGCACTCAGAGCTTGCTTTCCCCTCATTTTCATTCTCTCTGCCACATGTCCTGCCCATCCCAACACCCTTTATACAAAAATCCAAAACGCCACACTGAAGGAAGCTGTGAAGGGAAGGACTTTCCTTTCTCCTCAAGGCTGGATGATTTTCCATTTCATCCTCCTTTGGCCAAGGATGACAGTAGGTCTTTGCTCTGCCATCATTTAACAAGCTGGTTCTGAAAATAAAAACAAGCTGGTTCTGAGCCTGAAGGGCCCCTGGGGATTTTGCATAAAGACTGCTGAATCAAAATCCAGTATCCGGTTCAGACAGCTGACCTGGGTGATTACCCAGGACCTCCAGGGCTAAGTGGAGACTACCGCCCATCCACTTGTGAAATTACTCAGCCCTTCCTCTCAGGGCACCCCTCAGTGTCCATATTATAAGAAAAAGGAAAAAGAAGGAGAAGCAATTACGAGAAAAAGAACAGGACTCGGCTGATGAAATGTGAGATGAGAGTCTTGTTAGGTGAGGAAACTGACTGTCTTTAAAGTGAGTCATCCAGACATCTAAGAATCTGATGAAAGGTGCAAATCCCTTTTCCCAGAAAAAAATATAAAATATGCATATAATTTGTTTGCAATTCCTTGTGATTCATTGTTACACATCCCCTAGTAATATATGGACCATAGGTTAAGAATTCCTCTTTTGGAAGCAAGTTAGAAGAAGCTGCTATCAAAAGTACCTCTTTTTTATATTGCTGTTTTTATTTTTATTTATTTATTGCTCTGCTGGGTCTTTGTCGCTTCATGGGCTTTCTCTTGTTACCTTGTGGTGAGTGGGGGCTGCTCTCTAGTTGCAGAGCATGAGCTTCTCATTGTGGTGGCTTCTCGTGTTGCAGAGCACGGGTTCCAAGCATGCAGCCTCAATAGCCATAGCTCCCAGGCTCTAGAGCACAGGCTTGATAGTTATGGTTCAGTTCAGTGGTTCAGTCGCTCAATCGTGTCTGACTCTTTGAGACCCCATGCACTGCATGCAGCACACCAGGCCTCCCTGTTCATCACCAACTCCCAGAGTTTACTCAAACTCATGTCCACTGAGTTGGTGATGCCATCCAACCATCTCATCCTCTGTCTCCCCTTCTCCTCCCGCCTTCAATCTTTCCCAGCATCAGGGTCTTTTCCAATGAGTTGGTTCTTCACATCAGGTGGCTAAAGTATTGGAGTTTCAGCTTCAGCATCAGTCCGTCCAATGAATATTCAAGACTGATTTCCTGTAGGATGGACTAGTTGGATCTCCTTGCAGTCCAAGGGACTCTCAAGAGTCTTCTCCAACACCACAGTTCAAAAGCATCAATTCTTTGGTACTCAGCTTTCTTTATGTTCCAATTCTCACACCCATACACGACTCCTGGAAAAACCATAGCTTGGACTAGATAGGCCTTTGCTGGCAAAATAATGTCTCTGCTTTTTAATATGCTGTCTAGGTTGGTCATAGCTTTTCTTCCGAGCAGCAAGCATCTTTTAATTTCATGGCTGCAGTCACCATCTGCAGTGATTTTGGAGCCCCCAAAAAAGTCTCTCACTGTTTCCATTGTTTTCCCATATATTTGCCATGAAGTGATGAGACCGAAAGCCATGATCTTCATTTTTTGAATGTTGAGTTTTAAGTCAACTTTTTCACTCTCCCCTTTCACTTTCATCAAGAAGCTCTTTAGTTCTTTGCTTTCTGCCTTAAGTATGGTGTCATCTGCATATCTGAACTTATTGATATTTCTCCTAGCAATCTTGATTCCAGCTTGTGCTTCACCCAGCCCAGCGTTTCTCATGATGTACTCTGCATAGAAGTTAATTAAGCAGGGTGACAATATACAGCCTGGATGTACTCCTTTCCCAATTTGGAACCAGTCTGTTGTTCCATGTCCAGTTCTAACTGCTGCTTCTTGATCTGCCTACAGATTTCTTAGGAGGCAGGTCAGGTGGTCTGATATTCCCATCTCTTGGAGAATTTTCCACAGTTTGTTGTGATCCACACAGTCAAAGGCTTTGGCATAGTCAATAAAGCAGAAGTAGATGTTTTTCTGGAACTCTCTTGCTTTTTTGATGATCCAGCGGATATTGGCAATTTGACCTCTGGTTCCTCTGCCTTTTCTAAATCCAGCTTGAAGTGTTGGAAGTTCCATCTGGAAGTTGGAAGTAAATCCATCTGGAAGTTTACGGTTCATGTACTGTTGAAGCCTGGCTTGGAGGATTTTGAGCATTAATTTGCTAGCATGTGAGATGAGTGCAATTGTGTGGTAGTTTGAACATTCTTTGGCATTGCCTTTCTTTGGGATTGGAAAGAAAACTGACCTTTTCCAGTCCTGTGGCCACTGCTGAGTTTTCCCAATTTGCCGGCCTGTTGAGTGCAGCACTTTAGCCACATCATCTTTTAGGATTTGAACAACTGGAGTTCCATCACCTCCACCAGCTTTGTCGCTGTGGTGCACGGGTTTAATGGCCCCACGGCCTGTGGGATTCTCCTGGACCAGGGATCAAACCTGTGTCCCCTGCATCGGCAGGTGGATTCTTTGCCACTGAGCCACCAGGGAAGCCCCCACAGTACCTCTTGAAAGGTCTCATCACACAAAAGAGAAAAATGAAATTTGTAACTATGTGAGGTGATGTATGTTAACGTACTATGATCATTTCGCAATATACACGTATGTCAGTCATTCTACTGTACTCCTTAAACTCATACAATGTCATATGCCAATTACATTTCAATAAAACACCTCCGCAGGTGGCTGGGATATAAATCTTAACCACAAAAGCATTTCCTCTGGCGCTGAAAAAATGCAAAGCTAACCTCATGTGATAGAAGGGGACCGAGGAAGGATGGCTCCTCACAGAAAAACTCCAGTTTACCAGGGTCAAGTCTCCTGTTGGAGACAAATATCTCCCATCGATGCTAAGTTGTTTTCCATTCTGTTTAATTTCAAGACAAGGCAAGTATAAATCCTTCTGAATGGCAATGGACTGATCCTTCTGGAAGCGATTCAAACACATCAACAAAATAACTCGATCTCAAAAAAAAAATGGTTTGTTTACCTCTGTAAAGTTTTGCTTCTTCCTGCTCATTTTTCTGGTGGATTGAAACTCCTGCTTCATTAAACCAACCTGTTTGTAGACGGGTGTCTAGGATCAGGTGAACTCATTCAGACTCAGGCTGGCGTAGTTCACGCTGCGTAAGAAACAACTCCAGGCCCCAGTGGCTCAACGTGGCAGGAGCCTCCTCCTCGCTGGTGCAAATCCTGCTGAAGGTCCCCACCGCCCTCCAGGCCACCTCCAATCTATGCGCTTCAGCTCTCCAGCCCCCTTACATCCACACTATCACTGCATGATGGAAAATGGGCCGAGAGACGAGCAGTAGGAAGCATACAGGATGCTTCCAGCGATATTTCTTTGGTTAAAGCAAGTTACACCGTGATGCCTAATTCTAGGGAGATGGGGAAGCCTGATCCTTCGGTGGGCACAGAGGCAGTCAAGAACCAAATGATGATGAAATGAAAGTGAAAGTTGCTTAGTCATGTCCAACTCTTTGCAACCCCATGGACTAATACAGTCCATGGGATTTTCCAGGCCAGAATACTGGAGTGGGTAGCCTTTCCCTTCTCTAGGGGATCTTCCCAACCCAGGGATCGAACCAAGTCTCCTACATTATAGGCCAATGCTTTACCAGCTGAGTCACCAGGGAAGTTGAACCAAATGATGAAGTTAGAACATCTGCCACAGGGACCGCGAGAACGTGGCTGAAAAGTGCAAGTTGAGGAAGGTGTGCCTGGATATTCTCTGTGGACGGGGAACTACCACCACCTTCAGACTTTAAAAATAAGTGACAGGCTTTCCACTTCCTCTGTTATCCTTGACGGGGTAACAGAGGGGAGGTTATCTCTCCTTCCACAAAGAGAAAAAGAGAATATAGGAAAAATGGGTTCAGACTTTCGACAGGACCTTGATCATTGCGAGAAGCGGAACAGGTGAGGCCCATGGTGTCTCCAGATGTTGCCTGAATGCTGATTCCAGGCCCAGAACTGGGAAGGGGGAGCCACATAGAATTTTGTGGTCTCCCTGAGTTGAAGAGACAGATCAGAGTTTGGGGAGATGAAGGTGGCTAGGATGAGATGGGCAGAAATCAGGAGAGAAGGGAGCTAAAGGAAAGGGCTGGTCATCTTCTAGAGAGCTGCACCTGAGTCCCCTGGAGACAAGGCTTTGGCTGAAGATTGCCCCATGCGTCCCTATGAGGTCACCATGGGAGGACAGTGATAGAACCAGCAGAAATCAATTCCCAGGACTCACAGAGGGCTGGGAATACGTCACAGAGCCGCCAGCCAGAGCGGGAAGACACCCCACTGCAGGCTACTGGGGGATCTCAGAAAGGCGTCCCTCCAGAGGGGGCTCACGTGTGTCCCCGCCACGAGCCCAGTCTCCTGCCTGGACTGAAGGGAACCGTCTCTCCTGCTCACCGCCTTTCTGTTCTATGCGTCCAGCCCCCTCTTCCCACCCCTGGCCTTTCTGCTTGCTATCCTCTCGGCTGAGTGAGGTCCTCGGTAGCTAAGTCATGGCGTCTCCTCAGGAATCCAGGTGAAGCAACAATCATCACAGTCAATGTTATTAAGTGAAGGAGTGAATGCAGCCTGAGGTTTCCGTACCCAGCTGGGAAGGACCCGGGGAGCAGGGTAACCTGGATGGGGGAGCACTCAACGTGCCATTCTAGGTGCAGTCCTGAGCTCAACACTTCCGTTATTAACCCTCCCTTCCCCTCTTCACCCATTCATCAGTTACATCTGATGGCTAAGAAACAGAACAGAAATCCACTGTTAGTATCTGATGGCCAAAAATACCTGGGTGCCCTTCGGAGAAGGCTTCCCAGGCAGCACTAGTGGGAAAGAAACCTGCCTGCCAACGCAGGATATGCAGGAAGATGAGAGTTCGGTCCCTGGGTCGGGAAGATCCCCTGGGGCAGCAGGAAATGACAACCCACTCCCCTATTCTTGCCTGGGAGAGCCCATGGACAGAGGAGCCTGGCGGGCTGCAGTCCGTCAGGTTGCAGAGTCGGAAAGGACGTAGCGACTGACCATGCGCGCACCCAGACAGCAGCAGGGCCTTGCAGAATAATCTTCCTTGGGCGGGGGGTGGGGAGAGGGGGCGCTGCCCCTCAGCCCGGAGGGCGGGTGGCCCTGCGCCCAGCACCGGGGCTCAATTCCAACAAGGCTCCGGGCCTCCCCCTCGGCCTGTCGCGTGCTTCACCGTCCAGACAACGTGCATCACGTGATATTGGACTTAATGTTCAAATAAGAAGCTCACAGAGTCTCAGCCATTTTGGACTTTGCTGCGAGCCTGTGCCAGAGGAAGGTGCCTGCCAAAGCGCCGGCAGTAACTTCAAAAGCCTTGGAGATGATGCATCTCTTCTCCTAATGCCCATGCTAGTTGGCAGAAAGATCACAGAAACTTGCTGGGTATTAAGATTGTATTTTTAAATTCTGTTTTTAAAGTTGCTTTCTAATGTAGACTAGTTTTTTTTTTTTTTTTTTTTTAAGTCTTTATTGAATTTATTACAATATTGCTTCTATCTTATGTCTTGGTTTTTTGGCCCCGAGGCACGTGGGATCCTAGTTCCCCGAACGGGGATGGAACCCCCAGCCCCTGCATTGGGAGCCCGCAGTCTTAACCACTGGACCACCAGGGAGGTCCCCCCCTTGTTACTTTAGAGGCTCATCATTTTGTGAAGGATCAGCGCTTGTCAAGCCGAGGGGCGTGAGTGCTGACTGAGGCTCTGAACTTGGTGCCCGGCAGCTGTGCAGCGGGGGTGGGGGTGTCCCTCCCGGGGTGGGGGCGTCAGCCCCGCCCTGGCTCCCCCACTGTGACAGCAGGGACAGTGGTGATCATTACGGAAGGGAGACTCGGTGTCCGCACCGCCCCGCACCAACTGCTGGGGAGTTGATTGGCACCCGCTGACCACTGAGATCAAGGAGGTTTATAGGAAAAAGAGGGTCTCTGGACGCTCAGCTTGGATCGCATCTCCTGGTGAGCTCGCCTTTGTCTCCTGCCGGCTGGGACGTGCCCAGAGCAGCAGGTGGAAGTCCGAGCCGGTCCAGCTTTTTGAATCGGCAGGGTTGAGGAGTGAGGAACACAGGCAGTCTGCGACACGCTCCGCCGTGCCCTTAAACGCACTGGAGCCGGGTCCCCTAGGGTCCCTCGGGAGGCAGCGCTGCCCGCACTGAAGCCATGAGCGGTGGGCTTGCACCCAGCTCCCTGCTCTCGTGTGAGCGCCTCGGGGAGGCCCCAGGGCTGGTCAGGGCTCTGGACACACCTGCGCTCCGCTGGGCCACCCCGGGGCTGAGGGGACCGAGATCCAGAGAGCTCACATGACTTGTTGACGGTGACAGACTGTTGGTATCAGACTTGGGACCAGAGCCCAGGGCTCCCACTCACAATTCAGACCTCTCCACGTTGCCAAGGGTTTCTTCACTGGAGGGAAGGTCTTCAAATTTTGATGATTCCCATTTCACAGGGTTGAACCAGCAGATGAACCGAGGTCTGTACGTGCAGAGACAATCAGTCTAGTTCATGGTCAGTACTAATAACGCCCAGGAAACAGATGGTTTGTGAAACTAGATCATTCCAATAGCTTTGAAAAACATTTTTAGTGATGTCAAATATATTTTTATACATTTTTCCATTTTTATAGAAAAATAGTTGATCTACAGCACTATATAATTCAAAGTGTACAGCATGATTTACATATATTAAGAAATGATTATAATGGGTTTGATTAACATCCATCATCTCATATGGATACAATAAAAAGAAATGGAGAAAAGAGGAAAAAATTTTCTCCTTGTGATGAAAATCCTCTGGATTTACTCTTAAAAACTTTCGTATACATCATCCAGCAATGTTAGCTAGAGTCACCATTTGTACATTAGATTTTTAAAAATTATGAACAAGCTCATTGCTAAAAAATTCAGAAAAATATAATTTTATATAAAGATCACTCATCATCTTACCCCCAAAGAACCTCTGGAGGAGCTCAGTCTTAGCTCATGTCCTGCTTCCCGGTCCAAGTGCTGCTAGATTTGGGACCAGAGCCCAAGTCTAGATTTCACTGATGCCAGCTTTTTATCCTCATCCACAGTCACTTGTTGAATGACTTCTGTATGTCCCTGAAAACACTTACTGATCCCCAGGCAAACTGCAATTGTCTGTTTGCTTCCCCCGCCCCCCCCAAGTTATTAGTTTAGTATTTGTTTTTATTTATTTGGCTGTCCGGTTCTTAGTTGTGGCACAAGGCATCATTTAGTTGGGGCATGTGGGATCTAGTTCTCTGACCGGGGATCGAATCCAGGCTCCCTGCATTGGGAGCGTGGAGTCTTAGCCACTGATCACCAGTGAAGTCCCAAATGATTTCTCAGTTTGGGTGCTACTGACACTTCACCCAGAGCTCAGTTGGTAAAGAATCTGCCTACAATGCAGGAGATCCCTGGGTTGGGAAAAACATCTGGAGGAGGAAATGTCACCCCACTCTAGTATTCTTGCCTGGAGAATCCCGTGGACAGAGGAACTTGGCGGGCTACAGTTCATGGGATCTCAAGAGTTGGACACGACTTAGCAACTAGAGAGAGAGAGAGAGAGAGACACTTAGGGTGGATAATTTTTCGTGGGGCCTCTTCTATGCATTGGAGGATGCTGAGCAGCCTCTTGGCTCCTACCCACCAGATGACAGTCTGTCCTCAGTAAACGTCCCTACTGTGTCTCCCGAGGACAAGGTTACCTCTGGCTGAGCCGATACTCTCAGTGCAAGTGATGGGGCTGTGTGTGCCCTGTGACACCAGGCATCTGACTGTGGGTGGCCGCCGTGTCCTCGCTCACCACCACATCCCTGACACCATCTTACACCTGGAGAAGTGCGTGACTCCGGCTTCCTGGTGAAGCAACATCATTTTTGGTGATGTCAGTGGCTTTTCTCTGGAATTGATGATTCACCACCAACCCACCTCCTGGGCCTCCCTAATTCATCAGAGCAGCTCCTGGGGATGAGCCAGGTGAAAGGCCCGCATCATTAAGAAAAAAAAAAAAAAAAAGTGCTTCAAACTTATGCCTCACCCAGGTTCCTGGTACACACATTTTTCTCTTTCTCTCCCACCCCGCCCCCCCAGAGTTCTGCAAAGCCTATAAAGGGATTGCTTAATTGAACTTTACAACTTTCCTTGACTTAAGATATGGATGTGTATTCTTCAAGACCTTTGAACTTAGTCTTGACTCAGAAGCTAAACAATCTTCTCTACAGAGGTTTAATGGCCTTCGGACAACCTGGCCTGTTGTTGGCCTTTGAACTGTCAACAGCATTTAGACAGCACAGGGACTCCAGTTAAAAATACTGTGCTACATACACATGAAAGCTATACTAAGACAGTAGATCTTCTCATCTCATCCACACAAAATTATAACTATGTGACGTGATGGACGTGTTCACTAACCTTGGTTATCTTTTGCAAATATACACATACAAATCATTATGGTCTTTATCTTCTATTCACACAAGGTTGCACAATTATAGCTCAGTAAGGCTGGGGAAAAAAATATTCTTTCTGCTTTGCTAAAACTTCGATTTGTTCCCCTGGTTCTTTTTTTTTTGGCCATGCTGTGAGGCCTGTAGGATCTTAGTTCCCCAAACAGGGATTGAACCTGGGCTCACAGCAGTGAAAGTACTAAGTCCTAACCACTGGACCTCCAGGGAATTCCTCCCCTGGTTCTTTTAAACTGTTTGCTGGTGAAGCGTGAAAGATTACAGCTCATCCTTTAATGGTCTCCGCTACTGTGTATATTTTTTGGTGGTTTTATTCGTTTTTTAATTCTTTGTTTTTAAAAATATTTTCTTACAGAAGTCAATTGCTGGGTATGGGATTTGATTTTGCTCTATCTACAAGCAAGTAAGTTAGTTTGTTGCTGTTTCATGGATGCTGGCAGGAGAAAGGGCCTCCTGAGTCAGAGGCAATGGGGGTAACTTTAATGGTACAGGCGGGCAGGGAGCTTCACCCACTACACTACTTTGCAAGTCCATCGGTGGCAACTGGGGGACGCTAGAGGGACACCTGCTCAGGCAGTGGGTTGTGTGACAAGCAAGGAAACTGGAGCTTGGGAAACCTGCATTTTATAGCAAGCAATAAACACGCCTGTTCTTATCAGAAGACCTTACCTCATCAAGGACATTTGCTGCAAGCAGGCTGAGAATCAACCTGGGTAAAAGCGTAAGGACTCTGTATTCTTGGCACAGCTGAACAAGGTCAGCTGAAGCATGAGAGACCCTTGGGAGAGGAGTTCAAATTCTTCTTACTTTCTTGGAGAAAAGATTGAAAAAATCAAAACAGGTTGAAAAAAGAAACATACATCAGAAAAAAACACCTTCCTCCCTCATTATTATCAGTAGTTCCACTTAGCAATTATTCAACCACAGAAAGTTACTTGAGTACTTTTACTACTTTAAATAAAGGACATTAATAGCTTGGATTCCCAACATTTAGACAGGATCACTTGAAACTCTCCACCAAGGCTGTAGACCAGGAGTGCTGGGAAAGGCAGTCTCAGGGGCACAGTCTTTTCACCCCTGCACAGCCACAAAAGGGGTCTCAAGCCTGGGGTCTCTATAGAGTTACTCTCATGGCCTGTGTGGGCCTATCTCTCTATTCAGGACTATCTCACCCTGTTCTGGGTTTGACATGCATTTCTTTGTTCTGCTTAAGCGCCTGGTCAATCCCACTGCAACATCTGTTCCCAGGGCAGAAGGTTCAGGGTCTGTTCCCTGCTGCACAATAGGGGTGGGTGCAGGCCACCTCTCACTGGTTGTTGGGACTAACACTCATTTTTGAAGTTGATCTCCCTCTTTATGTTCGTTCCGTCCAGTGCCTTATGAGTTGTGTCTTTTATGGACTCCAACACCTGCCAACCCTACAGGGGGCCAACTTCCTGGACCCGCTGCTTCTGGAGACAGGCAACCAGAGTCACATGCTTGACAAGTAGACAGACCTTCTCCACCAAGCCTTTACCACTCCTCTCCAGATACTCAGCTACAATGTTTACATTGTTAAGATTTATAAAAAACATAAATTTTCTATCTTTTGCAATAGCTAAAGGTTGATACAATTAAAAATCAGAACACCAACATATCCTATATGAACCACACAATTTGTCTGAAGCCAGAGGATGAAAAATATACATTCAGTCAGTTCAGTTGTTCAGTCGTGTCTGACTCTTTGCGACCCCGTGGACTGCATCACCAACTCCCGGAGTTTACTCAAACTTATGTCCATCGAGTCGGTGATACCATTCAACCATCTCATCCTCTGTTGTCCCCTTCTCCTCCTGCCTTCAATCTTTCCCAGCATCAGGGTCATTTCCGATGAGTCAGTTCTTCACATCAGGTGGCCAAAGTACTGGAGTTTCATTAGGGTTTTAAAATTTTGCAACTTCCAGGAGAATCTTCGAAATACAAACATCCAATGGACACATTTTCCACCGCCTTTCAAGCTACCTTTCCTGGGTCACAGTCAGCTAACATTATTTCGAGTGTCCTATGTCATCTCTTTTTCTTAGAATCCTTTTCATTTTCATGGTTCCTTCCTCAGACAATCAATATATTTATGTTAATACTGACTCGGCCATTTGGGCCCCCAAATAAGAGAAAGCTCCTCACGATCAGGCCTCCGTGTGACCTGCTCTGCGGCTTGGGTCACGTGATCCAGCAGATCCAGTGGTACCCAAAGCATCAGTGGCAGAAAGGGATGCTGTCTGGAGCCTTTGGTGGAAGCATCTCGGCGCAGGCCTTGGGGTTTGGAGCACCTCCCTGCCATTCTCCACAGACGACCACTCTCCCTCTGAGAAAAAGCTCTTGGCCTGAAACAGACGGAATGCTTACCCACAGGCCAGCAAGTCACCATGAGACCTGAGCTGCCCATCAGGATTGGGTGTTACCTGACCACCGTAAGGCCGAGTGTGCAGAGCGGCGCTCCCGCACTGAATGGAAAGAGCACTGCAGGCTCACGTTACACGAGGACGTGGCCCAGACACCAAGGCCCCCACTCCCGCGACGCTGCCTTCTCCTCCCGCCCGCATCTACGGCCGCAGAGGGAGCCGCAGAGGGAGAGAAGTCTGCGCGGGGTTTCCCCGGGGTCCTGCCCGACGTGTAGATACCGCCCCCCAGTGGACAGCGGCAGCACCACAGCCTCTCCCTGGACACGCCGGAAGGACAAGGCGACGGGATGCTTACCAGCGAAGTAAGGCCTGAGGCATCAAGAGGAGGAAGCCTCTCTTAAGGGATGAACACACACACTTCCTGTAGGTTCCGTTTCCCTGGAGAACCCTAACACACCGGGCATCGGCATTTGTTCTTACTGCCTCTCCGGGTAACTATGACAAGTTTCCTGGACTGATAACACTCATTTAAGGAATTAGCATTATTAATTCATGTTAGGAGAAATAAATTCTGGGGCAAAACTCATCACCTGGACTCTGTCTTGCAGCTGGCAACATGAAACAACGATCAAAAAAACAAACAAAAAAAAAAATCACACAAAAACACCAAAAAGTGTTTTGAAAAAGTGCTTGAGAATTTACTGTACAGTTTTTTTAAACAATTTATTTATATGTTGGCTTCTACATGCTCTTGCATTTGTGTAAAACATTTATACATATTCTTTACAATTTGTACATATATTAAATGGCTGTATCATAAACACTGTTCTATGAGATTTTATAAAAGAAAAATCAAGTAGGGAAAATTACTTATAAAACATTAACAAAAAAAAAAAACCCGTGATATTGAAGAACAAGAAGTTCTCATATTCGTGTTCATTTGATTTCCTCTTCTATTTATTTTTTGGTTTGACTTTATTTGTGCTGGCCCAAAACTTCCATTCCCTATCATGTAACTATCAGGTCAGAAGAGGGAGAGCGGTGCGAGCGGACGGTAAGGCAGCCGTGGAGGGCGGCGAGGTCTGCGGCGCTGAGACCGTGTCTGCGAGCGCCCCAGGTTAAAGCTGACGGTTCGCCAAGACCCTGTTTTGCTTTATGCCATTAAGTAGTGATGACAAAATTCTGTCTGAACTTTAGGATACAGGCAGGATGCATCGCTCTGAACTTTTTCTTCTCGCAGGTAAAAGCTTGGGGAGGGCCGCATGTTACGAGACATAGCACCCTCGTCAGCCCCTTAAAACCTTCCCATCCGGTGGGGCCGGGAGAGGCTCGCTCACCTGTGCTTCATCGTTTCAGATAACCCCCACCGGCCCGCTCGTCTAAAATCCCAATCGAATGGCAAAATCACGCTTTCCCCAGCACTGCTCACGGTGCCTCCTTGAGCAGTTCGAGACTGCGAGGTCAGCGGAAAGCCTGGGAGGAGTGTTTGCCCACAGAGACGTGGCTGCTCCTTCCCCAGGAGCCGAGCCAGAGCGCCTCCCCCGAGACCCCGGGGCTTTCTCGGTGAACCTTCCAGCCTCACCCGGGCTCAGAAGGGAACGCGAGGCATACGGCACTTTAGGGCGGTGGGCGCGGGGGCTCTGATCCCAGGGTTCTGCCGAGCTGGTCCTCTGGAGGGATGCGTGCGGCAGGGCCACGTGAGGGGCGGGAGCCCCTGCTTGCTTCCTCTGTAGAGAAAACTGAGTGTCTGAGTTATAAACATCTCAGTGGAAGGCGTGCAGAATTTCCTAAACAGATAGGACTCTCAAAGGGTGGAAAGGAGTTATAAAAATATACAAACATATTATGTTTTTTACTCTGGCATATTTTGCATTTTTTAAGAAAGCAATTAGTAATTATCTGACGTTGGGCGGCAACAGAACTGTGGCTGACTCATAAATTACAATTTTATGCAAAATATCGGGGGGGGGGGCAAATCCCTAATTTTCCATTCAAAATTCTGGTAATTTTAAGTACTTTCCAAAAATAGACAATTTCCATTTGGATGTGGAGATGAACTAGACTATTTCTAAAAAACTGATGCATTTAGGCGCTTAATAAAGAAAATGGAGTTTTTTTTCCAACTCTCCTTTTTTTGGTTTTCTTTTTGCTTCTTTTTGGATGATGGGGAAAAAAAAAGAGAATCAAATTGCGTCGTCCCAAGTCAGAAGGAAGCACTTCGGCGTTTCTTCACGTTCGTTCCATCTGTCCTACATCACCGGGAAGCGGCCGAGGGCCTGCCTCAGCTTTTCCGCAATCTGTTGAGATACAGAAAAGCGTGAGATGTCTCCCACGGTGACCCCGTGGGGTTTTCTATTATTTCCATTTCTTCTCAAACACTCCAAACATTTCAAATCCCGTCACTGGTAGATGCTCCTAGTCTCTCCCAGCCCCAACTCAGCCTCTGAGCAGTGGAAAGGGCAAGTGTCAGTTGCTCAATGGTGTCCGACTCTTTGTGACCCCATGGACTGGTAGCCCGCCAGGCTCCTCTGTCTGTGGGATTCTCCAGGCAAGAATACTGGAGTGGGTTGCCATTCACTTCTCCAGGGGATCTTCCTGACCCAGGGATCAAACCCGGGTCTCCTGCATTGCAGGCAGATTCTTTACCATCTGAGCCCCCAGGGAAGCCCTATAAAAGTGAAAGTGTCCGGGCAGCAGAGCGCGTGCTAAGTTGCTTCAGTTGTGTCCAACTCTTCGAAACCTTATGGACCGTAACCTGCCAGGCTCCTCTGTCCGTGATATTCTCTAGGGAAGAATACTGGAGTGGGTTGCCATTCCCTTCTCCAGGGGATCTTCTTGACCCAGGGATCAAACTCACATCTCTTACGTCTCCTGCATTGGCAGGCGGGCTCTTTACCACCAGCGCCACTTGGCAGGGAATTCTGAAATTCCCAGATGGGACTGCTGGCCGCGGTGCCCAGCTCACAGGAAGCCAGGCTCCTTCCAACCACACGGCGTCATTTCTAGACCATCAGCCTATCCTCCCGGGATCCGGTCTCTGTGCTGGGCCCAGACTCCCCTGCCTTCCCGGACACCTGTGACCTCCTGAGACAGGCCCTGCTGCTGCTACACATGTGGAGACAGGCTGCCCCTTACGCTTGTCTCTGAAACCACCTGTTTCCAACACACACGGACAGTATGCATGGAGCACGTGGGCCGCGGCTCCCTTCCAAGAACCCCTGCGGCGGACACGCGAGCGGCAGTGTCCACCCACAGACCAGAGGATGCGTGTGTGGACATGAGTCTGGGGCCTTCCGATCCCTGAGCATACAGGAGATGACCCCATGGAAACAGTGGAAAGCTTAGGAAGAAATACGGCAGCCAACACGCGGTCAATCGTAATAAGTTACAGAACTTGTCTTTGAGGTCTGAGTTTCCGTTTATGGGCTAGATCTTTGTTTTCTGTACATCCTGGTGAATAACAAAATTGCTCTGCAGAGGTGTGAACGTCTACATTTTCATTACCGGTTCCTGAATGGAACCATCTAAGGCTTCACTCCCCCTCTTGCTTTTGTTTTCCTTCTGAAATCCCTCTGCACACTGCGAAACCCTCGCTCACACACAAAGCCGGCCTGTGCGGTCCCGCGCGGTGCCAGGCGCCTTCCCCAGCTGGGCCGGCAGGGTGACCTCATCTCATAGCGTCCCCTGCGCACGGAGCGGCGGGCACCGGACCAGCACCCCGCACCCTTCCTTCTTGGAAAAAAAGTCCCCTCTTTAGCCCAGTGTTCCTCAAAAGGAAAACGCAGATATGGTTAAGAGATTGGAAAAAAAATCCCTGCTCAGTATTTAGCCTCCTTTGGCTTACTGAGAAGTGAAGTTGCTCGGTCATGTGGGACTCCCTGCGATTCCATGGACTGTAGCTTACCAGGTTCCTCTGTCCATGGATATGGATACCAGGCAAGAATATGGATATATATACATATACATATATGGATACCAGGCAAGAATACTGGAGTGGGTTGCCATTTCCTTCTCCAGGAGATTCTTCTGAACCCGGGGGTCGAACCTGGGTCTCCCACGTTGCAGGCAGACACTTTGCCCTCTGAGCCACCAGGGAAGCCCATTAGTTGCCTCACTAGTTAGGGTTAAAAACCACAGGCACCCAGCTTCACAGGGAGCCCTGGCGGGACACGGGGAGCCCGGGGGACAGGCCGACTCACCGTCTCGTAAAACTGCACCTGCTGCTCCAGGTACAGGCGGATGACGCTGTTGTAGTCGTAGATCCGGTTACTGTGGAAGTGATTCATCTCAGCTGCAACCAAGACCAAGACATCGGTCAGAGCCCCCTGGACTGCAAACAAACACAGCTGTGTCTCTGGCCCAGTCATGATTCATCATCAGCCAGGCTGGCCTGTGCCAGTTCCTGACAAAAATGCCACAAAGAGGCTAGAAAAACAATTTGAACAGGTAACGGCAAAAGCACTTCTCCATAGATGGATGATTACTGTCAATCTGCATGTTAAATCTTTTTTTAAATAAATTATTCCCTTACATTTATTTAACTTTAATATCTTTCAAAACTGTGTATGTGTGTTCACGCACACACGCTCAGTTGTGACCAACTCTTTACTCCATGGACTGCAGCCCACCAGGCTCCTCTGTCCATGGAATTTTCTAGGCAAGAATACTGGAGTGGGTTGCCATTGCCTTCTCCATGTATGTTAAGTATTTTTTTTTTTTTTTTGCATGTTAAATCTCATAAAGCCCAACATGATCACACAAATGACGGCTCTTGTTTGAGTAAGAAACCAGCTTGGGCCCACTGGCTGCCAGCGACCTCGGTTAAGAATGTCGAGTCTGCCCCCGGGGGCCCCCGCGAGGTGCCACGTCCTCTGCTGCACGGTGACTGCCCAGGCGCCTCCGACAGGCTGGGCAGAGGCGAGACGTGTGGAAGGCCGCCCTCAGGGCAGCTGATGCCTGGTGCCACCGCGCGCCAGCACTGCCAGAACTCGGCCTCAGACGCCCAGCCTCTGTGTCTGCTGAATGTCCCGACTCGGCAAACGGACCCCTTCTCCGACTCTGCCTGAGTGCCGCCCCCATCCATCACCAGTATCCGAGAGGCCTTCCTCACCAGGCCCCACATCACCTCTGTCGTTTCCCTACACGCCATACCTACAAAGCCAACCACTGCTGGCATAAATTCCTGTAAAAAGCTCATTGTTCCGGGTTTTAGGTTGTTACCTGAAGTTGTACAATGCTTTCACTCGTCTATTGGGATAACTCCAAACACAAGGTCAAGACCGACTTTCCCTTCCAAGCCCCAAGCTTCAGTCAGTCCTCCCTGTTTCTGCCCCGAACTGTCCTCGTTCTGGAAACCTTTCACACATTCTTCTCTTCTGCTTTCTCTCTAGTCCTGAAGGATCCTTTGGAAAAGCCCATAAGTGCCCTTCATTCTCTTCCCCAGCACCTCATCTTCTTTGGGTCCTCAAAAACCTCAGACAGCAAGAGCCAGGTCTCCAGCTGGGCTGTCTAACGTCAGCCTTTGATTTGCACCCCCACCTCCGTCACTAGGCAGATCCTCTTCCTTAGCAGTGTTTTTTTTGTTTGTTTTTCCATTGAAACCTTTTCATGGCTTCCTAACGCCCACAGCAAGTCTAGACTCTTCTGCCTGGCTTTTGAGGCCCTCCAGAATCTCCAAAGTCTCCCCCTCATAACCTGCAAATGGGTTTTATCCCGAAGGCCAATGACATAATCTGGTCCTGTTCTGTTCTGTGTTCCCACTAGAACATCCTTCCGCTCCCTCCTTGGCCCATGTATTCCATCCATCTGCCAAAACATGAAAAATCCATTCACTGCTCTTACCTGCTGGAAAACACTCAAAAAATTCAATATTTTCTTTTTAGTAATAGTCAAACCATGACAAAAATGCTATGTCCAAACTCCCTTCACATTCTATAGTCTTGAGGCCTGCAGGTTACATGCTACTAAAAGCCGGATTTGGGAATCTAGTCTGGATAGGGCCTGCTATTGAAGGTTATGAAAGGAATCTTCAGGGTCTCCAAGAAGAAATAAAAATGTACAGGTTTAATCAATCATGTTGTCATTTGTAGTTACATCAGGTAAATGTACGAAAAACTAAATGTAAATATTACAGCTTTTAACACTGGGATCCTACAAACAACAGGCTTATGAAGATATTTTGAATCAGTTCTTATTAACTTAACTGCTGTTCATACTAGAATTTCTCTCCAACAAGGAAAATAGAAAATTTTTTTGGAAAAAAATCTCCACTAGTTACACACAGACTTTATCGTTCTTACCTTGCAAAGCGTAAGACATTGTCCCAACACGCTTTACCATGTTCTGTTTGTCCTGGGGGGTGATCTTACAAGTTGCAACCAGTTTATCACTTTCTTTCACTTTTTCTATTGCTCCCTGTGAAATACAAAATGTGGTGGTATTAATAAATCTGAAAGGATTAGTCATTAGTTTAAAATGTAACAAAGCCAACATATTCTATAATTGTCTTGCTACTGAATAGGAAAATGCCCCCACAAAATGAGAACATGAGGAATGCATCTCACTGTAACTTCTTGTAAGTCGCTTGGAAACAAAAATGCTGCTATTCTTGTAAAATATAGCTAAGCTGAAACCTACACTTTTATGCTGCAACAAGGCTGAAAACTAAATAGTACTCTTTTCTTGTAACATGAATAAGTCATTTTCAGGTGAGAGCGGAACATGATTGGAAAACAGGCACTAGGTCCAGGAGTCATTTGATCCGGGACAGTCTAGCGTATGTGCCGGGGCACTCTTGCAGAGAATTTCGTAAGCTGCTACCTCGCTGTGCTGATCATAAGCTTTACTGTGATTTCTGTAACAAGTTCGGACTAACTTCAAATTAATACTGAGATGGAAACAGCTGTAAAAGCTGCCAAACATTTCCCACACTCGTGTCATCACACGGCTCACGGGTGCTGTCTGGGAAGAACTCTACGCCTGTGTATAAATCAGGTTGCCCACCTAGGACTGTCAAGGCAGGCACAAATTCCTACAACAAGCTAACTGTTCTGAGGGCTTTTTTCTTTTTTGAGATTTTAATTTTTTTATTCCCACCCACCCCCATTACAGCAAGGTAACTGACAGATAACATTATATTAGTTTAAGGCGTACAACATAATGAATTTGAGACATGTGTATAATGCAAAATGATTACTACCATAAGTATGTAAGATCCATCACCTCAGTGAGTTATAAACTATTTTCTTCCTGTGATGAGAATTTTTAATATCTACTCTCCCAGCAGTTCCACCTGTGAGTATATACTCAAAGAAAACAAAACCACTGTCTCAAAATAAACCCAAGCACATCACAATACCCTAGAGTATGATGGCCGATTAAATACCCACCGTAAGGAGGTAATGTGCAGATTTTGAAAGAGAGAAAAATTAACCAGAATCAAAATCTGAGCACACTCCAAACCAATCTTTAGTTTTAAAAAAAAAAACCTTTATGATGGGAACTATTCAGTTTCCTTTTTATTAATGTAAACAAACAAAATCGACATTGACAACTCTGACCTTAATTAGGACAGACTGCATCAGGCTGGGGGACAGGACATCTGATTTCCCCTGGACAGGAAAGGCCCTAGGAGGACTCGCCCACACATTAAGCAGGGAGGGTCCCGCCGAGGAGGGCAAGAGCCATTCCTGGCACTGACTTGACCACCACGATTATTACATCTGCGACCTGCCCTAAGTATATCCATAAAGGAACAGCTATCATCCTTTTAGTTCCCTCCAGATAATCTTTCTACAGAATAAAAGAAACTGAACCACCACTCAGGTATCTGAACGTGACGCCCTCACTCTGTAAGCCCGCTGAGCCGCTCCGGCTGGTTTTGGGGAGGAGCTCCTGACTGGGGGGCGCTGAAGGGCGAAGCTCCCGCAGCTGACCCCGCACCTGGGTCCTGACCTGGCCGGGACCTCATCCGTGAACGCCTAGGATCAAGTTACCTTGTGAGCGCCAAGAATGTCAGGGAAGCAGCCAAGGAAACCTTTATACTCATGATTACATTCCATCAGGAAATGGAGATCTTTCTTTGGCTGTAACAAGAAAGATTGGCTATTATTGGTGGAAGAATTTAGACAATCGAAGAGAAAACGGTTACATTTAAGGGCTGTATCAGGCAAATCTGCCAGGCATGACATGAAGTTACTGAGTGTAAAGCAGTCAACCTAGTTCTCCTATAAGAAAATAATCCCCAAGAACTCTGTACTGTCATTGTAAGCTGTGAAAAAAACGATAAAACTGTGGATTTTTAGGTTGGTTGGTAAAATTAGCTATTTTGAAGTGGCCCAAAATACAACACTGTGAACAAACTTAAAAAAAAAACTAGTTAACTCCGTGTGTTTACACAGAAGCAAGTAAGACGTTATAGCTTAATGTACAAATTTTAGCAGAAAATAAAAAAATTGCTAAAAATCTGGTAATCATTAAAAGTGGCAACTATACATTTTTCCATTTGTTCTGTGATAATATTTAAAGTTTTGGTGTGCACGATTCTAAAAATAAATTTCTTTTTTTTACAAGTATCAGGAGAGTAGTTAATGACCACATGAATGTATGGGTATACAAATATATATTTCAAGTTGTCATCTGCAAAAAAAAATTTTTTTTTTAATTTAAGGGTTTGAAAAAACCTCAACAGTCCCCTTAAGGAAACATTATCTGGTATCTATGAACATAACTGAAATCAGGCTACTAAAGACTCCAATAAAAGCCAGGTGGCTACAACAAAATCTGCTTCCTGCCAGGAATTTGAGCAGGGCTTTCTCTTTATTAGCTGTTGATCCTCAGCCCACTCCCAGGCAGGTGCTTCCATCGCTATTTACAGACCAGGAAACCTCTGCTCCGAGAGGCTGAGCAAGACTCCAAACAGGAAGAGTGAAGCTCTTTCCTGTAGGTTCTAATCCCCTGGTGGCTGAGATGGATCCAGACCATAGGCTGGAGCTGTTGAAGCTTCCTGATGATGAATTATCCATTACTTTAGCTTGGCCTAAGAAATACTACTACTTGGTGTAATTAATAAAGATGCGTTGGGACAGAAGAGAACAGTCTTGTCTCTTTGGAAAGCTTGTCTTAAAATAGGTTTTAAATAAAACATGTGGATTAGGTAGCATAAAATCTTCACTGGAACCATGTGGCTATGTTAATATACCTGTTCTGCCACAAGGCTGGCAATTTCTTCATAGGTCTTTCCTGCTTCAGTTATTGCATCATTGAGATCTGTTTCACCTGGGAATCAAGACAGTCATATGCATGTTACAACTTATATTTCCTTTTCATTACTTCTAAAATGTTATTATAGCAAACTTCAAACTTTGAAAACTATACAATAGAATGAATCCTCATCTACCCATCACCCCCAACTAACAGCCTATGTCCAATCTTTCAGTCCCCTCCCTTCCTCTCCCTTTTACTGGTCATTTAACACTTCATTCATACATTTTACCTAACAGACAAGGGCTCTTTAACAAACAGAGACAACCCCAATCTCACACCTGAGAAAAGACCACTGTTCCTGATATGAACTGCCCAGCCAGCGTGTAGCCGCCTGGTGTCTCCAATCAAGTTGGCTGCTTGAGTCAGGATGCAGACCGTCCATGTGGCACAGAGCCGACATGTTTCCTACAGAGGTTCTTTCTCCTCTGTGTGTTTTTCTCAAATTTCTTTCTGGGAAGTGTTGAAGAAACCAGGCTGTGTGCCTTGGTCCCACAGTCGGGTTCTGTTGAGTGAGTCTCGGTGGTGACAACAGTCTTCTGTTTCCTGTACTGTCTAGATCTTTCAGTTTAGTATTTATTTAGTATTTTAGGTTTGCAAACTGGTGCTATATTGCTTCTGTCACTGCGCCTTTATTAGCTGCAATACTTTATAAAGAGAAACTTTCCTTTATCAGCTTTTTGTTACCTTGAGGTACGGGGACAGGAAGAACAGGTTAAATGCTTCCTTCTTTTTATAGTTTTCAGAATTATAAGCTGATTCTATTCCATCCTCCAAAGCTGACTGAGATTAACTTTTTAAGAATATCATTGCAAGTCTGGATTAAAGTTGATATGCTTCATTTCATAGCAATCATTATCTTCACTAAGCTCAAATTTTCGCTTCATAGGACAGTGGAAGGTTCTTCAGATTGGCATCCAGGTTCTTTCCCTCCGAGCTCTGGATTATTTCAGGCAAACAGTATTTCAAAATCGCCATGTGGGTGATGCTGGGAGTTCTTGTTACTGGACTTGGTAACTATTTCTAGGTCTTTTCAGTGAAGAGAGCCAAGTGTGTATCTGTTAATTCCAAATTTCTAACTTATTTTTCTCACCTTCCCCCTTCGGTAACTAAGTTTTTTTTCCCCCCTATGTGTGTGAGTCTGTTTCTGTTTTGTAAATAAGTTCATTTTTATCACGTTTTTAGATTCCATGTTTAAGTGGTATCACTGATATTTGTCTTTCTCTGACTACTTCACTTAGTATGATAATCTCTGGACCCATCCATGTTGCTGAAAATGGCATCATTTCATTCTTTTTTATGGCTGAATAATATTCCATTTATATAAATACCACATCCTCTTTATCCATTCATCTGTTGATGGACATTTCGTTGCTTCCATGTCTTAGCTACTGTATGAAGTGCTGCTGTGAGCACTGGGTGCCTCTATCTTTCTGAATTAGAAATTTCATCTTCTCATAATTTTTAGATCTGTGCCCAGGAATAGGCTTGCTGGATCACACGGTAGCTCTATGTTTAGTTTTTTCAAGGAACCCCCATACTGTTCTCCATAGTAGAAGCGCCAATTTAAATGCCCACCAACAGTGTAGGAGGGCTCCCTGTTCTCCACACCTTCTCCAGCATTTATTATCTGTATACTTTTTGACGATGGCCATTCTGAGTGGTGTGATACCTCACTGCAGTTTTGATTTGCATTTCTCTAACTGGCGATGTTGAGCACCTTTTGGGGTGTCTTGGCCACAAGAGGCTTATCTTCCCAGACCTTGGGTTCTTCATCTAAAAAAATGGGGGCCAGACCAACGAATCCTCAAAACTCCTTCCCAAGCTAAAAGTTTTAACTAAAAGACACAATTCAGCCAGGCCAACAAGAAATATTCAAATACGGGAGCCACAGGTCTTACATTTTGGTAAAAGACTAATTTCTTATACCTGGAAATACTCAGACATTGACCCTCAAAGACCTACCCTCCCTGGGTATCAGAATAATGCCACGGTGACAGTACCAAGCCTATCATTTCTATAAGCGATAGGACGTCCTCAAATTGAATAGGTGCCACTCATCTGGCAAATACTTTTACTTCCTACCAGCTCCACGTGCCAAATTAAGAAAACAAACCAAGATATAAAAGAAAATTGCTAACTCATAAGTGTTGTCCATGGAAATGCACAATGAACTCAAAATACCACAAGTGGATATACAATATGGGATAAGCTGAAAACAATAATGAGTCAGCAAGAGACATAAGGCAATATGAACTTGTTACTCAGTCAAGATATTTCCCTCCAAATGTCCCTGGTAAGATCTGGCTCTTGACAGTCAGACTCGGCTTCAGAGTTTGGCAGAGAAATGAAAGCAGGGCAGAGTGTCACATACCATACCCGCCTGCTTCACTAAAACACAAGAGCTGTATCTGAGCACAGGAAAGGCAAAGACACTAGCCAGGAAATCCAAACTATTACCACCCACCACTTTTCTCAAAACTAGTAAGGTGAGGCGGCAAAAGTCCTCAGTGGAGCCGTGCATCCAGTTTAAACGCCACTGATGGGGTGCTTCACTGCAGTTATTGCTTGTCTATAAGAGCCCGAGGAGGCCAGTCTGTGGGTTAAGACACCCAGGGCCCCAAGAACAAACAAAGGAAGGTGTACCTTGATAACCACTAGAACTGAAGACTGTGGCTAAGCTCTGCAAGGCCTTCCCTATCTTCTGATACTCCTTGGGTAATGCTGAAAGAGAAAAAGGAATAAGTCATTCACTAAGTTGAGCAAAATTAAATGATCCAACTATTTTCTCAAATGATTCAAAATAAGTTTGTATTCTTTAACAGAATATCCATACAGAAGGTCTGTTTTTACACATTAATTTTTCTTCAGTTTTTAATCAATCAACTGTTCAACAAATAGTGGACACTATTATCATGAACACCACCACCAGTGCCCACACTCTCACTCACTGGATGACATTAAAGCGAACTGGAAGCTCATTTAGAAGATGATTTCTAGGTTTGAGTCCTTCCGTATATACAACACCAACCTGATCATCACAACCACCCCTCCACCGATGCAGATGCACCATCTCCCCTTCCTGGGTTAGGAACGCTGGGGTTACGTGGCTAGTAAGTGGAGGATCTGGTTGGTGCCTGTTATTCCTAATCTGCTGCTTTTCCCACTCTGCCATGTACCTGTGAGTGATTATTTACAAAACAAAACACGACCAAAAGCAACGGGGTGTGGAGAAGAACGGCAGTGGAAGCTCACAGGGCCAGGGAGGAGGGATTTTAGCTTTCTCATCTGTATAATAATAAGATTAATTAAATCATCTCCGATGCTCCTCTACTGCTAAATCCTAGGCTTCTAGGGTCACTCTGGAGATCTCTCCAGAGAAGAGTCTTTGCATCTCAGGCTACTTTCATTTGCAATCTGTACAGTTTCCTGAAACACAACTGCTGCCTTCAAAAGAAACCATTACTCGCATTTGAAGAGACTATTATAAAGAAAAATGATTCACACGTTTCTTTAAAAAAAAAAGGTCCAGGACAAGGAAATTTGACATACGGTCTACAAGCTATAAGAAAGAGGAAACAAGAATTCAAATTATATTAGCTTAGTTAATTTTAATAAATTGTTCACCCTTTTGTAACTCAGTTTTTGCCTTTACACCGGGGATTAAAACTACTTGCTGTGTGTTTCACCATGCGGAGTGTGTCCTAGACTTCTCACTTCATAGATTGGGAATTTTAAAAAACTCTCTTGTGAGAGGAAAGAAACTATGGCTGAATCAAATTCTAAACAAAACATGTCAACCTCCTGTTCCCCCAAAAGAGAGCAGCCTAATACTATTAGTATTTCCTCATCTTGGTCTGTGGATTTTACAGGACATGGAGTTGACCAGATGTTAGACATAAGGGATTTGATTTTTTAATAGAAGCCATAATCCCAGACTTTTGTGATATCCTTAAACATTTTAAGATTTGTACTCATTTAAAATTTTCTTTAAAAAGGGGAAACTGCTGAATTTACAGTTAATTATTTTAACAATTAAATTATTTCATTTACGTTTTAGAGAAGTATCACTCCCTTTTTGGCTCATGAGTTATTCCCTGTGACCAAAGGCCTGAAACAGATTTTATTTTCTGATGCTGCATTTGTATAGGTTATGTTTTCAGGCTTAGTTCTATTTTCAGCATTTCTTTGCCATGGGAAAAGGAACCAGTGTTATTGCTCCTGGCGTCTGCCCCTCGAGCATAAACAGCTGGTACATGACAACGGTTCTGTTGATATAAAATATCACGTGAATGGTGGAGGGCCATTGTAAGGCCTGCTTTTTCCTGCAAAGGGCGAGACAGGAAACATTTTAGGCTTTGTTGGGCTGCAGGTTTCTGCTGAAAGTACTCAACTCGGCCATCCTTCACACCACAGCAGCCAAGGCGTGATCCCCACAGCGGACACTGGACTGTGCTTCTCTCCTTGGCTGCTGGACGGCAGGGCGGCCTGGGTCTGGGGGACACGGGAAAATGGTTCAGCGGAGAAAGGGAAGGGAGGGTGCAGTGCAGCAGGCAGAGAGCGGAGCGGACAGCGGCACTTCTTGGGTCTGACCCAGGCTCCGGGCTTTCTGCTACCACCCGCCACCGGGCTTTCCTAAAATTAGAGCTTTAGTCAAACACACAACTCACTAGAGGGATGACTATTAAAAAGATCCTGAGATTAAAAATAACCACGGGCACTTTCTCTGCAGGCAGAAAGGGTGACTCTTCCATGGATTACAAACCCCACGTAACTGGAAATATTTAAGTGAATGTGATGCTTTTTACGGGGGTTCTTGAACCCGCTTTGGTCAAGCCAGTCTCCTGTGCTGTAACCGGGTTGGGAGGCGAGGTTCCGCAGAGCGCCGTGGCTGTGGCGCTGCCCGGCCCCCGGCCCCCGGGGACGCACTTACGTCCTGTGCACCGCTTCCAGTGCTCCTGGCCCACGTTCAGCAGCTCCTTCACGCCGTCGTCCATGGCTTTGGTGAACTTGCCGACAGCATCACACTTCTGTTCTCTGTGGGGCAAAAACACAAGGAGGTTGCGTCCCTGACTTCACTACCCAACGTCCAGACAACGTGAGGTGTAAGAGGAGAAAAGTCCAACATGGTCAGGGGAGCTCACAGCAAGCCTGACCACGGGTACTTGTGTTGCGCATTCTAGCAACTGTGCTGTAACTAAATCAGTCTTAAAAACCGGCTGGATTCAGGTTTTTAAAGAACTGCTTCAACATCTGCCACTTATATTTTAACTCTGCTTTCTTTCGCCCTCCATTCCTTGTGAATTCTAACTAAAACTGTTCTGAAGTAAATAAAATCTTCGTTTCTTGAATATCTTACTGATCTTACTGAGTGAAGCTCAGCCACTGCGGGTACTGGTGACTCTACAGTATGGGCTGCTGGTGGTAACTGTTCACTCATTCCAACAACTACTTTAATGAATCAGAGAAAACAAACCTACACACACAGCATCTAAGTGATACAGAAGATACCAGTTCCTTCAGGATTAAAAAGCTTTTCCTGACTTGAAAAAAATTATCACAATATACTTTTAAATGAAAGAGGAGGTTATAATAGAGACTGTGTAACATGAGGTCACTTTTGTTTACACAACCATTTTCCCTTCAGATACACTGTAGAGTAGGGTCTGGAAGAACACAGACCTAAGTCAACATATTAACACTGATTTTCTCTCTGTGTAGTTAGAAGACTGTCTATATACTGGACAAAACATAAGCAATGGTTATACATTAAGAAAAAAGGCTGCTTAAAATTATTACTATGAACAAACACAAGATTTCTTATTAATCTTTATACAGAAAAGGAACTACTCCAGACTTTCAACTAAGCCTCCATTAAAAAGATGACAAGATTAAAAACAAGAGATTAAAACAACACTGGAAAAACAGGCCTGAGATTGTTCTCTTCAAGGCTATGTTCAAAGAGATTTCTGGCCCGTGGACTGATCCGTGGGTGTCAGCTGGCTCAGTGCCATGCCGTGTCCTCATACTTTATTATTAATAACTACCAACCACTGTGTCAACTGTGAAATCACTGACTTCAAGGTAAAAAAGAAGCTGACTTTAACTGATGTTATGGTTAGAAAGACAGTGTTTCAAGGACAAGAGATGCTCTCCATGACTTCTGACCACAACCCACTCATTTCACACCCTCTCATCTGATGATGTGAATTCCAGGTGTGGTCAGACGGGCCAAGGCCTGTGAGCAGAGGAGGTGGATCCAGTTTGGGAAGCGGGGGCGGCTGGCAGGATCTCTTACATTTCCACTAAGTCCAGGTCAGGTGCCTCTGGCTCCATGGTGGAGAATATCATAACTCCGACCAGCTCATCTTTCTCAGCCTTCCTCTTCCCAGTTTTCCATTCCTGTAAAGAGGAACGTTATGACGTTAAAGTGGGGAGCGGAGCCAAACGGCTCTTTCAAAATCCCGTCCTAGCGTCGGCTCACTGACCGTCTTTATCCTTCTAACTCTCGGGGGGCAGTGCCATGCTGTCTCCTTCCGCACCCCCTGCATCTCCAACTCCACCCCACACGTGAGCAGTGTGAGCGGTGCCGTGTGCCGAACGGTCCTTAAGAGCTCAAATCCTCTCGGAGTGAGGTGACCCAGGACTTGTCCTTTCCCAAGGCCCACCCACCTGTACAAACACACCCGAGGAATCTGACAAAGCACCTCAAAATTTTAGGTTGTTTTCTTGAAAAGATTAAAGCCTTTCTAAATATAAAAAACAATATTATAAACTATTAAAAATTACTACAAATCAAATATATATGGACTTCCCTTGTAGGCCAGTTGGTAAAGAATCTGCCTACAATGCAGGAGACCTGGGTTCAATTCCTGGGTCGGGAAGATCCCCTGGAGAAGGAAATGGCAACCCTCTCTAGAATTCTTGCCTGGAGAATCTCAAGGACAGAGGAGCCTGGCAGGCTACAGTCCATGGGGTTGCAAGAATCGGAGATGACTTAGCGACCAAACCACCACCACCGTGTGTCTATAACACACCCACAGAAAAGTGCCCAAAGCAAAAATTCACAGTACAACAAATTCTCATACAGTCAATTCCTGTGTAATTACTTTCAAGGGCAAGAGAGAGAATGAGAGCTGGACTTCTGGAAGCCCCCTTCTCGTCCCTTCCCCGTCACTGCCCCTTCCCTCCCCCTCCAGGGGTAACCATGACCACCCACTCTTGATGGTTTTCAGTTCCTCACTTCATACAGTTTCACCACTGAAGTCCCTGCACCATGGTTTTGCTACTTCTGTGAATTAGCTGAGAACACAACACTCGGCATTCTCCTGTGTCTGCCCTTAGTTGCTCAACCTATGCTAAGAAGTTACACGCACACTGTTGTTACAGCTGGACTTCACTCATTTCTTGGCTGTGTAACATTCCCTCGAGTGACTGGTGCCCAGTTTATTGACCCCACTGTACTACGGGTAGCCATCAGTGGCCCTGGCGAGTTATGGACAAAGCTGCTGTGTACACATCTCCTGGTGTGTGTGCACATGCACTTCTGTGGGGATATAACAAGGCGTGGAAAGTTGTTCAAGCAGATAATGCCAAACTGTTTTCCAAACTGGTCACACCAGCTTCCACACCCACCAGCAGACTGTGAGTTTCAGAAGCTCCTTATCTCACCAAGAAGACACATGGCATCTTGGTCTTTCTAATTTCAGCCTTCTGGTAAGTTTATTCACTGTGGCTTGAATTTGCGTTTCTTATTACTCATAAGACTAAGTGCTTTTCTATACACTACTGACGATTCAGGTATTTTCTTTTGTGAGTTGTTGCTGTTCAGTCGCTCAGTTGTGTCTAACTCTTTGTGACCCCAGTGACTGCAGCACGCCAGGCTTCCCTGTCCATCACCAACTCCCAGAGCTTGCTCAAACTCATGTCCATCGAGTTGGTGATGCCATCCAACCATCTCATCCTATCCTTCCTTTTCCTCTTGCCCTCAATCTTTCCCAGCATCAGGGTCTTTTCCAATGAGTCGGCTCTTCACATCAGGTGGCCAAAGTATTGTAGTTTCAGCTTTAGCATCAGTCCTTCCAGTGAATATTCAGGGTTGATTTTCTTTAGGATTGACTGGTTTGATCTCCTTGCTGTCCAAGGACTCTCAAGAGTCTTCTCCACAGTTTGAAAGCATCAATTCTTTGGCGCTCTGCCTTTCCTACTGTCTAGCTCTCACATCTGTTCATGACTACTGGGAAAACCATAGCTTTGACTAGTCGGACCTTTGTAGGCAAAGTAATGTCTCTGCTTTTTAATGTGCTTCCTAGGTTTGTCATAGCTTTTGTTCCAAGGAGCAAGTGTCTTTTAATTTCATGGCTGCAGTCACCATCTGCAGTGATTTTGGAGCCCAAGAGTGTCTGTCACTGTTTTCATTGTTTCTCCATCTGTTTGCCATGAAGTGATGAGACTAGGTGCCTCATTTAAGCCATGATCTTAGTTTTCTGAATGTTGAGTTTTAAGCCAGCTTTGTGAGGGACATTACCAAATCTCCCATTTGTTTACTGGTTTATCTTGCTTATCAATTTGTTTGGGTTTCCCCATATTCTAAAATCCAGCCCTTTGTTGACTATACACGTTCATATCTTCGACTTTTCCTTTTAATAACTTCTGATAAACCAAAGTTCTTTTTTTTTAGGGTAGTCAAATTTGTCAGTCTCTTCCTGCAAATTTGTCAGTCTCTTCCTGTATGTGTCTTATTTCAGAAATCCTTCCCTACCCTAGGGGTACGAAAATCTTCTCCTAAGTTACCTTTGAGAAGCTTTATTGTGTTGTCTTTCACATTTAAACTTGTAAACCATCAGGAATTAATTTTTTTTAGACTCAATATGGTGGAAGCTTTCAACCAGATAAAAGTAGAAAGAAAAATATTTTAATAAACCCCTATAGATTCAGCTTCAAAAATTATCAACTTTTCACCAAACTTGTTTTATCTGGTCTCCTCCATCCTACTTTTATTTCTTGTTTATTTTAACGGAAATCTCAGATAGAATATCATTTCACCTATAAATACTTCACTGTGTATCTTTAACAGATAAGGGCCAAGTCTTAAAAACATTACCAAAATACCAACATCAAACCTAACAAAATCAACAGCTTGTTGTGAGGCAGTGACCACATTTATTTTTCCCAGAGATGCCATCCAATGGAGATGCCATCCAATAGAGATGCCATCCAACAGAGCACCACTGATAGGAAAGACTGCCTATCCCCCTCCCCCATCCTCAGAATCATTCTTGTCATAAATCAAGGGCCCATTCTATTCTATTGATCTGCTTTTAAAATATTTTAGCTTTATAATGAGTCTCAACATCCAGGAAAGGCTTCCTCCCATTTCATCTTTATTTTAAAGAGTATCTTGGCTATTCTTGGAGCTTAAATTTTCTATGGAGGACATCTTTTCAGTTCTTCAATTCAAAAAACATAGTGCTGGAACACTTATTGAGGTCGTCTTTTTATTTCTCTCAGCAGTGTTTCATGGTTTTTAATGTAGATTTACATTTTTCTGTAGGTTCTTTTGGGTTTTCTATGTCCAACCATCTATATGAACTACTCTTGCCCAGAGAATCACAATTTTTAACAATTTTCTAGTTTTATGCTGTCATTTAGCAGGTGAGGAAATTGTGGCCCAAAGAAATTCATGTTTCGGTCAAGGTCATGGAGGTAGTCAGAAGCAGAGCCAAGACCAAAACCAAGTGCCCTGGCCCCAGGTTCTTTCTTGTTTCTCTTACATCAAAAGCACCAAAAAAAGAAAAAAGCCTAAAATTTGCATAAAGCATAACCTTTATAAATGCTTCCTGTTTTTTTGTTTGTTTTGGGGTTTTTTGGCCATGCCAGGCAGCTGATGGTACGTCAGTTCCCCAACCAAGAACTGAACCCGGGTGCTCGGCAGTAAGAGCATGGAGTTTAACCACTGAATCGCCAGGGAATTCTTTAGAAATGCTTCCTCAACAGAATCCTAGACAGATCAAACAAGCCCTTGTTAAAGTCCTGTGGCAAGCAGTATAAGGCACCAACTTGGAGGGGGTTCCACAAAGTTTTTATAACTGCTATATATTACATTTTGACATGGAAGCATTCACCATGAAATGCAAAAAGACTACAAATATTTAAATGGAATGATCTCTAACCTATAAATTATACTAAGCATGACCAAACAAATGATTGCATACAATGGAGGACTAAGGTGACACACAGCTATTTCACTATTTCACAACAATAGTGAGATGACAAGCAGCCAATTTCTTCTTGATTTTCAAACAAGAACAGTGACTGCAGGCAGAATGACTGCCCACGGGGCAGAGGCAGACCTGGACAGACAACAACAGTTCTGGAAAAACAAGGTGGCTTTGAGAAAGCAGCTTCACTTATGAATCTACTTTTCATTACACTATTTACACTGTAAGGTCAAAATATGATCCTAAGAAATCATTCACACTATTTCCCTAAATTCATGCTGAAAATATCCTACACAGCTTGGGGTCTATCCTATATTTAACAGCATTGAGGAAAAAGCCCCTCATCCTATCACATCCCTCACCCCTGTCCTCACTGGGCCAACTGGTTCCCAGTTTGCAGAAAATCATTTTGGCAAACTCCTTGCTCACACACTGTAACTACTTTACTATTAGAAATAGCCAACTAATCAACGTGATTTAACTTCCTTGGCATGAATGTGACAATTTTCAATATCCTCCAGGATTATAATAAAATGTCCTACCTTCTCATCTCGGAAATTTAGAAACTGCTGGAAGACCTCACTCTCTGAGATTACTGGGTGACGACACATCCTGGTCATCCAGGCCTGAAGCCGCTCCATGCGCATTTTGATAAACTCTTCTTCAAAGCGACCTGCAAGAGACAAGCCAAGAGTAACGTGCGACTTTGCCCAGGAGGAATCATTGTTACCCAGGCGGAAACGCTGCTCATACGGCTACTGGCTACTGGCAGAGATACTCAGTAATAGGTAAACCATGGTAATTTTTCAACAACGTTAAAACAAGCAACACAGTGGATGTTCAAAGGCCCACAGGAAAGGTACTCAACAAACCTGAAAGCAAAATTTTATCTCAATATGAAAAACTTTCTCTTTCTTATTAACTAACATGCCAGTGCCTGTATGATCATATGAAGCCTTACAGGCAAGAAAGGGGTGAAAATATGGAAATTAATAAGCAATTCTTATCAAGAAGGTGAAATTCCTATATTTATAAAAATGTGTCTAAATACAATATAATCTCAGATATACAGAATTAAACTAAGTCTTTATGAAAACCAACTCAAAACTGTGGTTTTTTTCCCCCTGTTTTGCTTTTTCAACTACTTAAATGAAAATTAGAAAAAGCAATTTTCCCATGAATGCAATAATGAAAGCTGCTATCCCAGAACTTAAGACCATCATAAAACAGGAGCTTAATGGGTGATATTTCTGTTTTAAAGTAGAAAATCAGTTTAACAAACCTTACATACCAAACATCAAGTGAGTACAGAATTTTTATAAGCCTAATAAAATCAGTATCAGTTAAAAGGTTTCTGGAGATGGAAATTCTGGCTATAGAAGTGTTTGACAATTAGCTAATCCTAGTCCTGAAAAGCAACTAGAAAGCCGAACAAAAGCCACAAAAACTAAGTGCTGTGGAAATCAACCAGAGGCATACAGCCTGTGAGAAGGGTTTATGCTTCCAAACTGTTGACATTCAGGCCAGAAGAGGGGGTTCTGGGGTGCTCTGACCTGGGGTTGCACCCCATCTCTGCACTCCATTCTATTTCCTCTACCATAGAACCCACCCCATGAAAGTCTTACATATTAATCTATGAAAGTATGCACAGAATCTGTAGCTGAAATATATAAAACCCTACATGAAAATCAAGTATGACACATCTAAGTTCCTGCATTGGAAGATTCCATGCTAAGATTTCAATTCTCAGAGGGTGGCAGGCGGCTGGGACTGACTGAGCAGGTTTTCGTTGCCAGTGAACCCTGTAGAGTACGCTGCCGGGCTCCTCTCTCCTCTTCACCACGGCCTCTTCTGATACGAGGTGCAGGGACTAGAGAAGTGTGCTTCAGGCCAGGCTTTGGAGCTGATTCTCAGCCTTTGACCAAAAGAATGTGTCCCAGGAAGTCCCCTTGCCTCTCCTAAGAAGAAGGATCTTTCCCTGGAGGAAATTCAGAAGAGATTAGGAGCTGCAGAAGAAAGATGCAAGTGCCATGAAGCCGAGGTCCTGAAGCAGCTCGCTGAGAAGAGAGAGCACGAGAAAGAAGTGCTTCAGAAAGCGACAGAGGAGAACGACGTCAGGATGACGGCGGAAGAGCAGCTGACCCGGAAGACGGAGCCAGCAAAGAGAGAAGGGCAGGCACGCTGAGGGAGTGCGGAAGAACAGAGGGTCCAAGATCCCGCCGAGGAGACTGAGGCCGACTCATCTGTGCTGAGAACGGACTTTCTCCCCTTCCCCTTCCTAAACATCCAGAGGCTGTACTGGCCAGTGTCATTTTACTCTTGCTCTCCTGACAAACACATTCCACAAGCTGGTGTAGGACTGTATAGGTAGATCCAGACGGTATGATGATGTTTTAGGGGCTAAAGGGGGGAGAAACGAGAAGTGTTTTACTGTAACTTCTCTAAAGTGTTGACGTCTTCCTAATGTACCTATGTTTCTTGCTGCATCTTTTCCACCTCAGTATGGTGTGCTGGGTTAATGGCTGGCACTGTATTGGCTCCGTGAAAACATGTCTGCAAAAAGAGTATGTAGTGGCTTCTTTCAAATTGTTAGATGCTGGGTATCTGTTCACTTTTAAATCCCAATTCTGTCCCGATCTTACAGACGCTACTGTACTTGAATGGTTAATAAAACTGCACAGTGCTGTTGGTGACAGTGAAAAAAAAAAGAGAGAGATTTAAGTTCTCCGAAAATTGGTCTACAGAATTAATGCAATTCCAATAAAAACCCTAGCATGATTGTTTATAGGTATCTGACTATAAAAGAATCATGCTGACTCTTAAATTTACATGGAAAGGCAAAAGAAAAAGAATAGCTAAAAACAATTTTGAAATGGAACCAAGCTGGAGGATTTATATACCTGACTTCAAGACTTTCTATATTTTAAGGCTACAATAACCAAGATGGTGTGGTATTGGCAAAAGGATGGACACATAAATCAATGGAACTGAATAGAGTCCAGAAATAAACCTGCACAAATATGCTCAATTGATTTTTTGACAAAAATGCAAAGGAAACTTAACAGAGAAAGGATACTCTCTTCAATAGATAGTCCAAGAACCACTAGATGAGCAGATTTATAACATAAACCTCCACCACCTTACACTTTATTCAATCCTTAACTCAAAATAAACCCTAGACCTAGATGTTAAACTGAAGACTACAAAACTAGACCCCACTCCTGTATATTAAAACACTTCAAATTCTGCATGTACTAGGAGCAGAGATTAATAAGTACTGCAGAAACCTGTATACCGTGCAGACGATGACCCACCTCATGAACAGAAGAGACCCTGGAAGACAGCACAGACCTAAGGGCTATACTGCATTCCGCGTTATGATCAAGTCAACTGTACAAGAGTTTATAACCTACTCATTGGTTGGAATTAAATAGTCATTCTTATTTCTCTTAACATTTTTTTCTGACACAGCTGGTCTATTTACAAACTGTGACTTCAGCTATTATCTTGTTCTTGTGAGGATATTCTTACCAGGTTCCAGAAAATTCAGAAAAAAGAGAGGAGGGATTTCCATCTGCCCATTTCCTATGACCCTGACCTAGGTTTTCATGAATAATGTTAATATGCCAGTTTGGCCCCCAGAAATAAAACCAGATTCATTCAATGTTATTGCATAAAAAATAAAATCCATAAACAAATTAGAAAAATCTTAGCTCTAAGCTTTTCCTGGACGGATTATCAAGTCCACAGAAATGTCATGACATCATCTACTTGGTATTCCTTTTTCTTTTCTCCAGGATTTAAGGGAAGGGAGTTTATACAATAATGATGCTGTGGGCATCTCAGGCAGGACGCAGACGAGAGAAGGGGGAAATAGAACGGCTTCTGTGCCTTCCAGTTTCCTCGGCACGCGGCCCAGTCAGTGAATCAAAGCCCAACTTTCTTCAGACTGAGGGGCTGTTGCTTCTGTGCTTTTCTCTGACATCCCCTGGCTTCAGGCCTTACCTCTTTTCCCCCCCCTCCAAAAAAATCCTTACTATGGGAGAACCGTGACTCCATGATGCTTCAGGCTACGCCATGGGTTATCTGATTCTGAATAAACCGTGTATTAAAACTGAAAAAAATAAGAGAAACCCCCACAACTCTAAGATAGCTCATGAATCCATTTATTTCAACACCATGGAGAACATATTATGCTAACCAAGTTGATAAAGGAGAGTTTAAAATTCAAACCTGAAAATGTAGAGAAAGGCAGAACTCAAGTTTTCATGGAAAGAAATCTAAATTTTTTTTTTTTAATATTATTTTATTAGTTGGAGGCCAATCACTTCACAACATTTCAGTGGGTTTTGTCATACATTGACATCAATCAGCCATATAGTTACCCGTATTCCCCATCCCGATCCCCCCTCCCACCTCCCTCTCCACCCGACTCCTCAGGGTCCTCCCAGTGCACCAGGCCCGAGCACTTGACTCATGCATCCCACCTGGGCTGGTGGTCTGTTTCACCATAGATAATATACATGCTGTTCTTTCAAAACATCCCACCCTCACGTTCTCCCCCAGAGTTCAAAAGTCTGTTCTGTACATCTGTGTCTCTTTTTCTGTTTTGCATATAGGGTTATCGCTACCATCTATCTAAATTCCGTATATATGTGTTAGTATACTGTATTGGTCTTTATCTTTCTGGCTTACTTCACTCTGTATAATGGGCTCCAGTTTCATCCATCTCATTAGAACTGATTCAAATGAATTCTTTTTAACAGCTGAGTAATATTCCATGGTGTATATGTACCACAGCTTCCTTATCCATTCGTCTGCTGATGGGCATCTAGGTTGCTTCCATGTCCTGGCTATTATAAACAGTGCTGCGATGAACATTGGGGTGCACGTGTCTCTTTCAGATCTGGATTCCTCAGTGTGTATGCCCAGAAGTGGTATTGCTGGGTCATGTGGCAGTTCTATTTCCAGTTTTTTAAGAAATCTCCACACTGTTTTCCATAGTGGCTGTACTAGTTTGCATTCCCACCAACAGTGTAAGAGGGTTCCCTTTTCTCCACACCCTCTCCAGCATTTATTGCTTGTAGACTTTTGGATAGCAGCCATCCTGACTGGCGTGTAATGGTACCTCATTGTGGTTTTGATTTGCATTTCTCTGATGATGAGTGATGTTGAGCATCTTTTCATGTGTTTGTTAGCCATCTGTATGTCTTCTTTGGAGAAATGTCTGTTTAGTTCTTTGGCCCATTTTTTGATTGGGTCATTTATTTTTCTGGAATTGAGCTTCAGGAGTTGCTTGTATATTTTTGAGATTAATCCTTTGTCTGTTTCCTCATTTGTTATTATTTTCTCCCAATCTGAGGGCTGTCTTTTCACCTTACTTATAGTTTCCTTTGTTGTGCAAAAGCTTTTAATTTTCATTAGGTCCCATTTGTTTATTTTTGCTTTTATTTCCAATATTCTGGGAGGTGGGTCATAGAAGATCTTGCTATGATTTATGTCGAAGAGTGTTTTGCCTATGTTCTCCTCTAGGAATTTTATAGTTTCTGGTCTTACATTTAGATCTTTAATCCATTTTGAGTTTATTTTTGTGTATGGTGTTAGGTAGTGTTCTAGTTTCATTCTTTTACAAGTGGTTGACCAGTTTTCCCAGCACCACTTGTTAAAGAGATTGTCTTTTTTCCATTGTATATCCTTGCCTCCTTTGTCAAAGATAAGGTGTCCATGGGTTCGTGGATTTATCTCTGGGCTTTCTATTCTGTTCCATTGATCTATATTTCTGTCTTTGTGCCAGTACCATACTGTCTTGATGACTGTGGCTTTGTAGTAGAGTCTGAAGTCAGGCAGGTTGATTCCTCCAGTTCCATTCTTCTTTCTCAAGATTACTTTGGCTATTCGAGGTTTTTTGTATTTCCATACAAATTGTGAAATTATTTGTTCTAGTTCTGTGAAAAATACCGTTGGTAGCTTGATAGGGATTGCATTGAATCTATAGATTGCTTTGGGGTAGAAGAGCCATTTTGACAATATTGATTCTTCCAATCCATGAACACGGTATGTTTCTCCATCTGTTTGTGTCCTCTTTGATTTCTTTCATCAGTGTTTTATAGTTTTCTATGTATAGGTCTTTTGTTTCTTTAGGTAGATATACTCCTAAGTATTTTATTCTTTTTGTTGCAATGGTGAAAAATCTAAATTTTTAGAAAGAAAGCTGTGATTAAAACAATATGGATGACAGAAAAGAGGGACAGTGAGGATACGCAGTGAGTGAGGACTGGGGTGGGCGACACGTCTGAGCAGGAGGAAGCAGCCACACATCTAACCTGCCACCTCGGCACCTCGAGGGGCTGCTTGGGTGTTGCCCCCCGGAGGGCCGTGCAGGCCCACTCCTCCGTTCTGCTAGGTCAATGTGAAATTTTCGAGATTTTCCCCCAAAATCAAAAAAATTTCTTTAGAAATGGTTTCCACTCTTCAAAAAATTTCAGAGAAGCACACACATTGAACAAAGCAAAGCAAAAAGTCATGCTTTAAGGAGAATAACTTCCTTCTCCTAAGGCCACTGGTTCTAGCTGAGGATTAGTTAGTCCACGTCTCACGGAGTGAGCTCTGGAATCACATCACGTCCCTTCTCAGCATCTCTGAGCGGCACCTGTGCGTGTCTAAGCTGACAGCGCCTGTGCGTGAGGGGCCAGGGCACATGTAATGCCTGGCACGTCGGGACCACTCCCCTGCAGGCTGGGCCACCCAAGTGGGCTCTGCCATGGGCGGGTATGAGCCCTCAGCCCCTATCTCGTCTTTATCTCACTCCTGCTGAGTGAGGACCGAATCCTCTCCAGACCCCCAGGCCTCTGGGACCCTGCTCCCCCTCCTTGCTCCTCATGGGCCCAGGTGAGCCTATCCGTTCCTCATGCACCATTCCAGCTTCCAGATTTCAAGTCTTACTCTCATCTTTGATCCTTCTCTCTCTCTCTACTTAAGAGTTTCATGTATTGCAATATTTTCTAGCTATACACGGAGACTCTAATGTCTACATGAAGTTCAGCTTCTTTACAAACTTCTACTCCAAGACAAACACACGGACTCCTGAGTACTAACATTCCAGTTTCTAGATCAGGTGAAAGGGTTAAAAAAAAAATCACTGATTGTTCTCAAAACAGACATAGGAAAAATACCCTCTGACTGCACATTTACAAGGGGCTCTGGTAGCATTGTGGATTATTTACTAGAAGATTACTTGGGGGTGGGGATGGGGGGAAAATGACATTTAAATAAATAAGAAAAGGGAGAGGGTGATTATCAATGATAAATAAAAACATTTAAATATCAGTAGTCACCAAAATAACTGAGTAGAAAACTTGGTAACTTCCTACATTAACACTTAGAAACTGCGGCGCCTACATCTGGTGTTTACAGACTTGTGATGAAGATGACAGGGGCTTCCCAGGTAATGTGGTGTTAAAAGAACCTGTCTGCCAATGCAGACGATGCAAGAGATGTGGGTTTGACCCCTGGGTTGGGAAGATCCCCTGGAGGAGAAAATGGCCATCTGCTCCTGTATTCTTGCCTGGGAAATCCCATGGACCAGGGAGAGCCTGGCAGGCTGCAGTCCACGGGGCTCCAAAGAGTCCGACAGGACTGAGCACAGCACCGCCAATGAAAACGACGCAGCTGGACTGTGCGATTCGTCCACGTTATCTGGGTTATATAGTCCAATTTCTACCTTAGATTATCAGAATCATTCCTGTTTTTCCCAGGTATCATTATTCACACACAAAAAAGGCTTATATTTCTTTTATGGGAAAGGGTTAGCATTAAAGACACAGTGACTTCGTCAGAACCCAAGACACATATATACATAGGAATTGGGACAGAAAATTTTATGAAACCTTTTTGTTAGGTGTTAGGTAACTTCCAGACATGTGAGCTATATATGTGTGTGTATGTGTGTGAACTATGTGTGTGTGTGTGTATATTTATGGCTGCAGTTAGCTGCTGTTTCCAGACTCCCACATCTCATTCCACTAGAGGATGGAAAGTGCCATTTCTGATTTGCGTTAGAATACTCTAACTGGAGTCTTTTCACCTGTTTTGAGTTCTGTCACAAACATACTCACCTGTGACTTGCTTGTCTGGAAGAGAAGGGATTGGAATGGCTGACCCAAACTTAACCAGTAGACGCTCATATAACCAGTCAAAGTGTTTATACCTGTGGTTTACTGATCGATTAGTGTTCTACAAGAGAAGGAAAGAGAAAAAAAGTTACCAGTATCAACTACAGAAAATGAAGAAAAAAGCAAGCCGTTCCTAGTGATGTAAGCACGGTTCTGTTTTGATAACTTGAATACTTACAGTAGGGGTTAACTGATACTCAATGTAGCTCTTCAGACCATACATTTTGGAGCCTTTCCTGGGGTCTGCTACCACACAGTCAAACGTAGAGGTAGGGTAAACCCACATCGGGCCATAATCTCCAACCTACACATGGCAGGGAGAGGCAATTTTGTTACATGGAAAATCAGTTAACACAATTGATATAAATCAACCAAATGATTCTTTTTAGGACTAGAAGTCCTTAGGAGAGTCATTCTTGCTCTTCTTTGAGAAGTTATTTACATAAATGCTCTCTGTTCTCACTAAGGTTCTATTTGAAGAACACACTTAATAGAGAGGCCCTTCTGCTCCCGTGTGGGCGTCTCAGGCCATGCAGAGGGGCTGAGCTGCCTTTCCTGGAGAGGATGCTGGGCGGGACACAATCTCTCTCCAGTCCAGCTGTCCCAGTTACGTGTAATGACGGGCGAGCTTTTAAAAGTTTCAAATCTACTGCAGACTAATAGTTCTGTGAAATATAAAATGATGCACTTGGCTGTCTCAGCAATGTCAAACTGCCATCAAACTTCCTCAACACTTATTCTCATCTTCTGTATGCCCTAACTCTTTTTCAAGGTGAAAGGAGGAAAAAGTGAGGTGAGGTATGAAAGTTTAGAGGCTACTAGGTCAGGATGGTGAGTGGAGCCTATAGAGCTTTAATGAGGGACTAAAGGTCTCTGACAACAAGTGATTGATATTATGATTCTCCAAGAGGGACTCAGATCTAGAAAACCCTCCTGAAGCCACAGGGCAGGAACCTCTGAGAGGAGCCCTGGGGAACTTCCCTCAGTGATGGGGCCCGAGAGAGGAGACTCTGACCAACCAGGGCCCAACATCCATGAGGTCATATTTTACCAGTGGGTCGGGATGCTGCACCTTAAAACCAAAGGACCAGGTCTCTGCTTTTTCTTGGTTTTTGAGGCCTCTATGGCTTTCCTCACTTCCTTTTCCACACAAGAAGCCCACACAGGCAGGCCTGCCTAAAATGTGTGGGACAACTCAAATGCAGGGGTCCTGGAGCTCTGTTCCAACACTCTCATGCTTATGACAAAGTCTCATGCTTATGAGAATCTGAGGGGCAGGGTGGCCATGGGCTCCTGATTCTGCGGAGTTTTAAATTTAATGAAAAAAACAGGATACATGTTCAGTATTTACAAAAACGTCTGAAGAAAAAAAAAATCTTTAACCTAACTATTCAAAAGATAATCACCCCAAGTTTGCTTTCAGGGAAAGATAAAAGGGCTCTAGTCACAGCCCTTCTCTCTAAAGTTTTCCAGGATTTCAAGCATTCCAAAGAAGTAAGAACAAGTAATATAAAAAATACAGTGTCATTTTTGCATTATTATTGAGTTTCCTAAGATCCAAAGATTATAGAATAAGACTAGATATTTCTTCCTTATTTGACTCCATGGTGATTAAACTCAAGGTGCCTTGCCCTCCTGCCCTACTCACAACTTACAGTTACATGACTAAATCATCAGGGTCAGAAGATAGCTACAGTTCTTTTCTAAAATTTTATCTGGAAATATACAGCTAGGTAATCTATCCACAGTTAACATTTGGGCGAAACCACGGAGCCGTGTCATCCTATGAGCAAGCCGTTCGAAGATGGATATTCTGAACGGTGTCACTAACTGCCAGCTTTCATTTGCTAGCTCCTTACCATGAACTGGACGATTGATTTAGTGAAAGAAAACTATTACCAACAGAGAGGAAAAGGGAACTTATTCTGATAACATGCATGTACTCTGCTAAGGTAGAAACCTAAATATTTGAATTGCGTTTATTAGCTAAATATGTTTGGCTAGTAGAAAAACAGCATGTAAAAGGTAACTTCAAGACACTTCAGAAAAATAAATATTATAAAAAACACATATAGACTATGGGCATTTGTTCAATTACTGGTAGTCTGAAAAGGTAAAAATAAAGAATGCCTAGACAATAATGGGCATTAATTTATGCTATTTTTTATACTCTTAATATACTGTCAGTTACTTACTTGGAGCATTAAATGTGTTTAAGAATACCTTCTAAATGACTAATAACCTTCTATAAGATACTGTACAAGAGTTTAAATAGAAACAAAGCAAAAAATAAACAAACTTACAATGATAGGAATTTTCTCTTTGGGTTTTGCCAGTTGCTTGGCCAACAAATACTGTTCCATCCCAGGTTTTGCAAATCCAGGAAATCTAATCATGAGGACAAATGCTCGTGAGTCTTATCCTTTTCCTTGTAAAAATTCTATAGCTCTCACCCACATTTGCTTAATGCAACAGTTTGAACTTGTTCTGTCTTTCAGATGTACTGGAACTAGGAAACTAGGGTAAATGAAACCTGACGTAATCAGATTGTTCAACAGCCAATTAGTCATTTAATTAAGCTTTATCTGGTAAGAGGACAGTTTGACTCCAGAAGGTGTGATATTTACGGGTGCTCGATTTGCTTGATCTGAGACACTCTATCACCACACGAAGACCAAAGGGCAGACTAGAAAATGCCCCCCAGGTACAGAGGTAGAAAGAAAGTACTGAGCATAACAATTTGAGATGACTCCATGGGGCGAAGGCCACACGCCAGCATTTTATACCCAAATTAAAAGCTGCTTTTCCACATTCTCCCTCGGGAGGCCCAATTACCCCAAAGAAACTCCCACTGTTCATAAGTACTTGTGCCATTTTCTTTCGAAATTGTCTTCAGAACCTGTCTTCTTAAGAGACCTCAAACATAATAAACTTGGCTATTTCCAGAAATTAAGTCTACACCCAAAGCAAAATTCTAAAATGGAAGAAAAGATGGAATCAATGTATACCCACCCAAAGCACAACTTCTACAGAAGACAAGTTTCAGAATTTTTTTTTTTTTAAATAAACAGTGGGTAAAAATGCTCAGAAAGCAAAACACCTAAAATAGGAAATATTATTTCTATAAAAACCAGCTTTATTACATCTGATTTTATTCCTAAACCAAGCTAAAGGCCAATGTGATGTTCACAGGGGCTTGTATCATTTCCTTCATTCTGAGTCCATGTTCATCTTTTCCCCCAAGCTTTCCTGCTAAGCAGTGTTTCTACAAGTACTGCTCAAAACACTTAAAAAAACAAAAAAACAAGGATAATCTAATCTAAGTGAAAACAAAGTGTTACACACATTAGGCACAGTCGTTGAGGGTGTGCTCAGGCAGCTGAGGGGCTGGACTGGAATTCCAACTAGATCACTTCCCACCTTGTGAACGCGGGCAGTTACTTAACCTCTCTGGGGTCAGTTTCTCCGAGAGTAAAAGAGATCACATGTACCACAAAGGGAAGTGAGAGTACATGAGAGAAAACACACAAGCTGCTCCGCACAAAGCCTGGTCATGGTAAAAGATCAACACACGGTAAAACGTTCAAAAGAAAGTCATCATTATTATTTTTAGCTTTCCTGTGACATCAGCAATGAAACAGTATGTCATGAGTTGATAAAGGTAAAAAAGAGTCTTTGGCAGATCATTAAATGGAACATATATTTCACTTTAAAATGGAAAAAAAAAAAGCTTCCAAGCTAAGAGCCAAATAAAAAAACAGACACGATCAAATCACGCCCCAAACTTCGTGATCACTGGAAAGAGACACAGCCTCTCTGTCTCATCACAGCCTCTCATACGAGACCCCTCGTTCCCCCAGCTCTTACACCTACTTGTTAAGTGGCAGCTTCATGGAAGAACTGCTGGCCCGGCTGTTTCCTCGCTGAGCACCTCCTGCTTCTGCAGACTCTGAATCTTTGAAGTAGGGAGATGACTTGGGCTCATCCCAGTCTTCGTCCCAGTCGTCGTCATCACCAGTTGCTGGGGGTGAGAACAGAAGATTGTCGGTGAAGAGAGACCAAATAAAGACAGGGTGACTTAATTTTCTGGTAACAGCTACCAACCAATTTTTTAAAGAAGAAAAAAAGGGTGCATGGTCAGGATTACAATAAAGATGCAAAGAGTACAGGCTCTGTTGTTACGCCTGTGAGTTACAGTTGTGAGTCTTGAGGATTCTGCCTTTCAGCACAAAAGACAAGTTAGAAACAACTTAAAGAGGGCTGTTGGTCCAAGTAACTTCACATAAATTTCAACGATAAAAACACTCTGGAGGGCCTTCACTGGTGGTCCAGTGGTTAAGATTCTGTGCTTCCAATCCAGGGGGCTCGGGTTCAATTCCTGGTCAGGAAGGAAGATCCCACTTGCCAAGTGGTGCGGTCAAAAGATGCCAAGCAAACCCTCGCTGGTGTGCAGGGAAGATCTTCCAGAGGCTGGCTCTGCTGTCCTGCGCTCAGTCGTGTCTGGCTCTCTGCAACCCCATGGGCTGTAGCCCACCAAGCTCCTCTGTCCATGGGATTCTCCAGGCAAGAATACTGGGTAGCCCTTCCCTTCTCCAGGGAATCTTCCCAACCCAGGTATCTAATCCATGTTTCCTGTATTTCCTGCATTGGCAGGTGGATTCTTTACCACTGGGCCACCTATACATTGATAAATCTAGCTTTAGAAATTTGCAAATAAACAGGTCAAATACCGTTTAAGCCAAGAGATGGGGGAGGACAAAAGGGTGACAGATCTTTGAAAAGGAATTGTGTAACACTAATAATAATGGGCTGCAAGGAGATCCAACAGTCCATCCTAAAGGAGATCAGTCCTGGGTGTTCACTGGAAGGACTGATGCTGAGGCTGAAACTCCAATACTCTGGCCACCTCATGCGAAGAGTTGACTCATTGGAAAAGACCCTGATGCTGGGAGGGATTGGGGGCAGGAGGAGAAGGGGACAACAGAGGATGAGATGGCTGGATGGCATCACCGACTCGATGGGCATGAGTTTGAGTAAACTCTGGGAGTTGGTGATGGACAGGGAGCCCTGGCATGCTGTGATTCATGGGGTCGCAAAGAGTCGGACACGACTGAGTGACTGAACTGAACTGAACTCAACTGAATAATAACACAGGCCAGAGAAGGACAAGGGATGCAGGAGAAAGAGAAAGAAACAAGGGACAAGTAGCGACTAAACCAGCGTTGGCAGCCTAACATTCTAATAATCCTCTCCCTGTCAGATGGGGCGCTGCCAGCTTTCCTCCCGCCCGCCCTCCGCCACTGTTCTGTGCTTCCGTCTCCCGCCTCTGGAGGCCCGAGGTGTCCCCTAAGCATCAGGCAGGAAAGTGTCCTGGGATTTCCTCCCTGAGTGCGCTACCACGAGAAGCCCAGAGACAAATGCCAAAAGGAAAAAGAGAAGACTAGAAAGTATCAGAAGGATCTGGGCCAGGATTCCTGGAGCGACGCCAAGTCACTGAAGAAGTGATGTCAGCAGTCTGGTCTGGACCCAGCCCCCGACTCCGGCAGCCCAGTGCCGGCCCCACGAGTGGGAGCTGCAGCGCCTGCGCCCCTCCAGGCCCCTGACCCACGGCCCTCCATTCAGCACACTCAGTTCTGGGCACAATGCGCTCAGACGGGTCATTAAAAAATAATGGGCGGGTCTCTCAATTTCAGAACAGACATAAATAACCTTTCTTAACTCCTGAACTGTTTCTCCTTTTAGAAAGTCTTCCTTTGTTTCAGTGTTTCCACGAAGCACCCGGGAGTCAAACAGGTAGTTCAGGAAATGATAGAACAGTTAGGTCAGAGGTCATAAACCAGCAGGTGATAAACCACAGTCAATCCATGTGCACATTTTTTTTGGCCCAAGATTTAAAAACAAATGTGTGTTAGTAGTGAGGATTTTAAAGTGGGGAGACAACATAAAGATGGAGATTTCCAGCCTCTCTGGAGCTGTGGTGGTCCAGGAGCACCAGCTCAGCCCTCCTGCGGCGGCATCAACCCCTGCCCACCTCCGTCCTCTGCAGCCCCGGGCTTGCTCTGTTGGCTCACTTTATGAACCTGGTCCCTGCAAGCGTTTGCATGTGTGACAAGGTTCTCCTGGACAGGGAACCGAGAGTGGACTAAAGAGTATGATGAAAACCTTCCTCGTTCAGATTCAGAACGCTAAGTTTGCCATTAGTGAGCGTGACCACACTTCCGTGATTAAACCCGCTTCGACTCGGATGCCCTCTAAGGGCGGCCCCTTCCTCACCTGGTCCTTGGTAGGCCTGGGGATGACCGAAGGCTGAGTCCCAGTTGTTGGCAGCGCTTCTCTGGGCTGCGGCCCCCTCCGGCTTGGCTCCCCAGCTGTCTGAGCTTTCCCAGTTTGTAGATTTGGAAGCATTCCAGGCTGACCAGGGGTCACTGCCACTGCTGACCTGTTGTTAGGGGTAAAAAAAGGGGAGGGTAATTGTGACTTCTAGAAAGCACTACTCAATTCATAGGAAGCAACTGAATAGGAGTGCTGAAAAAAACTGATAGAAATGTAAAGTAACTAAAAAAACAAAATTTTAGAGACATGTAGGCAAGCACAAAAAGCAGCATCAATCGAATTTTACTGCTAGCAATTTGCCGTGTTTGCTGACGAACCTGACAACTGTTAGCAGAGAAACTCTCTTTTTTCCCCTTCCCCCAAGTAAGGGCTTTTCTGAACCTGCTCTCGTTCTCATGCATGTTCTGACACTCCCACTGTGTAACAGAATATGTGACATATTCATAAATAACAACTATTTTCTATTTTCAAAGCTGACCTGAACAACACTGTGATGTCTGTATCTCTTTGCAAGCTTTTTTTCCCACTTAATATTGTGTTTTTGAGATGATATATGCTAATAATATGCTTTATTGACCTTAATTGCTTGATAGTAATCAGTTGTATTTTTAACTGTTTTAATTTTTATTTCAAAAGGTATTATGTTCTCAGTTAAAATTAAAAAATCAAAAGAATAAAAGGATATGAAATATAAAAGCATTCCTACCACCTTAAGATGCCAGTCATTCTCTCAGAGACAACTCCTAACAAAGTCCTTTGTACATACTTACTCACACATGCCATGCAGAGAGATTCTTTCAACATGCTCTAAGTGAGCCCCAATTACCTTTTCTACTCTGCACTTCTCTTTTGTTTTTCCATTCAATAGCCTGAAACATTCTCCTAGGTATTAATACATCAGCACGTGGATGATGACATTCTTCTACGCGACTCCACAGAATTCCTCTGTATTTGCTTCCCATCATCTAAAGAGCACTTGCTGATGCTCACTTAACTTGTTTGCAGTTTGTTTTGCTACTGTTAATAACGCTGCAGTGTACATCCTTATACATCTTTCCTCACGTGTCCAACGGATCTATGTTGGACATAGGTCTATGTGAAATTCCCGGAAGAAAAATTACTGGGCTACTGAAAGTGTACATTTATTAATAAAATTGATAAGATTTTGTCAAACTGCTTTAGAAAGAGATCGTATGGTTACATTCCTACACTCCTACTACATGCCAAGGGGTGGCATCTTGCATAAAATGGGGCTGTCATGCCAAGTTATTTTTAAAATATGTTCTCCCATTATTCTTTTGCATAATTTTACAGACTATTAATGTTATAAACAAAATTTTCAAACAAGCAATATATGGCACCCTATTTCAAGGAATACTGCAGTAAGAGTAACCGGAGGCAACCACGGTTTTTTGTTTCCTTAATTTTTAAAAAAAATTTACTTTTAATTGAAGGATAACTGCTTTACAACATTGTGTTGGCTTCTGCCATTCATCAACATGAATCACCCACAGGCATACATGTGTCCCCTCACTCTTGAACCTCTTTCCGCCTCTTTTCCCACCTCTCTAGGTTGTCCCAGAGCCCCAGTTTGAGCTCTGAGTCATATGACAAATTCCCACTGGCGATCTATTTTACATATGGTAGTTTCCATGCTATTCTCTGCTTCCTTCCCACCCCTCCTTCCCCCATTAAGTTCACAAATCTGTTCTCTATGTCTGTGTCTCCACTGCTTCCCTGCAAATTGGCTCATCAGTACCATTTTCCTAGAGTCCATACATATGCATTAATATACGACATTTGTTTTTCTTTTTCTGACTTATTTCACTCTGTAAAATGGGCTCTAGGTTCATCCTAGATTTTTTTTTTCCATCCTAGATTTTTAAATTTTAAATCTTCAGCCTGCATGGAATTGACTTCAGTATAAGAAATAATATAGGAATCCAGCTTAATTTTTTCCTGTAGTCAGTCTGCTGCCCTAACATCATTTAGTGAATAATCCATTCACCCCTCACTGATTTGAAATTCACCTTTACCATACCCTGGACTTGGGACTATTTCTGGGACTCTTTCCTAATAATCTATTCCTCTAGTACCAAACTACTTTGGAGCCCACTAGAAGAAATACCACATGGTAAACTTTGTACTTTACCATAACATCTTTTATTATTTTTACAGTGAACTTCAGCATCAGCTTTCTGTTTTTAAAACTGAAACAACCTTCAGTTTTAGGATTAGTATGTCAGTGGTAAAGAATCCACCCAACAATGCAGGAGATGCACGCTTCATCCCTGGGTCAGGAAGATCCCCTGGAGAAGGAAATGGCAACCCACTGCAGTATTCTTGCCTGGAGAATCCCATGGACAGAGGAACCTGGCGGGTTACAAGTCTGTGGGGTCGCAAAAAAGTCGGACACAACTTAGTGACTAAACAACATGTCAAGCTTAAAACATCTGATTTCAATTGAAATTTAAATTTGTAGATAAATTTAGAGAAAACAAACAGTGCCTTAAAAATTTTTTTCAACGCTGAAATCTATTAATTCAAGGACATGGAATAGCAAAGTCTTCCTTCTCACATAAACAAAACAAAATGAAACAAGCCTGACATTAAAGACAGAGGCAAAGGTTTGCAAGAAAATTACCGAAATGGCCTCATATGCCTCTCTAATGTTTTAAAATGCCTCCGTAATTGGGTTTTCTCTTGCTCTTCACCAATTGACATATGGGGAGATAACTGCCAGCCACCTACCAGAAGCGTCAACAACAGAGGACACGTTTTACAAGAGGAAATGTGATTGCATTCTAATATCTCTTCTAACTTCAAGAAAAAAAGATGACATTACTAATGATTTTGCTCAACGTCAAATATTAATAGCAGAAAGACATTTCATCTGTATGACTGTCAATTTCTCAAACACACGGCTGACAAGGAGCTCCTCTCAAGCCACTCTAGTGGAGACTAGAAAAGAAGGCTGTCTCGCTGAGGGCCAGCCAGTCACTCCTCAGTTAGGAGAATCCCTTCCTCCACAGCCTTCTGGGGGGCGGGGGGGCGGGGGGGCGGGGGGGTGGGTGGGGAGGGAACAGATACCCTGTGCTCTCCAGACTCTAAACCTGGAGGTTTTGTTTTACAATAAAAACTTCAAAAGGTATGCAAATTCTGGATGGTAACCTGAGAGTAGGTACAGATACTCATCTGGCATCTCTATAAACTATGAGGAAAAGGAACAGAGGAGTTACAAACTAGAACAGAAGAGTGAAAGTTCAGCCCCGCTGCAGAGTAAGACTGTTGGCAAACCATCAGAGAGAGGCACTCTATCAACACGAGGAACAAATGGGACACGAAATTCACAGCAAGTACCCTAAAAAAACTGAAACACATAACATGATACTCTTTGAAAAACTACTTCATTAATAAATTGTTTATAATCACTGCATTATGACTGGGTCATGTGCAGGATCTTAGCTCTCTACCTAGGTGATGAAATCCTTGTTGGCAAATCACTGTTTGCTTTTGTCCCCGTCCCCAACCCCCCTCACTCAGGGAATATTCCTTCTAGTTTCAACTTGACTTCTGCTGATAAATCTTTCAAACCCGACCGACTAGAAATCTCCCAGGTTCTATCACTGACTCATCACTCACTCGGTCTCTCGGTGAACTTTACTGCTCTCAGGGCCCCTCCTCTAACAGCAGGAACAAACAACCAGCTCACAAGCCTGCCGGGGTCTGCTTCCCCCTGGACCTGCCCTCCCTGTCATTTGGCCTCTGGCTCCTCTGCACTCCACTCCCAATAACACTCCTGTCCCTTGATTGCAGGCATCGGGTCACACGACCATCCAAGCCTCTCTGCTTTCTGCTAGCTTTCCTTCCTCTTTCTGCCCAGCAAGGGCTTCGTCCTTTTCTTTTCCCTCCCTTCATGGTAACATCCCCCCACCCCCCCAACTCAACTGCATTATTTCAAGACCTTTCACTAGACCTCACCGACCACAGGATGGATTCTAAGCTCCTCAGTCCATTGATCAAAATCCTACCTTTTCCTTCCATGACTTCCCCATCCTCACTAGTCGCCACTGATCTTCACTCTATGCGTCAACCTGCAGTTTCCCAGACTTTCCCACATCCTTCCCTTTGCTCACGCTCTGCTCTTCAACTGTGCACCAAGCCTGCAGGAAAGCTGTGCATCTCATAAAGACATGTAAAGGGGGGCAAGGATGGGAACACTGGCCCACTGGGTGAATTTTAAATCCCCTTATGAAACTGTGCAGGAGACCGGGGTTCGATCCCTGGGTTGGAAACACCCCTGGAGAAGGGAAAGGCTACCCACTCTAGTATTCTGGCCTGGAGAATTTCACGGACTGTACAGTCCAAGGGGTCACAAAGAGCGGGACAGGAGGGAGCCACTTTCACTTTACTTTATGAAACTGTAGCAATCTGACTCAAGTAAACAGCCCACCAGTTGAATGCTACATCCCTTTATGAAACTGTAGCGATTTGACTCAAGTAAACTTTTGGTGGGTGCAGTGGTTAAGAATTTAAGCTCTAGAGCTGTTTATCTGGGTTTGACCCAGCTTTACCGCTTACTAGCTGTATGAACTTGGCCATTTACTCCATCTCTCTTAGTTTCCATACTTATTGAACGGGTATAACAGCATTAACTTCCTCACAGGACTTTTGTAAGGATTAAATGACATAATGCATATAAAACATCTCACAGAGTATCTAGCACATAGCACAAATTCAGCAGAGGTCATCTTACTACACGGGGGCTCATTTAGAACATAAAGAAAAGTCTGATGACTGGTAATCTTTGAGTAAATCTCCATCAGTTTACACTTTAGAGGAAAAGACCATCAATTATATTTTCAAATCAATTCCAGATCATATTAATAGAGAAACTTTTAATTAAATAGGTGATTATAGGCACTTAAAATACTTTCTATTCTAGCCAAAGATTTGTTTCCTTCAGATACATATAAGAAGGAGAAAGAAGACAGAAATGTTTTGCCATAACGTTCAAAAGCAACTTTTGATTCTTGGGGTTCCTGGCACATTTTCTGTGCGCTGAATGCTGAGATCTTGCTTTTCTTCAAAGCCTCACCCCAGCTGCAACGAACTGGGCTACAGAACAAGCAGTTTAATGATCCTTTGGCCTCTGACTTCTTTGCTCTCAATTCCAAGAACCCCTTCCGTCTCTCACCTGCAGACGTCTGGCGGCACGATAATGCATTCTACTCCTCCGCTAAGGTCTCGAGGGGCCTCTCCTTTCCCTTGCTCCCAGCCCTTCCTTCTCTCTCCTTTCTACTGAGTCGTCATTCTCTTCCAGGCCGCCCCCCCACCCCTTACAGCATCAAAGCCATCCAGACTGTCAACTCCGTGGTTAAAAATCCTTCATTAGACCTCACTGTCCATGGAATAAATTCATCCATAAGTCTCATTGAAAGTCTTAGCTGAAAGGTCTCCAAGGCATAAATCCCAATCACCCTTTCAGTTCCTGTATGTCCCACTTTCTATTTTGCCATGTTCCCAAGAAAACCTGTATTTAGTTAGATACTTAACCAGAAACAACACCTTGCTTGGGGAAAAAGGATTTGTTCTAAGGGTTTCAAATTGAATTTTACCTTATTTATGGAAGGAGAAGGAGAAGGAGAAGATGAAGAAGGTGGTGATTGGCTGAGACTTTCAAGACAACCAATCTGAGCCAAAATATCCACCTTAAAATAAAAAAAGGTACTCCGTAAATGAAGGGTGGGGGGAAAAAAAAGAGTATATCGAAGCTAAAAACAGCAAATGCATAGCAGGGCTAAGTTCAGCAGAAAATTCCAGCATGCCACTCATGCACAAACATTACATGCAGAAGCCAAAGCCCCTACTGTAGAGTAGTGGGTTATCCTCCGTGCATTAATATATATTCTAAAGACTGTTGTTGTCACAACACAGTATCACTGAAGTACTGAAAGTAATTATAAGCAGCACAGAAGGAATGGAACAAATATCATGCAAGTCATACACTCACAGAAAAAGAACTCCAGAGGAAAAACAATGCCAAGCTTTAAAAAATGTCAGGGTGCTGAACTCGTGCTTTGACAGCCACCAGACTGTGAGATGAGCAAAGCTTCCTGGAACCTGAGAGCCACCAAGAACCGAGCCAGGACCGGCTAAGAGCACAGAACAACCCGCCAGGCCGTGAACTCTGTGAGCTCCTGAGCCGCTGACCACCTTGGCGTGCAGAGTTGACTTGAGAAGAGATAACCGATACGCTCCCCGGAGCTAGGCAGTGGCCAAGTCAGCATTGCTATGAGGAGGACAACCTTGGAGCCCAACTTCCAGGCTTCGAATCCCAGCTCCACAACTATCTCATAGGGAAGTCATGGCTATTAACATTTATACAGTGTTCGAGAACGCACTTTTCAGGTATAGCTTTCTTCTGAAGAAAGTGGTGGTATGATTTCCATTTTGTAAATGTAAATAAATTTGGTTTTGGAAATCAACTAATAATACACAAAGAAGACAATCACGATGGAGTAACTGGGATCCAGTTTATGCTTCCACTTAAAACCAAGAGAGACGTTACATATGAAACTGTCTTCAAATCACTGGCCAACAGGCAATAGGGGACCTACCTAGAGAGACTTTCCAGGCCTCAGGTTAGGGACGGGGAATCCACACGAAGACCCTGGTCTCTGTGAGCTGAGGAGACACAGCTGGGAGTCTGGGGCACAGCAGTGTGAAGGAGAGAGCAGACAGAGGCCCCAGAGACGGGGTGAAGGGGTGAGGCAGGATCCAGGTCTTAGGGACGGGGAATCCACACGAAGACCCTGGTCTCTGTGAGCTGAGGAGACACAGCTGGGAGTCTGGGGCACAGCAGTGCGAAGGAGAGGGCAGACAGAGGCCCCAGAGACGGGGTGAAGGGGTGAGGCAGGATCCAGGTCTTAGGCTGAGTACTGACTAGCACGCACATCCGAGGAAGCGACCATATGGAGGGTTAAGTATCAACCTCTCAGGAGGGCAGGTCTCACCAGCCAGCACTGAAAACCTCAGGGTTCAGGATTCACGGGGTGTAATACCAGGTACAGGACTGCAAAGGCTTTTGCCTCCAGAGAGAGAGGCTAAAATATCCCTAGACTGAAGGTTGCTCTGGCCCTACCCTAAGAAGCTTACATTGGAAGAATTAAACTCTTTCCTAGGTAACTTTCTTTTTAAAGAAAAACAAACAAACAAACAAAACCCCCACTAGTCTGCAACTGCTGGCCACAAAAATAACAGGTTCTGGTTTTGTTATATTTTGCTACTTAGCTTCTTAGATGACATTTTTGGGCCACCAGGAGGAGTAAGAATCAAACTCTTACTTCTAACAACAGGCGTCGATGAACATGGGCAAGGGCCTGTTTAGAAAACCACAGCAAGACTGACTTGACTCACTGGTTTCCCAGTATGTTCTTCTGGACTCAGAGGAAATCAGGTGTTCTGGTTCAACTGGTTTTCCTGTTCAAGACATGGTCTAGGAAGAACGCTCTTCACTGCCCAGATCACGAGACTGCCAGCGCTGCGAGAGGCTGGGAGAAGACAGAGAAACAGGCGACGGATGCCCGTCCTTCTCTGTGTCCACCTAAACTAGGTCAGACCTCATAACCAAGGTCTGAGAATTATTGAAAAAGGTAACTTATATTTCATTATGGTTGCTTTCTGCCTGGCTTTCTACCAAACTAGCGAACAAGAGTACAAAGAATACAGAAAGGTTCAACAGATGCTGACCAGTGAGCAGAGCTCCCGCTGCCCACCAGGCTCCTCACAGAGGATGCGCAAAGTTCAGTAGAGGTCAACACGGCTCATTCGGTTTGACAAATCTACCAGGTAAGAAGGGTCAGTAATCAGGAGCTCACCACCTTGCGTGTTATCACCCTGGGGGAAAGGTTTTGGAAGCATTCGTAGGTCCACCTTATTACCACGCAAGGAAATTCTCGTGTGCGCCTCGGTCACACACGTCTACACCCTACTGGTCATGTTGTCATGGCCACTCACACTGCCACATCCTAACATACGGTCTCCTGCTTGGAAGGACAGAAGGAAGGAACGAACTTCCTGAGGAAGACTTTGTCCAGGGGCATACAACAGAAGTGAACAGAAATTAACTGGGTTTGTGAAAGCCGAGCTTATGGTGTTTCGGTTTGCTTTTTGTAACTCACCTGTCTGATTGAGGCATAATGTCTTTATCTGACATTTCTCATTCATCAGATGTTTAATAACCATGTGCCAATTGTGTCAGGAAATGGGGATAGTAAACAAATAATGTGATTCATTTATAAGCCTAGAATATTTCAATCAGTTTCTGATAAAGGTTTAATTCTCTTTCTCAAAAAAGGACACAGAAGGTATAAAACTGTCTTATGTAAAAAGCCTAATCATTTCAGCTCAAAATACAGATAGAACTTGTAAAATTTCCCATTTTGATCTTTACAGATCTTTTGCTAAAAGGACATCATTGAATTCTACAGATGAACCTCTACTGATTTAAAAAAGTCATCTATAGAAATATAAAACCTTACACGTTCTTTTAAAAATAAGGTTAGATCACAACAACATTCTAAATCCATTTGTAGCCAGTCACATCAGTACTACTGACTGGAAATTACCCCCTCCACGCTTAAATAGCTTACTGTTCAGTCACTAAGTCATGTCTGATTCTTTATGACCCCATGGACTGCAGCACACCAAGCTTCCCTGTCTTTCACCACCTTCTAGAGTTTGCTCAAACTCATGTCCACTGAGTCGGTGATGCCATCCAACCAACTCATCCTCTGTCATCCCCTTCTCCTCCTGCCCACAATCTTTCCCAGCATCAGGGTCTTTTCCAATAAGTTGGCTCTTCGCATCAGGTGGCCAAAGTATTGGAGCTTCAGCATCAGTCCTTCCAATGAATATTCAGGGTTGTTTCCTTTAGGACTGACTGGTTTGACTTGTTTAATATCCAAACTGCTAAAAATAACTGAACTCCTACTAAGTACCATGTATAGTTCTAAACACTCTAGAACTTTTTTTCCATTTACTCTTTCCAACAATTCTATGAGATCTTTACACAGAAGGAAACTGAGGCACACGGAAGCTAAGACAGTCATCCTGAGTCACACAGTAAGGATGCGATCTGGGAATAAAATCCAGGAAAGGTCTGGGATCAAAGCTGAGCGTGCTCCTGGCCTCACACATCTGAAGGATGCAGGACACTCCTGTCATAACTACAGCTTGGAAAGGCACTCAAGGTTTTAAAAGTGGAATGAAAAAGAGAGTATAGAAATAAACAACATTTCAGAGAAACAGAAATGGGAAAGTCAGGAGAAGAAACTAGATTTGTGGGGAAATAAAGAGTGATTCTGTTCAAGCAGAATTTAAGATACAGGGGAGACAGGAAGATAGAAATGCTGAACAAGAAGCTGGACGTTGAGTAGACTACAGAGAAAATTCAGGATTGGGGGCTATTTATAAGTGAATCCTCTGCCCAGTTAGAGAGGGTAGGAGATGGCCGGAACAAAAAAGGATAAGTGGAATGAGGCTGTTCTTTGGAGAGGGAAGAGATGAAAAAAGGAGAGTATTTCTTAAACATCTCCCGTGAGTCCGACACTACTTACACCAGTGACCTGGTCCTCGGACAGTTCAGGAAGCAGCCTCGACTCTTGCAAAGTGGAGCCAGATTGTCAACCCAGCTCTAATGTCAAACCTTACACCAGACTTCCCACCACACCAACCTGCGTGGAGCGGAGGAAGGATGTGATGGAAAACCAGGGAACAGAACAACAGACATCCATGGGGAACTGGGATTCAGTGTGATAAAAAGCAAGAATTTTAACAAAAGGAGAAGTAGTTTATTCCAAGTATGCATATCTTTCTAGTATTTAAAAAGGATAGAAAAATAAACGCCTCAAAAGGGGGTTATTAAAATAAGGGGTTTAGAAAACTAAAACCCCTCAAGTCAAAAGCCTTCATATAAAACATCTAGCTTTATACATCTTTCAACTAGTGTTTAAGCACCACTGTTCTTTAAAAAGTACAAACAAAAAGTCTCATTAATTTCTCAAAAGTAAGTTCTGTAAAGAGGCAGTGATTGAAGAGTTTTTAAAAAGATCTATACTAAGAATCTTTTTAATCAATTATATAATTTAAACACTACTAACTGGGTAAAAACCAACATGAGGACAACTATTAACACATGTTTTGTAATGATATCTGAGATTCATTTTCACCAGCAGGCTAACACATTCTGGAGGCACAGCTACTAATAGGAAGTGCTCCTGAATCTGTAAAATACCAGATAACTAAGTAATAACGAAACCACCAATAACCACTAAAAACTATTCTTTTTTAAAGGTATTGCAAGAGCTGTCCTCATCCACCTTAAAATCTGTACTAGAAAAAGAAAACAAGAATCTAATTCATTTCTTAAATATCCTTCAGTAAGTTTTCTACACAGTTTGCAACTGTGGTGTGTGTGTGTGTGTGTGTGTGTGTGTGTGTGTGTATTTTGTGGTATGCATATATTTATTTTATTTTTAAAATTTTTATTGTGCTGAAATGTTAGAGTTCCCACTGTAACCATTTTTAAGCACACAGTTTCATGGCATTAATTACACTGTCAATGCTGTGCAGTCATCATTACCATTTTCATCAAACTCCCCCGTCCTGTGTATATATTTAAACATATATACTACCGGTAGGGATATGCCTTTTTAAAGGCCTGATCATCCACATCTGTATTGGAGAAGGCAATGGCACCCCACTCCAGTACTCTTGCCTGGAAAATCCCATGGACGGAGGAGCCTGGTAAGGTGCATGCAGTCCATGGGGTCGAAAAGTGTCAGGCACGACTGAGCGACTTCACTTTCACTTTTCACTTTCACGCAATGGAGAAGGAAATGGCAGCCCACTCCAGTGTTCTTGCCTGGAGAATCCCAGGGACGGCGGAGCCTGGTGGGCTGCCGTCTATGGGGTCCCACAGAGTCGAACACGACTGAAGCGCCTTAGCAGCAGCAGCAGCATCCACATCTGCACATCTGAAGCTACCCTCGCTCTTCTACCAGCAGCCCTGGCTTCCCGCGGGGCAGCATTCCTGCAGTCTCCCTGGCCAGCCCCTACTGACGGTGCAGGTTCCTGGCTCTGCTGTGCGACAGCGCTGCAGGGGACCCCTCTCCCACCCAGACGCCTGTCTGACAGCAGAGCCGGGGGCTGGCTCCCAGGTGCTGGGCTGGAGAGCAGATGCACATCACGTACTCACACAGACCATCACACTGTCCTCCAGAAAGCTTCGCTGGTTTATCTTTTACCAGCTCCACATCGGACGTGCCTATCAAACATGACTTTCCTCACTTAAAACACTTTAATTCTCTGCTAATTTGATAAAAAGAATTTCAAAACGAGCGTTTTTCTATGTTTACTGGCTCTTTGTACTTCTTTCCAATGAAAAAATCTGTTTATCCCCTTCACCCGTTTCTTTTTCTGAGCTGTTCATCTTTTCCCTGTAGATCTGAGCGTTTTCTATTAACAGAATTACCTGGTACCTCTGGCACGTTACAAATTCTTTTCCTAGGTGAATATTACTTCTTGATTTAAATGTACCAGTTCTATGGTTGCTATAAATTGTGTTGTGTTTAGAAACACCTTCTATATTACAAGGTTATAAAAAAAAAAAGTTGCCTATATTGTTTCCAAGTACTTAAAAAAAATAAACAGCTCTATCATTGTCCAAATTAAATTGTTCCAACACATTTAAAGAATAATGCATTGAATTTCCTTGACATTTACAGTCTAGTCTATACCACAGTCAGGCGGTGAGTCTGTGTTATACAGGTAAGGAGTTTCCTCACGTTCTAGACAAGAAAGAAAAGGTCACAGTGGGTTGTGGGGCTGCTGCCAGAACATTATCCACCACTATGCCAGTCACTGCACTTACTTCTGCTTGCTCAGTAAGAAGCTAGAACCAGAAGGGGCCCCAACAACCTGAAATTAGGAGTTTTAAGAAAAACAAAAGGAAGTGCCTTTTTACATATTAAGTTATAAATGTGTGAACTAACTACTCTGAAAGGCAGTATAGCTTCAAAAGTCAAGGAGGGTTCAGACAAATTAAAAAATAGTAGGCTCAAAGTAAGTTATTTATGAACATCTGCAGGTGGAATGTTACCTTTTAGAGAGATCTTCCTAAAAACATGATTTAAAAGAAAGACACGACAGTCAGAAAGATGGATAAGCAGCAGTAGCTGTGTGGCTTTAACCTGCCTGTGTGGGAAGAAAGCCAAATTCAAAACAAGTGGTGCTGAAAAGACTAAAAGGACACTGATTAGGAAGATAATGGTGTACTGAGCCGAGGGCAGGGGACGGCCTGACGATCCCGATCCCACGGGCAGAGGAGAGGGCTGGCTCCTTCCTCTGACGCATAGCAGGCAGATTCTGTACCAGCTGAGCCACGAGGGACGCCCTCCTCTGACACCCTTGCCTTCAAACAAACTGTCCTCTGGGGGAGAAGGCAATGCCAACATCACTAGAAAAGCCCAAGAGGCATATCCCTGGAACAAAAATAGTATTTTCTATTTTTTTTAAAAATTTTTTAAATTTATTTATTTATTTTATTTTTCTATTTTTTCTATTTTCTATTACTATTTCATTCAGAAAATGAAATAATGGGAAAACCTGACAGCAACGTTTTCCAAAGCTACCAATTAACAGCAGTATTTGTAAAACACACCACAATCTTGGCCCATTTAAATTGTCCTTACATCCCAAATAACTGAGACCACAGACGACTATTGAAAATATTTTTACCCTATTTAAGTAAATCCAAATGCTCAAATTAATTAATTACGGTCATGCATTCTGTATTTTGTTACTCCTGGATTCAGCTTATTTTTTCTTTGCTTTCAAAGGATCTGATTAGATTTAATGTCAGATTGGACTAGAAAAATCCAACCTTTATAAGTTGGTTATAATTTCTTCTAACCAACCTGGAAGAAAAAAATTAGACTGACACTGACCAGTTTATACTACACTTAAGTAGTGAGAAATCTTCATAATATAACAAAATTTGAGATTAATTTTAAATTTGTGTTTACGAGTTAAACTGCTTCAGCTGATCCTGAGCTAATGGTTGAGACAGGTCCCTGAATTAAAATATGATAAATAGCTCTATGTTTTGTTTCCTTCACTTATTTTATGATCATCTCAATATAATTCCCCTTTATTGAAATGCTGTCCTTTACTTATTAATACAGTTTCACCGGTGTTTTTGTATAATTCTGTATAATTCAGTGAATCTCTGCTGGGTTGACTTTGCCCATCTGGCAACATCTGGAGCCAGTTTTGGTGACTGTGGTGAGGCTGGTGCTACAGGCCAGAGACGCCGCTGGTTATCACAGTGAGGAAGTATCAGGCCTCAAATGTTAACAGCACCCAGGCTGAGGATCCCTGGTAAAACGTCAAGTAACGTTTAACTGGGCTTCCCTGGCGTCGCAGTGGTAAAGAACCCGCCTGCCAACGGAGGAGACACAGGAGATGTGAATTTGATCCCTGGGTCGGGACGATGCCCTGGAGAAGGAAATGGCAACCCACTCCAGTATTCTTGCCTGGAGAATTCCACGGACAGAGGAGGCTGCAGTGTATGGGGCCACAAAGAGTCAGATACAATTTAGCAACTAAACAAGATTTAACTACTATTTCTTCACATTTTATCTTGAGTAAACTTTAACTGGCCAACATTCTCAGGTATTATAGATTAACAAAATATAAGAGAATGCTCAACTACGGTGATAACTTCACCTCCGAATTTTAAATATCTGAGCCAGACTAACTTATAATTCAGGATGTCCACAAAAACTATTTTAAAGTGTATAAAATCTGCAATTAACACTTAGCAACAGTACTTTGAAAAACTCTCTTAAAAGGTTAAGATATAAATATCCTATAAGCAGATAACTGTAAGTGAGATGGTTATTAGGCTTTACACTATTTAAAGCCTTTTATGCAGTTAAAAATATCAAGAGATCTCTCCTAAAGCCCATTCATTTCTAAAGAGGTAGGAAGCAGTAACATTTTCAGATCCATCTGAAATAATCAGATAATCATTTAGCAATAACTGAACCAGGCCAAAGTACTGGAGCTTCAGCTTTAGCATCAGCCCTTCGAAAAAATATTCAGGGTTGATTTCCTTTAGGATTCACTGGTTTGATTTCCTTGCTGTCCAACTCCCAATACTCTGGCCACTTGACGTGAAGAAATGAATCATTAGAAAAGGCCCTGATGCTGGGAAAGATTGAAGGCAGGAGGAGAAGGGGATGACAGAGGATGAGATAGTTGGATGGCAGTCCCAACTCAATGGATAGGAGTTTGAGTAAGCTCCGGGAGTTGGTGATGGACAGGGAAGAATGGCGTGTTGCAGTCCATGGGGTCGCAAAGAGTCAGACACGACTGAGTGAATGAACTGAACTGAACTGAACCAGGTAGTCACCCAAATTGGTCAAATTCGTTAAAATTAATATTAAAATTTCAGTACATTTTTCTCAAATTATTCCACTTTTCCAAGTTTTCTAGAAACAGTACAATAACAGTACCAACTGCTGGATCTGTGGCCACCTTCACATGCACTGCACCTGCAAGAGGAGGGGGCTCACGCTGAAAGTGCAAGTCATGAGCCAAGGTCACAGAAGTCATGTCCTGCTCCAGCCAGAGCTTTGACATGGACCGCCTTACCTCAAAAGAGGACCCTTTTCCTTCCTTGCCCTCACTTGCGAGGATATTCCCAGCTTATGGGGTCAGTGTTCAACATGCCAGACTTTCACAAGCAACTCTTAATGAACACCCTGCCTTCTCACTAATAATCAATGCTATAAAAACAGTCTACAGCAGGCTTAAGAGGCAAGGTCTTTGTTAGAACCCAGCAAAAGAATGCCACACACAGACCTAACAGCTATTTTGTTCGTGCTTTCAGGGAATGGCACGAGCTTGATGCATCACAAGCTTTCACACATGTGCTCTGTTCTGTCAAGCCAGAGTACGATTTACCTGGTTGCTACTGTTGGTGGCCGATGCATTGGCTTGGGCTGTACTTGCTGACAGGGAGTCGAGGAAGGCTTGGTCGGCCACTGAATTTCCACAAGCAAACTGATCTTTTCCATCACTGGGCAAAATCTGAATATAAGGAAGGACCACAGTTACTTACTTTCATAGACTATAGAGTTATTTCAGAGTTAGAATCCCTGAAGGCAAGTAAGAACTATCAAAAGGTTTCTACTCTTAAAAGGTATGAGCTCAAGAACATCTGCCCTAACGATTCCTTTCTGCCAGTGTGCAGAATTCTTTAGAAAAACACAACTAATACCAGGATCAGCTTATCATAATTTTTTCATTCTCGTCAGTTTTTAGGATCCTGAACGCACGGTGTACAGACGTCAAATACGACATAACATGAGACATGTGGGCTGGGTTCAGGGACCTGTGAATCCTCTGAAGCTGTCTGAAAAGGTGGGGTGCCTGCCCATGCACATGTCGGGCTGGCCAAAGACTTCATTCGGGTTTTTCCAGAAAAGATGTTCTAGAAAAACCCAAATCAACTTTCTGGCCAACCTAACATTTCAGCAATTTCATCAGTATTGTCTGGAGCTCTCAAAACTCCCCACTGAACGCTCAGTCAGGGACAACAGCCAGCCTTCCCATTTTGCAGGCAGCGCCCAGCACACACCCTCCCGGGGCACGTGATCTCTCTACTGGAGGGGAACCCAAGGCAACTCTGTTCCTGAGTGTCACTCCAGTTTTACTCACAGGCCACCAGGCAGGCAGCCTCCGTTTCTTGCTATCATGAGGCAAGCTCATCATGGACCCAGGGCTCCGTTCTGCGTGACCTACAGACAGCCAGCAGGGGGCGCCAGGAGGCTGACTCAGAGAGCCCTGGTCAGCTGGGTGGGGCGTGTCCCCACACCATCCTTGGCATTTATCACTACGGAGCTCACACCCAGCAATAGCTCACTCAAGACCCTGGGTCTTTGAGAATGGGAGAAGGAGCTGACAGAGGTCCTAGATTAGCACAGGGAGAAGAAAGCGACCTTGGACAGCCCGCTACTTACACTGTGAATCTACTCTACGGTAAACAGTACGGCAGGCAGCAGCTTCTACACAGAATCAGTAAAGGAGAAACAGAGACTTTTATTCAGAAAAACTAAAAGTTGCTATCCTTGGAAGGAACTTTAGCTAAGTATTTGGAGTCACTCTTTGGCATGTAAGTCTGTAGGTAATATTTCTTCTTGGTTCTACTTCAATGAATTTTCTACATTTTATATAATCAGCATGTATTATTTTTACAATGGAATATTTTTCATTAAAAATAAAGTTATCTTTCATTCTTGTCCTTTAAGTTGATAACTCATAAAAACACACATGACAAAGACCAGGTTTAACTAACAAACGAGAGTAACTTCTTACCTCCACATAGTCTGTTGGGACAAGCCCTCGTTCTCCTCGGCTGTTTCTTCCTTCCAGCCATCCTCCACCAACATCCTCAAAAAGGTTAAAAAGAAGAAAAAGACTATAGTTGGGATTTCCTGCAGAAATTTGGCTCTGGGAAATTAAAAAGGTAATTAACCCTTTAACCTTTTCATTCCTACAGGGCTAACGCTGTTAAAAATTTCAAATTCTTAAGCTTTCTCTTTATGCCAGAAAAGGAAATAATTTAAAAATGAGAAAAATCAAACCTCAACAATAATTGATCAGAGAGAGAGAAACAGAATCCAAGATTTCCTAATTTCTTTCTGTTGACTGGTCTGTGGTAGACTGAAAAAATGGCTTGCAGCTCCGACTGTCAAGGGGCAGAATGCACCCCCACTTCCAGAACCTGCGCTACGCTTCGTGACCTCTTTGGCCAACGGACTAAGGTGGAGATGACACGGGGTGAATACAGAGCCGGCCTCAAGAGGCTCTGCACACTTTAGTTCACATTTTTTTTTCCCCAAAAGAGCCGATATTTGGGTTGTCAGATGATGACAGAGACAAGGCTCCGTCTCCCTGTTGGCCCACCCAGAGCCAGCCGACCCTCAGCAGGAGAAACGCCAGACAGACGAGGCCATAGCGGCCTGCTCTGCTCTAGCCCCGTGCTGGGCGATGCACACCCATGGATGAGCCCAGGTCAGGAGAACCACTCGGCTGGCTTGTGGATCCCCAAGCAACAACGATCGACTATTTGTTCAAGCCACTAAGGTTTGGGATTACCTGCTATTTAGGAAAACTAACTGGCCCAACCTTCCTGAACACTCCTAGATAAATAATGTTAATAAACTAAACAGTAACGTACTCGATGCCAGGATTCCCAATTTTTAATGTTACCTTTGAAAAATCCTACTGCTTCCCTTTAAAATAATAAGGGCTATCTTAAATTCATAAACCATACCCTAATTAGTCAACATCCACCTGAATCTAGATAATATATTTTTACAAAGTCATTTTAAATGACTTTGTCCATTTCTTGACCACAACAGCAATTTAAATACTATTTTACCGAGAAATTAAGAGTGCTTCTTCATTAAAAAAATAAAAAAAAACAGTAAATATAAGCTTTCATGTCTTCTATGATTAAAAATAGAACCTATTTACTTATACACACCTGGAATACTATATTAAACTACATATATTTTTTCTAACCAGCAATTCTTTTTTTAACCATCAGTATTGCACAAGCAACAGGAAAGGAATTCATGTCGGTTTGAAAGATCAGCCTGTTAAAAAAATAAAATCTTAAACATAAATCCTTAAGAGACCAATTTAAACGTAACACTTCTCTTACCGGATTTGTAATTGTGATGATTTCACCTTCATTAACCGTCAGTTCATTATTTCCAGGTTCAGCAGAAAAATCATACATAACCCGAGCCTATTGGAAGTAAAAAGAGGAAGTTACAAATGTAAACGTAACAGTAAAAAAAAAAAAAAACCACCTATACTGCTCACTTTGTGAACAACATGTCATGACCGTGGTTGCGGTTATTTTGGAACAAAGGAAGACGTCGGATCAAAATGATTCATCAGCCCTGTTTGTGAAGAAGAACAGCACCAAGAGTGAGAGCCCTGCTCTGCTCTGGGACGAGGGAGGTTTCTGGTCGCTGCCCACACTGTACTTAGAGATCGGCCCCGAAGAACTCAGAATAAACCCATTTCAGTAAGGGGAAAAGAGTACACATGGCCTTCCTTGCAGGAGGTAAGAAGGGGAAATACAGACACTGTTCACTGTGGGCACACCGACTCTCAGGGACCGAGGGATCTCCGTGTAAGTATGTACACACATGAGATGCACAGTCTTTAGATGAACCTCCTGCTATTAAAACTCTCACTGTTCTTTACCTAGGGTAAATTTTGAAGGCGCAGCAACCCTAGCCAACTAAAAACACAGAAATCTGAGCTGTGTGCAAGATATATTCATACTCTTATACTAGAATACTTCCTACTAAGAAGAATAAAGTGTTGGTTGCTCGGTCGTGTCCGACTCTCTGCGACCCCATGGACTCTAGCCCACTGGGCCTTTCTGTTCATGGGATTCTCCGGGCCAGAATACTGGAGTGGGTAGCCATTCCCTTCTTCAGGGGATCTTCCTGATCCAGGGACCGAACCCAGGTCTCCTGCATTGCAGGTGGATGCTTTACCATCTGAGCCATACCAAGACTTATCTAGGGCCCTGGTACACTTGGGTCAGGTAACCTGAGCAGCTGTGATTTTCAAAATTTTTCTTGCCATGGAATCGGAATCTCACAGAAAACAGACTAAAGGGAAGCTGCTCTGGTTGATGTGAGGTTGATGTGGTTGATGTGGAAGCTGCTCTTTCAGGCCCTTCCTCAAGCAGATGCTTGAGGTACCAACCCTGAGACGTGGGTTCCTTGTAATAACTGCCATGCACGTATTCCAAGAGAGACAACCACTGTTGTAAAAAATACATATACTTTATACATATACTTTTATAATGTGTGCATTTAATCCGTCTCAAATTCTAAATAACTGTCTTTTCATGGATTGTCTTGTAGAAGGAAGTCCATCTTACAAGTTGGAGACCACATGTACCTAGGAAACATGGTTTGTTTTAAACTTATCCTGGTGCTTCCCCAGTGGTTTAGTGGTAAAGAATCCGCCTGCCAAAGCAGGAGATGTGGGTTCGAGCCCTGGTCAGGGAGGATCCACATGCGGCGGAGCAACTAAGCCCGTGTGCACAACTGCTGAGCCTGTGCTCGGAGCCGTGAGCAGCACCTACTAGAGCCCCTGCGCCTGGAGCCCCAGCTCCAAGAGCGACAAGAGAAGCCGCCACGAGGAGCAGCCTGCACACCACAACGAAGAGTGGCCCTCGCTTTCCGCAGCTAGAGAAAGCCCACGCGGCAATGAAGACCACACAATGAATATAAATAAATACACAGAATTATATATAAAAAAGTAATTGTCCTAAGAGGCAAAGCTAAGTCTGCCTACAGGGTTCATCAACTAGGACTAGTGGGACCACATTCCTTTAACACACATTTGCTGCACACCAACCATGTGGCGAGAACTGTGTTTTCTCCACACCTGCTTAAGGATGCCTGCAGTGCTTCTAACAGGGACCCAGGATTCACATTCGGTGGTAAGAGATTAGGGGAAAATATCCCAAATACTAATTTACTTTGAAATACATCAAAAATAGTAAGATGAACTGGTGGAGGAATGCGATAAAGCAGGTATAGTAAGTAAACTTATTTATGGAATCTGGATAGTGGGTTTATGGTGTCCAGTGGAAAATGAGTTCAACTTTTCTACATGCTTGAAACTTTTCATAATAAAGTGTTGGAAAGAAACGAACAGCAGTGTACGGCATCAGATCCTTTACTTTTATAAACTGAGAGCCAGGCTCAGGCAGAGTGAGAATTCTGCAAGTGTCACCGTCTTCCTGGGGTCACTACGGAGGACAGCGACCCTGGGCTGAGGTATGTTCCTCAGGCAGCTGCAAAAGGAGACAGAATTCGGCTTGTCCCGTTGGGGACCGAACCATGTTTTTAAAAACATGTTAAACCAACCTCAATCCCTCACGCAATGAGGGCAGATGGGAGATAAAGGCCTGAGGAAGGAGAGGGGGGTTCCCCAGGTCAGGACGCATCCCCAGGACAAGAGCCAGATGAGAACCCACTGTTTTGATTCTGCTCCTTGAGGATCCATGGACGATTTTCTTGATTCAGTTAAATCCTACCAACCCTCAGATATAGAATAACAGAAGCCTCTCGTTTACTAAACTTAACAACTTGGTGAAACAGAATGTGAAACAAGTCAAAAATAAAAAAATGGAAACTCCCCTACACATTTAAATATTACTGAACATCTACCCACGGAAAATGTCTATAAACACTGTAGGTTTATTTTAAACATTGACTTAGGACTTTTTTTTTTTTTAAACCTAGAGATGCTTCTTAAGAATTATAACTGAGACTAACTCTGGGGAAGATTTAAAAAGCACATCCCCAAATGAGCATAAATGTCAACAGGAAAAGAAAAAAAACAAACAAGGTCACTGAGCTGAGAAGAGCAACTCGGTTGCTCTAGGTGAGCAGGTTTAGCGCAGATTGGAAGCCCGCCAACACCCACTCCTCTCCCGGCTTCTCTCAGCCTCTGGCTCTCCTCGCCTTCCCGCCTTCGCCACCACTACAGGATCCACGCAGGTAAAGATGCTGACCTTGACCTCAACTGCCAAGCTGCCGACTATTTTTGATGTGGTCGTTGAAAGAAAAGGTGGTTTTTCTCACTGCCTCTTCCAGGGGTAGCTGTACTTTTAACAAACAACTCCAAGCATTTTAAGGGCTAAATTTCCACTGTTCCTGGTCAGTCAGAATTGGTAGCAGCCATCGAGAATGGCTCCAAAATTAATTTTCTTCTGTAATTTTTTTTTTTTAAGAATAGACTACCAGTAAAATTGATACCTGCTTTTAAAAATGTTTTTCCTAAAATGGGTTGAGGTGTGTTCTCCTGAAACACGACGCACCTGGAGAGTTCTAACTGGCCAAACAGACAAGCACTGCAGCTTGAGAAACTTCCAAGATGAAGAGAAAAGTAAAGAGAAATTCATTGTGTAGGAATATGTTTCCAAGAAATGAATAGAATGATCTTAAGTCTCTGTGTAACAAAAGGCAATTATACAATCACACGGGGGAAGAAGTCCTTCAGAATACTTAGACTAAACCAAGCAAACTGTACCATCCACTTCCGTGTCACCCCGCCCAGCCTCCACTCCACTCATGCACAACGATTCTGCAAATATTTGGACCAAGGGAATCCTGGGGCCATGGTGTGACCAAACCACTGGAGGCTGGGGTGACTCTAACAGACTTTCTACCCAGACTCGCCCAGATCAAAGCTTCTTTATGTGGTGTACAGAACAATCAGATGAAAGCGTCTGAACAGTTCTTGGATGTGGTGGCATCAAACTGGTCATATCACACATAGCATCACTATTACCCCAATCACTAATATATAAAACATGAGCTACCAGGGAAAGCAGTTTGCAATTCACATCAAAAGGTTTTTAAAGAGCATCTAGAACTCAAGAAAAAGACCGGCAACCCACCAGAAAAATGGGCAGAGAAACACACAGTTCACAGAAAAAAATAAATGGTCCTTATACCCTTTATGTGTGGGGAAAAAATGCTCAATTCCACACATAAAGGAAGACAAGTTAATCTGGAAGATGTAGCCAGATTTCCCTTCGTTGGGGACTGTACTATTTAAACTTCTGCTGGCAATAAGAAAGAAATGGTTCTCCCCAGCTTCACAGACAGAATCAATCACCCAACCTTTGTATTTCTGCTCATCTGATAAGTGAGAAATTTTGCCTCAATACAGTTTTCAAGATCAATTTACCCTTAGATCCAGAAGTCTCATTTGGAGAACCCATTCTCTACGTGCACATGTACACCAAGTCATTTAGTGCAGCACTGTTTCCAGTATGAAAAGACCGCAGACCACCCTTCAGTCCAGCTCAGTTCAGTCGCTCAGTCGTGTCCGACTCTTTGCGGCCCCATGAATCGCAGCACGCCAGGCCTCCCTGTCCATCACAAACTCCCGGGGTTTACTCAAACTCATGCCCATCGAGTCGGTCATGCCATCCAGCTACCTCATCCTCTGTCATCCCCTTCTCTTCCTGCCCCCAATCCCTCCCAGCATTAGGGTCTTTTTCACCCCTAGTAGCTACTAAAAGGGAATTCGTTACATAAACCACGGTATATCATCACAAGAAAATATGTAGCGATAAAAGAATGAGAACAATCTCTATGCACTGACACAACTACTGTATCATTAACTGAGGAGAGCTAGCTAGCCGCACAATAGGGCGTGTAGTATGCTACTTTTTTTCATAGGCAGAAGAATGCTTATATTTGCCAGTACTTCCATAAAGAAGCACTAGAAAAAGAAATTCTTCTAAAACTGGTTGCCTGTAGAGATGGGAGAGGAAAATGAGCAGATAAGAACAGTGACATTTCTGTTTACTTCTTTTCATATCATTTTAACTGGGTACATGTATCACCTGGCCGAGAATTCTAAATGAAGATTGGGGGGGGGGGGGGCGACATCATTTATAGAATCAGCAAAAGATAAACTAGTTAGGAATAAAGTAGGGAGATGTGTAAGGAACAACTGTACAACATTCCTGAAAGACACAGAAAATAGGAAGAACTGAGAAGTCTGGCACAGTGCTTGCAAAAACGGCCACAATAATCTTCCCACCCCCATCTGAATCCCGCTGCGAGGGGACTCTGCCGCTCCTCCTGGTACGTTAAGGGAAGGCTCTTTTTCCACCTCTGGACTCTGGACTCGTTCATGCGCTTGCCTTGGCCGACAGGGTAACAGCAGCTGTGATACAAGCAAAGGCATGAACCAACCGCGCCAGGTGGGGCCTGCCCTCCCGGTTGCCAGGATCACCTCCACGACCCTGTGAGCCTCTGCAGAGGAGGGTCCACCGCCCCCTCCACCTCCCAGCCATCCCAGCTGCACAAGGCGAGACCCCAGCACGTGGGCGAGGCCAACCACCGCCACCAAGGCCGGGTCAGGCTTTTCAGGCCACAAGAACCACTCCCAGCCAACCTGCATAACATGCTGTCTTAAGTCATTGAGTTTACAGAAAACCATGAAAAGCACCAAAGGACATCTTAGGTGAATTTCTAAAATAATCTTGCAGTGGAGGAGGACTTCAAGTACGGAACAGAAATCCTGAAGAGAGAAAAATTTCTCTTCTCCCAAAATAACACATACCTACCTTGCCTGGCAAAAGCCATTATCAACAAGATAAAAACAAAAAAACAAAAACAAATGACAAGACCGGAAAAATATTTGTGACTTTTATCACAGACTAAAGGTTGGCTCTCCTACTCTATGAGGGTAACTACAAATCAGCAAGAAACAAAAGGCTCTCAAAAATGTAAAACCTCACTTATAAAACTATACAAATATTATTTTCCCACTATCAACAGGCAAAACAAAACAAAAACCTTTGATCACAACATCACGTGGGTGACGGTGCAGGGGCAGGGAAAGAGGAATTATGCAGTGCTGCTGGCATTGAGAGGCAGCCTGGGAGTGCCTATCAAAAGCCAACTCAACCTCCAGGAATTCTTCCTCCAGAAATATTCACACATTTGCAAAAGGTTATTCACTGCAGGTCTGTTTACCAGAGCAAAGGCCCAGGCCAGCCTGAAACTAGGGATTGGTTAGCTAAGTAGGGCCCTGCCATGGAAGGGAATATCAAGTAGTCCAGCCAAAAAAAAGGAGGGCTTGCTTATTTTTAACATGTGGAATCATCTCTGAAGTGTATATATTAAATGAGAAAATAAAGCAAAGTACACCATTGTGGCAAAAAAAAAAAAAAAAAGAAAGAAAGAAAATGCATCTGCTTATCTCTTTAAAGATATACAGAAGTAACATTGTCTCTAAGAGAAGACAGTTGGCTGAAGGCGGGATAGGAGAGATTTTTAGTGTTATCTTTATGTACCGTTTTAAGTGTTGTTGTTGTTTTACTGTTCAGTCAAAAAAATTACAAATCAGAAGCACTGTCTTATACCACTAACCCAGGAAGCTCATAATCTTGCTGAAATTACCATAGTCTATTCGAGAATGTTTCCCAGGTACGACAAAACACGAAACGCTCCAGAGTTCAACTCAAAGAATGACAAGAAGGCAGTCAGAGTCTGTGTGAAAGTCTACGCGCTCCTGGAGTTCTCATTCTGTGTGCCATTTCTGTGTGTGTGTGTGTGTGTCTGTGTGTAAAAAGGAACTTTTACAACAACAACTAAAGCAATACAGTGAAGCTAAAAAGGAAAAGCTAGAAAATGCTCCTCTTCTCCTCAAAGGGCACAAGCACTAATAGATTTGAAAGTACCCTTCAGAATGTTCTGCATTTGACAAATGTGTATGCGTGCACCCGCACACACACACACTTAGACGCACACCCAATCAGAACCACTGTACGCCTCTGCATTTCATGTTTTATCTAGTCTTCGGACTCTTCATATCAGCACATCTACCCCGCTCTTTATCTGAGCTGCAAGGCTACTAATCCACCGCTCAACCTCCAGGGCAAAGCACAGGAAAACCTACTTACCTGTGGTTAAGAAAAAAACTGCACCCCACTCCAAATTCAAATAGCTGTACTGTGTTTCCTGATTATAAAATGACATGCGCATTATGGAAAAAAAAGATAAAGGTTTACCAGCAAACAGTACCCCAGGTCTCAAACTTCAGAGACAGTGAGCAGAAAACATACACGTTCCCAGTAACAGTGGTCTGTCTGCGCCACCCCTGCCCCCCGGCATGTCTTGACAATGGTTTTCATTTTTCCCCCCAAAACGGGGATGAACTGTAATTACTGGCAACATAGTGATTATGAGCTGGCTTCAGAGCCAGACCGTGAGTCCAACTCCCCATTCTACTGTTTCACAGCTTTGTAAACTTGACTGAATTCCTCAGAGTCTCCGGCTCAAATCCCTCAACAATGTGACAAGGCCAACAGTCTGTGCCTCGTGACACAAATGATCAGTGAAGTCATGGATGTAGTAAGGTGCTCAGAACAGTGACTGGCACAACGGGTTCAATTAACATTAGCTATCATGACCTCCAGTGTTTTTCCTGAATATCATACATACATTCTGCATGTGCTAAAAAAACTTGCCGCCACACAAGGCAAACAGCCAGTGCCAGGTTACTGATTCACACAAAAGGAAGTTCTAGAGCCTGTTACTTCACCTGATTGAAGGTGAAGCAGACCACCTGAGGGAGGTCAACCAGAGGGCCCCCCGCCCCCACCTCGTGGAGTTTGTGACGAAGGTGAGGGGTAACCCAGCAAGGCTGATGGTGGTCCACAGGGAATTCCTCAACCCTGATCATTTGAAACAGTACTAGAATGATGAAAATTAATCAGGAGACCAATTTTAAAATAAACTGGCAAAAAAATCAAGTTTCTCTGTACACAGTCACTTGATTTTTTTTTTTAATGTATGTATACAAAGATAACTGGGAGTTATTCCCAAGAGCAACAACAGCAAAAAACAAAATACCAAGCAGAAACGATAACCAAATGCATGAAGAGCCTTAGTAAAGAAAATCTTTTCAATACATCACACCATGTTCCTGAGAACAAAGGTGAAACACCATAGAGATGCCTAGCTATAAATATAACAACTTTTCATCTAAAATTCCAAGAAGACTTCTTTTTGAGAAATTGTGAATGAACTTGTCCCAAAGTACTCTGCTCACTTTTAAAAAAGGGTACCTGAAATATACCATGACTTGAAAAACCAAAAATGACCAAACTTCACCATTAGCACTTTAAGGCCATGAACAAAAATCAACAGCCAGAGAGCGTGTGTTCAAAACTTTTAACATTTTCATCTGCCTCTAATATAAACTCAGCCTAGTTTCCAAAATGGCACAAAGTACCTTAAAGTATTTATTTTCCTCATTAGGTTGAAAGACTGTCCCTTAAACAAGTTCCTGCTTCAGTTGTTAGCCTCTTTTGTCTTAATGCTACTGATCACCAGCAAGGACCACTGAGCGCTTTACTACACTGATTATTCTGTACTGAATACCCAACAAGCCCATTTAGGAAAAAAACACATTATCTCTTAAAAGTTAAGACAAACAAGTTCTCACAAGGGAATCTATCAAAACATTCTATTATACTCAGTGCTTCAAATTCCTTACAGGGACTGAAATTTCCCCTAAATCTGTATATTTTTCAAATACAGAGAGTTTCAGAGCGCCCACTTGAGTGCTGGGGAAGGCACAAGAAAGGGGACCCAAGCTGTGGTGCAGTCTTCTCTGCTGTCTGGAGACCTCATGGATCAGCTGTGAAACACTGATCATATGCGAAATTGCAAAACAAATAAACTTGTCCCCTGGAATGTCATCATTTTTCTGGTAGAACCTGAATCAACCGAAGGCCTTTTAGGATAAACCTACTAAAAGGAGAGACTGAAAAAACTACAGTATAGACCAAGCAAAATTAAAAAAAAAAGAGAGAGAAACTAGAACATAAAGTGAATAATTGATACATAAAGTGAATAATTGATACATCAAAGGCTAGTAGTGAAAATAACTAATCAAGGAAACTCCCTGGAGGACCAGTGGTTAGGACTCTGCTCTTTCACTGCCAAGGGCCTGGGGTTCCACCCCTGGGAGAGGAACTAAGATCCCATAAGCCTCACAGCAGGGCCAAGAAAAAAAGAAAATCAACCAATCAAATAGCAAAAAGCAACAAAGGAGTAACTGGTATTAGATTTGCTGGGTTACCACATACTGACAAAAACACCTAGAAAACTGGACAAAATATACAACGTAACAGTTTCCAGAGACTCCACAAAAGGACTGCACAGGAGAGAGAACTCAGAGAGAAAGGAAAGGGGAGATGAGCCCTAAGAAGGCTCTGGCTTTGTGGCCGTGGGCACTTTCTGACCAAGTGCTGGAAGCCCAGAGCCCCAGGCAGGAAGCACAGGTCCTGCGAAGTTGGAGAGACAGAGACCAAACTTCCAGGAGGCTAAGGCGGCTGAAATCTGAGGACAAACTACCGGAAAGGAGTTACTCAGGGAAAAAGCTCCAGAAACCTGCACAAAGGTCTCCTTGAGCCGGTTGATAAATACTGAACTGCACACAACTGGGCAAACTGCTTTAAGGCCCAGCAAAGGTCAACTCTTTGGAGCTGCAGGGTCAAAAAACCGTCAGAGGTCAGGCAGAACCAGAAGATACTAGAGCTCTGACTAGCTAGAGAGGGAAATTCCACTGAATACACCCAAAGCCTTTAAGGCAGTGACCCCATGCAGGCTAGGGCTAAAGGCTACCCTGGACTCAACACATTCAGAAGTTACCCTTTAAAGAAAGGAACTGATGCAACATCACCCATAAAGAAAAATATCTTAAATGAAGCCAAAGATGGGGGAAGGAGGTAGACATATGACACACAAGGAACAAAGAATGACTGCAGATTTCTTATTGGAAACAATATAATCAAAATCCACCTGTAAAGCAGTGAAAACAAAACAAAACAAAACAAAAACTGTCAACAGAATTCTATGCCCATCAAAAATATCCTTCAAAACTAAAGATGATATAAAGACATTTCCAGACGAAAGCTAAATTTGTCACCAGCAAACCAACACTACCAGAAATATTAAAGGAAGCTGTTTAACCAGAAGGAAAATGATACCAAACACCTGAATTTACACCAAAGAAAGAAGAGCGTCAGAAATGATATGTAGGCTTCTCTCCCCGCAAAAAAACTCACTGTTTAATTTCCCTAAAAGATAACTGACTTTTGAAACAAGAATAACCACAGTGTATTGTGGGGTTTATAAAACTGAGAAATAAAATGTACAACAGGAAACAGCACAAAGGTCAGGAAGGAGATATAGAAACGTAGTAAGTGAAGGGCTGTATTGTTATGAAGTTAGAAATGTGTTAAGATACCAATGTATACTGTGAACCTGAGGGCAATCACGGACGGATGGATGGATGGAAGAAGAAAATAAAATACTCCAATTAAAAAACAGATTGTCAACTTGATAAAAAGTAGACCCTGGGCTTCCCTGGTCGTATAGTGGGTAAGATCCGTCTGCCGATGCAGGGGACACCGGGCTCAATCCCTGGTCCGGGAAGATCACACGTGCTGTGGAACAACCAAGTCCATGCAGCACGACTGAGCCCACGGCTCAAGAGCTCCTGCTCTGCAACGGGACGCCGCGGCAGGGAGGTAAACGGAAAAAGGACACGCAGACACGCTATCTATGAGAAACGCGCTTCAAGAGACAGAAGACTTGGAAGTAAAGGTGTGAAGGGTAAGAGGAGACAGCAGCAGTACCGCAGGGGCCCCGCTCACAGAGAGACGCGGCCGGGCTGCAGAAGGACGCGCGCGCGGCCGTCCCCGCAGCACCGCTCACCAGGCGCAAGAGGACCAGGCGTCAGGCTGCCTGCGCGCCTCTGCGACCCGCCGCTGGGAGCGCGTGGAGGAAGCGGGCGGGTGGACGTCACCGCTGAACTCCTCCCGCCACCGGAGGCAGCGGAGGAAGAGACCGGGCCCTTTTCTTCTGAAGACAACCGGTCCTGGGAAGAGGCCCGTTTAACAGAATATATGTATTTCAGAAAGTAGACGAGAATTTCACCATACATAGTAGGCAAACTTCAACGTCAGGAAAGAAAAATGGTACACCAGGTACTGGGTTTACTCTCCAACTTCAAACAAGCCAAACGCTGACCAAATCCAAGATTCAGCAGTGGCAGCTCTGCAGAGAGATCCGGGAGAGACTGAGGACGAGCCCAAGAACTGGGGACGGGAAACCAGGCAGAGGCTGTCGATCTCTCGGCCGTGAGGTCGTCACGAGGCGAGAGTGGGGAGGCGCTGGAGGCGAGGTTCACAGGCCAGAGCGTGGGAGAGCAAAGGGCGCACAGGCCGCCCTGGGGACCTGCGGGGAGACCATCTCTCGGGGTCCGCGGCTGAGAACTGATCAGCGCGCGCAGCAAAACCGCCCAAGGAAGAACCACCCAAGGAGCAGGCAGGACAACCTCCAAGGGCGTAATTAAGAGATACGTAGGATACACGTTAGACTTTTGCAAAATCGACTTCAGTTTATAAAATCAAGACATTTACGCTTGCCTGGAAAACGGTAAATTTATGTTACAAATATTTTACCATGATTTTTAAAAGTCCATGCAAATAAATAGTACAATTGTGGGGGGAGGGGAACACAACTAATGTTACCCTAATTGCACTGTGTTCCTTCTGTGGAATTAGCTTTCTGTGGCTGATGGTACACCCCCTAACACACAGACAGCCACCAGCAAGCTAGCAGTAACGTGGGTTTAAAAGTCAAAGAAAACAAAGATATGATCTCAAAAGTGGCCTGCCATAAGTGTTAAAGTAAAATACTTTCAGCGTGGATACCAAGCATACAAAGCAGACGTGATGAGCTTCACACTGTAAAACCACTTTAAATTTTTTTGCTTTAGGGCACTTTTGGGGGTTTACATGTAATTTCATGACCTCAACTGTAATTTCAAAAAACAGGGACTTCCCTGGAGATGCAGTGGTTTGGATTCTCTCACTGCTGAGGGGGCGGGTTCAGTCCCTATGAGAACCGAGATCCTACAAGCTGCAGTGTGGGAAAAAAAAAAAAAATGAAAGGAAGGAAGGAAGAGAGAGGAGAGGCCAGGAGAAAACTCTCACAGACTACAAAGATAACCGCCCCCTACGCTATATGCTCAGAGGTTCTTAGCCAGTTACACTTTCTAACTACTCCATGATTTTATTAAACTTCTCTGCTCTCTCCTCCTCCTTAGCATTTAAACCACTCTTTAGAGATTTCCTACTTTAACCCCAAATACTCCTTGGACCAATGTCTTCTCTTAACATCTCTAAGAAATTTTAAATTATTGTGCATGCACCCTCAGTCGTGTCTGACTCTTTGTGACCCCATGGACTGTATTCTGTCAGGCTCCTCTGTCCATGGAAGTCTCCAGGTAAGAATTTGGGAGCGGGTTGCCATTTCCTCCTCAAGGGGATCTTCCCAACCCAGGGATCAAACCCAGGTCTCCTGTATTGGCAGTCAGATTCTCTACCACTGTGCCACCTGGGAAGCCTCAACTCCAAATACTCCTCTGACCCTCTGACCAATGCCTTCTCTTAACTTCTCTAAGAAATATGAACTTACTACTTTAATCAATTTACTTTCTTACTGAAGTATAGCTGGATTTACAGTATTAAATCTATGTCTGCTGCACAGAAAATTGATCCAGTTATATAATCTTTTCTATATTCTTTTCCAGTATGATTTATCACAGGATACTGGATACAGTTCCCTGTGCTACGCAGTAGGACTTTGTTGTTTATCCATCCTACATGCAATGGTTGGCATCTGCTAACCCCAAACTCCCAATCCATCTCCCCCAACCCTGGTAGCCGCAAGTCTACTCTCCAGGTCTGTGAGTCGGTTTTTGTTTCATAGGCTAGTTCATTCATGTCTTACTTTAGATTCCACATATAAGTGATAGTCTATAGTATTTGTCTTTCTCACTTCACTTAGTGTGACAATCTCTACGTCCATTTAAGTTGCGGTAAACGGCATGATTTCATTCTTTTTCATGGCTGAGTAGTATTCCCCTGTATATATGTACCACATCTTCTTTATCCATTCTAAAGAAATTTAAATTTTAGGACAAGTTGTCCAGGCTCACTGTGTCTACCTCCTTTGCTACTCACTCTTCAACCCACAGTAGCTGAGCTTTGCTCATGTAATGACACTGGAATGGCTCTGTCAAGGCCAGGAGGGAAACTAGTGGCCCTGCAGGGCCCTCAGCTCACTCTGCCTCCCACTTCCTCCTTCTTGAAACACTCCTCCCTTTGCTTCACCATGTGGAACCTCTTCTGACTGTCTTCTCTCCTTTCTCAGGCTTCTTTTTGGAGGCAGGTCACCCTGTAAAAAGTTCATGTTCCCAGGATCTGGTGCTCTTCTCACTGGACATAGTCTCCCTGGGTGACAGTTACCCTGACAACTTCCCCCTGCCATCTTTATACTGATGAATCCCTCATCTGAACACACCTCCCCTCTTCCTTGACTTGATCAAATCCTGCGAGTCTTTCGAGCCCCTTAATGCACTGAGATTTCACTTGTGGGAAACATCCTGTGACCCCCAAAACCTGCTGGGTCTCTCCCCCAGCCTGCCTTTGGGCCTACACTGTACTTCCCCATTGCAGTACTTACACAGACTTATTCCTGCTTGTGACCTGTGGTGTATCTTCTACTGAACTCTAAGTTCCTTCTGTATGGTGTTCAGCACAGTGCCTGACACAGCAAGCACTCAAATACATATTTGTTAAAGGGATGAATGATTAATCAATGTACTGCACAGTTTGGTATCTATGACATAACAGGTGTTTGATGCTCAAGTTAATGAATTCATTGCCATTTCCAATAAATTTCACCTATTTCAGTTTTGCAGTTATAGAAAACAGTTCTCTTAAGATGAAAAACTTCGTTTAGTCTAGGTTTACTGCCCCAGCTAAAGAATCAAAAACCATTTAACAGGCAATCATGCATCTCTTATGTGTATAAGCTAAGCTGTTTCACAAAGTGCCAACGCTTATCCCGAACATTTCTTATACTTTTCCTGAATCTCTACTGTGACTGTGGGCGAGAATGTCCCCACAGCATTCTAGGTTTTTCTGCTTAAACCCATCAGAGACCATATTTAAAGTCTGCACTCCCCTGGGATCCTCTGTGGTTACTAAAGCGGATGACCAGATTCTAGACCAAAGCTAGGGGCAGACACACATTCATTCGTCAACAAAATGTGTAACAGGCAGTTACTACCGCAGGGCCCCGTCCTAGGTGGACATCGTGGTGAAAAGCAGAGAGGCGGCTGCATTCCCTCAGAAGTGTTTGTTTTAGGAGGTGTACACGGTAACTGAGGTGGTGGTGGTGCTTTAGTTGCTAATTCATGTCCAACTCTTTTGTGACACCATGGACTGTAGCTTTCCAGACTCCTCTGTCCATGGAATTCTCTAGGCAACAATATTGGAGTGGGCTGCCATTTCCTTCTCCAGGGGAGCTTTCCGAACCAGGGATGGAACCCTTTTCTCCTGCATGGCAGGCAGAAGATTCTTTACCACTGAGCCACCTGGGAAGCAGGTGGTGGAGGCGCTGGTAAAGAGCTCAGTCAGCTGATGCGACAGAGTAATGGACTGGTGGCAGCTACTTTGAAAGGGGTTGTTGGGGAAGTTCACTTTGAGGAGGCATCATGGGAGACAGGAAGGCCAGGGAGGCCTGGTGTGCTGCAATCAATGGGGTCGCAGAGTCGGACCTGACTGAGCGACTGGACGACAACATCTGAGCTGACACCTGTGAATGCGGGCATCAGCGTGTGGCAAGCGGGGCTGGGGGAGGACGCAAGGCCGGCTGTGGCAGAAGGAGCAAGGGCGAAGGCCCAGAGAAAGCGCCGTGCAAAGCTGTGTCAAAGTACAAACTGGAGGTCAAATAATACAAACGTACATTTACGAAAACAGTTTTAAAAAATCAAGCCTTCTTTTTAGCAGGGCTTCTCCGCTGTGTCTATAAACTAGCATTCAGGAGAAAAAAAGAAAAAAGAGTATATTACTTATATAACCTATGAATAAAACAGGCTGAAAATGAGCTACCGGAATTAAGTACTACTGAGACTAGAGCAGCAGCTGTGTAGTGTATTATGCAGGCCTCCCGCCTCCTTCCTGGGCCCGTGGTAGAAATGACTAATCGACCAGCACAGTCTGTACAGAGCCGCAGTCCCCTCCTAGCAGGCTCTACTGATCACCTCTGTCCTAAAAGTGCAATAGTCAAAATGGGCAACTTTTTTTGGGGGGGGGGGCCACACTTGCAGGATCTTAGTTCCCTGACCAGGGATTGAACCCGTGTCTCCTATAGTGGAGGCATGAAAAACCACTGGACTACCAGGGAAGTCCCAAAATGGATAAATTTTTTAAAAAATTTTGTTAGAAAACTCCTATAGCATATATGCCTCATGGTACTGCTTTAATAAGTATGACACATTTTCCTGGTTTCAAAAAGACTGCCCTAAAAGTATAATTCCATCATAACCATGTATTACTAGATAAGATAAAAGACATCAGATACTTGATATCTAGACCACACCAGTCACACATGAAAAAATGACAGGATGATCTGCAAGTCCCTTTGGGCCTATTTAAAGAATTTAAATCAACTATCTTACACTGTTGTTGTTGTTCAGTCACACCAGGCTTTCCTGTCCTTCACTATCCCTGGAGTTTGCTCAAACTCATGTCCTTTAAGTTGATGATGCCATCCAACCATCTCATCCGCTGCTGTTTCCTCCTGCTCCCAATCTTTCCCAGCAACAGGGTCTTTTCCAATGAGTCGGTTCTTTGCATCAGGAGACCAAAGTATTGGAGCTTCAGCATCAGTCCTTCCAATGAATATTCAGGGCTGATTTCCTTTAGGATTGACTGGTTTGGTATCCTTGCTATCTAAGGGACTCTCAACAGTCTTCTCCAATTTGAAAGCATCAATTCTTTGGCGCTCAGCCTTCTTTATGGTCCAACTCTCACACTGGTACATGATTTAAAAAAAAAAACCAGAGCTTTGACCATATGGAGATTTGTCAGCAAAGTGATATCTCAGCTTTTTAATACACTGTCTAGATTTGTCATATCTTACATTAATCTATTTAAATGATGCTAATAGATGCTACTGTACTTAAGGATGGACTTTCCTTAAGGTGACTCAGTGGTAAAGAATCCGCTTGCCAATGCAGGAGAGGTGGGTTCAGTCCCTGGGTCGGGAAGATCCCCTGGAGAAGGGAATGTCTACCCACTCCAGTTTTCTTGCCTGGGAGATCTCACGGACAGAGGAACCTGCTGGGCTATAGTCCATGGGGTCACAAAGAGTTGGACACAACTGAGTGACTGAGCATGCATGCAAGCACTATACTTCAGTGAAATGTACAGATTTTTACTCAAAAATGATGTTTCTCCTTAAAGCCATCTACATAAACACACACACAACAGGGTTATAGGAGGAGAAGGGATGGCCGTTTTAAACTGACACTTGGATGAAGGCCAGTACTCTTAACTACGATTTATTTTTATCGGTGGTTCCTCTTTAGGGCACTTTCTCTTCTAAATTCATATAGCTACTATAAGTCATCACAGAAATACAACTACTGTTTATCATATCAGAAGTATAAAGTTAAAGATACAGTAAAGTAAGATTAGCAAACAGAATTACGTTAGGGAAATACAATATAATTTGAAGAGCTGACAATGTTTATTACACATACACACAAAAAAAACACACACCAAAAAACGGAAGAATGAATCATACTTAGTCAAATAAGAGATTTAGACTAAACAGGGACCAAGAGACGGAAAAATTCAGAATGAGGGAGTCATCACATGCAAAGATGGAGAAGCCAGAAAAACTCCCTGGTGGGTCCTAACCAGACACCTCCTACAACACAGGAAATGGACCTCCAACCAAGTTTTTGCCAGCATCCTCTTTTCTCTTTCTAGTTGGTCCTTCATGCAACTAAAAGCCCCTACAAAAAGAGGAAACCAAGCGGATGAGGAAAGGTGAAGTGGAACTGTTTCTAGGTGGGATGCACTTCACATGTGTCCTTCCTTCATTTTCAAAACAACCCCCAACGGTGGTGTTATTCAGCTCTGCAGGAGAAACAGCAGCTCATACCAACTACATACATCAAGTAACCTGCCCTGAGGCAAAACGCCTGACCAATGAACTAGAGTTTTAACCAGCTCTTTGCCCTGCGCCTCCCATGATGTCAGTTACCCTGGAGCAGGTGGGATCTTCCTACCCCCATCTTTCTTCTCAGCCAGTCAACCCAGCTCACTGCTGCCAGAGGCCCTCTCGGTAAAATCAGCATCACGTCACATATCACAAAGTCCTAATAACACCCTGTTCCCTGCAGTCAAGCTCAGATCCATTTCCTTAGTGTTTACCATCCTCCAACATCTAACATCACCCTAAAAATCTAGCCCTGTCCCCCACTCCACAACACCAAATCCTCTCCAATCACCTTTCTTCTCTCACACAGAAGACATCGCTGGAATCAGCACTGCAGAGTGCTCACAACATTCATGCCCTCCTCTCCCCTCTTCACTGAGGGTTAAACCCCACCCCTCCATTTTGTTCAAGTTTTCATCCCACCCTCTTGTGAGTCAGGTAAGGTAACCCCACGTCTGGCTCCAGGTACTGATCTAGGCCTGATGAGCCAAGGACCCAATATTTCTTAATAGTGGTACAGTTAATGCTGGGCAAGGGGAGGACAATTCTTTATACTGTGATGATCCTGGAAGTCATAAAAAGCTTAATGTCCCTGTAAGGGATAAGACATGCACAATTACAGAGGGGGAACCAACAGCCCAGCGTGACTAATTTGCTTACAGTTATCGAGCTAGAAAGTAGCAAAGCTGGAAGTGCAACCCAGGATTGTCCTCTCCAGGACACCCAGCAGGCTCCCAGCTCTCACTCAGGAAGTCATCCACTGAACATCCACAACAGATCATTCTGAGAGGCTATGAAAACAAGCCGCCGCCCTCAAAGGCTAGTGGGAAAGACCAAAGGTTACCCCAGAATCAGAGAGGATGCTGGGCCTTTGTAATTTGGCCAGTATCTTTCATTTCCCCAATGAGTATGGTCTTGTATCCTATTCATGAGGTTCTCGTGGCAAGAGTACTGGAGTGGTTTGCCATCTCCCCCTCCAGTGGACCACGTTTTGCCCGAACTCTTCACTATGACCCATCTATCTTGGGTGGCCCTGTGTGGCATGGCTCATAGCATCACTGAGTTACACAAGCCCCTTCACCTTGACGAGGCTGTGATCCATGAAGGCATGAGGGCCTCAAGAACAGAAGCTGTATGTCTTTACTTCTTTCATATCCTCTGTGGTAAACCTAATTACCTCAGTTGCAAATTATTATAAGCACTGAACACCAGCAAAACCGAAATGCCAAGAAAGATCATGTCCCATCACCATCAGCAGAATATTTTTTCCAAAGGATTAAGTCTTCCCTACTTCTAGAGTAGAAGGAAAGACTAATGCAGAAACTGTAATTACTGAGTTCCCCATACTTGTAAGATCCTCTAAATTTAAAGAGTTATGACACCATTTTCTTAGTAAAAGAGAAAATGGTACATTACTTAAGTAAACTACACTTTTGTTATTTATTAGGTAATTGTCTAAAATCCATTTTCTTTGAAAACGATACTGAAAAGCACTTCTGATAATTGTTTAAATACTGATATGGCACTAGGATACTGATTTACTAAAGGTAGCTGATCAAATTAAAGTAGTATTAAAAAAAAAAATACTGAACTTATTACTACCATCAATTCTCCTCCTCACCCACCATCAATTCTCCTCAAAGTATGACGGGTCCATGAGATCCATAGTCTAACCTAAGCAATCCCAGGTAACCAGCCACAAATCTTTACAATCTGACTTATTAATAAGAGTACCATGCAGCTTGTATTCCACAGGACCAATCTGCCAGGTTTACTGATGTGCTCTGTATAAAACACAGGATGTGTGTGCATGCTAAGTCACTTCGGTCGTGTCTGACTCTGTGACCCCATGGAGACCCCACCAGCTTCCTCTGTCCATGGGATTCTCCAGGCAAGAATACTGGAGTGGGCGCCATGCCCTCCCCTAGGGGATCTTCTCGACCCAGGGATCAAACTCACCTCTCTCACGTCCCCTGCATTGATAGGTGGGATCTTTACCACCAGCGCCACATGGGAAGCCCCAAACACAGGGCATGCTGAATGAACTGCCCTGAGAGGCTACTCCCTAAGATACAGGGGCCGTTCTGACCCCACCAGCTGAAGCTGTACCTGTAGATAAGCAACCGAATTATTACATAAGCTAATGAAACAAGGAAAAAAGAGTATTTCTAAGAAAAGGAAGTTGAAGGAGGAGCCTTGATTTTAAAAAAAGGCTGTTAGAAAGCTTTCTGTCAAAGCAAGCACATCAGAAACAACAGTTAAATGGGAAGTAACAATTTTTAAAAATCTAAAATTTTTGAATTCACAATACTCTGAAATTGCTTTGGAACTCTTCAAGTTCTTCAAAAGAAGATGGACCACTTATACAAGATGGATCGCTTGGAACTATAATCAGAGGCACACACTTCCAAGAAAAGACCCTGGCTTTCTATCAAAGGACTGGCAAATAAATGGATATTTAAATATTTTAAGCTACAATAAGATGGTTAGTTTTCCTTTTCAATCTTATTTTCACCCACTTTTCAATCAACTACAGGTACCATCTGGAGGCTGAAGGCCAGGCCTGTCTTTCTCACCCCTGATAAACACGTGTGTAACCCCACTGTTCTCAGCGCTAGTCCTGGGCAGCCTCCTGGGGCCTGCACCACCCACAGTGGACACACAGGCTGCAGGGGGGCCCATCTGCTGAGGATTCTGTGACGTGTGGCGCTGTATCCTGAAACCTTTGCGTTAGGGTTAGTCACACTACCTATGGCAAAATCCATTTTAAATTAACACTGGCAGAGTCACACAAATGCTAATCAGCGATAGCTTTAAATATCATCACTTAAGCCTCTAGCTAAACTAGACGGCACTTGTCCTCATCTTAATGATTACTAGCAGACAATTTATGAACGTGTTTACACGGCACACCATCAGACTGGATATCTCAAGATGTTAAAGATTTATTCTGAATTTTTAAATAGGATACTAGGAATTGTTATATGTTTTTAAAATCTTATTTTGGAGGTATACACTGAAATATTTATCATGAGACAGTATGTCTGGAATTTGCTTCAAAATAATCAGGGAGGCAATTATTCTCCAATTAAAAAAATAAATAATCAAGGAAAGGGAAAATGGGAGAGGAAGGTTAAAGGAAACAAAATTGGCCAGGAGCTGGTAATTGCTTTGGCTGCCAATACATACATAGGGGGTTTATATACTACTCTTCTTTTGCCTATGTTTGGGATTTTCATAAATAAAAATTTAAAAATAAAGAATTATACCAAACTATTTAGATAGTATCTTAAAAACTCTCAGATGTGAGTTTTTTTTAATTTAAATTTTACTGCCATACATTGACATGAATCAGCCAGATGTGGAGTTTTTAAGCCCAAATAATATGAGATTTCATTAATATATTGCACACCACAAAGAAAAAAAAAATCACAAAAAACACAAACACATAACGGAACCAGAAAAAGAATAAAGATTTACTGAATCTCAAGCTCCTAGGCAGGGCTGATGCTGTTTCGTCTAAGCCCATGAGAACATTCTGACCCAATTCTCAGTGTACCAGTTGCTTTCTTACACTACTGTTCTCAAAACTGCTGAGGCTTCAGGAAGTTTACATAAGAAACTGCTTTAGCAAGCAGTGATTCCAGTTAGAAAAGGAATGAGTCGGCTGTAATTGGTTATAAATATTTCTACATCTGTTTATAATCTGCCAGTCTGGAGCTATTTTACTTACTCTCTGGGTGAACACCGGTCAAGTCCACAGGATGGTGACAGCCAAACCCACTGTTTCATAGCCCAAAGGGGCACATGGTCTGAGAAGGGTATGCATTTACTTTCAGCATATCCAGGAGAAAAGACAGAACGGAAATTTCAGTATGTTAGAGATGCTTTAAATTTTCTTTTAAAATTATTTTCAAGCGACTGGATTGGGATAGTCCACATACATATAGAAAAGGGTAATCCCCGGATCCTCCTGTGCACTGATTGCCTTAAGTGGAGCACAGGACTCTCTTAGTATGACTTTAATTAGATAAAATCAATACAGCTTACAGAGGGGATCAAGTAAGACCTAAGTCCAATATAAAAGTGAACAAGGCATTAACTCCCTACAGCATGCTTTGGGCTTAATAAAGGCATGCGGCATGCATGCTCAGTCATGTCCGACTCTTGGTGATCCCACGGACTGTAGCCCGCCAGGCTCCTCTGTCCATGGGATTTCCCAGGCAAGAATACTCGAGTGGGTTGCCATTTCCTCCTCCAGGGGATCTTCCCGACTCAGGGATCAAACCTGCATTGGCAGGCAGACTCTTTACCCCTGAGCCGCATGGGAAGCCCTCATAAAGGCAAGCTCAACTGAAAGAGAGAGAAGGAAAGAAAAGAGAGAGAAAGAGAGGCAAGGAGGGAGAGAGAGGAAAAGAGAAGTCAGCTAGCTGTTCCTGATGTGCTCAAAACCCTTCTGTGGTTTCACCTCTCAGAATGCATGCCAAAGCCCTCCTCATCACTCACTCACTCAGCGACCTGAGGGTCCGGGCCACGCCCGCGGCTCAGCTGGCCACGTGACCTCGCGGACCTCTGGGTACACTCTCCTCAAGGGTAATGCCTTTTCCTTTAGAGATGGAAATCTCGAGCCTTCCCTGGGATCTGGACTTGAGGGTCACCTTCCTAGAGGCTTCCTCGGTCACCCCACCCCACACTGTGTGCACACTCACGCACATGCTCTCACCACTCAGCAAGTTCTTTTCTCCCAGTTGAATTTTTCTGATTTTTTTTTTTTAACGGACATCTCCTCCATTAGCATGCAAGGCCCAGGAGAGCGGGGATTTTTTTGTCTGAATGCAGACACTTAAAATTAGTCTCTCTAATGTCATATTCCTAATGCTTCAACCGTTTCTGGCCCATGGCTGGTACTCAACGATTTACTGAAGGTAATAAAATAACCCAATGATGTACCACATGAGGATCCAATGAGATGTACTATCTGTGAACTTAGTAAACAGATCTGCTAAACACATGCAGTGGTTTTACAACAGACTTCCCAGCAAGGCCAATGTGCTTTACAATCTCATTCACACTTTTGCTCTCTAAGCCTCTAACGTCCTGCCTTGTTTTGTCTTATGTTCACGTATGCAAGGTAATTGACTAGAAATAACAAGGTACACCAAGGCAATGGCAAAAAGAACCAGCAGCTCCTCTGTCCATGGAATTCTCCAGACAAGAATACTGGAGTGGGTTGCCATTTCCCTTCTCCAGGAGATCTTCCCGACCCAGGGATTGAACATAGGTCTCTTGCCTTGCAGGCACTCTTCACTGACTCAGCAACCAGGGAAGCCCAAGAATACTGGAAGATTCCCGCCTTCAAATTACACCTAACCCTGGGCGAGAAGAGAAGAATGTGAGCTACAGATTACATCATAGCTGAATCTCCCAGTAGGATGGGGACATAAATGGTTGTAAATTATTACAGAGAAACGAAGTCCTGCTTTTTTCCCCTACCTGGATCGTGCAATGGAACTCACACCTGAGTTCCTATTATTACTTGTACGTTACAGATGAGAAAATGAAGCATTAAGGAACTTTCCAGAGTAATACAGGTGGATTTGATTGGGATTTGAACCCAATCAAACCTCCCAATCTCTCTGCTGTTCCACCAATACTACAGTGAAATACATAAATTTCACGATCACATAGAACTCATATTTCATTCATTGCATCTCTAATAGGAGACATGACACAACGTCTCTTCTAAAGATAAGATTCAAGGGAAATCAAAGGGCAATAAGCTATTAGCAATTACCTTTTTATGTACTAGCTAACTTCAATCATAGAGAAATGCCAATAACCTCAAGATCAATTCATTACATATATACATACACACATACATATGGGCTTCCCTGGTGGCTCAGATGGTAAAGAATCTGCCTGCTATGCAGGAGATCTAGGTTCAATCCCTGGGCTGGGAAGATCCCCTGGAGAAGGGAATGGCAACCCACTCCAGTATTCCTGCTTGAAGAATTCTATGGACAGATGAGCCTGGAGGGCTACAGTTCATGGGGTTGCAGAGAGTCTGACACGACTGAGTGACTAACACCTTCTTCACTTTCCTGAAAACTCACCAGTTGGGAATCTCTAATCTAGAATAAACTCTAGGTGATGCAAAGCAGGCACGTGAACACTCCAAGTATTTTAACTGATCTGCTAGCGTGGAAATCAAAAGGAGCAGATCTGTTTTAACCGTTGGGAGATGCCGTGTCCAAGGCCATTAGGGATTCAGAAGGGGCCGAGTCACAGAAACAGATTATCTTCAGGGCACATGTTGTTCACTGGACCGCAAAAGTGGCTTATTGTCTAGTCCCAGATAAAACTGAGGTCACAACTCGGCATGCTGGAGATGCAGGCCTTCTTTGACAAGTACTCTGTCCTGCAAGAGCAGCTGCTCTAATAAGGAACTGTTTAAAGGACCTCAAACTAAATGTGTTCTCACTTCTTTAACCTCATCTCAAGCAGAGAAATGATCTGTATTATGACTGATGTATGTCAGAGTAATCCACTAGTTTTTATTTTCTCATAAACTTTTTCAAGCTGTAGCCTCTTTACTGATATAAACTCAGGTTTTACATTTCCAATGACAGTAAATGCAGCAGAACAGAGGGAAGGTCTCACTTCCAACCCCAGATTCTATGCCATCACTGGGCCCTGCATGCGCTTCTACCACAACAAGAACTCTAAATTGAAGAGATTCAAGTGTCTGCTTTCCCCACTAGATTGTAAATTCTTTGAGAATAGAAAAACGGATGCACTGTTCACTTACAGAATTTATAAGTTCTGGAGAAAGACTGTTGAGTGAAATAACAAGTTTTTGATGTCTGGTAGCATACTTAATATATCCCAGAGATACCCCTTGATACTTATGTACAATAACATTCTAATGCTAACCACAGAACATGAAAATCAAATGTATTCCTTCCATAACTAATAGTGTATGCTGTTTATGGAAAAGCAAGAAGACTGAATGGTATAAATGCCATTTCACATTATCTGGAAATACAAGGATTTCACAGCATTTTTCCGCGCTGTTCATACACATACACGAATTCCTGTTGATAGTGCCTAGGCAAACTGCATGAATGCAGGCTACTTTCTGCAGCAAACTCTTGTGTTCATGCGTGTGAGTCCTAGACCAACTTAATTATCAACGTAAGTTTTTCTAGTTAGGGATGATATTCTTTGTTTTCTCTGACTTTAAAAACATCTTTATTTCTTTGAGGCATCGACATGGGCAAACAGAAAAGTTTAATGTGGTGAAATTTAAATTCATCAAAATTTAGTATAGGTGCACATGACACAAGATTAAAAAACTGTATTTACACAAATATAATCTCAATTACAAAATAATTAAAAAAAAGTTCCTTTTACATAGCAACCTCCCCTAGTGAACTGAAAATCATTATCACTATACAACCACTTCAGGAACATACGATACAAAGCAAATAAATCTGGATGGATTACTGTGAATTATAATGATATTCAAAATTGTATGGTATGTTTTCTGGCTAACCAAAAAGCAACAAGAAAAGTAACAACCAGTCACAGTCACTTCACCACCATAATAATCAGAGACTCTAACAGATGAAGCCATTTTGCACATAACACAAATAACCAATCAGTACAACGCTGAAAAGTTACTGAAAACCACAAATTGATGAGAAGCATTAAGAGTTTTTGAGAATACCAATTTAAAAATGTTCAGCCTCGCTGGAACTCATCAGATTAGAATCCTTTAAGCAAGAAACACACACTCACTGCACACAGTACGCTAGAGCCCACCTACTTTACGGTCCACAGTTCTGCAGAAGAACCCAGGGCAGAACCCGGTTCTTGCTTGCTTCTTCCATCTTCTGCAACACCGCTTCTCTAAGTGCGGTCCCCAGACCAGCAGCAGCAGCATCACCTTGGAACTGGTGGAAATGCATGTTCTGGTCCCACCTCCCGAGTCAGGAACTCAGAAATCAAACAGCAATTGCAATTTGAGGAGCTCTCCAGGTGGGGACACTTGAACCATGTGGCTCAGATGGTCAAGAAACTACCTGCGATGCAGGAGACCCGGGTTCGATCCCTGGGGCAGGAAGACCCCCTGGAGAAGGAAAGGACAACCCACTCCAGTATTCTGGCCTGGGAAATCCCACGGACAGAGGGGCCTGGCGGGCCACAGCCCATGGGGTCACAGAGTCGGAGACGACTGAGTGACTAATACCTTCACTTTCACATTACAGGTGGGGGGCGGTGATGCAGTTCAGGTACCACAGCTCTACCATTAATGCCTAAACATGATCACCACTCATAAAATATGTATGCACTTCCGTGAGAGTCCAATTTCTTTCTTAGATGGAAGTTTATTACCATTGCCATCATCTTCTTTACAGGAGAGATTCCTACCGAGTCAGAGAAGAAGGGAGTTTTGGGGAAAATAATTAGTACTCGCATTTTAGAGAACAATCATCTATCACTTTTGTAATATAAACTATAAGAAGGGTATGGGATGTTTTTACTTATCAGAAAGGGGAATGGGTTTTTTAATACTATAGATACCGTAGTAAAGATTAGAACCATCTTAAATATCAGAATTTTCAAAAACAATCCCCATAATTTTTTGCTATCATCATGGCTTTAAATGATTAAGAGGGATCAATCTTATGTAACTACAGATTTCATAGTCTAAAGTCTATTGGTCTCCTAGGTTTTCTGATTTCAAGAAACTGAATATACTTTACTTAATAGTTGTAAGAGGAAATGGCAACCCACTCCAGTATTCTTGCTTGGAAAATCCCACGGACAGAGGAGCCTGGCGGGCTACAGTCCATGGGGTCGCAAAGAATCGGACACGACTTAGTGACTGCACACAAATGGCAATCAAGAGACAAAGGAAGCCTGAGATGTCAACACAAAGACTAAAATTTTAAATTCAGCCCTTCACTCTCAAATCTTACAAAGGTGGGGAGTGAAGAAACTGCTGCTGACTCACAAAGGAGTCCTTTGAGCTCCTGAGGGAAAGAGTTCAGAGAGGCAGGTAAAACAAGAAGAGCAATTTTCCAAGAACTTCAGGTTCAGTGCTGGTTAGTCAGTGAATTTTTAGTCATTTTTAAAAGTTTAAGAAACATACTTTTTCTCCTTTGGAAGAAGAAAATATGGTGCTTAAGGAAGAAAAATAAATTTTAAGTTTCTATTTGTAATACTGAATGTGTTAGCATTTTCCTACTGAAGTGCCACTTACTATGTATAAGCATTAACTGAAAAACTTTTTTTTAATCTTAACACAATTGAAAACAAATTAACAGAAGGTGGATAAATTTGGAAGCCGGTTTCAGAGGTTCTGGTTAATGACAATAAGTTCTTAAGTTAAACAAAATTAACTTGTTTTCTTCCTTATTACAAAAATGATAAATATTCATTACTCAAAATCTTGAGGATACAAACAAGATGAAAAAGAAGTTCTCAAGAGTGAGTTACGTGTATGTGTGCTCAGCTGTGTCTGACTCTTTTGTGATCCCATGGACTGTATCCCGCCAGGTTCCTCTGTCCATGGAATTTTCCAGGCAAAAATACTGGAGTGGGTTGCCATTTCCGACTCCAGGGATCTTCCGACTCCAGGGATCCAGGATCTTCCCAAGGATCGAACTCGAGTCTTTCATGTCTCCTGCATTGACCTGTGGGTTCTTTACCATTAGCACCACGTGGGAAGCAAGCCTTACTGGCTTGAGAAGCTGCAGCAGAAGCCCCACGTACAGACAATATCACTTCCAGGCAAGGCCAGGCCTTCCAGGCTGACGCCCTAGGTGGAGCACAGAACTCAGCCCGGAGTTCACTCTACGCTCAGAGGAAGCAGTTGGTGAATGATGACCGTTCCCAGAACAAAGTGCATTTTTTGTTTCATTAACTAATGTCTAAAGTTCTGTGTCCCCTTGATTTAAATGTCCCACCTGACACAAACAGGTGACTTTTGAATCCTGCTTCTGCAGGTAATACTACTTACTATACGACTCAGTTTTCAGATACTAAAAAGAGCTTAGAAAAACTGAGTCATACTGAATAACATCCTCAAGAACTGTATTTACAACACCTAAAAATGAACAAGATGGGCTAAATCTATCATGTGTTCTTGATAATCAGAAGGGGAGGGAAAAAAAAAGAAAATATCAATTGGGAAGTGAAATGCCCAGTCTGTTATTTTGATGGTTTAAGGTTTGGTTTCAAGTAAAATGCTCAACAACTCTGCTTTACCACCCTTCTCCCTCCAAAGAAGAGATGAACACCCTGTGTGCAGATACTCACTTCCTTCACTTCACAGCCTGTTACAAAGGTGTTCTGACTTGGATTTTGTTCTGGCACGCAGGGCAGGCTGATTCCCTGAACTGCCACCAGAGTGAAGTCCTGAATAAAATATTAAAAACTAAAGACACCACCACCACACACACGCACACAAATAAATACCTTTTAAAACACAATGCTGAGTCAGCACAAAAGGAAAGGCTCTAGAGAGGTCAGAGGAAGTGAGAGCAGAAACCCTGGGAGGAAAGCATGCTGAGACAGGGCTCTGCCCCAGGAGGCTCCTCCAGGCCCTGGGGAGCCAGAGTTTGGGTCTGGCACTAGCAGTAAAGAACCCGCCTGCCAGACGCAAGAGACATGGGTTCAATTCCTGGGTTGGGAAGATCCTGTGGAGGAGGGCATGGCAACCCATTCCAGGATTTTTGCCTGGAGAATCCCATGGAGAGAGGTGCCCGGTGGGCTACAGTCCACGGGGTCACAAAGAGTCAGGCATGACTGAAGCGACTTAACAGCAGGCTGGCACTGCATATTGTCCTGGGGCGGCAGGAAGTGAGAGATAAAGGCTCCTGTACTAAACTTGAAACTGGGACCCCCAAAGGGACCTCAACAAAAGGGAAAAGGAACCTGTTGTACAAAAGGAAACAGCAAGGAAACGTGTCTTATCTTTGACTGAGAGCAGGGGAATAATGGAGATGTCCCCTGAGATCTGAGATCCACATTTATGCTATAGAGTAGAGGTGGAAAAACATAAAGCTAGGAAGTTACAGTGACCTCCAGGATGCAGCATCCCCGAGAGACTGGCATAAGCAAAGGCAAATTCTCCAAAGAAGACTGAAACTTCAATTTAGTTATCAAAACCCTTAGGTGAAGTTCCAGGGAAAAGGAGCAACTCACAGAGGTAAAATCACAACCCGCACAAGAAAATCACTGAATTAGACCTCAGGTATCAGAATTAAGAATGGATGCTTTTGAACTGTGGTGTTGGAGAAGACTCTTGAGAGTCCCTTGGACTGCAAGGAGATCCAACCAGTCCATCCTAAAGGAAATCAGTCCTAAATACTCATTGGAAGGACTGATGCGGAAGCTGAAACTCCAATATTCTGGCCACCTGATGGGAAAAAATGACTCATTGGAAAAGACTCTGATGCTGGGAAAGACTGAAGGCAGGAGGAGAAGGGGACGACAGAGGATGAGATGATTGGATGGCATCATGCAATGGACATGAGTTTGAGTAAACTCTGGGAGTTGGTGATGGACAGGGAGGCCTGGAGTACTGCTGTCCGTGGGGTTGCAAAGAGTCGGACACGACTGAGCGACTGAACTGACTGACTGATCAGAATTAACAAACTCTCTGTGTGTAATATGCTTAAGAGAAGCTTAAAAATATAAGCAATTAGAGAATATAAAAAATGATCAAGCAGATCTGAAACAGAACCAAACAAGATAACTTCTAAAAACAGAACATAATTGAAAAACAAATGGGAAAAAGAACAGATCAGGCCCAATGAAAGGAAGACTAGTAAACAGAAGGCAGGAGTCAGAGAAATCATCTACAACGCGGTGCTAAGAAACAGAACAGGTTGGGGAGGCTCAGCAGTAAAGAATCCGCCTGCAAGGGCAGGAGATGTGGGTTCGATCCCGGGTGGGGAAGGTCCCCTGGAGAAGGGCCCAGCAACCCACTCCAGGATTCCTGCCTGGAGAATCCCATGGGCAGAGGAGCCTGGTGGGCTGCAGTCCATGGAGTCGCAGAGTCGGACACGGCTGAGCCACTGAACAACAGCAAAGAAAGAACAGTAAGCTGAAGGCAGGAGTCAGAGAAATCATCCAGATGCGGCTCCAAAACATGACAGGTGAAAGTCAGGAAGCCGGACATCTGTGGGACCTCTTCATGCTAATTAGGGGTCCAGAGAGAACAGAAAAGAGGCAATATTCCTGAAATATAGTCACTGAATTTTCTACAGCTACACTCCCCACTGTGCTAGCCAGTAGCCACGTGTGCCTATTTAAATGAAAATTTAAAATACAGTTCCTCGGTCACACTAACCACACTTCAAGTTCTCCTGAGCTTTGCGTGGCAGGAGGCTACCACATGGGACTGGACCAATGTAGAGCATTTCCATCATCACAGAAAGTTCTACAGTGCTGCACTGTTGCCAAACTACCGAAACACCCATCCTCAGATTCAAGCGACCCAATAAATCCCAAGCTAAAGAAATAAAATCCACACGTGAACCCGCTAAGGTGGCACCACAAAATTCTGAAGAAATAGAGAAGGTCTTAAAAACGGGCAGAGAGAGAAGTCAGACCATCTATTCAGGAACAATATTAAATGCTGACTTCTGAGCAGTATCTTTGAAATCCAGTAAGAAACTGGGAATAACAGAACTCTGTACCTAGAAAACTATTTTTTAAGCACAAGCCAAAATACATTTTCCCACATGAGAGATTTTTACCGATAACAAACTCTCCCTAATGGAAACTCCAAAGAAATCACTTTAGGAAAAAGGAAAATTATCCCAGAAAAAACTGAAATGTGAAAAGGAATAGTAGGCAAAGATAAAAGTTGATTAAATCTAAGTAAACACTAACTGTATTAAAAAAAACAAAAATAATGTCTAATTTGTGGTACAAAAGACAACTAAAACACGAGGCAGCAACAAAGTGTGCTGGGAGAGATGCCTGCAGCCCGGCATCTTGAGGTCTCTGTGATTCTGGAGCAGGGTAATGAAACTGAGTACTATTTTAAGGCAGAAATAGTAACATAAATGTTTATGATATATACATATGAAAAAACTGACATACAAGCATACCTCCTTTTATTTGCTTTGTATTATTGCACTGTTCAGATATTTTGCTTTTTACCAACTGAAGGTCTCTGGCATTAGTCTGGTACCAACCCAAAATAGATATGATCTAAACAAATCCCTTACAATTATACAGTGAAAGTGAGAAATAGATTCAAGGGATTATATCTGATAGAGTGCCTAAAGAAATATGGACAGAGGTTCGTGACATTGTACAGGAGGCAGGGATCAAGACTATCCCCAAGAAAAAGAAATGCAAAAAGGCAAAACGGTTGTCTGAGAAGGCCTTACATATAGCTGTGAAAAGAAGAGAAGCGAAAGGAAAAGGAGAAAAGGAAAGATACACCCATTTCAATGCAGAGTTTCAAAGAATAGCAAGGGGAGATAAAAAAGCCTTCCTTAGAGATCAATGCAAAGAAATAGAGGAAAACAATAGAATGGGAAAGACTAGAGATCTCTTTAAGAAAATTAGAGATGCCAAGGGAACATTTCTGGAGAAGGCAATGGCACCCCACTCCAGTACTCTTGCCTGGAAAATCCCATGGACGGAGGAGCCTGGTAGGTTGCAGTCCATGGGGTTGCTAAGAGTCAGACACGACTGAGCGACTTCACTTTCACTTTTCACTTTCATGCACTGGAGAAGGAAATGGCAACCCATTTCAGTGTTCTTGCCTAGAGAATCCCAGGGACGGGGGAGCCTGATGGGCTGCCGTCTATTGGGTCACACACAGTCGGACACACTGACGCGACTTAGCAGCAGCAGGGAACATTTCATGCAAAGATGGGCACAATAAAGGACAGAAATGGTATGGATCTAACAGAAGCAGAAGATATTAAGAAGAGGGGGCAAGAATTCACAGAAGAACTGTACAAAAAGATCTTCATGACCCAGATAATCACAATGGTGTGATCACCAACCTAGAGCCAGACATCCTGGAATGCGACATCAAGTGGGCCTTAGGAAGCATCACTACAAACAAAGCTAGTGGAGGTGACGGAATTCCAGTTGAGCTATTTCAAATCCTAAAAGATGACGCTGTGAAAGTGCTGCACTCAATAGGCCAGCAAATTGGGAAAACTTAGCACTGGCCACAGGACTGAAAAAGGTGAGTTTTCATTCCAATCCCAAAGAAAAGCAATGCCAAAGAATGCTCAAACTACCGCACAACTGCACTCATCTAGCATGCTAGCAAAGTAATGCTCAAAATTCTTCAAGCCAGGCTTCAACAGTACATGAACCATGAACCTCTAGATGTTCAAGTTGGATTTAGAAAAGGCAGAGGAGGCAGAGATCAAATTGTCAACATCCGCTGGATCATCAAAAAAGTAAGTTCCAGAAAAACATCTACTTCTGCTTTATTGACTATGCCAAAGCCTTTCTGTGGATCACAATAAACTGTGGAAAATTCTTCAAGAGATGGGAATACCAGACCACCTGACCTGCCTACTGAGAAATCTGTATGCAGGGCAAGCAGCAGCAGGTAGAACTGGACATGGAACAACAGACTGGTTCCAAATTGGGAAAGGAGTACGTCCAGGCTGTATATTGTCACCCTACTTATTTAACTTATATGCAGAGTACATCATGAGAAACGCTGGGCTGGATGAAGCATAAGCTGGAATCAAGATTGCTAGGAGAAATATCAATAACCTCAGATATGCAGATGACACTACCCTTATGGCAGAAAGTGAAGAAGAACTAAAGAGCCTCTTGATGAAAGTGAAAGAAGAGAGTGAAAAAGTTGGCTTAAAGCTCAACATTCAGAAAGCAAAGATCATGGCATCCAGTCCCATCACTTCAAGGCAAATAGATGGAGAAACAATGGAAACAGTGGCTGACTTTATTTTTCTGGACTCCAAAATCACTGCAGATGACAACTGCAGCCATGAAATCAAAAGACGCTTGCTCCTTGGAAGAAAAGCTATGACCAACTTAGACAGCATATTGAAAAGCAGAGACATCACTTTGCCAACAAAGGTCCGTCTAGTCAAGGCTGATTTTTCCAGTAGTCCTCTACGGATGTGAGAGTTGGACTGTAAAGAAAGCTGAGCGCCGAAGAACTGATGCTTTTGAACTGTGGTGTTGGAGAAGACTCTTGAGAGTCCCTTGGACCGCAAGAAGACTCAACCAATCAATCCTAAATGAAATCAGTCCTGAATATTCATTGGAAGGACTGATGCTGAAGCTGAAACTCCAATACTCTGGCCATCTGATGGGAAGAAATGACTCACTGGAAAAGACCCTGATGCTGGAAAAGATTGAAGGTGGCAGGAGAAGGGGACGACAGAGGATGAGATGGTTGGATGGCATCACCGAGTTAATGAACATGAGTTTGAGTAAACTCCGGGAGTTGGTGATGGACAGGGAGGCCTGGCATTCTGCAGTTCATGGGGTTGCAAAGAGTCGGACATGGCTGAAGGGCTGAACTGAACCCGCAACATCTCCAAGGTATGGGAGCAAACCTTCTGAAGGTAAGGAACAAACCTTCTAACAAGTTGAGAGGCTGGGAGGAGTCCTCAGTCAATCTATACATGGTAGCCAGAAATCCAAACACAGAATAAACACAAATAAGGCAAACAAAACCCTCTAGCCACAAAGATTGCCAAACGAGATGAAAAGGTAAGATTCAGCTGTGGGCTTTTATATGTCAGGAAAATATTTATCAAAAGAAAGCCAGTGAAATCATTAACTTCAAAAAAAATCACCTTTAAGAAAAAATGCATTATAAAAAGGGTCACTTCCTAATAATAAAAGGTTCAATTTATCTGGAAGATAATATCAATCCTAACCTTAAGAGAAAATTTCAAATCCACCATTTTAGCATCTCTGTCAAGTAGATAAAAGATATTAGATACAACAGATTAAGTAGAATTAGTGAGGATACAGATGGGATCAGCATAGTTAATAAGTTTGTATGGACATATATAGAAAATACATTTATATACATTGATTAGGGAATATATATATTCTTTTTACGCACAGGTATAACATATACAAAACCCGACTATACCCTACGTATAAAGTTAGCATCAGCAAATTTTCAGGTGTGGTTATCAGTATCAATCAGATTCCCTGATCATGATGAAATTAAGTTTGAAATCATTAACAAAATGATAAATAGAAAAGCCTTATACTTTTGGAAACTAGACATTTCTAACAATTCACAGGTTAAAGATATCTCTTTTTATAATCTCAAAAGTGTGAAGTTTGTTTCAATTACCTTAAAGTATAAGAATAAATTTCTCATGTAATAATCAGTAAAAACTGATTTTTTTAATTTAAAAGACATGGCCAATATCTAAGCTGTAGATAAGCATTTTCCATTGTGCATGCATACTTTTAAAAATTTGTTACTAAAATGCACAACTGAAAGGAAAAAAGTTTACAGGTGGAGATAAATCATTTTAATAGCCACTTATCTCACTGGAAAATCTTTTTGCTCTTTCAAACTGGAGAGGGAGGAATGGAGACAAGAAAATTCAACATTCATTCGTGGAGTAACAGTTTACTAAAAGCCTGGTCTGTGCCTGATACAGAAGACACACAGATGAGCAAACACACAGTCCAGGCTCCAGGTGCTGACAGCACCGTAAAGGAGCAGTGGGCAGAGAAACACACGTAAAACGCCCGTCTGGACGAATGAGGTATGGGTCGGGGAGATCAGAAAGCTTTCTGTAGTAATGCTTTGAGTTGAGATATAATGTGTAAAAGAAGGCACATAAATGAAAAAGACAGAGAACAGCATTCCAGAAAGGAGGAACAGCATGTGCAAAGGTACAAAGCTTCGGTGGGCAATCAAACTAAAACTGTAATTAAAATTTCAGTTGGATGGTCAATATAAAAGCAGGGTACAGCAGAAATTCTGCAAAATTTTTATGCTTTCTCATCTGTTCCTTCTTTAAAAAGAAACTGGTTGATGTTCCTACAGTCATAGAATTTTTCTGCGACTATACAAATACTGTCTAGATGCTCTATTTATGAAGACACTTTAAAATATAGTACTGTCATGCAAAACTGAATGGTTACCATTTTCCATACTGTTAAAAAAAAAACTATCAAAAACAACTAAATCTTTAAGACCCTTTCGAAAGCTATTCCTACTCTCTTCTTCAATAAACTTCTACAGTAAGCAGGTTTTTGCTCAGGAGAAACTACAAAGTATGCTTTCTAAACTCTTCTCACTAATATGTATCATGTAACAGTCCTGAGCAATACCGGTAATTTCAATATTACACCCTCACTCCATTCAACCAAACAAGCACTATAACAAATATACAACTTCAGATACTGGAGATGGAAAGAAAAACTAAAAACAAAACCGAAAAAAAAAAAACCCCGAAAACAGGGATTCTTCAAATTTGGTTCTAATGATTACTCCTAAAAGTGTAGCTCAGCAGTAAAGAATCCGCCTGGAATGCAGGAGAGGCAAGTTTGATCCCTGGGTCAGGAAGGTCCCCTGGAGAAGGAAATGGCAACTCATTCCAGTATTCTTGCCTGGAGAATTCCATGGACAGAGAGGAGTCTGGCAGGCTACAGCCTATGGGGTCGCAAAGAGTTGCACACAACTTAGCGACTAAACATATAACAACATAAAAGGTGTCTACATAAGCACAAAAGGATTCAGATTAGTTCCAAAGGTTAACTGTGACATGGAAATTACAGCTAAATTACACAGCTGTGGACTAACTTCCATTAACTATTTCATGTCTCTTTTGCTATATCCCAGCAGAAGAAAAAGAGAGAAAAAGAATTTCTTTCCCTTAAATAACTTATTCGTAAGTCCACCATATGACTATGTAAAAATATAACCTGGAGTTCCTAGAAGTACAGGCTACACACTCATATTAGCCTTTTGTTCTTTTATTAAATGTGACAAGATGGGGACTCAAGGTGAATTCAACATTCTGAGTAATGATTAGAAACAAGAACAGATCATTTCTTTCAAGTGTGCAGTTACCGATTAATTTTCTTTGGCAGTTAAGAACTAGCTAATTCAAGTTTTTCTTCTAAAAGATAATTTCTTTCTATTGTGAATATACCAGTGTAGTTTTCTAAAAAGCATGATAGTTTAAAGATGACTTATCTTCACGAAAACATATAAGAGCATTACATCAGAAAATTATATCTGAAGACAACTGAAGGCATTTTCTGACACTACTTAAAATATCCACATATTGTGTTCATTTCTCATCACTTAATGCTTGTAGCAGGAACCTGAACGCCATCTGATACAATTTTTTAAAAGTCAGACAGTATTACTTACTAAAAAGTATATCCTTATTCACTCTTACTAAAAAGTTAACCTAACCAATTAAAATTAAAGAAAGGAAAGAAAACCCTAAAACTACTCAGATGCTGGTAATGGTATGGATGGAAGGGAGTGGGAAACAAAATTTGGTAACAATTAAAAAAAGAAACTTTGGTTTGATGTAAGAAGCACCAGGAAGTAGGAAAACCAAGGAAGACTCCTATATAAGTGCTTCTCCTTTTTTTTTAAACCAGAAGTGGTTTGTCACAATGTAAACATGGAAAGGAGTACCATGTGGAATAGTGATTAGAAGCGTGAAAGAAACAGATTCAGGATGACTGTTATCTGCCTTCAGTGGAGAAGGCAATAGAGTAGGAAGTGTTTACCCATGCTTTAAGGCTTGTGCTTTGTGAGGACATACACAATTCAAGTTTAGCACAAAAACTATTCTAATTTTATGGAAAAATACCCACTCCAGCATTCTTGCCTGGAAAATTCCATGGACAGAGGAGCCTGACGGGCTACAGTCCTGGGGTTGCCAAGAGTAGGATACAACTGAGCATACAAGAGCATGCACGTTCAGGTTTAAGTATCAAATAAAATTTTCATTATATATACCAGCACTAGTTGCTAAGCTGAGTCCCACTGAATGGACAGTCTAATATGGGCCAGTAGATCAGGGTGCAAAATAGCAAAACACTGACCATCAAAGGAATAGATATCTACCATAAACAGCTTTTAAGGTTGTAAGATGAGCGCAAAATAAAACGTGTAATTGGTCATTTAAATGTTTGGCAATAAACCTCAAAATCAAATTTCCTTAGAAATATTTGATCTAAGTTTTGTTTCTAAAAAGATCAACATGAAATAATGTATGTTAAAAAGGCAGCAAAGTTCTATCACATCTAAGAAAACCAAGATAGAGTCTGAAGTGAATTTAAAATTGCTCAGTTGTGTCCGACTCTGCGACTCCATGGACTATACAGTCCATGGAATTCTCCAGGCCAGAATACTGGAGTGGGCAACCTTTCCCTTCTCCAGGGACCTTCCCAACCCAGGGATTGAACCCAGTTCTCCCGCATTGCAAGCGGATTCTTTACCAGCTGAGCCACCAGGGAAGACAGCGCTTAGCCAATAATATATTAACAAGAAAGTAATTATTTCAGTAACAGCAGGCAACAGGTTCCCTGGAGAAGAATCTCCATCAAAAACAAAAAAACACACTGAACCTAGACAGAAACAGAACACAAAACTTCACAGACTGAAATATGAATATGATCTTCGAAAGGGGTTTTAAACTTATCAGTTTTCTAAGTTTTCTCTATCAAAACCAAAACCCCAACAGCAACAAATCTAAGGCTTTCACCAACCCAAGAAGTGAGGTTTCAAAAATAAACACGGTAGAGGGTTCTGATGTTAATAAAAGGGACATTAATAAAACTATTTCCAAAATCAAACAAAAAGTCAACTCAAACCCCACCCCTGGCTCCTGGAGGGGAGCGTGGCTTTCCCATTTCAGTGGCCTACGAGAACGAAACGCTCCAGCCCCAGGGAGCTGGGGGAGGAAGGTGGCGCCTGCAGACTCAGGTAGCGAAGGGTGAACGGTAATTTCGCCGGCAATACTGTAAAATAAGCAAACCACCGCTCCTGGCCAATTAACCAAGCGCGAGTCAAAGTTCCACCACGTAATTCGGGCCTGGACCTTTTTTTGTTTTTTGTTTTTTTTAAGCAAACAACGTAATTGAAAGCAGAGTCATTTCCCTCTTGGTATTATATTCATGCTGGAAATAACATTCAAATCGAAAAGGTAGCAAAACAAAAATGAGAGAGAGGGAAAAAAAAAAAAAAACCACAAGAAAATTGAGGGAAGTGGAAGCGCGCGGGACGTTTCACTGGCGTTTTTTTCCCCTCCTCAGGAGCCTTGACTCTCTGGCCTGCATTTTAAATTCCCAGTCCGGCCGGGCGCGGGTCGGACCCCCGAAAGCAGCCCGCGGCGCCGGGGGGGTCCCACCCTCTACGGAGGGAGGAGGGAACGCTGCTCCCGCGGCGGCGGCGGCCGGACGCGCGGAGCGGCGGAGAGTGGACTCCACTCGGGAGCGAGTCGGGGGCTCTCCCGGCAGGCGGGCGGGCGGCTCCTCGGGGCGGGTGCCGGGGAGCTGCGGGAACTTTCCCTCCCTCTCGCCCGGCCGCGGCCCACACGCTCAGGCGCAAACTTTGCAGACGGCGCTGCGAGCGGCCGGAGTCCCGCCCCGCGCCCCCCAGCCGAGCCCCCGCTTGCCCCGGCCCCGGCCCCTCGTCCGCCCCGCTTGCCCCGAGCCCGGCAGGGGCCGGGTGGGCCCCGGCGCGACCCCTCAGCCTCCCCTGCGGCGCCGCCGCCCGGGCCCCCCCGGCCGCGACCCTCCCCCGCCCGCCGCAGGGCCGAGCGGCCGGCCCGGGGCCTGGGCCGCGCTCCCCTCACCTTGGTGGCCATGGCGGGCGGATCTCCCCCCCCGCCCTCGGCCCGGGACGGTCGGTTCCTCTCCCGCGCCGCAGCTATCGGCCCCAGGCGGCCGGACGAAAGCGAGGGCGGCGGCGGCGGCTACGGCTGGGCCCCGGCGCGGCGGCGGCGGCGGCTCCGCCCCGGCCCCGAGTCTCGGCTCTGGGCGACTCCAGCCGCCGCCCCGCTCCTCCAGTTCCTGAAACTCCCCGGCTGCGCGGCCCCCGCCCCCGCCGGCCGAGCCTCCCATCTACCGCGGCGTGCGCGGCGCGGCCGGCGGAAGCGCGCCCGGTGCCCTCGGCCGGCCCGGCCTCCTCTCCCACTTTCCACCCCCGCCCGGAGCCTTCGTCTCGGGCCGCGCCGCCGGCGCCCTTTGTCGCAGAGCTCGGGGCCGCGTCCCCCGAGCGGCGGCCGGGGTCGGGCCGGATCACGGTCCCCCCACCCACCGACCGCGTCCCGCCTGGCCGCCCGCCGTGGGGACGGTGGACGGGAGTGAGGGACACGCTTATGAGGGAGCGCCTGCCGGGGGAGCCGGGTCCCGAGCGGCCCTTCAGCCGGTCACCGCGACTGAAGTGTTTCGCTGTGGAGACACAACGCGGCGCGTCCCCCTGGACGGGCTCGAGTCGCGGACGGGATCTTTGTCCCGCGTCGGCGTGTCTGTGGGGCCGGTCTGCTCGGGGCTAAGTGAAATGAGTGTGGAGAACGCCGCCGGCACGGATCGGAGCAATGGCTTCCAGGTCCGCCTGGCCCTTCACGGAAGACCCGCCGCCCGCCTGGAGTTGCCGGCGGGCTGTGGTCCCGGGCCCGGAGCTTCTGGGCTTTCGTTCTGAGGCGTCCCGTTAACTTCCTTCTGGACTCCCGATAAATTTAAAAAAACTCCTCCGGGCCCCAGAGGTTTGGGGGAGACCCAACAGGTTTCCCGAAATGGGAATTTTAGAAGTCTTAAAAATTTCCGTTTTTCTTGTCAAAACATTTTTCTTCAGAGTTGGATGTGTGGCCTTTGTTATCAGTAATAAATGAATGAATTAAATTGAATAGCAAGAGTTTCACTCAAGTACGAAAGATGTGACTGAAAGACATCTCTTAGTGGAAATATTATTACAGTACATTTTATTTTATCACGGGGATATGTACCTCATAAAAGAGACAACTATCAGAAATCATCTTTAAGCGAGGAAAGTGGTACAGTTAATGTCAAATTTTGTCCTCTTGAAAATATTCTATTTGATCTCTAGAAATTTAACTGGTTACCTTCTACAAAGAGGTTTTAAATGGATATGGTACTAAAGCGTTGTCTGTGAATTTTTGTGTTTGTTGAGTTCGGGGGCTACAGCTGTTATCATCATGTTTGTTAGTCGCTCAATCATGTCCAACTTTTTGGGACCCCATGGACTGTAGCCCACCAGGCTCCTCTGCCCATACTGGAGCAGCGTGCCAGGGGGATCGTCCCAACCCGGGCATTGAACCCACATCTCCTGCATTGCTGGCAGATTCTTTACTAACTGAGCCACTAGGGAAGCTCAGGTGGCCCAAGTGAGAAAGAACCTGCCTACCAGTGCAGGAGAGGTGAGAGAGGAAGGTTCCATCCCTGGGTGGGGAAGATCCCATGCAGGGGTGGCAACCCACCCCGGTACTCTTGCCTGGAGAATTTCATGGACAGAGGAGCCTGGTGGGCTTCAGTCCATGGGATCTCAAAAGAGTCAGACACGACTGAGAGACTTAACACAAGCAACTAAGACCCCATATGCCATGCACAGCTTGGCCAAAAAAAGGGGGGGGGGGTAATGATAAAAGGAACACTATGTATAGTACAATCCATTTGTGTTAAAAAAAAAAAAAAATGAAAATAGGTTGTATATGCCTAGGAAATTGCTGAGAAGATTCACTAGAGGCTATTGTCAGAATTTTTGATTATGTATGTGTGTTGCTTTATCTTAAAAAAATTTACATTTTAAATATTTATTTTTATTTATTTGTCTATGCTGGGTCTACTTCTATTGTGAGATGTGGGATCTTTAGTTGCAACATGCAAGCTCTTAGTTGCAGCATTTGGGATCTAGTTCCCTGACTAGGGATTGAACCTGAGTGCCCTGCATTGGGAGCATGGAGTCTTAACCACTCAGCCAACCAGGGAAGTCCCAAAGCAAGTTTATATTTTAACAAACAACTAAATAAATCCCTTGGCTAAGCACACAGTAATATGTAGAGGAGTCAGGATTTGAACTTGGATAATACTGTAAGTAATGAATTTTCCTTATTCTTTTCAATTTGAAAACTGGCTACAGCACCCTGCAGCAGTTCAGCAATGCATATTTTGATAAGAAGGTGCAAAGTGAGGGTCCCTCCTGTGACTGTGCATTTCTGCATGCTTATTTGGCAAGTTCTGGATACGCAGTCATCCTGGACACCTAGCACCAAGAAAGCAAGCAGATCAGAGTCCAAGCATTCCCTGCTTGGACAAGGTCTGTAAGCCTGGCTTCATTTTTAGAAAAAACCCAGTTGACACCGAACTCAGAATGACCAATGCAAATTAGTACAAATGTTTAAATAAAGGTGAAGTCACTACCTGTGTTATTGAGGTGGGCATTAATTTATAGAGCCTGGAAGAGTAGTCATTGACAGTCCTCACCTGATGTCCAGCTCCATCTCACACTGCCCGCCCCAGGCTCTGCTTCAACCACACTGGCCTCCCACATCCTCCTGAATCCTGATCTTTACATTCCTTTCCATGGAGAGGGCCAGGACTGGCTATGGGGCACATGACCTGTGTTGTCTCACAGGGCCTCGTCCTTCCTTTAATGCTCTGCTCTTGCCATCTTTAAATTCTTAATAGTTTTGAACAAGGGGCCTCACATTTTCATTTCGCACTGGGACTCTCAAGTTATGTTGTTGGTGTTGGTTCTTTGAAATACCCACCAACCACCCCTCCTCCTCCTCCACACCCACACACCCACTAACCTCCCACTCGTCCTTCAGAGCTTCCCAGAACCCTTGCAACAGACAGTTTGTCGGGGATATCTTCCCTGTCCCCAGTCTAAGTCAAGTTCTGTTGATACAAAATTTCATGTACTGGTTTCCTTGCCTGTGGAAACAACAGCTTGTCATTCATTTGCCTGCCTTTCCCATCAGACTGTTAGTTCGGGAGAGGAAGCCCTGTGCCCCTGTCTTGCACCTGCCCCTAGCATCACGCCAAGCTCAGAATAAGTCCCTGCTAATACTTTGTGAAATGAATGAATAAATGAATGGATGAGAGTTTTTGGAAATACAAATTAAGCAATATATTCAACATTTAATGGCATTTGCTTGAGTTTGCTTGCTTGAAAGAATTCTGTGGACCATGTTTGAAAACCACCATCTCTATCATCACCTAAGTTAATGTGACATATTGCACAATACAAATTTTCTCAATGTTTTATTAATAATATCTTATTTTTAAAAAAATATCTTCAGAACTGTTATTCCTCTATGACAATGTTTTATGAGGTAATGTTGATTTTGACTGGTATAATTGGAAATGAAAATGTTCAACCTGGCAGTATTTATTGGAGGTGCGGTACCCAATTTTTCACTAAAAATGCAGTAAGTATATACTTAATTACATTTATGATAATATGTTTTAGATACTCCTTAGCGTGACTTATCTTTTTTGTTAGCCGCAACTAGAGGAATGCAGGATCTTAGTTTCCAGCCAGGGATGGAACCAGTGCCCCCTGCAGTGGAAGTCAACCGCTGGACCTTCAAGAAAGTCTCTAGTGTGACTTAAAATTGAAGTGCACATCTCCTATGTACTTTCTAGTTATTGATTGGCTTTTATTTGTTCTGGATATAATTACCACGTACATGAAATGATAAAATGGTAATCCTCTCATTTATGGGTGTAAAACTGAGACCGGCGTAGTTAAATGACCTATCCATGGCCATGAATTAAGCCAGAGCAGAGACTAGAGTCTAATTCTCTTATCACAGTCTCCAAAATGTGTCATTTTCAAATTAAAAATATTTTAGGTAAGAGGTTTCGAGGGCATTTGGTGATGGTCAAGACAATCACAGCTATGGGAATTCCCTGGCGGTCCAGTGGTTAGGATTCCATGCTTCCAGGGCAGGGAGCACCGGGTTGGATTCCTGATGTTCACTTCCCAACCCCACCTCCCACCCCCCCCCCACCCCCCACTAAAGAAAAAGACAGTTACCGCTGAAAACAGGACAAGGGCTTCTGTGCTGAGCTGCGCTAGGAGCCACTCGCCCACACGAGAAGGACAGAGGAAGCATGGCGTCCTTTCCTCTGGTCTCATGGAGTCCAGCTGCCCAGTGGAACAGGGGCGTCTCCCAAACTGGAAGGTTGACTTCACTCTAAAGAGCTCTGGGCAGAGTTGGGAAGTAGCTGGTTTCCTCTTCTGCTTCCCTTGATCACCCATTCATCCCGCTTTCTTCCCTTTCTTCCCCTTCCTTCCTAGACAAGCTTCCTTGGAGGTGGTTCCTCCCATCCTGGCCCTCAGATCCCAGAGCCCTGGCATTGAACCTAACACATACCAAGTTCAGTTATTTCCTTTATTCCCATTGATGAGAACGCAATTGATTAGTTAAGAAATTTGATTTGCATCTGCAGATACTTTTAGTTATAACTAGCTTCCACTTTCAGAAGAGAAAAGAGCTATAGCCTGAGCAACAGAGCTGCTCCCTTTGGGCTTTGCACTCTTTTTCATGCCCAAGAAGAGGCAGTGATAAGGATTCCTGGGAAGTCTGTGCTCCTGACACAGCTGGTGGCGATGGGAAAAGAATGGCCATTAATGCTTGCCCTGGGTTTGTTCAGTAATGGTCGTACATTATGACTGTACTCTTAGGACATTAAACCACTTTTGTTTTAACTGCAGAAATTAATATTAGCTTCCTTGTTGCAGTTCAGGAACTCTCAAACTCATTTTCTCACAGTGAAATTATTGTTTTTTAAATTTGTCTTTCCAAAACTTGGAAGTTCCTTAGGTACAACTATGATGATTCAGCAAAACACACAGTCCCCACCCTACTTCCCTGGTCTCTCTTTTTTCCTTCTTTCTTCCTAATGAGCCCAGATTTTGCTGTTAACAGATCTGGATTCTGTTGCTTACACACTGTGTGACTTTCAGTCCCTTATTTCTCTCATCCTCAGTTTCCTGAACTACAAAATGAGTATAATAATAGTACCCTCTGCATGGGTTTGTTCTGTGGGTTAAACTGTGAGCTCAGGAAACATCAGTATAATTCTTGTTTCATTCTTTAGTCAAAATAATGTTGTCCTTATGTTCTAATAGGCTTCACTGGTGGCTCAGTTGGTAAAGAATCTGTCTGCAGTACGGGAGACCTGGGTTTGATCCCTGGGTCAGGAAGATCACCAACTCCAGTATTCTTGCCTGCAGAATTCCACGGACAGAGGAGCCTGGCAGGCTACAGTCCGTGGGGTCGCAAAGAGTCGGACACGACTGAAGTGACTTTCTTTGGTGTTGCAGTCGCTCAGAGCACAGCTAAGAGATAGGTCATGTGGCAAGAGAATGTTGCCTGCCCTTCCACTGAACAAGGAATGTTGTTGCCACCATCAAGCCAGCAGCTGCTGTTCCCCAGTCCTCAGTGGTCACCCTGAGGGGAATTCAGGATAGGGAACAATAGGAAGCATTCTATGCTCTGCACACGGACCCAAGGTAGTTAAGACACATATCTAAGGAATAAAATAAAAAAAAGACACATATCTAAGGAATAATTTCAACAAGCCCAAACTGTTTTTTAAAAAATTACTTATTTATTTATGGCTGGGCTGGGTCTTCATTGCTGTGCGGGCTCTCTCTTCTTGCAGAGCATGGGCTCTAGATGCTCGGACTTCAGTAGTTGTGGTGCCTGGGCTTGGTTGCTCTGTGCCATGTGAAATCTTCCCGGGCCAGGGATCGAACCCATGAACCCTGCATTGGCAGGCAGATTCTCAATCACTGGACCACCAGGGAAATCCAAGACCAGATTCATGCATTTCCCCATATATAGAAAAGCACTAAAATCATTAACTTAAGATGTCTGGTATCTGTGATTAGCAGTCATTATTTCCCCCCCCCAGTAATCTTTTGATGTTTAACTACACTTTTTCCAGCAAAAACTCATATATATCCTTGTTACCAAACTCAAGCCCAGTTGCTTGCCATTCAAAAATCAATACTTGAGGGGCAAATGTTGGGAGAAAAGAAAGTTATTTTTAACTTTCCTGGGGTAAAGTTAACCTGGGGTAACCTGGGGAGAAGGTGGACGCATATCCCCCAAAAACCAACTCTGAAGATTCTGCTGAGCCATGAAAGTTTTTAAAGGGGAAAGTGAAGTGAAAATGAAGGTGTGAGTTGCTCAGTCGTGTCAAGCTCTTTGCAACCCACTGAACTATAGCCTGCCAGGTTCCTCTGTCCATGAAATTCTCCAGGCAAGAATACTCGAGTGGCTTGCTGCTGGGGTCCAGCCCCAGCAGGATCCAGGGGGTACCCTCAGGATGAACGGCGTCGGCGAGAGATAGAAGACACGTGAGACCAGCCTTGATAGGGCCAAGTCTGCGAGGGAGAGAGAGAGAAAGAGAGAATGAATGACCAGACGGGGGTGTTTGCAGGGTCTGGCAGAGTCTGGCAATGCTTTATTTTTTACCATAGCTTTTATACCCTAAGTTAGTACATTTCTAAGGGGAAGATAGTTTAACATTACGTCAGCTTGTCCTTCACAAAACCAGGGTGTTTTCTGCATACTTCTTTGTTTATGAGGGTCTTGTACATTATCTTCTGGCCTTGGGGCTATTAACATAGCAAGTCAGGTGAATGTAAACCTATTTTCTGTTTCTCTGGTGACCTTAACTGAAAGGTAGCAGTCTCACAGGGCAAAAGTACAGAGTAGAAGTATAACCTTGTTAACACAAAAATTAATCCTTCTGCAGAAGTTGTCAGTTGCATTTATCTAAGAAGTTTACCCCACACTGACTCTGTGACTTTGGTGAGGCAGCTTCTGCCTAGCACTCCTGGCTGACAATTAACAACCATCTCATTGTTACCACACTAGGGCTAAGTTCTTATTTCTCTAGATCTTTAACTATATTAACAGTGGTTTCTATAACACAACCTTAGCACATTAAAAGCAAAAACATAGCAAGCAAAACACAGCAAGCAAACGTCAACTCAATAAACACTTTTATAATAATTTTTTCTTATATTTTCTAATAAAACTCCTTCACCCCTCAAAAATGCTCTATGTCTATTAGGGCTTTTATATAATCAGGTTCTTTATGCTATTTTATGATTAGAATATTATAAGCAATCATGCATATTAGTACCAAGGGCATAAATGCATTTGGCTAACAAACTACCAGCAAAGGAGTTTAAATTAAAACACTCCTTTCACCCTAAATAATCTCATAAAATACCACCACCCAAAAAACTTATAGATTAAAGTTCTAAATTGATTCTTATTTGGAAAGAAATCTGGGAAGGCCTTCTGCCTATGTTACAGAAATTAGGGAGTAGTCTATTAAAGCAAGCATCAGAAGAACAGATACCATCTTTAAGTTGAGCACCGGGGGCAGCTTTGGGGCAGCTTTTCAGAATCCTGAAAACCTGATCCGCCTTGCCCGTCAGGCTTTCTCCCCATGACCTTGTCATGGGTGGGTTCTCGTGAGCTAGCCTTTTCAAAATCCTTGAAAACCTGATCCACCTTGCCCATCAGGTTTTCTCCCTCATGACCTTGTCATGGGTGGGATCTCGTGTGCCGGCTCCCGCAGCTTGCCATTTCCTTCTCCAGGGAATCTTCCCGACTCAGAGATTGAACCGGGTCCCCTGAATTGCATGAGTCACCAGAGAAATCCTTTTAAGTCCTTTTAAAGGGGAAGTAATCTTGATCACCAAGGTAGGGGATCAAGTGAAATGATTGTAGTCATCTCTCACTGCATGCAGGCTTGTGGACTTATGATCTTTAGATCCTATCTTGTTCCCACAATCTTTTTGAGAGATTACTGAAGGGGAAGCCAGAGGAGAGAACTGGTCATCTGTTAATTACTTATTCTTTATTTCTATTTCTTTGATCTACGGAAGGAACCAACAGGTTAGGCAAATATTGTATGATCAAAAGATTTGAAAAGTGTGTTTAGGCTAGAGATGAGCAGAACCCAGGGGGTGCCTGGCTTAAGGTTAGTTACAGTATAGTTGTCAACTTAAAAAATATTCAGAACCTAAACATTGAGAGTTATGTTTTATTCAGTGGGACGTTTTAGGACATGAAGCCCTGGTGATAGCATCTCAACTGACTTTGAGAGAACTGCTCCGAGGAGGTGAAGGGAGGAGTCAGGTTATACAGAAGTTTGGCAACAAAGGCCGGTAGTCTGAAAATCAAAAGATTATTGTTAATTAAAAATATCAGATATCCCAAGTAAAGGAATTTAGCTCTTTCCTATGTATGGGAAGATGGAAGAGTCTGGGCTCACTGAAATTTATTTATTTATTTTTTAATATATATATTTTTTCAATTTATTTTTATTAGTTGGAGGCTAATTACTTTACAATATTGTAGTGGTTTTTGCCATACATTGACGTGAATCAGCCATGGATTTACATATGTTCCCCATCCTGAACCCCCCTCCCACCTCCCTCCCCATCCCATCCCTCTAGGTCATCCTAGTGCACCAGCCTGAGCACTTGTCTCATATACATCTCAGAATGTGTTTTTTACATTCTCAGCTCCCTTGAGGCTCACTGTAGGGAGTGGCTACAGTCTGCTGGCTGCTAGATGGCAGGTAATCTCCTTTCTGAGTACTCTGAGGGCTCACCAGCTCACATGCAGTTCAGTTCAGTTCAGTTCAGTTGCTCAGTCGTGTCCAACTCTTTGTGACCCCATGGACTGCAGTACGCCAGGCTTCCCTGTCCATCACCAACTCCTGGAGCTTACTCAAACTCATGTCCATTGAGTCAGTGATACCATCAAACCATCTCATCCTCTGTTGTCCCCTTCTCCTCCTGCCTTCAATCTTTGCTAGCATCAGGATATTTTCCAGTGAGTCAGTTCTTCACATCAGGTGGCCAAAATATTGGAGTTTCAGCTTTAGCATCAGTCCTTCCAATAAATATTCAGGACTGATTTCCTTTAGGATGGACTGGTTGGATCTCCTTGCTGTCCAAGGAACTCTCAAGAGTCTCCAACACCACAGTTCAAAAGCATCAATTCTTTGGCGCTCAGCTTTCTTTATAGTCCAACTCTCACATTCATACATGACTATTGGAAAAACCATAGCCTTGACTAGCTGGACCTTTGCTGGCAAAGTAATGTCTCTGCTTTCTAATATGCTGTTTAAGTTGGTCATAGCTTTTCTTTCAAGAAGCAAGTGTCTTTTCATTTCTTGGCTGCGGTCACCATCTGCAGTGATTTTGCAATTGCTAATGACTGTGACACCCTTGTTTACTAATATGGCAGGAAATATTCCATTTCTCATAGTGTTGCTGAAGTAACAAGAAAAGAGCTTCCTGTTGGGGCAGTTTCCTGCAAAAAACTGCTTGCAAATCCCCCCCTGTCAGATATCATTCTGTTTCTATGGAATTAGGGAGGAAGATCAGTCTTCTGTAATTACTTCATGCTGAGAAAGGGCATTGAGGTCTTAGAGTGAATGATACAGACATGGATTTGAAGCATCTCTTTGCTGACAGTTTTAGTTGCCTGCTTGCTTACATATATGGGCAGAACAAGCTATAATTATTTTGGTGTTCACAAAGATATAGATTATTATGAGCAACAATGTTAATCTCATTCTCTTAAGGCCAGTTCTTGGAACTGTGCTAGCCATAGGCTCAGTTCTGCTTAATATGGAACAGCTTATGTCATGGATACAGTCTGGTTATCATGCAGTTAGTTTTTTCTCTATGGTGGCAGTTATAGGATCTGTAAAACAACTCCGGAATGTGTGTCAGACACGGAGTCTGTGACTCTATCATCCTAATCATTAACTGCTTGAGCCTGCTTTTTTGTGAGTCAAGGAAGCCTGGGAGTCTTCAGCTTTTCTATAAATAAGAGGTAGGGGACATGGAGGCCCTTTGTACTTTGATGGGGGAGGAGCACAGGGGTCTGCTTGGTTCTGTGCTGGCCCCTCCCTTAACTCTTTGGAGCCATTCTTTGGATCTGTCTATCTGGGCTGTCTCCCAGGCTATAGTCCTCAGCAAGGTCTCCCAATAAAACTTAACCCACAACTTTTTGGTTGTGCATTTTTCTTCAGTTGACAGTCGACTAATATGAAGCTAATGTGGGAATATGAAACTCTCAAAAGTAACGTGAACAAGAAAACATGTGATGGTCACCTACCATACATGTTGGAGGATGGGAAGAGTGGAGAATAGTATGGATCCCAGAGTCAGCATAGGTCTGGCACACGGGTATACCTTTTCCCACTGTATGAGTTAAATGAGGTTAAAGTGAACCTCAAAGGTGGTCTTGAAAATAAACAGCAAAAAGGGGTGCAACAGGTGCTTTTCCATCACAATAAATGTATTAAACCTTCATCTTGTACCCAGCACTGGGCACTGTTATAGGCACTGAGGATACAAGTCCCTACTCCCTTAGAACTGACCATCTGCAGAGGGTGGAAAGAAATGATAAACTACAAATAAGATACAAGTCAGGTGCTTTAGCAAGTCCTTGAAGGAAAATCAAGCCAGACAAGGGCATACAGAGAGGAGGGAGAAGTTATTTTATAGAAGAAGGCTTTCCTTTGGTGTTAGGAGAGCCGACTATATACATATATATATGTGTATATATAAATGTTTGGTTTTTAAATTTGTTTTGGCTGATAGGCTAATTGGTTGGTTTTAATTTTTGTTTCATTTTGACTATATCATTTGTCTCTTGCCACTGTTTGGAAGACACAATCCATGTATAATAAAAGGAATAGTGTCCAGAATTGAAGATTTAGCAGGAATCTGATTCCTAGAATCTGAGCAGGCAGGAAGGAGTGGGAGGTAACGGTGGGAAGATGCTGGAGGGTGGTGAAGCTGCACAGATAGAAGGGAGGCACCGGCAGCCGGGGTTGGGTCACAGCAGATACTGTTTGCTCTGGATCCTGTAGAAGACTGTTCGCTCAGTTTAGGTAGCCCTGATTCCCCAAATAACTGCAGATGGTGACTGTAGCCAAGAAATTAAAAGACACTTGCTTCCTGGAAGAAAAGTGATGACCAACCTAGACAGTATATTAAAAAGCAGAGACATTACTTTGCCAGCAAATGTCCATCTAGTCAAAGCTATGGTTTTTCCAGTGGTCACATACGGATGTGAGAGTTGGACTATAAAGAAAGCTGAATGCCAAAGAATTGATGCTTTTGAACTGTGGTGTTGGAGACTCTTGAGAGTCCCTTGGACTGCAAGGAGATCCAACTGGTCCACCCTAAAGGAGATCAGTCCTAAATATTCACTGGAAGGACTGATGCTGAAGCTGAAAGTCCAATACTTTGGCCACCCGATGCAAAGAACTGACTCATTGGAAAAGACCCTGATGCTGGGAAAGATTGAAGGCAGGAGAAGGGGATGGCAGAGAATGAGATGGTTGGATGGTATCACTGACTAGATGGACGTGAGTTTGAGTAAGCTCCATGAGTTGGTGATGGACAAGGAAGCCTGGTGAACCGCAGTCAATGGAGTCTCAAAGACTCGGACACAACTGAGCAACTGAACTGAACTGACTCCCAGAAGCATGGTTTGGACAGGAGATTGAAGTCAGGGTAGTGATGCTAAGATTGGCCAACCAGTTGGCTTCCCAAATGAGTTCCCAGCCTCCAGGAGCACCAGTGTCCCCTTAAACTTTACCCTAGGATGTCACTTGATTTTCTGACCTGTTATGGAAGACTTGGGTGTGAATGCTCAGACATGTATTTATGCTCAGTGACCGGGCACAAAGTTGACAGCAGTGGGAGTAGGAATAGTTGGGTGGTAGGCCTTTCTTGGTGGTCCAGTGTCTAAGACTCCAAGCTCCCAATGCAGGGGGGTGTTCCCTGGTCAGGGAACTAGATCCCACAAATGCCACAACTGAGAGTTCACATGCCATAACTGAAGATCCTGCATGCTGCGATGAAGATTTGAAGATCCACAACTGAGACCTGGCGCGGTCAAACAAATAAATAAATAATTTTTTTGTTTAAAGAAAGAAATAGTTGGGTGGCAAAGGACATTTTGCTGGTTCATGTGTCATTGCTCAAGTTGAAGACTATGCAGTTACTTTTAAAGACTGAGTCCCATGTAACATGCTAGCACACACATATACACTTCTGTATTCCCTCTTCGTGAAAGGCAAGTCTAGTGACAGTGGTTGTGAGACACAAGTGCAAGACATTTGCCACTACTGCCCTGATTTGGAGTTGGGTACTGTGAATTACAGCCTTTGTCCCTTAGAGTTCTGTCCTCTCCCACGTTTTGATCAGGAATAGTGCCTGCTGCTGAGGGCTGAATGGTAAGCAGATGACCCTGGGCTTGGACAGTCCTTGGGTTGAAATTTATTTCTGCTGCTCACTGGATGTGTCAATATGAGCAGATTATACAACCTTGATTCTGAATTTTCTCATTTATACTGATACTGCCCTGAGACTGACTTAGAAGATTCTGTGAAATGGTTATAAATAACTACACATTTGGTGAGCTTCATTCCTAGGTGTAAGTTTTTTATTGCAGTTCTCAGATCTACAACAAATTTCATAAAACGCTGGCCTACAATGATTACAGCTGTTTTATAGTTCACAACCAGTATCTTTTTTTCCTTTTTTTAAAAATCCTCTGGGATTTCTGTCTCCTTTCCCTTCCTCATCATTCATTTCTTTCTTCAACATCCTCTTTCTTCACCCTCACTGTGTTTCATTTAATCACGTGATATAGTGAATCTCCCCCCTAATGTGTCTATCATCTTTACCCTAGTTTCTCAAATTTTCTACAGGCACCTCAGCAAGTTTTCTGCTTATTCAGATCATTAAAGCTTTGATTAAGTCAGGAAATGTCAAAGTGCAAAATATTCTATAAGTAAATAGGTACACAGAAACTCACAATTCTTATAAACATAAGCTCTGCATTAATTTCAAAATAAATAACCAGTTTAATGTTATACTTTGTAGAAATGGAAATGTTCCAAACTTAATTTTTTTTAAATATTAAATAAAGAACTGTTCAGAAACACATGTAGTTCTCATAAACTCGCTATCTGCCAGTTACCTGTCCATGTCAACATCTATAAAGTAACGATGTGGCTTTCAGGGGACAATTGTCAGGTCATTGACTAGAGTAATGCCCATAAGAGACCTGACCCAGTGCGTGGAACACAGTAGGTGTTCAAGAAGCAGTGGCTCTTTTTAGAGCTAGTTTGGTCTGTTAGCTGCTTTTTATTTCATTCATAAAACATTCATTGAGAGCTATGTCCAAAGAGCCATGGTAGATAAGCTCTAAGTCATGAAAAAAGGCATTTTGTGCTCCCCTAGAGTTTGAAATACCACAAGGATACATCACAAGAAATATTGCAAATGCTACCACACTCTGAGGCCCTAACACAGTCCTGACTGTCTATTCGGTCTTACTCAACAAAAGTCCTTTACTCCTTCCTAGAAAGAAAACTCTCATGCGATTGCCATGAAAACTGCTGGGAGAAGTGCTTGTGTTTTAGAGAACCTGTGGTTTCAGAAGTAGAAAGAGGGGAGAAGTTGTGAAAAGCAGAACAATTTAGGGGAGTCGGTCAAAAGCACACTGCTCCGACTTCAAACCCCAATACACTCATGCCAGGACTGCTGTGCTTTGCAATCACCTCCTGCCGTAGCTGTCTCCCTCTTGGACAATGAGACTAACTCAGCATATTTTTTTGAAAATGTCATTTTTTTGGAGAGGGGATTAAGGATTTATTGGTAACTTGTGTAAAACCAACCTGACACATATTCAGTAGATAGAATGCGTTTAAATGAAGGGGAAGTGAATGATTTTGTAACACAGATACTAACTGTATTAGAAATCTGTATTCTAGGCAGGACTAGATCACCTAAAACAGGGATCCAAGTTCTATCTCAGTGGGCAGTGTTATCAGGCTTGGCTACATAATTTACAGGCCCAAGATCAAAAGGAAAATGTTCAAAAATGATTAAGGGGCTTCTCTGGTGGTCCAATGGTTGAGAATCTGCCTTGCAATGTAGAGGTGTTAGTCCGTCAGTCGTGTCTGACTCTGCGATCCCATGGACTGTAGCCCACCAGGCTCCTCTGTCCATGGAATTCTCCAGGCAAGAATACTGGAGTGGGTAGGTTCAATCCCTGGTCCAGGAAGATCCACATGCTGCATAGCCCCATGCACCACAACTACTAAGCCAGCACTCTAGAGCCTGAGGGCCACAACAATTTTTTTTTTCATTTATTTTTATTAGTTGGAGACTAATTACTTTACAATATTGTAGTGTTTTTTGTCATACACTGACATGAATCAGCCATGGATTTATATGTATTCCCCATCCCGATCCCCCTCCCACCTCCCTTTCTACCTGCTCCCTCTGGGTCTTCCCAGTGCACCAGGCCCGAGCACTTGTCTCATGCATCCAACCTGGGCTGGTGATCTGTTTCACCCTAGATAATATACATGTTTCGATGCTGTTCTCTTGAAACATCCCACCCTCGCCTTCTCCCACAGAGTCCAAAAGTCTGTTCTGTACATCTGTGTCTCTTTTTCTGTTTTGCATATAGGGTTATCATTATCATCTTTCTAAATTCCATATATATGTGTTAGTATACTATAACGGTCTTTTTTTTTTTCTTCATTTATTTTTATTAGTTGGAGGCCAACCATTTCACAACATTGCAGTGGGTTTTGTTATAATGGTCTTTATCTTTCTGGCTTACTTCACTCTGTACAATGGGCTCCAGTTTCATCCATCTCATTAGAACTGATTCAAATGAATTCTTTTTAATGGCTGAGTAATATTCCATGGTGTATATGTACCACAGCTTCCTTATCCATTCGTCTGCTGATGGGCATCTAGGTTGCTTCCACGTCCTGACTATTATAAACAGTGCTGCGATGAACATTGGGGTGCACGTGTCTCTTTCAGATCTGGTTTCCTCGGTGTGTATGCCCAGAAGTGGGATTGCTGGGTCATATGGCAGTTCTATTTCCAGTTTTTTAAGGAATCTCCACACTCTTCTCTATAGCGGCTGTACTAGTTTGCATTCCCACCAACAGTATAAGAGTGTTCCCTTTTCTCCACACCCTCTTCAGCATTTATTGCTTGTAGACTTTTGGATAGCAGCGATCCTGACTGGAGTGTAATGGTACCTCATTGTGGTTTTGATTTGCATTTCCCTGATAATGAGTGATGTTGAGCATCTTTTCATGTGTTTGTTAGCCATCTGTATGTCTTCTTTGGAGAAATGTCTGTTTAGTTCCTTGGCCCATTTTTTGATTGGGTCATTTATTTTTCTGTAATTGAGCTTCAGGAGTTGCTTGTATATTTTTGAGATTAATCCTTTGTCTGTTGCTTCATTTGCTATTATTTTCTCCGAATTTGAGAGCTGTCTTTTCACCTTGCTTATAGTTTCCTTTGTTGTGCAAAAGCTTTTAAGTTTCATTAGATCCCATTTATTTATTTTTGCTTTTATTTCCAATATTTTGGGAGGTGGGTCAGAGAGGATCCTGCTGTGATTTATGTCGGAGAGTGTTTTGCCTATGTTCTCCTCTAGGAGTTTTATAGTTTCTGGTCTTACATTTAGATCTTTAATCCATATTTTGAGTTTATTTTTGTGTATGGTGTTAGAAAGTGTTCTAGTTTCATTCTTTTACAAGTGGTTGACCAGTTTTCCAGCACCACTTGTTAAAGAGGTTGTCTTTTTTCCATTGTATATCCTTGCCTCCTTGGTCGAAGATAAGGTGTCCAGAGGTTCGTGGATTTACCTCTGGGCTTTCTATTCTGTTCCATTGATCTATATTTCTGTCTTTGTGCCAGTACCATACTGTCTTGATGACTGTGGCTTTGTAGTAGAGTCTGAAGTCAGGCAGGTTGATTCCTCCAGTTCCATTCTTCTTTCTCAAGATTACTTTGGCTATTTGAGGTTTTTTGTATTTCCATACAAATTGTGAAATTATTTGTTCTAGTTCTGTGAAAAATACTGTTGGTAGCTTAATAGGGATTGCATTGAATCTATAGATTGCTTTGGGTAGTATAGCCATTTTGACAATATTGATTCTTCCAATACATGAACACACTATGTTTCTCCATCTGTTTGTGTCCTCTTTGATTTCTTTATCAGTGTTTTATAGTTTTCTATGTATAGGTCTTTTGTTTCTTTAGGTGGATATACTCCTAAGTATTTTATTCTTTTTGTTGCAATGGTGAATGGCATTGTTTCCTTGATTTCTCTTTCTGTTTTCTCATTGTTAGTGTATAGGAATGCAAGGGATTTCTGTGTGTTAATTTTATATCCTGCAACTTTACTATATTCGTTGATTAGCTCTAGTAATTTTCTGGTAGAGTCTTTAGGGTTTTCTATGTAGAGGATCATGTCATCTGCAAACAGCGAGAGTTTCACTTCTTTTCCTATCTGATTCCTTTTACTTCTTTTTTGGGCCACAACTATTGACCCCACGCGCTGCAACTACTGAAGCTCGTGTGCCTAGAGCCTGTACTCTGGGAAAGAGAAGCCACAGCAATGAGAAGCCTGCGCACTGCAATGCAGAGTAAGTAGCTCCCACTTTCTGCAACTAGACAAAGCCCTCGTGCAGCAACAAAGATCCAGCACAGCCAAAAATAGGATAAAATAAATCGATCTTTTAAAAAAATGATTAAGAATTTCAAAAGAATGAAATTAGATCTTGATTTTATGTGATACACAAAAATTAACTCAAAATGGAGTATAAAGACTTAAATGTGAGACCTGAAATCATAAAAGTTCTAGAAGAAAACAGAGGGGAAAAAACTCCTCAACATTTGTCTTAGCAGTGATTTTTTTTTGATATGACATCAAAAGCATAAGCAGCATTAAGAACAGGGATTATATCAAACTGAAAAGGTCCATACAGAGAAGGAAATGATCAACAAAATGACAAAATAAAAAGGCAGTTTATGGAATGGGAGAGGATATTTGCAAGTTATATATATCTGATAAGGAGTTAATACCCAGAATATAAAAGGAGCTCATATAACTCAATTGCAAGAAAAAAACCAAATAACCAGATTTTTAAATGGATAGGGGATGTAAATAGACATTTTTCCAAAGCGGACATATAAATGATCAATGGGTTATAAAAAGATGTTCAACATTGCTCATCACCAGAGAAATTAAAATCAAAACCATGTTGAAATGTCACCACACACTGTTTAGGGCAACTATTATAAAAAAGATAAGAGAGAACAATCCTTGGTGAAGGTGTGAAGAAAAGGGAACACTTGTACACTGTTGATGAGAATAAACTAGTTCATTGTAGAACTTTTTGAATATGGAAGCTCTTCAAAAAATTAAAATTGGAACTGCCATGATCCCAGTCCCACTTTTGAATATATATTCAAAGGAAATGAAATCATGACCTCAAAGAGATACCTGCACTTCCATGTTCATTGTGGCATTATTTGAAATAGCCAAGATATGAAAACAAGCTATAAGTTCTTTGACAGGTGAAATGTTATGTGATGGCCTATTGGTGGTGGTGGTTTAGTGGGTACGTCATGTCCGACTCTTGCAACCCCATGGACTGTAGCCAGCCAGGCTCCTCTGTCCACGGGATTCTCCAGGCAAGAATACTGGAGTTAGTTGCCATTACATTCTCTAGATAGCATATTATTCAATGGTAAAAAGAAGAAAACCCCAACATTTGCAATAATATGGATGAACTTGGAAGATACTGTAAGATGTTACAGAAAAACCTGAATGAACTTTTTGGCCAACCAATACTATGTAAAATATGTCAGATACAGAAAGACAAATATTGTATGATCTCACTTATATGTGGGATCTAACAAAGTTGAGCTCATAGAATGATAGAGTAGAATGGTGGCTGCAAGGGGCTGAGAAGACAGTAGGGTAAAGAATTGGGAAATGTTTTAGTTATAAGATGAATATGTTCTGGTGATCTAATGTACAGCATGGTGACTGTAGTTAATGATATTGTTTTCTATACTTGAAATCTGCTAATAGAGTAGATCATAAGTATTCTGATTACACACACAAAAATGGCAAATATATGGGGTGATGTGTTAATTAACTTAATTATAGTGTTAATACAAAATGTGTACCTATATTAAATCATTATGTTGTACATCCTAAATGTAAATATTTTCTATTTGTCAATTACACCTCAATAAAGCTGGATAATATTTTTAGTTTAAAAATAAAGCTGAAAAAAGAGTAGATATCTCAAAAAAACACAGGGTGAATAATAGCGGAAAATTCAGGACAAATTTAAAAGATAAACGGGATGTGATCAAAAAGAGAGTAGAGAGAACATGGAGAGCAATTGATACTAGAAGTGGAAATCACAAGCATGGTCCAAATTGATAAAGACATCAACCCACAGATTCAAGTAACTCAGCATCCCCTGATCAAAGTAAATACACTGGAAACAGTAATGAGCCACATTATGGTCTAAAAACCAAAGATAACAAGAAAGACTTTAGAGATTACAGAGGGCAGGAAAGCAAGAAAATGGCTGATAGCCAGATTCTCAATATAAACAAGACAGGTATCAGTGGAGCGCCATTTTCAAAGTGGTAAAGAAAGTTCCGGTTTAAACAGAATCCAGTACCCAGCAGCGTCACTTATAATATTCCATTTTAACTATTTTCACTTGTATGATTCAGCGTCATCAATTACATTCACAATGCTGTACCACAATCACCTCTGTTTACAAAACTCTTTCATAACCCCAAATAGAAATTCCGCACCCGTTAAGCAATCTCTCCACATTTTCCTCTCCACCTCAGTCCCTTGTAAATGCTTATCTACTTTCTGTCTCTATAAATTTGACTATTCTAGATATTTTATATAAGTGCAGTTATACAATATTCGTCCTTTTGTGACTGGCTTATTTTACTTAGCACAACATTTTAAAGGTCTTCCCAGGTTATAGTATGTATCAGAATTTCATTCTTTTGTATGGTTGGATAACATTTTATTGTATGTATATACCACCACATCATTTTACTTTATATTTAGAGTATACAATGGATTCAGTTTCAGAGCAATAAATATAGTTCTGTAAGGATTTTTTTTTTTTTTTGGCTTTTAAAAACACGAACTGTGTCAGCATGCAAAAGAGTGCATATAATATGTATGCACATTTTAAATTAAAATATTTAAAAAACTTTAAGAGTTATGGAAATGGAGGATGATGGTGGTGGTTGTACAACAATGTAGATGCATTTAATAGCACTGAACTGTACAATTAAAAGACAGAGACTTCCCTGGTGGTTCAGTGGTTAAAACTCCACGCTTCCAATCCAGGGGGCCTGGGTTAGGTCCCTGGTCAGGGAACTAAGATCCCAAAAAATGTAGCAATGAAAATCCCACATATAGCAACACAGATCCCCAGTGCTGCAACTAAGGCCTGGTGCAGCCAAACAAATATTTTAAAAATGGTTATGAAAGCTAATCTTATGTTTTGTGTATTTTACCACAATTAAAAAAAGAAAATTAAAAAATGTTTAAAAACTAGCACCATGAAGCTTAAGAACAGAGGGTTCACAGCTCCTCTGAAGTTTCATGCTTCATCCCAAGTACATCCTCTGCTTTCTGTTTCTGGGGTGATCACTCTCCTCAATTTTGCAAACATGTGTGTACTTTTTATGTCTTACCCTATGTAGATATCTCTAAGCAATATGTTGTTTAGTTTTGTCTGATTTTTATACTTTAAGTAAGTGAAATAAGTGTTTTCTAATGTGACTTTGTTTTTTAACATGTTTTTGAGATTCATTCATAGCTATATCTTATTCATTTTCACTACTATATGGTATTCCTTTGAATATATACCATAATGTATTTATTAACTTTACTGTGAATGGACGAGGTTATCTCTAGTTTTTGCAGTAATAAGCAGTACTATTTTGAACTTGTATATGTATATGCTTAGGCCTGGTACTATTGGGTCACAGAATATTTATATTTTCAATTTTATCAGAAACTATCAATTTTTTCCCCAAAAGAATTATTTAAGAATTATTGTTTCTGACACGTAGTATTGTTCAGTTACTTGATTTTTGTCAATCTGATAGGTATAATACAGTATCATTCAGTTCAATCACTCAGTCATGTCCAACACTTTGTGATCCCATGGACTGCAGCACGCCAGGCTTCCCCGTCCATCACCAACTCCTGGAGCCTGCTCAAACTCATGTCCATTGAGTCAGTGATGCCATCCAATTATCTCATCCTCTGTTGTCCCCTTCTTTTCCTGCCTTCAATCTTTCCCAGCATCAGGGTCTTTTCCAGTGAGTCAGTTCTTCACATCATGTGGCCAAAGTATTGGAGTTTCAGCTTCAGCATCAGTCCTTCCAATGAATATTCAGGACTGATTTCCTTTAGGATATAACACAGTATATCACTGTGCTTTTAATTTTTCCCCAGTTCCAATCAGAATAAGCATGTTTTTTATTTGTTTGGGGGCCATTCATATTTTCTTTCCTATGAAATTCTTGTTTATATCTTTTGCCCATTTTTCTGCTGGGATATTTGCTTTTTTCTGACTGATTCAAAGGAGATCTTTTTTATTCTGGGTTACAGATATCTTCCCAAGGTGGGCTTGTCTCTCTATCATGCCTATGGATGAATAAAATTTCTTAATTTTAATGTGCTTCAATTATTGTTTTATTCATTTACAGTTTATGTTTTTTTGCCTTGTTTGAGGAATTCTTTCTTAATCTGAGGTCATAACTTATATGATTGTTATGAGGAGGTTTATCTCCTCAAAGTGTGACTCAGGGACCCATATTGCTTTTACATTGTCAACTAAAAAGATACACAACATGAGAGTTGTAAATTGAATTTTATTTGGGGCAAAATGAGGACTGCAGCCCAGGAGACAGCACCTCAGAGAGCTCTGAGAGACTGCTCCACAGAGGCAGTGTGAGAGGTTAATATGTAAGATTTTGGTGAAAAATGAGTTCAATGCAATCAAGTGCAGACTTTACAAAAGGTTTTCTGCTCGTCATGAGGTTGATGTCACCATGAAGGGATTTAGGGCCTTTCTAGGTGTGAAGAGATGCAAGGATTGGGATCATGAAATCAGTTCCTGAAAATATCTAACTATCTAAAGACCCACCTAGAGCCAGATATCCTGGAATGCAAAGTCAAATGGGCCTTAGGAAGCACCTCTATGAACAAAGTCAGTGGAGGTGATGGAATTCCAGTTGAGTTATTTCAAATATTAAAAGATGATACTGTTAAAGTGCTGCACTCAATATGTCAGCAAATTCGGAAAACTCAGCAGTGGCCACAGGACTGGAAAAGGTCAGTTTTCATTCCAATCCCAAAGAAAGGCAATGCCGAGAATGTTCAAACTACCGCACAATTGTACTCATCTCACATGCCAGCAAAGTAATACTCAAAATTCTCCAAGTCAGGCTTCAACAGTACATGAACTGTGAACTTCCAGATATTCAAGTTGGATTTAGAAAAGGCAGAGGAAGCAGAGATCAAATTGAAACATCTGCTGAATCATAGAAAAAGCAAGAGAGTTCCAGAAAAGCATCTACTTCTGCTCTTATTGACTACGCTAAAGTCTTTGATTCCGTGGATCACAAAAAATGTGTGGAAAATTCTTAAAGAGATGGGAATACCAGACCACCTGACCTGCCTACTGAGAAATCTGTAGGCAGGTCAAGAAGCAACAGTAAGAACTGGACATGGAACAAACAGACTGGTTCCAAATCGGGAAAGGAGTACGTCAAGGCTGCATATTGTTACCCTGCTTATTTAACTTATATGCAGAGTAATTCATGTGAAATGCCAGACTGGATGAAGCACAAGTTGGAATCAAGATTGCTGGGAGAATTATCAAGAACCTCAGATATGCAGGTGACACCACCCTTATGGCAGAAAGCAAAGAACTAAAGAGCCTCTTGATGAAAGAGGAGAGTGAAAAAGTTGGCTTAAAAGTCAACATTCAAAAAATGAAGATCATGGCATCCAGTCCCATCACTTCATGGCAAATAGATGGAGAAACAATGGAAACAGTGAGAGACTTTATTTTCTTGGGCTCCAAAATCCCTGCAGATGGTGACTGTAACCATGAAACCAAAAGACACTTGCTCCTTTAAAGAAAAGTTATGGCCAACCTAGCCATCATATTAAAAAGCAGAGATATTACTTTTCCAACAAACATCCATCTAGTCAAAGCTATGGTTTTTCCAGTAGTCATGTATGGATGTGAGAGTTGGACTGTAAAGAAAGCTGAGGGCCAAAGAATTGATGCTTTTGAACTGTGGTGTTGGAGAAGACTCTTGAGAGTCCCTTGGACTGCAAGGAGATCCAACCAGTCCGTCCTAAAGGAAATCAGTCCTGAATACTCTTTGGAAGGACTGAGGCTGAAGCTGAAACTCCAATACTTTGGCCACCTGATGGGAAGAATTGACTCATTGGAAAAGACCCTGATGCTGGGAAAGATTGAAGGTTGGAGGAGAAGGGGAAGACAGAGAATGATAGTTGGATGGCATCACCGACTCGATGGACATGAGTTTGAGCAAGCTCTGGGAGTGGGTGATGGACGGGGAGGCCTGGCGTCCATGGGGTTGCAGAGAGTCGGACATGCCTGAGCGACTGAACTGAACTGATCTGATGAACTGTTCCACCAGATTCCCTGGAGCACAGAATGCTTCACTCCCCACCCTGAATTCCCCTTGAGGATGTCGAAGGTCAAGAGCTGCAGGAGGACAGGGTTCAATCTCCGCAGAGGCAGGCGGCAAATGCCCTTGTTTTTGTTTTTTGGTTGCTGGCAATGCTCTTGGCAAGTGTCAATTTGTAGTTGACACCTTCTTGTCGTTTTGATCTCCCTCGAGTGTCACCCATCTAACTGATGGGGAGAACAAGAGTTGGGGATGCCCACCAAACACTCAACCATCTCCTTAATTGAAAATGCAAGTGACGTTGTTAACTTGCACAGTCAAAGGAGGCTTCAAGGAGGAGGTGACAACTGCTCCCATCTTTGAATCATGGGGAGGAATTATTTAGATGCTGAGAAGAGGAAAGAGCCTTCTTTTAGGGTGAACAGGTACAGGATGAGGCCAAGAAAGGGAAGATGTAGGAACACGCATGGCCTAGGAAAGGAGGAGGGAGGAGGACAGCATGGTCAGAAGGAGGAGGGGTGCTGGGCTGCACCCCACAGGCCCGCCAAACCTGCGTTTGCCCAGCTTCGAGACCAAAGAAAGAGCACAGAGTCAGCAACAGAGACATTAGTGGTTTAATGGATGAGGGATCTTAACGCATTTAAAGTAAGGTCCTGGAGTGACATCCCAACATGTGCGGCTCACGGCAGGCAGGACATGGCGGCAGGCAGGATGTGGCTGCAAGCAGTCTTTGAAGTGGGGTGGGAATGGGAGGAGGGGAAATTACCAGTTACAGGGGAAATGGACATCGAGTTGGCTCATTAGTGGCCCCTCTGGTGGCTCAGATGGTAAAGAATCTGCCTATAATGCAGAGACCCGGGTTTGATCCTTGGGTTGGGAAGATCCCCAGGAGAAGGAAATGGCAGTCCACTCTAGTGTTTCTTGCCTGGAGAATTCCACGGACAGAGGAGCCTGGCCAGCTACAGTCCACGGAGTCACAAAGAGTCGGACATGACTGAGCGTCTGGCTCATTATTTACCAGGAAAACCAGTCCCTTATCCCACCCTCCCACCTTCGATAAGCTATCCTAGTGGAGATCTTCTGATCCAAAGCTAGAACAATCATTAGCTGGGGCCTGGAGCAAGTTTGTAAGAAATTTAGTCATGTGAGTAGGGCGTAAGGGAAGCAGACACCAGTGGAGCAGGGAGATGAACAGAAAACAAGAAAACAGCTCTCCTTAGTGGCTTGACCATACAAGGAGGCAAGCAGGGGATAGTGGAACATAGTTGGAACAACTGTAAAGGAACCCGATTGAAAAGGCTGTTTAATCCCTAAAGATATTCTCATGTGTAGGTGATTATTAAGAGCATTTTTGCAAACACTGTACTGGGCTTTGCCAGTGCAGAAGCCAAAGTGGATGTTTTGTTTAGATTAACATATGAAGGCAATTGGGTCCAAAAATGTAGCTGTCCCAGTTTTCAGATCATCCAAATGTTCTGTTGCCATGACAATTCTGAGTTAAAATTTCGGAAAGAAAACAAATGTTTGGTAATAATTCAAATCATCCACTTCCGACTACATCAAAACAGCGTGTTGGTGTGGTTGCTGCCAGCTACCATTTTTCACTTGATTTTAAGATTATTTCGTAGAGATGGATGTTTCGTTTGCATTATAGTCCAAAAAGGGAGATTGGTGGGTGTTTAGACAGAAACTTTAGGGTGTTTTTCTTTATTTTTCCCACTAAAAGTCACATAGCCAAGATTATACCCCTGGAATAATGTTTCACAATTGCACTTCTCTCCACAATTATCAAATATTTTGGAGAGTTTGAGTAACTGCTACATCTGTTGAAGATAAGTGACTCAGTAACCTAGGGCATATGCAGAAATGCCAAAAGGAAAATAAAGAGACAGAAAAATCTCTGGATGATGGATTTACCACACTGAGCAGAAAAGGAAGCCAAGAGAAAGAGACGACGTTTTTTTTTTTTTTTTTTTTTCCTTTCAAAAATGATGAATAGTTATAGAGTAGCTAAATTTTAGGCCAATACTGTTTTGGCTGCTTATCTGTCTTCATAATCTGATGAAAGACATAAACATGCCTTTATTAATTTTGTGTGTGTGGAGTTCCAATAAAACGTTCAAGTCACAAATTTCAGCTCACAGGCGGCCAGTGAGATGAGTGTCTCCTACTGCAGACCCTTAATAGTATTACCCCAACACCAGGCCTACAGCCAGGAAGAACTGATGTAGGTGCTAAACCATGGCAAATAGGACTTTTCTTACATACCTGCCATGGGGCCTGGTGGAGGGCAGACACTCAATGAGGCTTTGCTGAACCACCGAATGCATATATAAATGAATGCATGAAAAGGTAGGCTAGGATACCATGAACATGTATTTAGATAATAAGGTCTACTACAGGGGCTGTAAACTGAATAAAAATTTTATCCAGAAAAACACTTTGAGTAAAGTGGAGTGAACTAAGCTTCACTTACCTCATCAGGTTAGAAAACCAGATTTATTGAAAATTCTTTCAATTGGTGTCATGCGTTCTGTTGTGAGTAGTCGGAGACAATGCATTCAAGCACCCCTCTCTCTCATAAACCATGAGAAAAATTGTATCAGGAGTCCCCCACATCTAGGACTTCGCTGGTGGTCCAGTGGCTAAGACTTCACGCTCCCAGTGCAGGGGGCCTGAGTTCAATCCCTGGTCAGGGAACTAGATCCCACATACTGCAACTAAAGCTCCTACATGCAGCAAATAAAGATCCCATGTGCTGCAATTGAGACCTGATGCAGACAAACAAATAAATAAATATTATTACAAAAATATAGTCTCCTTATACGTCTGCCAAGTTGAAGTAGATGCCGCCTGCCTCCACGCTCTGGGAACCCACATGAAGGCAGGAAGAGGGGCAAGGCTCAGAACAGCAGGTGTATATTGGTTTTTAGAAACTCAACTCTGAAGGCACAGTGAACATGGTTAGAGAGGATAGAAGAGAAAATGAGAGAGACAAGACCAATTGGTTATTGTTGTTCAGTAGCTAAGTCATGTCTGACTCTGTGGCTTTATGGACTACAGCACGCCAGGCTTCCCTGTCCTTCATCATCTCCGGGAGTTTGCTCCATGTCCATTGAGTTGGTGATGCCATTCAACCATCTCATCTTCCGTCGTCCCCTTCTCCTCCTGCCTTCAGTCTCTCCCAGCATCGGGGTCTTTTCCAATGAGTCGGCTCTTCACATCAGGTGGCCGAAGTATTGGAGCTTCAGCTTCAGCATCAGTCCTTCCAATGAATATTCAGATCACCTGGGAGAATCAGGAAACGGTTCCGGTGAGAGGCAACAAACACCTGCATCAGGATGGGAGCCGGCGGGACGGAGAGGAGGGACATTTGAGATGACAGAACCTGGTGACTGATTGGTTCTACGGAGTGAGATGGAGGGAGGGTCAAGGATGAAGCCCAGTTTGCTGGTGTGGGTGATTAGATGGGCTCCCCGATATAGCAGAGGCAGGCAGTGAAAAGCATGAGGGAGGTGGGTGGGGAAATTGGTGCAGAGCTCGCAGGCAACTGAATGAAGTCGCAGAACCCTGCTGCTATGACTCATGGTCTCTAAATCTCACCAAGGGTTTGTTGATGAACTTGCAATTTGTTCATAAGGAAAGAAATATTTGTCGTTTATAAATATAACTGTGTCAAATGTTTGTCTTTTTTAAAAAGTGCTTTGCAACACCTAGCTCCCTGTCCTGCTTCTGGGATACCGCCCACCATAGGTAGTTTTTCTAGAGCACAGAGCACTGCTGTTCACTGTAGAAGTGAACCTGATTTCCCTCCTTCCCCATACTTTGGCTGCCAGGACTCTGGTACAGGGCCTGGGTTCAACCAATTGGATGCCTTGATGGTTAATTGTACATGTCAACTTGGCTAGGGGCTTCCGTGGTGGCTCAGCCGTAAAGAATCCATCTGCCAAAGCAGAGACCTGGCTTTGATCCCTGGGTCAGGGAGATCCCCCGGAGAAGGACATGAAAACCCACTCCAACATTCTGGCCTGGGAAATTCCATGGCTAGAAGAGCCTGGTGGGCTATATAGTTCATGCGGTTGCAAAGAGTTGGAGAAGACTTAGCAATTAAACCACAACAACTTGGCTAGGCCACAGTACCCAGATATTTGGTTAAACACTAGTCTAGATGTTGCTGTGAAGTTATTTTTAGATTTTAGATTAACATTTAAATCAGTAGACTTTGTGTACAGCAGATTACCCTCCATAATGTTGATGGGCCTCTTGTAATCAATTGAAAGCCTTAAGAGGAAAAAAAGATACTGATGTCCCTCTGAAGCAGAGAGAATTCTGTTGGCTGCAAAGTCAAGTTTTCCCTGGGTCTCCAGCCTGCCTCCCTGCCCTCCAAACTGAAGAAAGCCAGAGTCAGCTTCTGTTGCTTGCAATAACGTGCCTTGCCTAATATAATACATGTGCATTGTTGCCAAATTACAAACACCAGAGAAAAACAAAGAAATGGAAGAAATTCAAATATGCCCTGATGCAACTAATTTAAACATTCTTTCATTTTCTTTCTAGATTTTTCTATACATGTTTTATGCTGTTGCATTCATTTGTGTATGGTGTTTTAGCCTGTTTGTTCCCTTAACATTCTATTATAAAACATTTTGACATCTCATTAACAATATCTTAACAATATTAATAACATTAACAATATTCTTTGTGCTATTTCAGTCCTCTTGATGTATGCTTTCTATTCCTTATGCTCCCTTATTTTCTTTGTTTGCAACTCTTGTCAGCTGGGACCTATACTGTATTTTATTTGCTTTCATATCTTAAAGTGATTTGGAAGTAGACAACCCGTTTTAAGCTGTTTGAGGTTATAGGTTTAGGAGCCACATGGTTAAAATCAGTTTCTCTGGCTATTAAAGTTAAGAACAACATTTGCTATTATGTACAGATCTCCTTTCTTCAGGCCCCCTCCTGTTTTTTTGTGTTATAGTATAATATGTGTTAAGCATTTGCTCATATAAACATTTTTAAAGAATTTGTTTTTTGCTTAGTCAATTTTGAAACCATATCCCCCACCGCCTCCAGAAAATTAAGCGTACATTCAATTAGTTTCAAGGGTTTCCCAGATGGTGCTAGTGGTAAAGAACCAGTCTACCAATGCAGGAGACATAAAATATGTGGGTTCCAACCTTGGGTTGGGAAGATATCCTGGAGGAGGAAATGGCAGCCCATTCCAATATTCCTGCCTGGAGAATTCCATGGACAGAGGAGCCTGGCAGGCTACTTTAGGGTCCACAGGGTCACAGAGCTGGACATGACTGAAGCAACTTAGCACACACACACACACACACACACACACACCTTAGTTTCCATACTTACTGCATGGTGTTCTTATTCTTTGAATGACATTTACAGGAAGCTATATGATGGTGTGTTTTCTGAGCCCTTGCCTTGAGAACATCTTTGTCATTTTCACAGATGAATGACAAGCTGGCTTGCTCAGAGAGGTGTTCTCAATCTAGTAATGGTAACTCCTACTGGAGGTGAGTCAGACCTCTCAACCTTTTCCCCAGCCATCCATTACTGTGCTAGTTTACAGAACATAGAGGTATGATCGAAAGGATCATTTTCAACCCAACCTCCACTTGGAAGATAGTGGAAATTCTCCTACATTCTGGCCCATGGTTTTCTTTCACAGTGTCCAGTGGTGTTGCCAGTTCACATATTTTTGAGTACTTATTTATTCATAAATGTTCTAGTGGGAAGTTCAGAGAGGGTCTCACAAGTAAGAACTGGGATCTGCTACTGTATTGCCCCCCCAGTGCTGGCCCTGTGTTAGTCAACTCTTCTGAATTTCTTAGCCCTATTTTCAGAGGCTATTTTAGGTTCTTAGACTTTCTTCATCTGTATTAGTCAGGCTTTTTTGGCTGCAGATAACTGAAACTATCTTCCAGCATAAATAGAAAAACTAACTAGCACAGAATACAGGAAAGTTTCATGGAACCCAGAGTAAAAAGGTAAGCGGGCTTTAACAGGGAAGTGAAGAGCTCTTGGGACTCACATTTCTCATCTCTGTTTCTTGATGATGTACTGTGCTGTTCTTAGTCGCTCAGTTTGTGTCCAACTCTTTCGACCCTATGGACTGTAGCCTGCCAGGCTCCTCTGTCCATGGGGATTCTCCAGGCAATGATACTGGAGTGGGTTGCCATGCCCTCCTCCAGGGGAACTTCCCAACCCAGGGATCAAACGCAGGTCTCCTTCATGGTAGGCGGATTCTTTACCACCTGAGCCAGCAGGGAAGACCATTTCTTGATGCAGTGATTCATAAAGATTAATAGAATTCATTGAAGTCTGCTGATTATTTAGTCTATGCTATGAAAGCTCTTGGAGAAAGGTATTTTTAAAAAATCATCTGCACTAGATCTACCAAAAGAAAAAATTGCAAAAGAATGTTCAAAGTACCACATAGTTGCACTCATCTCACATGCCAGCAAAGTAATGCTCAAAATTCTCCAGGCTAGGCTTCAACAGTATGTGAACCGAGAACTTCCAGATGTTCAAGCTGGATTAAGAAATGGCAGAGGAACCAGAGATCAAATTGCCAACATCTGTTGAATCATAGAAAAAAGCAAGAGTATTCCAGAAAAACATCTACGTCTGCTTTATTGACTTGCCAAAGCCTTTGACTGTGTGGATCATAGCAAACTGTGGAAAATTCTTAAAGTGATGGTAATACCAGATAACCTTACCTGCTTCCTGAGAAATCTGTATGCAGGTCAAGAAGCAACAGTTAGAACCAGACATAGAACAATGGAACTGGTTCCAAATTGGGAAGGGAGTACATCAGGGCTGTATATTGTCACCCTGCTTATTTATTTTATATACAAAGTATATCATGCAAAATCCGTGCCAGACTGGATTGAAGCACAAGATGAAATCGAAATCGCAGGGAGACCATATCAATAACCTCAGATATGCAGATGACACCACCCTTATAGCAGAAAGCAAAGAGGAACTAAAGAGCCTTTTGATGAAAGTGAAAGAGGAGAGTGGAAAAGTTGGGTTAAAACTGAACATTCAAAAAATGAAGATCATGGCATCCAGTCCTATCACTTCATGGCAAATAGATGGGGAAACAACGGAAACAGAGACAGACTTTATTTTTGGGAGCTCCAAAATTACTGCAGATGGTGGCTGCAGCCATGAAATTAAAAGATGCTTGCTCCTTGGAAGAAAAGCTGTGACAAACCTAGGCAGCATATTAAAAAGCAGAGACATTACTTAGCAAGCAGCGGTCTGTCTAGTCAAAGCTATGGTTTTTCCAGTGGTCATGTATGGATGTGACAGTTGGACTGTAAAGAAAGCTGAGTGCCGAAGAACTGATGCTTTTGAACCGTGGTGTTGGAGAAGACTCTTGAGAGTCCCTTGGACTGCAAGGAGATCCAATCAGTCCATCCTAAAGGAAATCAGTCCAGTATATTCATTGGAAGCGCTGATGTTGAAGCTGGCCTCCTGATGCAAAGAACTGACTCATTTGAAAAGACCCTGATGCTGGGAAAGATTGACGGTGGGAGGAAAAGGGGATGACAGAGGATGAGATGGTTGGATGGCATCACTGACTCAATGGACATGAGTGTGAGTCAACTCCGGGAGTTGGTGACGGACAGGGAGGCCTGGAGTGCTGCAGTCCATGGGGTGGCAAAGAATTGGACATGACTGAGTGACTGAATTAAACTGAACACTCTGTTTGGAGGTTGCAGTCACAGAATAAATAAATATATATACACATACATATATACACATTCACATATATATGAATGTATATGCATCTACCTACTCACATAACTAAAGCAAATGTCCTAATTATAAAATTCAGAAGGAATAAAAGGAAAGTAATATATGAAAAAATAATATGTGCTCAGGTACGGCTACATTAGAAGAAATAAACAATTATTTGCACCTGCTTATATAAATGTTTGTATTCACAAGAAGTGAGATTAGAAGGCCCTCTGCAAAACAAGTACAGAAAATGAAAAAGTAAAGGTATAAAAATGCACTAGACAAATAAAGGCCAAAATTATTTACATATAATGAAAAAAATGGAAGAGCCTCATTTAAAGTCATGATATGTGCCATAGCAAATTATAAATGGATGAAAATGAGGAAGTATGATATTCTCACAGGCAAACTGTGACTTCGCCTCCAAGGGTACTCTCAAAATAATTTGCTGCCTTTTGATATGGGACAGTGAATTGCCAAAAACATATCTCCTATTTTGATCTCCTTAAATTCACGTTGGAGGACACAGGAAAAAAAAAACTATGGTTACTAAAGGGGAAAGGAGTGGGGGAGGAATAATTTAGGAGCTTGGGATTAACAGATACATACTTCTTTATAAAAATTAGATAAATAACAAGGTCCTACTGTATAGCACAGGGAACAATAGTCACTATCTTGTAATAACCTATAATGGAAAAAACTTGATAAAGAATATATATATATAGATATAGATATAACTGAATCACTTTGCTATACACCTGAAAATAACACAACACTGTAAATCAACTACACGCCAATAAAAATTCACTGTTTAGTAAAAATTCACTGTTTAGTAAAAATTCACTGTTTAGTAACTGAACCTTGGAGAACTCGGGCTTCAGTAGATAATGGGTGGGGACGCTGTGTTGGAAAGAGATGCAGTAGGGGGCAGAGAGGCTCTGCAGGAGACCTCTGGGGACAGTTGGGGATGGAGACTGAAAAATAATAGGCTTCGCAGGTGGCGCAGTGGTAAAGAATCTGCCTGCCAATGCAGGAGATCCAGGTTCGATCCCTGGGTCAGGAAGATCCCCTGGAGTAGAAAATGGCCACTCACTCCAATATTCTTGCCTGTGAAATCCCACGAACAGAGGGGCCTGATGGGCTACAGTCCATGGGGTCATAAGGAGTTGGACACCACTGAGTGACTGAGCACAATACAAAGAATAAATAATCTCAACCTGCAAATTCACAATGTGTGTCTTAACACTGAATGAAAAATTCAATATACATATGATAACAATGGTATGAAATATTTTGTTTTTAAAATTTATTTTTAATTGGAGAATACTTGCTTTGCAATATTCTGTTAGTTTTTGCTGTACACCAATGTGAATCAGCTGTAAGTATACAATATCCCCTCCTTCTTGAGCCTCCTTCCTGCCCCCCACCAGCATGAAATATTTTAAAGGAATCATCTTAAAGAAATTAAACTAGATTTTTGTATTCATATCTCTCCACTCATTTGATAATTTGGGGGTTGTAAAGCAGTCAAAAGAAGACTTCCACCAGCTCAGTGGCATAGTTGTATAATATATGAAAATTGCAAAAGTGGAGTGACGGAGGTGTGTATATTGGCTACCCCAGTTCCACAGGCAGACGGCTTTGCCATAGGTGACCTCATTTTCCCCAAATCACTAGCAGCTTCTTGGTAAAGTCTCAAATAAAACAAAGTAGAGTCTTCTCAATTTGGGAGTTGCATTCTTGGAAAATTCAGTGAATATGGAAACTGTGGGGGAAAAGTACTTTGCATTTATGTGCAAATGGAGTTCTAGGCTCAGAGATTTATAAAAAGTCTTTTCACCTTGTGAACATCTGGTGAGACACCTGGGATTCACGGCTACGTGGGGGCAATTCTTTATCTCCAGGTGCAGCCCCCACACGCAGGAAGTCAAGCATCTCCAGCTGAATTCATCTCCCTCCGCCAGGAATAGTGACAATAGAAAAAAAAAAAACGTTCCCACAAAATTCCAGATTATGCTCAAGGATGATGCTGCCCCAAGGATGCCACTGTGTAGGGTAATTGATTTAATTTCCTTCTGCAGGACCTAGGAAGTGCTAGCCTGAGCAAATCCTTCTCCACACACAGGTGCAACTTTGGTGTGCAGGACAAACTAGTTTCCAATGTGTGTCCCGAGCAGTCATTTCATTCTCTATTCTCCATTTTCCATTTTCCTAGTTTTTAAAAAAACGTGATAAAATACACGTATCATAAAGTGTATCATAAAGTCCCTAGTTTGGGGACTTCTCTGGTGGTGCAGTGGCTGACTTCGCACTCCCAAAGCAGGGGGCCCACATTCCATCCCTGGTCAGGGAACTAGATCCCACGTGCCACAGCTAAAGATCCTGCATGTTGCAAGGAAGACCAGACACAGCCAAATAAATTAATATAAATAAATATTGAAAAACTTACCAGTCTTGAGTGTACAGTTCAGTGGCATTAAGGACATTCACGTTATGCAACCATCACCACCACTCGGCTTCTAGCCTTTTTATATTTGGAATTTATTTAAATTTAGAGAAAGGTTGTAAAAATAGCACAAAGAACTTTTTCTCCAGAACCATTTGAGAGTAAGTTAAGTAAGTTGCTGCTATAATATCTTACCCTTGAATATTTTGGTATGAAATTCCAAAGAACAGGGACATTCTCCTAAATAGCCCCAGGAGAGCCATCAAAATCAGGAGACTGATACTGACCAGGTATCACCATCTATTCCTCGGACCCCATACGGGTTTCCCCAATGGTTTCAATAATGTCCTTTAGAGAAAAAGGTCCAGTCTAGCATGAGTCATGTGCTTAGTTGGGCAGGGAGAGTGCAAGATGGACCTAGGACATTGTGCCAGAAAGCAGGAAATGGCGACTTTCTCATCTGTCTGTTTATCTTGCTCAGTTTCTCAGTTTATCTTTGACTTCCAGGATCTTGACATTTTCACAGATTACAAGCCAGTTACTTTCTAAAATGTCCCTCAATTTGTTTGCCTGGGGTTGCCTCACAATGAAATTTAGGCTCTGCTTTTTGGCAAGAATATCACAGAAGTCATGGTGAATTTTTCTCATTGTATCCTCTCACGTGGTACAAGATTGCAATTTGTTTCATCATAGATGGCATTACTTTTGATCATTTGATTAAAATGCTATCTTCCAGGTTTCTCCATGTCAGAGCTATTCTTTTGTAATCAGTAAGACTTTTATGAGGAGATACTTTGAGACTATGAAAATATTCCATTCCTCATCAAATTTTCACCCACTAATGGTTTTAGTGTCCATTAATGTTTATTGGCATTAATAATCACAGAAAAAGTTGTCAAAAAGTGACTTTCTAATTCCATCTTTCTTTGTACATTTATTGGTTTGCATTTTACTGTAAAGAGAATCTTTTTTCCCTCCCCATTTATGTCAATTCATTGTATCAGTATTGACTCATGGATTCCTGTTGGTTCAAGGGGCTATCATCACTTACCATAATTAAATATTTTGATGCCAAATTGTTTATTTTGTCCTGCATTTATCCAGCATGAGGCCCATTGTCATGGTTTCCATGTCCTTTTAAAATATCTGTGTCATTCATTGAGCCCTTCCTGATCTGGGGGCACAAGATGTTTTAGGCCCATCTTGTACTTTCCCTGAACCAAGCTGGAATCAGCCATTTTCCCAAGAATCCCAGATTCTTAGTAGTAGAGAATGGTATTTAGAAACCAGGATCTAGACTCTTGTTGTGCACACTGTTGATGGGGTATCACTGCCTAGTGGCTCATATGGTAAAAAAACTTCCTGCAATGTGGGAAGACCTGAGTTCAGATCCCTGGGTCAGGAAGATCCCCTGGAGAAGAGAATGGCTACCCACTCCAGTGTTCTTGCCTGGAGAATCCCATGGACAGAGGAGTCTGGTGGGCTACAGTCCATGGGGTCACAAAGAGTCAGACACGACTGAGCAGCTAACACTTTCACCGCTTTAATACAGAACTGGGGCTCTATCTCTATCTACCCATCTGTCATCTATATACACACACACCATGTCTATATCAGCTATTTATATTTATATATATTTCTTTATCTATAGATAATACAAAAGGCAAATAGAAGGGGAAAAGGTGGAAGCAGTGACAGATTGCCTCTTCTTGGGTTCTAAAAACACTGTGGATGGTGACTGCAACCATGAAATTAGAAGACAATTGCTTCTTGGTAGAAAACTATGACAAACCTAGGCAGTGTGTTAAAAAAGCAAAGCATCACTTTGCTGACAAGGTCCATATAGTCAAGGCTATGATCTTTCCAGTAATCATGTATGGATATGAGAACTGGACAATAAAGAAGGCAGAGGGCCGAAGAATTTATGCTTTCCTACTGTGGTGTTGGAGGAGACTCTTGAGCGTCCCTTCGTGAGCAAGGAGATCAAACCAGTCAATCTTACAGGAAATCAACTCTGAATACTCTTTTGAAGGACTGATGCTGAAGCAGAAGCTCCAAGACTTTGGCCAACTGATTCGAAGAGCCCACTTATTGGAAAAACCCCAATGCTGCAAAAGATTGAGGGCAGAAGGAGAAGAGGCAACAGAGGATTAGAAGGTTGGATGGTATCACCGATTCAATGGACATGAACTTGGGCAAACTCTGGGAGATGGTAAGGGACACGGAAGCCTGGCATGCTGCAGTCCATGGGGCTGAGAAGAGTCGGATGTGATTTGGCAACTGAACAACAACAACAGAAATACAATATAAATCATGAGTTCATATGAAATTCCAGATCCAACACCCCAGAATTCATTCTAGTTTACTCATTTGTAACTTCCTTCTTTGACAGTGTGAAGCCTGGCTCTCATTTTCTTCAAGATGTTTACTTATCACATTGATGTTCTCTGTAAGTGACTGACTTGCTGCCCTCCTTGGCTCCCTTCCTCATCTTTCCTTGGCTCCGACGCCCTGTACCCACAGTTTCCAGATGTGGGGGGGCTGCCTTGCTGGACCACCATTTAGTGACTTTCAAACCAAGTCATGCAGGAAGGAAAGCTGGAATGAAACAGAAAGAAGGCTTCTTCACAATTTAAATTCCATTTATTATTTTAACCTATTTCACTTTAATTAGAAATTACTTATATGCTTCACACTACCAAGCACCTGCTGTGTGCCAGATACTGTGTGCACTTTAGAGGCATCAGCTCATCTAATCCTTGCAACCATTCTCTGAGGTACATATATTACTATTTTATTCATTTTACAAAGGAGGTGATGGAGGCTTGGAGAGTTTCATGGTGGGCGGCACTGCTAGGAGAGAACCTAAAGTGTAGCACTCCAAAGATCATTGTTGATATTAATGTATAAACAGTTAAAAGTATTTTCAATAACACCTTTCAGTAACACCTTCTAGGTATGTCATGAAACACATTTTTTTTTCATCTCTGTTCTTTGAGTTTATATTCTGGTATCAATTAAAAAAAAAAAAGCAGAGCTTATGATCTTGTCAAGATAACAGAGCTCCTTTTGGAGTGCGATCATTTAATGAAGTCTCTGGAGATCACCAGTGCCTAGCATGGTGCCTGCACATAGCCGGTATTCAGGCAGTAGCTTTTGCCTGAGTGAATGAACTATCTTTATGTCTATGATAATGAGGCAGTCTAGTGATAATGAGGCAGAAAGAGGGTTCACTGAAACGCGGCCTCTTTTCCTTTGAGGACCTCTAGAAAGCCACCCTTCCTGCCTCCTTGGAGTCTCGTGACCAGCTCTGGTTAAAGCAGTGTGAGCAGAAGTGACTGGTGAAAAGCCCTTGTGGTTTGCTCTGGTCACTCTCATCTTGCAGAGGCCAAGTTCCAGGTGGCACAGCTTCAAGGTGAGGAAGGCTCAGGTGCCCAGTCTCTCTCCCCCTTGCCCCCCTGCTCTTTGCTGGCCCACAGGAGATCTTTTGTGAGAAATGAAGCTTTGAAGCCACTGAAATTTTTCTGCAGCATAACCTTGCCTATCGTGACTTATAACTCTCTTTCCTAGTCTCAGAGTTACAAATTTAAAAAAAAATTTTTCAAATCTATTTTTAATTGGAGGATAATTGCTTTTCAATGGTTTCTGCCACCTAACAATGTGATTCAGCCATAGGTGTACGTACATTTCCTCCATCTCAAGCCTCCCTCTCACCTCCCCCCCAAGAAATACAATTTAAATATAAAAAAATATTGTATCCCCCCAAATTAGTTCAAACACAATTGAGGTGTCAGTGTAAGCAAGTGCCAATTGTGAGATATAGTAGTAGAGACACTGTTACGAGGATATTCAAGTAAAAAGGAAGCATTGAGGAACACAGGAACGTTGGTTTTAAAAAAAAAAAGAGCACCCAAATTCTTGAAATTCAAGGCGTACCAACAGAGCTACTTGCCTTGAATCTCCTGTGAATCATTTCTGAGTGACTTCAGATCTAATTTCCTTTATTCCTACAATACCCATTCTCTGCATCACACTTCCTCTTTAAAGAAAATACTGATTTTGTTCATAGTTTTATTTTTGTTGTTGCTGTTGTAAGTTCTAACGCCTCTTCCACTGAAAGGAAGGAAAGAAGTACAAGTTTTGCCCAGCAACCTGGTAGCTTAGGACTTCCACATCAAAGATATTTTTCCTGTTATGCTAATACCAAAAGTTGTCCCAACGCTGAAATAGTATTTAAAGCTGAGTTAGGAAGGCTATTTTCTTCACCTGATGTGCTTTTAAACATTATTCATATAAAAACTTATTATAACAATTTTATGTGTAAAAGTAGAGAGAATAACAAATTCTCATTAAACTGTCATTTTAATTTTACAATTATACAACTTTACAATTTACAACTTTACAATTCAATTTTGCCATACGTGCTTTATTTTTTCCTTTTGCTAAACTAGTTTGAAACTAGTTTCCAAAAAAAAAGAAAAGAAAATATTTTGTTCCCCTAATATTTCACCCTGAAATATTTCACTGCACATCTCTTAAAGATGAGGATGACCATAATGTTACCTAACAATAAATTCATTCATATTGTCTAACACCCAGCCCAAATTTAAATGATCCCAAATGTACTCAGGATGTATTTTTATATTTCACTTTATATTTAGTTTGACTTGGGATCTAAACTAGGTCACATATTATATTTGATTGTTGAGTTTCTAATCTCTGCTCATCAATTTACTTAAAAATTTATCTTTGGACTTCCCTGGTGGTCCAGTGGTTAGGACTTCGAGCTTCCACTGCGGAGAGGGTGGGTTCGATCTCTGGTTGGGGAACTAAGATCCCACATGCTGAGTAGTGTAACCAGAAAAAGAAAAAATTTATCTTGATTTGTTTCCTTTTACTTTTCTTCTATTTTTTAAAATATTCTACTTTATTTATTTATTTTTTTGGTGGGGAAAGTTTGAGCAAGACAGTATTCTCCTCTTGCCTGTGGGGAAATCTAATACCTTGTTTACGTATCTCAATATCCCTGGTCTTTATATATATGTGTATATATAAATGTGTGAGTGTGAGTGTGTGTGTGTATGTATTAGCCAAACACTGTTTTTCTAAAGTATATCTTTGAAAATAGCTACTAGGGAGCTAGAGATTAAAAACAAAATTTTGGGGATGTATTACTTAGTTTTATATTTTTCATGTTTGCAAAATTCATCTGAGTCAGAAAAAGAAGCTCTTTTACCATAAATCTTTAAGTGTAATGGCCTTGTCTCAGAATTAAGACTTTTCTCATTCATTCCTCAAAGAAGTTTTCTTATTAAAAAAAAGAGAGAGAGAGAAAATCATATTGTTTGTTTTTAGCAATTTCTAGAGGCAATGTGATACAATACTAGGAAAGAAAAATATTAGCAGAGATTTAGAATTAGAAGGCTGGGGTTTGGTCCCACCTCCTTTACAATGAACTAATGATTTGAATAAGTACTAATAGTTGCCTGAGCCGTGGTTAATTCATAAGAAAGTTTGGACTGGTTGGTGGACAATATATACAGGTAACATTATACGATTTTATAATAAAATGTGACTGAAAACAATGAAGACTTTTTGTCCCTCTGACAAATATACCAGGTCTTAGGCTTCCCAATGAGGCCTGTCTTCAAAGCAGGCCCTTTGGAGCCATGAACTATTTCCCCCGATGCTGCCACACCTCAAACATTTCTGTAAATATTTTCAGAATCAGTTTACAAACCACATAATAACACTACTATAAGTGCTTATAATACAATAAGCAACTACTACCTGAGAAGCCTGTATGTGGGTCCAGAAGTGACAGAACCAAACATGGAACAACTGACTGGTTCAAATTGGGAAAGGAGTACATCGAGGTTGTATATTGTCACCCTGCTTATTTAACTTATATGCAGAGCGTATCTTGTGAAATGCTGGCCTGGATGAATCCCAAGCTGGAATCAAGATTGCTGAGAGAAATATCAACAACCTCAGATATGCAGATGATACCACCCTAATGGCAGAAAGTGAAGAGGAGCTAAAGAGCCTCTTGATGAGGGTGAAAGAGGAGAGTGAACAAACTGGCTTGAAACTCAACATTCAAAAAACTGGGATCATGGCATCTGGGCGCATCACTTCATGGCAAATAGGAGGGAAAAAAGTGGAAGCGATGACAGACTTTATTTTCTTGGGTTTCAAAATCATTGCAGGTGGTGACTGCGGCCATGAAATGAAAAAATGCTTGTTCCTTGGAAGAAAAACTGTGACAAACCTAGATAACATATTACAAAGTCAAGACATTACCTTGCTGACAAAGGTCCATCTAGTCAAAGATATGGTTTTTCCAATAGTCATGTATGGATGTGAGAGCTGGACCATAGAGAAGGCTGAGCACCCAAGAATTGATGCTTTTAAATTGTGGTGCTGGAGAAGACTCCTGAGAGTTCCTTGGACTGCAAGGAAATCCAGCCAGTCAATCCTAAAGGAAATCAACACTGAATATTCATTGAAGGGACTGATGCTGAAGCTGAAGCTCCAATACTTTGGCCACCTGATGTGAAGAGCTGACTCACTGGAAAAGATCCTGATGTTGGGAAAGATTGTGGGTGGAAGAGGATGAGATGGTTGGATAGCATCACCGACTCAATGGACATGAACTTGAGCAAATTTCAGGAGATAGTGAAGGACAGGGAGCCTGGTATGCTGCAGTCCTTGGGGTCGCAAATAGTCAGATATGACTGAGTGACTGCATGACAACAAAAACCTCATGGCCATATCTTCTCTTTTATTTACTGAACATTTATTGCAGATTGGCAGCTTACATGAAGAGCTCATCTGGGTGCTGGAGTTGCCAAGGAAGGGTGGTGACTAAGATGAATAAAAGTTCCTGCCTGTTAACTAACCAGCCATCTGGTTATGGGGGTTGGGGGAGACACAGCATAAAATAATCAAAGGGAGTAAATGAAAACTCTGGGGAATGGAATTATCTCCACAACAGCATTAATATCCGCAAAACCAAGATCCGTGGCTTTGAGAAATGGACCTCTTTGATATGGAGACTATAACTTATATTTTGAGACTGATAAAGCAACTCTTTGATATTAATCAACAACAACAAAATTTAAACCAGTCCAACCCTCTGAAGCACCTGACTCGGCTATCTGCTGCTGCCCCCGCCCCTTAGAAAGGAGGGAGAGTCAGAAAGGCTGGTTCCTCCCCACGCCCCGTCCCTGGGATTCTCCAGGCAAGAACACTGGAGTGGGTTAACCGCACAACTAGCAGACCTTACCTGAACTAAATCCAAGAAACCACCTGGGTGACCTTACTCTGACTTCCTTTATTTGTCGTGCTCAGCTTGTTTCAAATTTCCCTTTCTTTCTCAGTCAGCCACCTTTTTACAATGGCTATTAGGAGACTTTGCTAAATTAAGTGTTTTGATTTTAATTTAGCAGGTTTTGGAAAGCACTGCTGTGTTAGAGACCGCTGGTTTTCCCCATGCCTGTTTTTTTTCTCCTTGGTAATAGAACTCCTAGGGGAAACCCAGAGGCATGACTACACCTCCCAGCACCCGTTGAGGCTCCCTGTGGCCATGTAACTAAGTCCTGGTCAATGGGAAATAAGTGGAAGGTTTGTGGAGCAACTTTTGGGAGGATCTCAAAGGGAGAGAGCATCCCTTCCTCCATGTCTTCATGCTTCTGCTGGTGGGAATGTGGAATACGGGCAAGATGCTAGAACTCGAGCACCAGCTGGGACCAGATATTGATGCTGGTGAAGCAATAAAATTGAAAGAGCTTGGGTCCCTGCGAGTAGTGGAGCTCCTCTAGCGACTCTACCATAACTGACCTGAGGGTCAAATAAAGTCTCTCTTATTCCAGCCTTTGCCATTTTGAATTTTCTGTTACTCAGACCTAAGCCTAACGGATATATATACGGTGTAACTGGATTTAAGTTAAAATAGCAGATAATGTTGTTTGAATACTTAGTCTGTTCCAGGTAGGATTTTAAGAGTTTTAGGTTTATTAACTCATTTAATACAACAACCCTATAAGAAGTACTATTATTGGACGGCATCACTGACTCAATGGACGTGAGTTTGAAGCACGCTCCGGGAGATGGTGAAGGACAGGGAAGCCTGGTGTGCTGCAGTCCATGGGGCTGCAAAGAGTCGGACACAACTGAGTGACAGAACAAGAATATAAGTACTATTATTATTCTCATCTTATGGATGAGAGAACCCTGTGAGGCTAAGTGACTTGCCCTAAGTCACACAGCTAGTAAATGGCAATGTTAGAACTTGAACCCAAGCAGTATGACTCCCAAGCATGTCCAATCTCATTTTCTACAACAGAAGTTAGTGAACTTCAGCCTGTGGTCAAATCCAGCCTGATGTCTCATTAAAAATATATTTATTGGAACACAGCCACGCACACTACACACACTCACGCCATGCACACACACATGCACACTTTGTTCTACTGTTGATATCTATTGGGTTGCCCAAACAGTTTATTCAGGTTTTTCCATAAGATCATATCTATCTATCTCTATCTGTGTTTCTATCTGTATAATGTTATACATTAACACGAGCCCCGATAACAGATATTTGTGATCCCTTGAAGGCAGAAGTTGATGATTGTGATGTCTAAATATTATGGTCCTGAGATGCTGCTACTAAAACACTCTGAACCCTAGGGTCTATAACTATATTTAGTCAAAACAAACAAACAAATTAATTAAAATAAGATGCCCAGTTAAATCTGAATTTCAGATAAACATTTTTTTTTTTTTTTTAGTATAGGCGTTTTGCTTCTCTCACAACTATTGCGTGAAGCATACTTATACTAAGAAAGTTGTTTGCCACTGACCTGAAATTTAAATCTACCTGGGAGTCCTGGCAAATTTAACTGCCAGCTCCACGGTCCCCATTCAGTGCTGCCAAAGAGGACAGAATTCTGGGAGACTGGCGTCCAGTTGGATGTTCACAGTCCTGTTCCTGGGAGGAAGAAGAACACCCAACTGGGAGGCCAAGTTCATGAGCCACCCAGAGTGTCACCAGCTGGACACTAGTAAAGAAAATATTCCTTTTGAGAGCTCGTATGAAAATAATATTTAGCTTTATCAGAAGCTGTATATAGGAGTGCACTCTATAATTATTCATTTGCTAATTGCCACAACATCCTGTTGGAGTTGGTAAATAATCCTACTGTCCTCATTTTGCAATGAAGTCAGCATGGGTAGAGGAGGTGATGGCCCACTCACAGGGTAGCCCGGCCAGTGGGGAGAGTTCGGGCGGGGGCCTGGAGTCCTGAGCTGTGGGTTCTCCGGCCGGCTCACTCAGGGCCAGCCCTAGCAACAGGAAAGCCCCCAAAAAAATCAAAGAAGAGGAAGAAAATAGGTGCTCTGAAACCCGTGAAAACGCCACATTCTAAACAGCCCTATTGTTAAATAAAACAGACCAGAACAAAAAAATATAGAAAGAGAACTTTCCAAGGCAGATTTTTTCCCCTAGAGGAGAAATAGTCTGCTGACCCTTTGTTTCTCCCCAGGCAACGTGAATTCTCTTGTCAGTGCCTGGAAAATGAAGACCATAAGAGAAGCAAAATTGTCCCACCTGTAATAACTATGGGCATCAGCTGAGTACCTCCTATATCGGGCAGTTTCATATTTGACTGAATTTAATCTTTGCAACAAGTCTGCATGTCCCCACTTTATGAATGTGTTATTCGCTCAGTCACGTCCACCTCTTTGCAATCCCATGGACAGCAGCCCACCAGACTCCTCTATCCATGAAATTCTCCAGGCAAGAGTACTGGAGTGGGGAGCCATTCCTTTCTCCAGGGGATCTTCTGGACCCAGGGATCAAACCCAGGTCTCCTGCATTGCAGGCAGATTCTTTACCATCTGAGCCATCAGGGAAGCCCACTTTATGGATGGGAAGGTTTAGGTTCAGAGGGTCCAAGAGCCTTTAGAGACACACACTGCTGTGAACTAGAGGGACTGAGATTCAAGCCTAGGTCTTGCCCGACTGGAGTGCAGGTACCATTTTCTGGGTAGATCTTTCCACCCACATGTGGGGAAAAAAATCAGCATTTTTTTTCTGACCCTCCCCAAATCTAATTAAATTGTCTTTTCTAATACTGTTTAAATTACATTTTATCTGTTTGTCTCATGAATCCTAAAGCAATCTCAGGACAAGGGCCAGGCACAGCCACCCAGAGAGTGGTTCCAAGGCTCCTAGCTCTGTACCAATGCTCCCCCAAACACTATCCTGGCAGGTCTCCCCACAAAACCAGCAAGCAGAAGTGAGGGGTTTTCCTGATATCATAAGGACCAGAGTTGGAACTAGAACATATCTTTCAACTCTTGCCATGTCCTTGCAAAAGACTGAGAAAATTACAGCAATCATCCCTAATCTGCAACTTGATTAATGCCCGTTTTTCTTTATATGTTTTCTATGCCCTGTCCCATGACAATTGGGGAGAAGACTCCCTGCTAATCCCCTTTTAAGGGCTCTCTTGTTCTAGCGACTCTGGGTGTGATGTGGAATCCGCCCCCCACTCTCCTCTGACCCACCCACCCAGCCTCCTTCCCTCCCTTCCCTTTAGGGAGCGGCCCACTGAGGCCGGACAAGTGGTGTTCCTGCCCCACAGGGTGCCCACCTGACCACCCCCACCCTTAGGTAAGGGAGCTAGAGAAGGCGAGGTTCAGGAAAGGAGCGAGACCGGCACTTGAGAGGAGCAGATCACCTTTAATGAGGAGAGAAGGGGCAGCAGTCAGATTAGCGAGCTGCTGCACTAACCCGAGAAAAGAGTAGGTACATATAGGCATGTATGTGGAAAGTTACTGTCCTAAGGGGGCCTGTTCTTCTCCAGGGTTGTTCGGAGTAGTTGTCTCTTAAATGGCTGGGGCAAAGACTTCTGGAGATCGGCCAGAGGACCGGCTGGGAGCTGGGCATAATCAACCTTAATGTCCATTTTTTTTCTTTGGGTGAGAGAGTTCTTTGTTTTGCCTAGAACAGTGGGGAGGACCTGGAGGGGACTCTTAACTCCGGGCTATTTTTTTTTTTCATTTATTTTTATTAGTTGGAGGCTAATTACTTTACAGTATTGTAGTGGTTTTTGTCATACATTGACATGAATCAGCCATGGATTTACATGTATTCCCCATCCCAATCCCCCCTCCACCTCCCCCTCCACCCAATTCCTCTGGGTCTTCCCAGTGTACCAGGCCTGAGCACTTGTCTCATGCATCTAGCCTGGGCTGGTGATCTGTTTCACCCTAGATTATATACATGTTTCGATGCTGTTCTCTCAGAACATCCCACCCTCGCCTTCTCCCACAGAGTCCAAAAGTCTGTTCTGTACTTCTGTGTCTCTTTTTCTGTTTTGCATATAGGTTTATCATTACCATCTTTCTAAATTCCATATATATGTGTTAGTATACTGTAATGGTCTTTATCTTTCTGGCTTACTTCACTCTGTATAATGGGCTCCAGTTTCATCCATCTCATTAGAACTGATTCAAATGAATTCTTTTTAATGACTGAGTAATATTCCATGGTGTATATGTACCACAGCTTCTTTATCCATTCGTCTGCTGATGGGCATCTAGGTTGCTTCCATGTCCTGGCTATTATAAACAGTGCTGTGATGAACATTGGGGTGCACGTGTCTCTTTCAGATCTGGTTTCCTCAGTGTGTATGGCCAGGAGTGGGATTGCTGGGTCATATGGCAGTTCTATTTCCAGTTTTTTAAGAAATGCAAATCAAAACCACAATGAGGTACCATTACACGCCAGTCAGGATGGCTGCTATCCTAAAGTCTACAAGCAATAAATGCTGGAGAGGGTGTGGAGAAAAGGGAACCCTCTTACACTGTTGGTGGGAATGCAAACTAGTACAGCCACTATGGAGAACAGTGTGGAGATTTCTTAAAAAACTCCAGACTATTTTGAACCGTGTAACCTTCCTTCACACACTCCCACCCCGATGGTTCCTCCCAGGTGCTGGTACAGAGCAGAGGATCCAGCTTAAAGCCAGATTACTTTTGTATCGCTTGGACCTCCATTCCAAATTTCTTTACCACTGCCCAACCGTGTGACTTTGGGAAAGACACTACATCTGCGAAGTCCATTTTCTAGTTCTAATTAATAGACCTCCAAACTGGGGGTGAAACATGAGTGTGATCCTGATGGCTGGGTTCTCAGTGCCGCCTCGGCTCCTAACCACCCTTGAAGCCTGCCCTGGGAGCCCCTACTTCAGGAGCAGACGGGGTGTCGGCCCCTGGAGTGCAGACTCAGAGGGGAGCAGGCCCACGCCTCAGGACTCGGCCTGGCCTGGAGGGTGGAAGAACGTGGCCAGGGAAAGCCCGCTCCGGGTCCTGAGTTTTAAAAATGTCCAAGGTGCTGCACGAAGACGCAGAGAGAAACGCCCACCCCAGGAAAGACTGTGTGACTAGGAAGGCCGGGATGGGAGGGGTGGATCTAGAGAACAAGAAACACCAGAGGCTGGGAGAGCGACACGGGCCTCTAGAGAGACCCAACTCGGCCGCTACCCTGGCTTCAGCCTTCTGGCCTCCAGAACCACGGAAGAGTACATTTCTGTTGCTATAAGCCCTGTAGTTTGTGATCCCGTGCTGCAGAAACTCTAAGGCACCAATACAGATGCTGTACTGATATGATAGTATTGGGCTTCCCAGGTGGCCCAGGGGTAAAGAATCCACCTACCAATACAGGAGATGCTAGAGATGGGAGTTTGATCCGGCCGACCTGGAAGATCCCCTGGAGAAGAAAATGGCAACCCTCTCCAGCATTCTTGCCTAGAGAATCCCATGGACAGAGGAGCCTGGCAGGCTCCACAGGTCACAAAGAGTCAGCAGCATACACCAATGGTATCACTTTATCTGTGGGGGTACATTTAGGGAAATATTGGCTGACATCAAAGAGTGGTCCCTAGAGACCCACAGGCAGTCTGTTTCTCTGGATGGCTGCTTCCTCCACGTGAACCCCTCAGGGTGACCCAGCTCACTGACTCCTCTCTCTTCCCCACTCGCCTCCATCCCTCTCTAAACCTCTTTTCTTCCAAGAGACAAACACCAGTTCCTTCCTCTTATTTCCCCGGTGGCTCAGCTGGTAAAGCATCTGCTGACACTGCAGGAGACCCGGGTTCAATCCCTGGGTTGGGAAGATCTCCTGGAGAAGGAAATGGCAACCCACTCCAGTATTCTTGCCTGGAAAATCCCATGGACGGAGGAGCCTGGTGGGCTACAGTCCATCAAAGAGCCGGACACGACTGAGCGACTTCACTTTCACTTTCTTTTCATCTTGGTCATAAGCAGGGCAGTGTAGCCAACTCTTAGTTCCCAGTCCTCAGCGTTACTTGAGTGACTTATCAGAAGAATATAGGCTGTTTTTTAAGGAAATACATGCAGACTCACATAGATAATCCTCTGTCAGCAGCTGCTTAAAAAAATACATGTTGTTGAATGATTACAACATGTAAATTACAAACAGCAAGTAGGGATTAACTTCATTTACATGTGGGGAAACTGAGGCTCCGGCAGGTTAAACAACGTGCCCAAGATGGATCTGAGGTTTAAACGGAAACTATCTGATGGCCTACGGTTCATAGGGTCAGACACAACTGAGCGACTGAACACAACAACAATATGACTTCAAAGCCCTTCCTTTTAAGCACATAACTAAGTTGGTTTCAATGGATGTAGCCTTGTAAATCTATGGAGGGGCTTGCCAAATTTTCCCTATTCTTCCTATAATATTAGTATTTTATAGAACCTTGCTGCTGTAAGTGGATGTAAGAAACTCACAGCTGTGATCTGCAGCTCATTCTTAATAGTTTATTTTCTCATTTAATAGTGAAAATAATAATTATTATTTTGTCCCGAACCTATAAACCCACATAGTAATTCTATCTATAGATGGTTCCTTGAATAATCAGTTAAAGGTGTTATATACCTTAAGTTTTTGTAAAGGACAGTCTTTTTCTTTTTCCTAAAGTTCAAGCATAGGGGCTTTCACAAATTTTCTTTTAAATCCTTACAATAATAATTTACTAGCAAGTGAAAATTTTGTGTAACCTGAGATTTTTTTTAGCCAAATAAAATAATAAACCACTCATTAAAAGAAAAAAAGTGTTTTCTGCCAAATGGTATACCCATTTGTGTGCTCTGCTAAGTTCCTTCAGTTGTGTCCGACTCTGTGCAACACTATGGACTGTATCCCGCCAGGCTCCTGTGTCCATGGGATTCTCCAGCAAGAATACTGGAGGGGGTTACCATGCCCTCCTCCAGGGGATCTTTTGATGCAGGGATTGAGCCCACATCTCTTAGGTTTGCTTGCATTGGCAGGTGGGCTCTTTACCACTAGCACCACCTGAGATACCAGTTACTAAACTAAACGAAACTTGGGTGAGGGAAATTCCTGTGTCACTCAAGCAACAAACTTAGAACTAATGTTATTAAGATGCCCTCAATCTACTGACCACCTCCAAGGCTTGTACACCGTAAATCTTATGTCTTCTTCTTGCTCTCGGGGACTTTGATCACGGACCTTCCTTGATGCACTCACAGACACAAATTGCACTGACCAGAGCCCACCTCAGCCTTCTTTAGACCCCCATCCTGTCTGACTGGGTAAATCGAGCATCACAAGGCCCTGGATAGAGTCCAAGTATCACTAACTGAGCGAAGTTTCTGCATAAACGTGTAGCAGATGGTTGCCTGTTACTGGGGATGTAATTTGGGCTTCCCTTGTGGCTCGGCTGGTAAAGAATCCACCTGTCATGTGGAAGACCTGGGTTCGATCCCTGGGTTGGGAAGATCCCCTGGAGAAGGGCAAGGCTACCCACTCCAGTATTCTGGCCTGGAGAATTCCATGGACTGTATAATCCATGGGGTCGCAAAGAGTCAGACAGGACTGAGTGACTTTCACACAATTTGCAAGATGGAAAGGCAGGGGCTGTGGTCAAAAATGGTTAAGTATTTCAAGGCAGTGACAGCAGAGCCGTCAAGCAAGCCCTGCACCCTTCCGAGCACAGGCTTGTGCCACTGCACAGACCCGACGCCTAGAAGCTGGCCCTGCTCTGGGGGTCATCCTTCCAGCTTTCAGACTTCTCCTTCTGCAACCACTCTGGGCCCCTCACCGCTATGTTCCTTCAGTCACCAAGTTCCACTGGTCCCGTCACCTAGATCCTTGCAAACACACCCATGTTCCCATCTCTCTCTCCAGACGTCTCTCCCCTCCACTTCCTCCCTTCCACACTGCCCCGGCACCCCTGACCTGCTCTCTGCCGCCCTCCCAGCTCACAGCAGTGGTCTTGCTCTGCCCCCCATGGACCAGCCTGGGGCAGCTTCTTGTCGCTCTTGGTGGAAGCCCCCAGACCAGAACAGGGACCTCCAGATCTCGCCCTTTCTGTGCCCCCCACCCTTCCCCAGCATCCTTGGCTCCTGCCTCGCCCTCCCCGACCCCAGGTATTTTAGTCACCTGACCCTCTCTCATGCAACTCTTCAAAGAGGATGCTCCTACCTCCAGGCCTTCCCACGGGATGCTGCTTCTGCTTCCTTCCTGGATTCTTCCTGGATTCTCCACCTGCCTCACTTGTAGCCATCAGCAGGTTTCGGCTTAGGTATCACATCCTCCCCACTCTAGTATTCTTGTCTGGAGAATTCCATGGACAGAGGAGCCTGGCAGGCTATAGTCCATGGGGTCACAAAGAGTCAGACACTGCCAGGAGCCATTATGGGAGATCTCACCCATGACGAGGTCATGAAGAAAATACCTGACAGGCAAGGCCGTTCAGGATACAAGGGAGCCTCCAGATTGGCCTCAACCTCTACCCCACCCTGTATCCTCCCCCCTTTTCTGCTGTTGTTCTTGTTTGCCCTGCTGCAGATTCTTGTGTTGCCTGCCAAGAGTTCTCCTGCTCCTCTTTCACTGAATAAAGATCAACTTAAAACCCTAATTAATAAACCTCCTGGACACTGGTACCCTATGAAGGGGCCAGGGATGAAGGAAATACTTCAATTCAAACCCTTTTGTTGGCATTCTGGCTTGTTTGATAAATGTGTGCTCTCATTGCAAAAAATGCTCATGATTGTTCTAAACATCCTAAGCACAGTATGCTAACAAAAAGAAACTATCAAGCATAGGTCCCTCCGCAGGGTGGGAAAGGCTCCACAAATAAAATAGCCACAAATGTGCCTAATAGAAAATACTTTAGATAGAGATTAGCCGGTGACTTCTTGCAGGTGGTTAACTTTTAGACTAAGAGCCTGTTTTGTGCCATATCTGCTGTTTTTGCAATCCTTTGCATTTCTGTTCTGTAAAAATGTAATCCTATCTAGTTCCCATGGAGATGACGCCTATTAGAAAGAAAATAGATTAATCACAAGAAAAACAGGGTCGGCTACTGAAGTTGCTTAAGTCACACCAGGTGCAAGCCATAAAATGTTAGCAGGCCTGAAGGCCAGATGATAAGAAAAGACTCTTGTGAACGAAAAGTATGTGGTGACATCCTGTTTCTGCTGAAGGTCAAGTTGCTATAATGTTTTGAGATGACCTATGTGTAAGCAATATGCACTTCCCCCCAAAAGATGTTGTTAAGGGTATAAAGGGGCAGTGCAAAAATAAACTCCAGACTCAGCCCCCAGCTTTGTCTTACTGGGTCTCTCTCGCCGACGCCATTCATCCTGAGGGTTCCCCTGGATCCTGCTGGGGCTGGACCCCGAGAAGACATGACTGAAGTGACAGCATGCGCGCACAGAACTTCCTTAGGAGGCTTTCCCTGCCTCTCAAACAAGCACAGATCCCCTGGCTACCCACTCCCCAGCACTCTCTCCGCCAGCTGCTGTAACTCATTACACCTGCTGAAGGCATTTTCTGTCCATGAAGGTGGGGTCTTCCCCTGCCTTGTTAAGGGTACCTGCACTGTGGTAGAAACTTTGCAAGTATTTGTTGGTGGATGGGCTCATTGATTCAAGGCTCTCACAGACTCAGTGTCCTGGAGGAGGAAGATGGTGTAGGGTCATTTAGTCATGAGGGAAATGGGCTTGCCAGTGCTGCTACTATGTAAAAGCAGTGGGGTGGAGAATGTTCTGAGCAGCGGGTGGCTCTGCTGAACGACAGTGTGACCCACCCAAACAAGCCCTGCTCACTGAAGATGCCCACTGCTTGTGTTGCTGTTCAGTGTGTTTTCAAAGGTACCATTCTGGGATTATGTGTGACTATCTTTTTTATTCCCCTCTATTTTTCATTAGTGACAATATGCATGTATTATCAATACTTTGACATTCGTGATGAACCACCCCTCCCTAGCAAATTTTGCTTAAAAAAAAAAAGTACCAGGCAAGAGGAATTTCCTTTGGGGGTTCATTTTCTTTGCAAATATGTTTCCTCTGGCTGGAAAGGGGAAACGTCCTTCCGCCTCTGCTGCACACACCACCGAAGAAAGAGTCTGAAGAGGAAGTTAGCTCTAGTGTCACTGCTGCCAAGTAATAATCTTTTAATACGTGCATGCACGCTAAGTCATTTCTGTCGTGACTGACTCTGTGACCCTATGTACTGTAGCCTGCCAGCCTCCTCTGTCCATGGGATTCTCCAGGCAAGAATACAGGAGTGGGTTGCTGTGCCCTCCTCCAGGGGATCTTCCCGACCCAGGAACTGAACCCACGTCTCTTACGTCTTCTGCATTGGCAGGCGGGTTCTTTACCACTAGCTCTACCTGGGAAACCCAATATTCTTTTAACAAAGTTATCTAAAAGGAAGAAAGCAAACACAGCCATCAAACTGGACCATGAGTGGTGCTGATCCCTAAAGATGGTGTTTACTGCTTCTGAGGTCCTAAACAGAGAAAATTGAAGGCAGTCCCCTTCCAGCCCAAGGTCATGGCTGTATAAACAATGGTTAATAGCCTCGCTGATAGCTGTCCTTAAACACTTTCCCCTTCCTGTTATCTTTGTCCTCTGCTCTATAGATAAGAAAAGGAACACATATTTTTAAAAGTCTATGGAGTCGATTAGGCAGGGATCAGAAAGTCCAGGAAGGCTTGAGGATTAGGTGCACATGGGTGGTCAGAGCAGCACCTGATGGGTTTGCCCAGGACTGAGGAGTTATCTGACCCCTGGGGTTAAAACTGAGGCGGCCCTGGACAAAGCAGGGTGAGTTGATCACCCTATCTACCGTTTGATGGCCTGTGGTCCCAGCAGAGCCTCTCTCAGGCCTGGTCCCCAGCATGATGTCCCCACTGTGAAGCCACATGTCTCGGCATTTCTCCCCAGTCTCCACCTGAACACAGCCATTTCCCAGGGCCTTTTTGAGAATCAAGTCTGGCTGGAAGTGGGCAACCCAGACCATAATGTGATCTGCAGCATGCCATTCACTCTTTATTTTCTAGAATAAAACCCCTTTAACTTTATTTCAAAACATTTTGTGATTAAAGAGAAAACAGGATCCTGGTCTGAACTGAGATTCTGACACATCTGAGTTGTCAAAATCATTTCCTTTAAGTTGCACTGAATGCACATTTCAGTTCCTAAAACATCCGAATAATGCAACACTGTCTTAAGGGAAGGAGGTTTGATTTATCTCTTTTCCTAAAATGATGACCTAGTAGGAAAATTGCTGAAAAACACTTTGGGGGTTCCTGCCCCCACAGACCCATATTGGCTGTCAGAATGATTTTTCTTTTTCTGTTGCAGGGAGTGAAAGACAGGAAAGTGCGAGTAAGTTCTAAGTGAGGACTGTCCAAAAATAAGTTGTGTGGAGCAACACTTCATACCTACTACCTCCAATGTTTCCAGGGTCCCAAGAGTAGATGACATTGTCATCCTCGTTCTAGTGAGAAAAATCTCAGACTTAACAGGCGTCCAGGCTTGGTTGTATCCAGAGTCAGCAGTATTCCCGCTATTCCCAGGCCAAAGCTCCTCTTTCTGAGAGGGGAAGACATGTTTTCTTCCTCTTTTCTAGCGCTTATGCTAGATCAACCCATCAGAGCTCAGAAGTTATGTTGCCAGAGAGCTAAACACTTCTGGTTGAGTATGAGAGGGTGTCAGGAACTGCTTTTTATTTCTCAAGAAAGATTCTCTAAGTATATCCATTCTTTAGAGAATTCTTCTTTGTAGATTACAGAGAACTTTCACGTTTGTTGGTAAGAGGAAGAAGAACAGGAGCGCTAATAACAGTAACAGCAATAATAATAAAAGTGCCTGTTACATAGGGCTTGTAATGTACCAGGTGCATTTACCTTTATTTTTTCTAACTTTTAAAACAATCCAATGAGGACACCGAGGCGCCAAGAAGTGACAGAGCTGGGACTTTAATCCAAGAGTAACCCCAAAGTTCAAGGCTTTCCTAGTGACTCAGTGGTAAAAGAATCCCGCCTGCTAGTTCAGGAGATGTGTGCTCAATCCTTGGGTTGGGAAGATCCCCTTGAGAAGGAAATGACAACATACTCCAGTATTCTTGCCTGAGGAATCCCACTGACAGAGGATCCTGGTGGGCTACAGTCCATGGGGTTGCAAGGGAGTTGGACACGACTTAGCAACTCAACAGCAGCAACCCCAAAGTTCAGGGTTTTTTGTGTTTTATCACATTATCAATCTTTAGTTAGTTTCTCTCATTTGACAGTTGAGGAATATAAGATGCTTTGAGGCTAAAAGACTTGCTGAGTTCACATCCTTAGAGGGAACAGGATCAGACCTTACACCCAAGTTGCCAGAAGCCTCTCCATAGAGAACTCAGTACCAGGGCCTGTGAGAGGCTGCAAGGTTTTAGATGCAAATCTGCCTGGAGCCCAGAGCCCCGTGGGAAGATGTGATTCTCAGGGAGGAACTTGTTCCAGGTTAGGCATCCTTTGGTTCTGTGGGACAAAAGTCATCCAGAGTTAAACAAGCAGGAGAAATGTAAGTCTTCAGGAGTGTCACAGACAGGAATGGGCCTTGGGGAGGGGCCAGACACAATAAATCACGGAAGAAATTGGGGCTTTCTCTCTGTTTTTTTTTTGTAGACCAAAATCCCCTGCTCCTCAGTGCAAGGGTGGGACAAGGTCCCTGGCTGCACATAAGTTTATACATTTTTAAGTACAGCTAATGGGAAAGATTTCTATGTTTCATTTTCCAGGAGAAGGGCCAGTGAGTGTGTAAGCCTGTGTGGGGAGGGTACCCCTCATCACACTGCTGTGGATAGGAGGCAGGGGACATAGGACAAATAGGGCCAGCCCAACCCCTTGGAAGATGGGGACGAGAAATGGGCATCGTTGTAAGCTGGATGGATGATCCAGTATGTGTCCAGGTGTCAGACTCCAAACTAGGTTAGGATGAAGCATTATAATGACATCTAGATAATTACCATGGCACTCTTGAACAGTGCCTGAATTAGAGAAAAGATACTCAACCAACTATTTATTTCATCTAAATCTTCCAGAAAATATGTATGTACTATAAACATTGTCTTTATTATTGCCATGAGCTGTTTCTAAAATTCCAAGAATTTTTGTAATGATAACATAGAGGACACATGTGCTTAAGTAACTGGCAGCTGACCACAATGATGGCCCAAGACCCTTTGTAAGTTTCTTTGTACAAGGCATCTGGCACCATAGACCTCCCTTGATAATATCAGACTGGTTTCCAGATCTCCCTTGTGAATAAATATTATGGTCTTTTTGCAAGAGAATCAGGATGGAAGATAAACAGATATGAAATTTTTGGCTCCTAATGGTGGATTATGAACTATCTACCTCAGATCTTTCCCCTCCAAGAAATTGCCAAACTACATTCAAATGATAAAACAAATAAATTAAAAAATAAACACCTCAAAGCCCCCCATTGCAGCTGTGCACCTCAGTTCATTTCTGCAATGGTGGGTCTAGGAATATGAGCAAAAATCCTTGCCCTTAAGGGATTTCAGATCTAATTCTTTGTGGAGAGCAGGGTCAGAGTCAGGCAGTCTCCTTCAGATCCGAAAAGGCTTATCAGCTCTTGACTTGACTCTTGGTCGCTTTCAGAGAATCTCTGTCATAGGTTTAGAGTCAGCCTTTGTTACTATTTTGAGTTGAGTTGGATCACGTCCATGCAAACTCTGAAAGCATTGGTATCTGTAATTATATTTTGCAAGAGGTATTAGGCCCTGCCAGCACGTTGTACAGTTTAGAGTTGCAAGGCAGGAGCTGTAACTTTTGGACACATGGTTATTTAACTTCATACAGTACAGAGACAAGAGCCTGAGTCACGTTTGGCCTCCACAAGGAGGTGCCAGGGCCACTCAACTCCAGCAACATCGCTGCTCCGCCAGGCACATTTATTCACATTTTGTGTCTGCCGCGTGATGGCCCCACCGATGCCAACAAATGATTCATTGTCAGCTCGAAGGGAAAAACAGACTGCGTAGGAAAGAGCCATATGGTGATACATCGGGGTTTTTTCTGCTGTCTTTGCTGGGGAACCCTGACCTTCTTATCACACATTTGAGGTGGAAATGTGACGTAATTAAACTGATTTACAAAAGCCACATACAGAAACCAGTGTCATGTTTTTTTAGCCTCAATGTGGTTAAGGCTTCCTTCCTCTGCACATTCATAGCGAAGGTTTTCGGACATGGCTGGGAGAGAGAAGCAGGCTCTGATAGAAGGTCTGTTTTCTGGTTCCTGGTTCTGGAATTTATACTTTCCCCTTGGTGCGACCCAGGAAAAGGCCTTCTTCGCCTCAGTTAAATGGGAAGGCTGTGTTTCTCTGCCATCCACTGGCCATTCCAACGTTGAAAGCCAATGAGAGTGAGCAAAATAATGGTTAGGAAATTGATTCAAAGAGGGCCCACGGATGGGAAATACTGCAGCAGACTATGTTTGACCCAGGATATCAGAATTAAAACTATCTTGACTCAGTGAAGCAACTGGTTCAAAAATAGACCCCAAGATGGACATACAAAGCGAGTGTCAATTTGCATCATATACACACGGAGCTTTAAAGGGCAGGCTGGACACGTCAGTGTGGCAGTTTTTAGAAAGGGGCCAGGGTGAGGTTAATGACCCTTGACATCTACTTTGCCTTCATCCTCTGCTGTAAAAATCCTGCCTGGTGAGATTCTGGCATACTGCACAGATACTGTATTTGAAGAAGCAGCAGCAGCAGGGCTGGGTGGTTTGGATTTGCTCATCTGGATTTGCTAGTAATTAATTGGGATACTTGGTCATGTTTCTTAGTCTAAGTTTTCCAGGATAAAATTTCATACCGCTCACCTCGGCGTTTTGACAAATTGCCGGTAAGACAGATTGTCAGGCCTGTGGGGAATGGAGGCTGTTAATTGGCACAGGCGGTGGGCCACTGGAATCAGCAGGTGTACACAGAGGGAGTGACTCATGGCGAAGACAGCTTCCACCAGGGAGGGACGCTTACCTAGTGTCTCTCCAGGTAGGAAAAATGAGTCACTAGTGTCAGGGAGGGGAATGCCCCTTCTTCCCTCTTGAATTCTTGTGGCTGGACTAGTAATAAAATTGACACAAGAAGGATTAACAGGAGAAAAAGGAAATAATTTAAATCACATACAAGGAGGTCTCATAGAAATGAGACCCTGGCAGTCCAGGGGTTAAGACTTTGTGGTTTCACTACTGGGCATGGGTTCAATCCCTGGTCAGGGAACTAAGAAAAAAGAAAAGAATTGGGACGTAAGGAGTAATGAGAGCAGGCAGTGTGCAGCTTTCATACTTTTCAGACAAGCAATAAATTTGTGCGTAATGGACGTGACAAAGAAATTTGGGTTTGGGGTGCTCAGTCAAGGATCTAAACAGAGTCTGGGCTTGGGGTAGTAAATTAAAGGAGCAACAGGCTTGCTTCTACAGGCTTCTTCACTGGATTCCTGGTCTTTGGTGAGAAAGATGTCCTCTACCTCCAGAGGCAAGGAGAGCACCTTTCACATGAGAGATTTATTTCCTGCTTCAGGGCTACAGGAAAGGACGGCCACAGCACCCCTCTTGATTGGCCATGTTTTAAGTAACTTTAATTCTAAATAATCAAAATGCCACAGAGGCACATTTTGGGGCTGCCTGCCCTGGACCCCAACACTAGATTCATAGCTCCCTGCCTGTCTTACTCCCGGGTTAGCCATCTGAAGCCCAGGACCACCTCAAAGTCTAGTTTCTTCAAATCCAATTCATCCTGTTCCCTTCTCAGCCTCACCCTGTTTATTAAGCACTCCTTAGGAAGGAGCAAGGGGTTTCCCAGGCTGCTCAGTGTTAAAGACTGCCTGCCAATGCAGAAGACACAGGAGATGTGGGTTCGATCCCTGAGTCGGGAAGATTCCCTGGAGAAGGAAATAGCAACCCACTCCAGTATCCTTGCCTGGAAAATTCCATGGACAAAGCCTGGCGGGCTACGGTCCATGGGGTCGAAAATAGTCAGACACAACGTAACATGAGCATGAAAAGGGGGAGAAGGCCCTTTTCTATCTTTCCCTCTACTTATTTAAATTCCATGGGAAAGTATTGGAACTACATGTGGAAAAGTTCTTTCATGTTGGGACGGTCTGACCTGGGAGCCTGGGCAGCTTCCCCAGCCCTCTTCCTTCCCTGCCCTGTGACTAAAGACCTGGTCCCTGCTCAGCATCAAAGAAGGCAGATGGACTGCACCCGGGAGGAGTGGCCGTACATCGTGTCATCAGCGTGCCAACATCAGCGCTCTCTGGAAGTTAACTGTCCACCCATTTTTAGGCAGGAAAGAAAAAGCCCGTGGTTTACTTTGCAGCACGTAATCTGCCTAGAAGGAGCTGAAAAGGGGCCACGGGGCATTTTGTTTGTTTTCTTTTCCATTTGATTTGGGCAATTCAGTGGGATTTCTATAATCCTCCTTTATACAAGAAACATCCACTCTTCAAAAACGCAGCCAAGACAACGAGAAGAGGAGAGGCTTCTGGTTCACATCGGATCTGCCAGTTGGCAAATGCCATTGGCGCTGCTGCCAGAGCTGCCTCTGGAACCGACCTTTCCTTCCAGAATGGACATCACAGCTCGGAGCGGGTGAGGGTGCTGACCTACCACGTGATCACAGCTGTCTCAGATCTTTTCACTTTGCTTCCCGAGGTGAGCCCCACTCTGGCAGAGCTCCGACCTGGCTTCTTCCCCCACTGAGCTGTTTTCCCAGTTTCCGAGTTCCAGTTTTCACTTTGATGTCCCCAAATGTGTCACAGAACACTGGTGTCGGCGGTGGAAATCAAAGTTCCAGGTGTAAACGTCATTTAGCCTCCTCAAATTCACTCGCTCTGGGCTCCACGCCCCCTTCCCTCTTCCTGGATTCTGAGGAACTGAACCCAGAAAGAAGCTGGTTGAAAGTGGTTAGCGCCATCATCTTTACAGTTGGGGAAACTGAGACTCAGGGCAATTGAGTAGAATACGTCTAAGGTCACACAACTGAAATGCAACAGAACTTGCTTCTAGGCCAAACCTTCCACATCCTGTATGCTTAAGTCTTTTTTAAAAAAAAACCTTTCTGATGCTTAAAACCTCTTTCTGCTCCACAGGGCACAGTGCTAGAATAATAGGAAAGTGGTGATTCATAACCAACTTCTGACTTATTTTATTGCACATACAAGGCTTTTGTTTTGTATACCAATTCTTCCAAAGAATGTATTACATCTTTACAGATGCTCTTAAACTCCAACTGTAGCTGATAGCACCTCAGGGACCCTTGATACAGGAATGGAAAAACAAGACATGCCCCCAATACTCTAAAAATAAGTGATTCTATGAAACTAACAGCGCAAAAAGGAACTAAATAAGTGTGTGTCAGCTCTTCTAATACAATCAACTGATTACCTAGAATGTTCTCAAAAATACACATGTGCTGGAGGGTGGCCGTGAGAGGAGTCTGCCCCAAAGGAGATGTATTTTATCTCGGCTGTGGTTTAGAATTGCCACATCCGGTGATAATAAAAAGCGGGCTCATTAGCTGATTTCCCTTTTGTTAATTCTCTACGGACAGTGCACCCCAGCTCCAACGCCCCACCCTTCCAGTACACCACCAAGTGTAAGCAGTGACTCATTGTACCCATCAGATCAGATTGTTTTGGAATTATTTTAATTGGTCTGGTTTTTTTTTCTCTTAAATAAATAAATCTCATTTCCCCCTGCTAGGTGGGCAGATTCTGCCCTCCCCGGTCTGGTTTCCCCCAGCTGCCTGCAGTCTTCTGTCAGCCAGGCCTGAGGCAATGAACCCTCTCTCCCCCCCAATTAGGGATTAGCGACTGGGGTCATCTGCACTTGAGCGCAGTGGGGTGACCAGTTGACCACGTTGACCCCTGCCCTGAAATCCAGCTCTGAGTGTTGGGCCAGGCCACTGGTTCCCCAGTCCCTGCTCTTGCCATCTACTTTCTCCCTGTCCCCAAATCCTCTGAATCCTCACTGGCTCGCCCCGACAGCAACCTGGGCCTTCCCTAGTGGCTCGGCAGTAAAAAATCTGCCTGTCAATGCAGGAGACATGGGTCTGATCCCTGGGTCGGGAAGATCCCCTGGAGGAGGAAATGGCAACCCACTTCAGTATTCTTGGTGGAGAATCCCAAGGACAGAGGAGCCTGGCGGGCTATAGTCCAAAATGTTGCAAAGAGTTGGACATGACTGAGCGACTAACCAACAACAACATCACCCTGGAGAGAACTTTTTAGAAAAGTGACCCGAGCATCCCCCTGAAGCTAAGAACTATCTTTGTCTAATCCTCTCACGGTCAGCCCCTCTGCTACACCCGTAGGGCTTGGATCACTGCCATTCCCTGCTGGAGAAGCCTCCTGGAGGGAGGGGCGGGGCCTCCTGCAGTGGAGGGGCGGGGCCTCCTGCAGTGGAGGGGCGGGGCCTTCTGGAGGCAGGGAGGGCCCTCCTGGAGGGAGGGGCCAGTTGAGCCAGCTTCAGTGGTGCGGTGGTGAATGGTAACAACCAACATTCTGGAAAGGGCTTCCCTGGTGGCTCGGTGGCAAAGAATTCACATGCCACTGCAAGAGACCGAGGTTCAACCCCTAGGTTGGGAAGATTCCCCTGGAGAAGGAAATGGCAACCCATTCTAGAATTCTTGCCTGGGAAATCCCATGGACAGATGAGTCTGGCGGGCGGGCTCAAGTACATGGGGTCAGGAGAGTCAGACACGACTTAGCAACTAAACAAGCAGCAGCAGCTCTCTGGAAGACAAGAGCCCTGACATGTAGCATTTGCACCTGGTATAAATACGCCCACCGTGGCCAGTTTCAGGCCATCACCCCCATGGCCCTGGATGTGGGGGTGGGAAGAGATGCCCAGCAGCCCAGGGCTATACAGTATTTCTGCCACACAGAGAGATAATAGATGTTAACAACCTTGACAGCTGAGGATACACTAAGATGTAAATCATTAGGAAGCGAGTTGTAGGTGTTTATAACTGTTGTTCTTAGTATAATTTATTCAAATTTTCACATTTATATAACAATTTATTTTTTAATAATGGCTATGTTTAACACCAGCTCTCAGAATTCCTGAAAATGTAACAGTTGACTCACTAGCTCCTCTCCAGGGCCAGCTCCGGCACAGCACTGCCCAGCATCTCTCTCGCCCCCCACCCTCCCGCGGCTTCAGTTGTGTTTCATTTCACCCTGCCAGGGGTCTGCAGGATCTCAGTGTTCCTTCTAGCCAGGGCCGTGTGACTTCTGTTCCCTTGGCTGCTAAATTCAATGCGTAAATTCCAGCCTTGATTCTCCTTGGCCTCCCAGGGGCTTGTGACACCCCATCCATCTTGAAACCTTTCTTTCTTTTCTTGCCATTCTTTCCTTTCTTGCCATTATTTTACTTTATTTTTTGGCTGTGCGATGTGGGATCCCAGTTCCCTGGCCAGGGATTGAGCCTGCGCCCCCTGCGGTAGAACAGCAGAGTTTTAACCGCTGAACCATCAGGAAAGTCCCTTCTGCCATTATTTTATCTTTAGTTGTGGCGTGTGAACTCTTCGTTGTGGAATATGGGATCTAATTCCCTGGCCAGGAATCAAACCCAGGCCCCCTGCACTGGGAGCTTGGAGTCTTAGCCATTGGATCACCGGGGAAGTCCCCTGCCTTTATTTTTGAACCTCTTCTGAGGGCTTCCATTCCTCTGCTGTATCTTTAACAGTGGATGCTCCCCAGGATCTGACCGTGGTTTCTTTGGTCTTCCATCTCCTTCTTCTGAACATGAATGTTTCCCACATCCATACCTTTGGTGACCCCATGGACTATATAACCTGTCAGACTCTTCTGTCCATGGGATTGTCCAGGCGAGAATACTGGAGTGGGTTGCCATTTCCTTCTCCAGGGGATCTTCCCGACCCAGGGACTGAATCCAGGTCTCCTGCATTGCAGGCACTCCTTACCGTCTGAGCCACCAGGAAAGCCACCCTTGGCTCAGATCTCTGTTTTGACCTCCAGACCTACAGATGTGACCATCTTCAGCTCATCTTTATCTGACCATTTCATAAGCATCTCGCACTCAACATGTACCATCGTTCCAACCCCGCCCCCAACCTCTTGTTCCTCCTTTATATTCCTCATGCAGGCATTCGTGTCATCGTTCGTTCCATAAATATTACCTGAACACCTACAACACCCTGGTCACTCTGCCACGTGCTAATTAAGCCACAGTCCTCGTGGGACTGACTCACAGGAAATGGCATCACCATCCACCCAGTGACCTGGGCCAAAACCCTGGAGTCATCTTTGAGTCCTGCCTCTGCCACATGACTTATTTATAATCACTTGGTCAGTAAACTTGTCCTCCTCTACTTCCTAAACAAGCCCGGAACCTGTCTTCCTCTTCCACCCTCACCGTGGCTGTCCTTATCGTTTTTCTCCTGGATTACGCAGGAAGCCCTCCACTCTTTCCATCCAGACACTCGCTGCATTGGAATCCTTTCTCTACAATGCTGGTCTAACAATATTTCTGAAACCATATTTATGATATAGCCATTGCCCAGTATAGCATCCTCCCCGATACCCTCTTAGTCTGCAGAACAAAACCTATGCTTCTATGGCTTCGTGGAAAAACCTTCTATGTGATCAAGGCCCTGTCCACCTCTTGGTCTGCTTGTCTTCATTCCTCTTGGGACTATTCTCAGGCGATTCCTTCTGTCTAGAATCCCTCTACTGGCCCGCACTACCCCATCCCATTCCCTTCATTGACTCTCTGCTCCTCCCACTCGTCCTTCAAAACTTGTCCTGATGCGGAGGCTTCCCTGGTGGTCCAGGGGTTAAGACCTCGTCTTCCAATGCAGAGAGTGCAAGTTTGATCCCTGGTTGGGGAACTAAGACCCCACATGCTTCAGGGCCGAAAATCAAAACATAAAATAGAAGCAATGTCATAATAAATTCAATAAAGGCTTTTAAAATGGTCCACAAGAAAACATCTTTAAAACAGACCAAAAAATCTTGTGCTGAGGCAAGTTTGCCACTGTGGTTGTGCCACTGGGCCCTTCCTGTCACGTCCTCCTGGAGGTGGTCGCTGGCCCCCCCAGGCCTGTCTCCCCGTCAAAGCTGTGTCATGCTAAGCAGCAATCATCTGTTTACCAGTCTCCACGCCAGGTGGCACAGTTGATAGAGAATCCGCCTGCCAATGCAGGAGTCTCAAGAAACATGGGTTCGATCCCTGGGTCAGGAAGATCCTCTGGAATAGGAAATGGCAACCCACTCCAGTATCCTTGCCTGGAGGGCTACAGTCCGTGGGGTCACAAAGAGTTGGACATGACTGACAAGTATGCATAAATCATGTTTCTTTGGAAAACAAGCTTGTAAAGAGGAGACTGTGTCTTTTATCTCTGACCACAAGAAGTGTGCAGGGCCCCAGAAAGCAGTCAATAAAGTCTTGTTGAATGAACGATTGTCAGTGGTGACCAGCTGAGGCGGCCAAGGGCAGCGGACCCCGAGTGAACCCTGGGGCTCCGTGCAGAGTCGTGAGGGCAACCCGCTGCACAAAGTTGCTACTTTAGACCATGAGCGTGTGGCTTAGAGAGTGAAGTGGTGGCCACGCTCTCCACACATAGTGGTAACTAGGATAACGACTGAATATTTTCAGGCACTTAAAGTGTCTGGCGGGTTACAGTTCACACGGTCGCAAAGAGTCGGACACGACTGAGCACAGATGGTAGTACAGGTATTTTTAACTGCTGGCTCTCAGGATATGGATGGGATGGCGGTGTGGGTATGTGTGTGTGTGTGTGTAGGGGTGATTGGGTATAAAAGATCCAAGATTGTGGATCTTGTGTGGGGTAACGTAGCACACGTCCACACCCACCCTCCCCCCACCCCCGACACAGACATTAGCTAAAGTCCGAGGGAAATCCTGTCAAACCACCTGAATGATCCGACTGTTCCCAAGATTTAGGGCTAGGAGCCTGGCCTCATTTGCATACTGGCACCAGCTCTCCACTTACTGAGATGCTCAGCTTCGTTGCCACTGCCCTCTGCTGTCTGCAACCAGACCTTCTCAATGCATTTAACTATGTTGCCCAGAGGAATCAGGTCCAAGATTCCATAAATATTTCCTCACTGGCTGGAGTATCTCCTACCTGTGTGTTGTTAGACACTGTGGGGACTTCATCCTGTCTTTAAGGAACGATGTCTGTGTTCAGAGAGCTAGAAACTGATAACGTTGGAAAAGCATAAATCAGGACTGAAAACTGAAAGAATCTACCATACAATTAAGTTACTGTATCAAGAGAGAGAGTGCACGAACCACACAAGGAATCGTATTTATGTGCAACTTTGTAATTAACAGACAGTGAAAGAAAACAAAGTGAAAATGAAAGTCCCTCAGTTGTGTCCGACTCTTTGAGACCCCATGGATTATATAGTCAATGGAATTCTCCAGGCCAGAATACAGGAGTGGGTAGCCTTTCCCCTCTCCAGGGCATCTTCCCAACCCAGGGATTGAACCCAGGTCTCCCACATTGCAGGCAGATTCTTTACCAGCTGAGCCACAAGAACTGCAGCATATATTTTCTCATTTAAGCTTGTCAACCACACCAGTGAGGATGATATTGATAAAATATTGTAGACTGACATGTTGGCATCAGATATGGCTATTGACCACTGTCTTGTCAGTCAGCTGATGTTATGTCTCATCCCAAAGGTCACACATGAAACAAAGTCTAGTTTCAGAGGAAAAAACAAAAATCCCATGAGTATAGCTCACCAGCGTTATCTTTCAGTAGCACCTGAGCTTTCTATCCCGGCTCTACCAATAAACTCTGAGAAGATCAAAGCGTGGGATAGACAGATGCAATTACTGAAAAGGTTTCCTGGGGGTGGTGTTCAATTTCTGCTTTGCCACCAAGATCCTAGAAGTTATGAAAAGGGCTTTTTTCAGGATGAAAAGCATTTAGCTTTGTTTTTCCCTAGGAATGAAAAATTAAAATCATCCTGACGTGTTTTTTTTTTTTTAAAGATGTGAAACAAGCTTTTTCAAGCAAGTGCTTTTAAATTCCTCACATTCAAGCTTAAATCACAGTGACATTTGTCACATTATTATCTATTTGAGTGAGTTAAATTGAATAATGGGAAAGAGTCCGTTCCTTCCTTTAATCTTAGATGAAAAGGGCAAACTCCAAAATTATGCCAGTCTATCAGTAGTCTTTAGTGCTCCACACATTCAAAAAGAAAGCTCTACAAACTCTGAGCTGGTGTTTTTCTATCCCAAATGCACTCTCTTCCCTACCAGGAATGACTAACATTCAGGAATATGGTGCCAAGGAAGGCGCCTAGGAAAGAGAGAAAATAGAATTTTTCCTTTGATATTGTGAAATAGTCTTTTCCCTGGAGCTCTCCACTTCCCTTGCATCTGGGTGGTTAGGCCTGGGTCACATGTCTATTTCATGCCTATTGCTAAACCACCCAGCAGCCTGGGGAAATGGGTTACCATGAGCGGTTTAGACAATTCTTTTGGGGTAGAATGGATTTTGGGGAGTTAACCACCATTTTGGATACTGTGTCTGGAAACAGTGGTAGCCAGACCAGATGTTTTTTTATTTTAGGCAGATCAGAGGGCTTGAAGTTCTTTGGTGATTAAGTGAAAGCAAAAAAAGAGACGTGATTACATTTGTACTCCAAATTTGAAGAGCAGGGCACATCTGCTATGTACTTGTGGACAATTCATGGTCTCATGGCTGAAATCTTCAATGCCAAGACTCTAAAAAAAATTTTTTTTTTTAAATTTAGGCTGTGCTGTGTCTTAGTTGGGGGTATCCCTGGTGACTCAGATGGTAAAAGAGTCTGCCTGCAATGTAGGAGACCCAGGTTCGATCCCTGGGTCAAGAAGATCCCCTGGAGAAGGGAATGGCAACCACTCCAGTATTCTTGCCTGGAGAATTCCATGGACAGAGGAGCCTGGAGGGCCTTAGTCCCTGAGGTCACAGAGTCAGATACAACCGAGCAACTAACACTCATGCTTGCGTCTTAGTGGAGGCATAGGGTATCTTTAATCTTCGTTTCGGCATGTGAACTCTAGTTGTGGAATGTGTATCAGGTTCCCTGACCAGGGATTGAGCCCGGGCCCCCTGTATGGGAAGCATGAAGCCTTAGCCACTGGACCACCTGGGAAATCCTTCCAAGAGCCTTCTTGACAACAAGCAGGTGACGAATGCTTGTTGGTCTCTCTCTGTGACATGACACTTCACGACAGTGGAAAGGTCCTGTTGGGGTTTCTGAGTGGCCCCGGGGGTTAATAATGACATTGTCTGAATAACTTCTTCAACTCAGATTTCAATTTACTTTTAGCCAAAATAAAAGTCCTCTGATGTGGGACCAGAAGCACCTTATAGGTAAAATGAAACTTTTGACCTTACTTTCCAAGGGGCAGCCACCAAATGCAGGACAACTGGAGTTTGTTTTCTCCAGGATCCTTTTGCCTCGTGAGACCAGTGGGGTCCAGTGGTTCAGAAGAATCACTCCTCGGACAGCATTTCCTTTCCCTGAGAGTTTTCCTCTTTCTGGAAATGCCTTAGCTTCCTGAAATATTTTCCCAGAAGTTGTGACTGAAGAACAGTCAGACCAGTGGAGGGCAAAAGTGAGGCTTGTTGGGAGTCTAGTTGGGAGACGGGGAAGAGATCCCCTGGGTCTTGCCTCTGAATCCTTTCAGTTCTGCTGGTCTTGGGTTTCAGTCTATCAAGGGACAAGCCTTTAAAACAGGTCTCTAGCAGCATGTCTACCTTCTTGGATGGCTGTGTCTCTGTCTGTCCCCTTGCACTCTTGTTCTGACTACAGCATTTGAAGTTTTGAGGTTCTGATGCCAGAGTTCTCATTTAGAAATTTTGCTACAGAAACTCAAAGGCATAGGGCAGAGTTACAATGTGCTAATGTCTAGGTATTTGCATGCCCATTTCACACAATGCTATGCGTATAGGCCCTGTTTCAAGAAAGTATTCCAGAAAAACATCTACTTCTGCTTCATTGACTACGCTAAAGCCTTTGACTGTGTGGAGCACAACAAACTGTGGAAAATTCTTAAAAGAGATGGGAATACCAGACCACCTTACCTGCCTCTTTTGCAACCTGTATGCAGGTCAAGAAGCAACAGTTAGAACTGGACATGGAACAACGGGCTGGGAAAGGAGTACGTCAAGGCTGTATATTGTCATCCTGCTTATATAACTTATATGCAGAGTACATCATGTGAAATGGCAGGCTGGATGAAGCACAAACTGGAATCAAGATTGCTGGGAGAAATATCAATAACCTCAGATACACAGATGACACCATCCTTATGGCAGAAAGCAAAGAACTAAAGAGCCTCTTGATGAAACTGAAAGAGGAGAGTGAAAAAGTTGGCTTAAAACTCAGTATTCAAAAAATGAAGATCATGGCATCTGATCCCCTCACTTCATGGCAAATAGATGGGGAAACAATGGAAATAGTGACAGACTATTTTATTGGGCTCCAAAATCACTGCAGATGGTGACTGTAGCCATGAAATTAAAAGAAAAGTTATGACCAGCATAGGCAGCATGTTAAAAAGCAGAGACATTATTTTGTCAACAAAGGTCCATATAGTCAAAGCTTTGGTTTTTCTAGTAGTCATGTATGGATGTGAGAGTTGGACCATAAAGAATGCTCAGTGCTGAAGGCTTAATGCTTTTGAACTGTGGTGTTGGAAAAGACTCTTGAGAGTCCCTTGGATTGCAAGGAGATCAAATCAGTCCAGCCTAAAGGAAATTAACCCTGAATAGTCACTGGAAGGCCTGATGCTGAAGCTGAAGCTCCAATACTTTGACCACCTGATGCAAAGAGCTGACTCATTTCAAAAGAGCCTGATGCTGGGAAAGATTAAAGACAGGAGGAGAAGGGGATGACAGAGAATGAGATGGTTGGGTGGCATCACCGACTCAATGGACATGAGTTTGAGCAGGCTCCGGGAGATGGTGAAGGACAGGCAGGCCTGGCATGCTGCAGTCCATAGGGTTGCAAAAAGTTGGACACAACTGAGCCACTGAACAACAACAAAAAGAAAGCATTTTTAGGCTTCAAGTCTTAGTAAGCATCCAGTAAGTGCAGACATTGTTAGTAAGTATCCCACCCAACTGCCAACCCGACTTCCTCCTTGCCAACAGAACTCTGATGTGTCCAGGGCTCTGTCCTTTGTTTCCTGTTTCCAGCCCTAGAAGCAGAATCTTGTTGTCTCTGGGACAATTGCAATGATCCCAGTGACTGGGTTAGAGTGTCTATGACTAGTTCTGGCCAGTGAGACATGGGGGAAAATCTGGAGGCTTCTGGGAAATGTTTCCTTGTTTCTTAAAAAATAGTCATAGAAAGAAGTGGCTTCTCATCCTCCTCTGAATTTTGTCACACATCCGTTCTTTGTAATCTTAGGATGCGGCAATTGTCTGGTGAAGATAAAGGGAACCAGCCCGAGGGCAGAACTTGTGAAATTTATATTTGGATATGAATTTATATTCAAATATAAGTCACTTGGATCCTTGAGAATTTTGAGTTGCTGAATTAACCAAGGAGTTCTACCTCTGAACCTCTTGTCATATAAGACTGTATCTCCTTGCTGAGACCAAGTTGAGCTAAACCTGAAAGCATCTTAAAGTAATATTCATAACTAGCTTTCGTCTCTACTCACGGGTTACTGTGTCCCTCTGCCCCATACCAGTTCTTCCACCCTCCATCTCAACAGGAGTTCATCTAAGACGTGGAGGGTCTCAATGTATGAAGCTCACCCTGAAGAACAGAAATACACATGAGCACAGTTATCACCACTGACGGTAACTACCCCCATTTCTTTAGCTTATCCTTGGTGTGAGGCCAGCGCCAAGCCCTTTGTACACACTTATTTTTATTAACTTATTTATTTTAATTGGAGGCTAATTATGTTACAATATTGTAGTGGTTTTTGCCATACATTGACAGGAATCAGCCATGGGAGTGTACACACTATCTCAATTATTGAAAGGGCTCCACATTAGTAACTGTAGGGTAGGGACACGGTAGGGACTATAACTATTCTCATGTGATGGATGAGGAAACTGAAGGTCACAAAAGCTAAGTAGTTTTCTCAAGGTCTCAAAGCTAGTAAGTGAGAAAGTTGAGAGTCAAACCAGACTGACCACATCCTTGTCCATCACTCTGAACTCTTTCCCACTCACTAATTGTGGGAACAGCAGACTCGCTTAGGGCAGGGACCTCTTCACCCAATGGTTTCTTAGGATCAATACACAAGTTCCCTGAGAGATATGAAATCTAATTAGACGCTAAAGGTAACTGAGTAAACTTCACTGTTTGATACACATTCTCTTGTGAGATTTATTTAACCTGTCTGTAATTTAGAGCCTCTATTTGTGAGGCTGTGACAGAGACTTTTCACTGCCTACTTCCTCAGGATATGAGAAGATAAATGTGATAAAATTTTATCTAAAAGCATTTTGTGATATTGAGAGGAAAAGTACTATGGAGAGTCAGGCCACTGTTAATGGGATTTTAATAGCTCCTCCCAACTCTTAGGCTATTCATAGTGTAATGGAACATCTTAATTTGTTGAAAATTTTCCATATGGCTCCTTGAACTCTCAAGAGAAAAGGCTCTGTGAAAATGAAAATGAGAAAGCAGATATATTTTCAGCTACTGGTCAAATATTCTTTAATGCATAAGATTTTGCACTAGACAGAAGATGAGGTTTGTGCGAAGGGGCCATTGTTCCTATTATACAGAGGCGTTTGTAAAACAGGCAAAGGATGGACTCTTTCTTAGAGGAAATAGTTCTTACAGATATCCTATATCTGCAAAAATTATTTTTTATTATGTTACTTAAATATGAGTAAACCTAGGTACAGAGTCCTCGTACTGGAAGATCTAATATAATTATAAAACAGATAAATTTACAAATTAGATAAAAACAAAATGGATGGCCAAACCAAAAAACTTAGACTAATAACATTAATTTAATAGATGGACAGTGTTGTTTTGTTGAAATAGAAGAAGTTGAATTTGACAAAGGAAAACTCTTGTTTGATTCTAGAAGTTTCAGAGTTCTGGTTCTAGAATCAGACTGGGTTAAAATCCCAACTTTGCTTCTTACCAGCTGTGTGACTCTGGGCAAGTTACTTAATCTCCCTGATTATCTGTCCCTTAACAGAAAAATGGAGATAATAGCAGTCATCTAAGAAAGACCCAGTTTCCGCCCCCCAGTCAGTCTCTCCCATCAGGAAGTTTCCATAAGCCTCTTATCCTTCTCCATCAGCGGGCAGACAGACTGAAAACCACAATCATAGAAAACTAACCAATCTAATTACATGGACCACAGCCTTGTCTAACTCAATGAAACTATGAGCCGCGCCATGTAAGGCCACCCAAGATGGATGGGTCATAGTGGAGAGTTCTGACAAAACATGGTCCACTGGAGAAGGGAATGACAAACCACTTCAGTATTGCCTTGAGAAGCCCATGAGCAATATGAAAAGGCAAAAAGATAGGACACTGAAAGATGAACTCCCCAGGTGGGTAGGTGCCCAATTTGCTACTGGAGATCAGTGGAGAAATAACTCCAGAAAGAATGAAGAGCAAAAACAACACCCAGTTGTGGATGTGACTGGTGATGAAAGTAAAGTCTGATACTGTAAAGAGCAATATTGCATAGGAACCTGGGATGTTAAGTCCATGAATCAAGGCAAATTGGAAGTGGTCAAACAGGAGAAGGCAAGAGTGAACATCGACATTTTAGAAATCAGCGAACTAAAATGGACTGGAATGGGTGAATTTAACTTAGGTGACCATTATATCTACTATTGTGGGCAAGAATCCCTTAGAAGAAATGGAGTGGCCATCATGGTCAACAGAAGAGTTCGAAATGCAGTTCTTGGATACAGTCTCAAAAATGACAGAATGATCTCTGTTCATTTCCAAGGTAAACTATTCATATCGCAGTAATCCAAGTCTGTGCTCTAACCAGTAATGCTAAAGAAGCTGAAGGTGAACAGTTCTATGAAGACCTACAAGGCCTTCTAGAACTAACACCCCCAAAAGATGTCCTTTTCATTATAGGATACTGGAACGCAAAAATAAGAAGTCAAGAAATACCTGGAGAAACAGGCAAATTTGGCCTTGGAGTACAGAATGAAGCAGGGCAAAGGCTAACAGAGTTTTGCCAAGAGAACGCACTGGTCATAGCAAACACCTTCTTCCAAAAACATGGCAGAAGACTCTACCCATGGACATCACCAGATGGTCAACACTGAAATCAGATTGATTATGTTCTTTGCAGCCAAAGATGGAGAAGCTCTATACAGTCAGAAAAACAAGACCAGGAGTTGATTGTGGCTCAGATCATGAACTCCTTATTGCCAAATTCAGACTTAAATAGAAGAAAGTAGGGAAAACCACTAGACCATTCAGGTATAACCTAAATCAAACCCCTCATGATTATACAGTGGAAGTGAGAAATAGATTAAAGGGATTAGATCTGATAGACAGAGAGCCTGAAGAACTACAGACGGGGGTGGGGGGTGGGGGTGGGCAGTGCGGGGAGGGCGGGAGGGGGTCGTGACATTGTATAGGAGGCAGTGATCAAGACTATCCCCAAGAAAAAGAAATGCAAAAAGGCAAAATGGTTGTCTGAGGAGGCCTTACAAATAGCTGTGAAAAGAGAAGTGAAAGGCAAAGGAGAAAAGAAAAGATATACCCATTTGAATGCAGAATTTCAAAGAATAGCAAGGAGAGATAAGAAAGCCTTCCTCAGTGATCAGTGCAAAGAAATAGAGAAAATAGAGGAAAGACTAGAGATCTCTTCAAGAAAATGAGAGATACCAAGGGAACATTTCATGCAAAGATGGGCTCGATAAAGGACAGAAATGGTATGGACCGAAAAGAAGCAGAAGAAATCAAAAAGAGGTGACAAAAATACACAGAATAACTATACAAAAAAGATCTTCATGACCCAGATAATCATGATGGTGTGATCACTCACCTAGAGTCAGACATCCTGGAATGTGAAGTCAACTGGGCCTTAGGAAGCATCATTACGAACAAAGCTAGTGGAGGTGATGGAATTCCAGTTGAGCTATTTCAAATCCTAAAAGATGATGCTGTGAAAGTGCTGCACTCAATATTGTCAGCAAATTTCGAAAACTCAGCAGTGGCCACAGGCCTGGAAAAGGTCAGTTTTCATTCCAATCCCAAAGAAAGGCAATGCCAAAGAATGCTCAAACTACCGCACAATTGCACTCATCTCACACACCAGCAAAGTATGCTCAAAATTCTCCAAGCCAGGCTTCAACAGTACGTGAGCTATGAACTTCCAGATAGTAAAGATGGATTTAGAAAAAGCAGAGAAACCAGAGATCAAATTGCCAACATCTGTTGGATCATCAAAAAAGTAAGAGAGTTCCAGAAAAACATCTACTTCTAATTTATTGACTATGCCAAAGCCTTTGACTGTGTTGATCACAATAAACTGTGGAAAATTCTGGAAGAGATGGGAATACCAGACCACCTGACCTGCCTCCTGAGAAATCTGTATGCAGGCCAAGAAACAACAGTTAGAACTGGACTTGGAAAAACAGACTGGTTCCAATCGGGAAAGGAGTACGTCAAGGCTGTATATTGTCAACTTGCTTAATTAACTTATATGCAGAATACATCATGAGAAACACTGGGCTGGATGAAGCAGAAGCTGGAATCAAGTTTTCTGGGAGAAATATCAATAACCTCAGATATGCAGATGACACCACCCTTATTGGCAGAAAGTGAAGAAGATGTAAAGAGCCTCTTAATGAAAGTGAAAGAGGAGAGTGAAAAAGTTGGCTTAAAACTCAACATTCAGAAAACCAAGATCGTGGCATCTGGTCCCATCACTTCATGGCAAATAGATGGGGAAACAGTGACAGACTGTCACTGCAGATGGTGACTGGGTTAAAATCCCAGCTTTGCTTCAAAATCACTCCAGATGGTGACTGCAGCCATGAAATTAAAAAACGCTTGCTCCTTGGAAGAAAAGTTATGACCAACCTAGACAGCTTATTAAAAAACACAGCCATTACTTTGCCAACAAAGGTCCATCTAGTCACAGCTATGGTTTTTCCAGTAGTCATGTATGGATGTGAGAATTGGACTATAAAGAAAGTTGAGCACTGAAGAATTGATGCTTTTGAACTGTGGTGTTGGAGAAGACTCTTGAGAGTAACCTGGAGTGCAAGGAGATCCAACCAGTCCATCCTAAAGGAAATCAGTCCTGAATATTCATTGGAAGGACTGATGCTGAAGCTGAAACTCCAGGATTCTGACCACCTAATGCGAAGAACTGACTCATTGGAAAAGACCCTGATGCTGAGAAAGATTGAAGGCAGAAGAAGAAGGGGACGACAGAGGATATCGCGTCAGGACGACAGATGGTATCACCGATTCAATGGACATGAGTTCGGGTAAACTCCGGGAGTTGGTGATGGACTAGCAGGCCTGGCGTGCTGCAGTCCATGGGGTCGCAGAGTCAGACGCAACTGAGCAACTGAACTGAAGAAAGGTCTAGTGAAGATGAAAGATGATAATGTTGGGGCTGGGGGAATTTCCCTGTCTATCCTTCTTGAGTTCTGTGGTTAGACTAGGAATAAAATAGATATCTGACAGATAACAAGAGAAAAAGAAACAAATGTTAATTTAGGTACACAGAGGTCTCACAGAAATGGAACTGCAGGAGTGGCCAAAGCAGGCAGTTTTTACACTTTTTAGACAAAGAAACAATAAGTTTGAGAGGAACTGACCAGACAAAGAAGTTGAGTTTGGGTGCTTAATTAGTAGACAATTTAAGAAAAGTTTGGGTTTGGGTAGAAAATTAGTAAAGAAGCAAAAAGGTTTGTTTATACAGACTTCTCGACTTTAAATTCCCTATCTCTGTTAATAAGGATGTCTTTCTACCTCCTGGTACAGGGAGGGTACCTTTCATGTGGGACAAATACACGCTATTGAGGCATATTGTGGGGCTGCCTGCACTGGGCCCTAACAGTAAATCAATTACTTAGCACAGTGCCAGGTAAATAATAGGGGCTCAGTAAATGTTAGCTGTTACTATTACTATTGTTATTTGTTTTACTTCATTAATGCGAGTTAAGGAGTTTTGTATTTTCCATAAGTGTGCTTTGTATAGAGTTAATAACTTTGAGACTATTTTCAAATTCAAGATGATCAGCTCTGATATTCAAGCAAACTTTGTTAGCAAATGATCCTTGGATGCAAGCGCTAATGAGCTATCACTCAATAACAATATAAAACAGCCTTGTCACTTGAAAATAAGTGAACTGCTTATAAATCTGTACGCAGACAACTCAACTACTGTTTGCTGCTCTATCTGGCTTCCCTGGTGGCTCAGATGGTATTAAGATTTGGCTTACCTGAGTAGTTAGTATAATTATTGCAGAAATGAATGAATGAATAACTTTTCATTACCTAATTACTCTTGAACTTAGCACAAGCTGATAAAAGAAGATGGAATGAAAAAACCCCTTGGCTATTTTCAAGGTTAGGGGCACCGACCACTGAATTCTACGCTGTGCTTATGAAGGCACAATTTGTTGACCACTTTTTTAAAAAATGAGAACTATTTCTAAAAGGCATTATTTGGTCAGGTATGGCTAAGAAATAGACTGGTTTTGTTAGGTAAAAACATGTGCATATGTGTGTGTGTGTGTTTTGTCCAGTTCCCTCAGATTTTTTCTGTTCTGTGCTGGGACATCACTCTCTTGTAGATTGGTCTTTATTTTGTATTTTGGAGAATGAGCTTTCTCAGAGTTCAAATGTCAAGGGACAGTCTTTATCTGATCACCAAGGAGCGTTTGGTTTCCTCTAGAAGCTCTGTTGAAACGTCTGCCACTGTTAAGGGTCTACTTGGAAAGATTCCCTTGTTGCTTCACTCAGAGTCAGTCTGGGCCTGGGATGGTAGGGTGTTCTGTTGCTTTCCATTTGGCAGGAAGCATAGCTTCCTGAAAACAGGTTACCCCAATGGGCAGAAACTCAGCCCCTGGATATTCAATATTTGAGGACAATATTCTGCCTGGAGACAGAAGCCCAGGAGGGTGACTGTTAACTAGTTTATGCCAGAAATCTGTATGCAGACAACTCAACTACTGCAAATCACCTGTTTTATATATTGGCATCTTTAATACTTTCTTGTAGAAAGAGAAACAACCTGTGCCATAAATATATACAAGTTCAATCTTAGAATACTTCAGTTTGTGGTGAAATGCTCCTCACAGCTTTCAGGGTTTTACAAGCTTATGCGAAAAACAAAAACAAAAACTCAAGTAATTGCAAATTAAAAAGTAACTCCCAGTACACTGAATTTCTGGATCCCATTGGTTAATTCTGATATTTGGTGTATTTTTCATTGACTCTTGTTTGGAATTCTGTATCTATGTTTTTGTGCTCATGTGTACGGGAAAACCAATATTCCAAGGCTAGTGGGTTTTCACAAAGAATAACAAAGTATTTATATTCTGTTATGTTTAAGCAGCAAGATTGAAAATTCTTCTCTAAATTGATTTCTGTTTCCATGCTTTCAAAGGCATAGTTGAAGAAAGAAAAGGCAATTTTGGATGTAGGTAGCACTTGAGGAACTGGTTAGGTTGGAATGGTTCAAAATGTAAAAAGCTTCACTGACCCTCCACCCAGGATAAGCATCTGACCTAGGATACGCTGTTTCTCATACACTTGCTGCCCCCACTTCTCTCCTCCTTATAAGTAAATCTTTCATATTCTTGTTTAAAAGAGGAAAAACACGTGCTCTCTCAGGGACTTGCCCTCCCTCAGCTCAGGCAAGTGAAACGTCAGCTAAAACCACCGCAGGCAGAATGGAAATGCCATTCCATTTCCAATGGAAATACTGCAAGTCAACTTTTCCAGAGTTAAAATCAAGGGGCTGTGAAGGATTAAGTCCTCTTTTCTTGGCTCAGCAAATCCTAGAGGGATTAACATCAATGCCACTTAATGGGAAGGGGTCTCTGCCTGCAGAGTTTACTAGGTTTGCATGAGAGAGAAGAAAAGGAAGAAAAGTTTCTAAAGCCAAATATAAAAATCCAGGACTTTCAGGTTAGCCAAAAATGACTTTTTTTACCTCTAGTGCCAGTGTTTACTGGCATCTGGCTGTGCTATAATAATTGCTGCTATTAGCTGAGCACTAACTGTATGCCAGTCTTTGACGTATATAATTTCGACTCCTCATAATAACCCAGCAAAAAAGGTAAAGTGAAAGTCGCTCAGTCGTGTCTGACTTTTTGCGACACCATGAACTACACAGTCCATGGAATTCTCCAGGCCAGAATACTGGAGTGGGTAGCCTTTCCCTTCTCCAGGGAATCTTCCCAACCCAGGGCTCCAACCCAAGTCTCCTGCATTGCAGGCAGATTCTTTACCAGCTGAGGCACAAGGGAAGCCCAGTAAGAAAGGTAATCTTATCCTTATTTCATAGATGAAGGAGACAGAGGGTCAGAGAAGCTTGAAACTTGTCTAAGTCACATACCTAGTAAATAGTGAAATCGATCTTTGACCTTAGCCCTGCTTGACTCAAACCTTGTTCTCTTTCTATTTTTTGCTCCATATTTGCTTATTGCAGAGATAGAGCCCAGATGGTGCCCAGAGAGTGGCATTGGTACCAGACAGTAAGGAAACTCTTAAGAGGCTGGCTAGAATGCAGCTTTCTCTGTGACACCACCCAGAGGAGCAGGGAGTCTGTGACCCTGGAGAGGAGATATCAGTACTAATAACCTGCTGTCTACTGGACATCTCTCCAAGGCTGTCTCTTGGGACCTGAGTTGTTCAGTCGCTCAGTCGTGTCTGAGTTTTTGCGATCCCAAGGATTGCAGCACGCCAGGCTTCCCTGTCCTTAACCATCTCCCGGAGCTTGTTCAACTCATGTCCATCGAGTCAGTGATGCCAGCCAACCATCCCATCCTCTGTTGTCCCCTTCTCCTCCTGCCCTCAATCTTTCCCAGCATCAGGGTCTTTTCCAATGAGTTGGTTCTTTGCATCAGGTGGCCAAAGTATTGGAGCTTCAATGTGAAATTGACCTGTGAATGAGTAGGTCACCTATTCAGAACTCATGCTGCCTTCTGCCCTGGGGGTGCCCTTTCCCCCAGGAGGACTCCGCCCAGGTAGAGTCTGACACCTCTTCTGACCCCTTCACAGAGAATTTGACAATTCCCTCCTATATGCCTTCACACTGTCCCCCATCCAGAGTCCTACCACCCGCATCTCACCCCCACCCAAGAAAGGAACAATATATCTCTCATGTCAGGTTTTCTTCTTCCTTACTTTTCATTTTATTCTATCTGTGTGTCTTGGTTAGATAGTAAGTTTCCCATTTCTAACAAACCTTCCAATCGTGCATGCCAGTAGTTGCAGATCCCATGAAATCAATTCCTGTTGTGAACATTGTATGACATGCTTTGAAAATATAATGAATCAATAGATGCTGGCCAAAACCACTTGATCAGTGAGCGCCATCTGTTACTGTTTTCACTGACTTCTCTCCATTTTCAGGCCTACCTTTTGCCCAGGCTGTAGGCCTCTGACACAAGCTCCCCTGACTCTTGTGCGATATGGAAAGTAGTCTTGTGCAATATAGAAAGTAATAGCTGTCCAAGGAGGCATGCGTGCTCAGAAGCTGTCTAGGGTATCCTCCTCTGCCAGTGGAAAGAGTATGGAGTTCAGAATCAGAAGACCTAGCTCAGTGGCCACGTGATTGAAGAGAAGTCACTTTGTGTGGCTTATCTCATCTCTAAAGCACTATTATTTCTTGGAGTTTTTGTTGGCTGCGTTTGGTTCACTAGACGCCACTGGCCCAGGACCTGGGACTCACACAGAGGCCCTCAGAAGTAATTACCTGGCCCGGATAATCAGATCCAAATTATAAAAATAGAGCTTCGAAATCAAATTCAATAAGAAAACAACTAAACGCCTGAAAAGATATAACATTAGATCCACTCTTTTGTAGTTAACTTAGGTGTTTTTGAAACTTTCACTACATTACAAAATTAGTTGTGGGTTAATTTTTTTTTTTTTTTACTCTGCAAAAATTCCTGAGAATCCAGATGATCTCCAAGGAATGATTGCTGACCCTAAATTATAGAACTTGAGCAAAACAAGCAGCTTTAAAGTACTACGATAAAATTCTATTTAAAGTGGTTTATGGGTACATTGGACTTCCCTGGTGGCTCAGAGGGTAAAGCGTCTGCCTACAACGAGAGAGATCCAGGTTCGATCCCTGGGTGGGGAAGATCCTCTGGAGGAGGAAATGGCAACCCACTCCAGTACTCTTGCCTGGAAAATCCCATGGGAGAAGCCTGGTAGGCTACAGTCCATGGGGTCGCAAAGAGTCGGACACGACTGACCGACTTCATTTAGTCACTTATGGGTACATTTCAATATGTTTGCTATGATGCAGGAAGCTACAAAACTCAGTCTAAGGACCCAGGGTGATCTTCAAATGATGTGAGCTGTGAAGATCAAGGACTTTACATACGTGTTTAGTGAACAAGCTTCCCAGGTGGCTCAGTGGTAAAGAATCCGTCTGCCAATGTAGGAGACATAAGAGACATGAGTTTGATCCCTGGGTTGGGAAGATCCCCTGGAACAGGAAATGGCAACCCACTCCAATATTCTTGCCTGGAAAATCCCATGGACAGAGGAGCCTGGGGGGTAGTGGGGGAAGTGGTGGGGGGCTGGGTACAGTCCATAGGGTCACAAAGACTTCGACACGACTCAGCATGCATGCATTTACCGTCTGCATTTACCACGCATTTACCATCTGCATTTACCACGCATTTACCATCTGCATTTACCACCTGGAAAGATCTATGGAAGAAATGTCATTGCCCCCAAAGTCCACCAGCCAGGAACCTCTGGGAGCCATTAACCTTGTGGTCCTCAAATCTACCCGATTATTCAAAACTGGAAGGGAGTCCAGGTGACGCCTGGGGATGGGTGTTTTAACCAGCACTCCAGATGATTCTAACAGACCAGATTTGGGAACGACTGGACTTTAACCAGAGTTCCTCCCCCATCTCAGTTTATTTCATTTTGTCCTAGGTTTGCCCTTTTGGAAAAGAACAGCTGATTGCTCTCATCTAGACCACATTGCTTCATGAACTTGACGGCTGCCAAGTCTTTCTCAGCCAGGCAGGATGAGCCCAGTGCCGTTCATGACCCAGTGAAACAAGGCTTTGTCCCCAACCCTTTCCATCTCAAGCCCTCCTGGTCCCTAAGAACTAACTTCCCAACGAGCCCGTCCCCCTCCAAGTCTCATCCTTTGCTTTGTCCTTAAATTTCCTCCTGTACTCTCAGATGCTGGCGGCCTGTCTCTACTCTTCCCTGCAATATGCTTTCTATTCTCATTTTGCAATAATGGGTAGTAGCAGGGACTTCAGGGTAAGAGCTCTATCATAGCTGGAGGTCAAGAGAGTGGAAATAGGAAAGAAGCAGTGTTATATCCTGAGGTGTCAGCAGAGCCAAAGTTGCTGGGGGTGTGGGGATGGGAAGAGAGGGAGGGAAGGATTGACCTTTGCCCTTCCCAGGACTTTCCCCTTCCTGGGGCAGGAAGTGAATTGGATGACAGAGCCGGGTGGGGCCTGACTAATCCTGACAGAGTTTGGAAGGAGGTTGTCTGCTGGAAATGTGATGCTTTAATTTTAGTCAGAGTTTTATTTTGGCTGCAAAGGTCGAGGTGGCTGCCCTTCTTCCCTGGGAGAGGCCTTCCACTCTTGAGGTCATTGCGCACGGTTGATTTCTGCAAGAACACCACTGGAATTATTCAGCCCAGGGCATACCTCAAAAACTGCAGATTTAATTATTTTTAATGGGATGCAGCTAATTTAATGGAGGTACAGAGAGATAATTAAAATTAAGATAAATTTTCTTATTGCATGAGCTCCTCGGCACGCTCAGATTTTGCCCTATAACTGTGCAAATAACACCGCCAGCAACTGCTGTGCGCCAGTGATTCATTTACATCAGAATCCCCCCGGGGGGTGGGGTGGGCGATGGGTTGCTGAAAATGCAGATTCCTGGGCTCAGGTGCCTGAAGTCGGAATATCTGGGCTGTGAGGCCCAGGAATCTGCACGCTTAGATAGACTTTCAGGTGACCCTTAAGAATTGCAGGTACTTCCCTGACTTCCCTGGTGGATTAGACGGTAAAGTGTCTGCCTACAATGCGGGAGACCCAGGTTCGATCCCTGGTTGGGAAGATCCTCTGGAGAAGGAAATGGCAGCCCACTCCAGTACTGTTGCCTGGAAAATCCCATGGACAGAGGAGCATGGTAGGCTACAGTCCATGGAGTTGCAAAGAGTCGGACACGACTGAACGACTTCACTTTCCCTGGCAGTGCAGTGGTTAAGACTTCACCTTCCAATACAGGAGGTGTGGGTTTGATCCCTGGTCGGGCAGCTAAGATCCCACTTGCTGTCTTGTAACAGATTCAGTAAAGACTTTAAAAATGGTCCACATAAAAAAGAAAATCTTGAAAAAAAAATAATTCCAAAGAGGCCTTTAATGAGGATTTATTATGGGCTGGAGACATTATCTTACTAGAAGAAAATTTTCTCAACCATCTTATAAGGTAGATATTATCATTTCTGCTTTTAAACTGTCAACTAAAAAAAAGATGTACAACTTGAGAGTTACGAGTTAACTTTTATTTGGGGCAAAATGAGGACTGCAGCCGGGGAGGCAGCATCTCATATAGCTCTGAGAGACTGCTCCAAAGCAGCAGTGGTGGGAAGTCAATATATAAGGTTTTGGTGAAGGGGGAGTTCAATACCATTAAGCATTCATTTTACAAAAAGTTTGTTGCTAAGTCACAGGACCTGGTGTCACCATGAAGGGATTCAGTGCTTTTCTAGATATGAGGAGATGCAAGGACTAGGATCAAAAATTCTGTTCCTACAACCTCTATCTAAAGACCTGTCCCACCAGATTGCCTGGAGGACAGAGGGCCTTACTCCACCCTGAAATCCCTCAGGGGTGTTGAAGTTCAACAGCTTCGACAGTGTAGGGTTTAAGCTCCGCAGAGGCAGATGGCGAAGGCCCTCGTTGTTCAGTCGTCGGCAACCATCTTGGCAAGTACCAGTTTGTAGTTGACAAAACCAAAGCTTAGAAAACTGAATAACATCTCTAAGATCACATAGCTAGTAAACGGCAAGGCCAGGATTCAAATCCAGGTCCACTTAATTCTAAATTTCTGTCCCCTTTGAAATTGCCCCCATATTCCAACAGAGGTCTCAGGGTGGCCAGGCCTTGGAAGCTGCTGTATGTCGTCATGGAGACAGCAGGGGATGGGGGCGGAAGAGCCTCCTACCTTTGTGGGAGGTGGATGGCAGCTGTGACCTCTCCCTTATGTTATTTGGTATGTATACTCCTTTTAACCATGGGGTCTCACACCTCTGGGGTGTCCATGCTCCCTACTGGACAGGGTGCTTTAGCTGACCCTGGTACCCATCTTTTAGAAAACTCTGATGAGAAGCAATGGTGTGAGAGGTGGTTGGAAGCCACCCAACCCCCATCTGCTCCCCTCCCAGGGCCGGGGGACTGTGTGCTGGCCGGAGGGACTGGATCCCGCCACCCCTCGGGTGTGTGACTCCTCCTAGTTAGCTAAATCATACTGGGAATGCCATCCTGTTTGTCAGCGATTCAGCCGTGGGCAAGTGACCCAGTTCTTGTCAATGACAGAGAAAAAGCCCCTGGCAGGTTCCTGAGAGGGATTTCTGGGGGTTCCCTTGCCAAGAGCCATCCCAGCGGCTCCACTGGAAGAGGCTGGGCTGTTGCACAATGCTAGGAGGCGCCCACACACCCTTCTAGGCTTCTAGGGGGCTTCTAGGGGGACAGAGCCCCTCGGGAAGGCGGGAAGGCTACTGTTCAGGCCGAAAGCCGGGGAAGGGCGCCCCCCTGGAGTCAGGCGGCTTGGCCGAGCACCGAGAACGGGTTTTCCTGAGCCGGGCACTGCCTGGTACTCCCAGCCCCAGGTTTACATGTTAGCGTCAACCGGAAACAGCTTTGGAAACTCTGAACTGTGTAGGCACAGTCAATAGGCTTTCTGGTCAAACTGTGCTGCTCTCTCTATTTAACAAAAGCCCGATTCTGGAGCCTCCTGAAGTTAGTTTAGTCCTGGTTAGTCCAACCAGTCCATCCTAAAGGAAATCAGTCCTGAATATTCATTGGAAGGACTGATGCTGAAGCTGAAACTCCAATACTTTGGCCACCAGATGCAAAGAACCGACTCATTGGAAAAGACCCTGATGCTGGGAAAGATTGAAGGCAGGAGGAGAAGGGGACGACAGAGGATGAGATGATTGAATGGCATCACCGATGCGAGGGACATGAAGCTCTGGGAGTTGGTGATGGACAGGGAAGCCTGGCGTGCTGCAGTCCATGGGGTTGCAAAGAGTTGGATACGACTGAGCGACTGAACTGAACTGAACAAGTTAGTTACCCTGAAGCTTTCCTGAGAGCTTTATCCATCGTAGGTTTGGAATCTTTGGGAGGATGGATCAGGCGGGACCTTGGCTGCCCCAGCATGGAGCAGTTCCAGCTGCGAGGCCCCAAAGGAGAGGCGGGGCCCAGGCAACCGAGCCCCTGCTGGCCGAGAACTCAGCTTCCCCCCGGGTCTTGCAAAGCCACGACTCCACGCTTTCATTTCCTCTGGGCCTTTAACAGTCTGCTTCCTCAGGATGCTTGTCTGTCTAGAAACTTCCTGGTCTGACCCAAGTTCTGCTATTCTCTGTCCCTCCACTTCGAGAAGCTTCCCTGACCCCTGACCCTCCACTTCCTGGCAGGCCTCTGCCAAACTGCTCAGCCTAAATCCACGGTAGAAATTCTTCTGCAAGATGTTGGTTGTTTTCCTTGAACATCATACAACGGAGCAAATGATGTTTCAATGGTTTTTAAAAATACAGACTTCCTCTCCCATGAGTACAATTACACATTCTCAGTGCAGAGAACAAGCAGATCATCAAAGAGGTCACACACCGCAAAGCAAATCCCAAAGCGAAGTAATCTTGAGATACCCAGAGGGGAGGGCGGCTGAGCGTTTGTTCATTTATTTTCCATCTCCTCGGTTTAATATTTTATCTCCGTTAAAACTGTTAGCACCTACGTCATGATGATCATATGACTATTATTGCTGTTATTCACCATTATTTTTATTATTGTTGTTCTTGTCATAGATGATAAAGTTGTTGTTATGCCACATTAGGCAGAGTTTCTCTGTGCTGAATTGGTATCTGATTTAACGAAGATGACCTGAGATGTAGTCACATATCGCTGTACTGGCTCGTGTCTCTTTGAAGGCTAAGACTCTTCAAATGTTCCAGGTCTCTCTGGAGACAGCGACCACCTCATGCTTGCAGAAGAGACTTGGTGGATGCTCTGTCCCTTCCTGAACCTATGAACAAATTTAGAAACACCCCACCACCACTTTCCTTCACGATCATAGCTACTGTATTGTCAAACAACAACAGAAAACATAGGCCCCAAATGGTATCACTTGTGCTAAAACCCATGACACCAAACCTGGATTTAATATCTAACCTAACTGCAGTTTTGACCGTCACCAGAAATGTCATCTTAATCAACCGGTCTGGAATTTTCCGGTCAGCACCTATAGAGGGAGAAGAGGCATGTGCATGGTAAAATCCTCGTTGTTCCCACCAATCCCCTCTGCCCCACCACCATCCTGAGCTAAAAACAATCCTTTTCCTTCACTAACAGCTCCCCTGCCCCTCCCTTCTTCCCATAAAAACCTTCCATTTTGTACAACCCCTTGGAGGGCCTTCTAGTTGATAGATGGGATGACGCCCAATCGATTCATGAATCACCCTAATAAAGCCAATTAGAGCTTATTTTCCTCGGTTGAATTTTTTTTTTTTTAATTTAACAGAATACACAGGGCCTCCCTGGTGGCTTAGTGGTAAAGAATCCGCCTTCCAATGCAGGAGACACAGGTTCCATCCCTGGTCTGAGAAGATCCCACACGCTGCAGAGCAACCAGGCCCATATGCCACAACTATTGAGCCTGTGCTCTCAAGCCTGGAACCGCAACTCCTGAGCCCACGGGCCGCAGCCACTGAAGCCTGGGCGCCCTAGAGCCTCTGTTCCGCAACCAGAGAAGCCACCACACTGAGAGGCCCACTGGTTGCAACTAGAGAAAGCCCGCGTGCCACAGTGAAGACCCAGTGAAGCCAGAGATGAATAAATAAATAAAATGATAAAACAGAATATGCAGGCCTACAAGCCAAAGGGAGGGCCTCTTGGAACAGATCTTCCCAACACAAAATTCCTAAGTGCGCTGGGGCCCAGGACCTGCAGCCGAAGCTTTGGAGGGGTTGTGACTGGTCCCCTTGGCACCCCCTGAGCATGTTTATTTTTTTCTAAATAAACCTGGAGGTAAAGTTTATTACCTGGCATAAGGAATATTATTACCCTTTAGCAGAGCCTTCAAATTTTTTTCCAAGTCAACTTAGAAGCCCGGGAGCAGCCGTGGCCCAAGAGGCACACGGAGGGTGTCTGAGGACAGCGTTGTCTTGGGAAACTTCCTGAGTCCCCTCAGGGGGCCACACAAGGCTGGACCTGAACGAGGCAGAGAGAGGGCATTGCCCATTTGCCCAATCTCAGAATTTTTTAAGTCCTGGAATTTTAAACATTTTTTATTTTTTAATTGGAGGATAATTGCTTTCCAATATTGTGATGATTTCTGCCATACATCTAAATGAATCATGTCCCCTCCCTCTTAAACCTTCCCCTGCACCCCACCTCTCTAGGTTGTCAGCACCCCGTTTGGGCAGCAAGGCCCTGACCCCCTCCTCTAGGAAATAAGAGCCTCAGATGAGCAGGTGGCGCAGGCCTCAGCCATTGAGGGCGTTGTAAATACAGTACAGTATAGAATCTTGGGGGCTTCCCAGGTGGCTCCGTGGTAAAGAGTCTGTCTGAAGTGCAGAGCCTCAGGAGACACCAGTTCAATCCCTGCTTTGGAAACATCCCTCGGAAGAAGGCATGGCAACCCTCTCCTGTATTCTTTCCTGGAGAATCCCATGGACAGAGGAGCCTGGTGGGTTATAGTCCATGGGGTCGCAAAGAGTCAGACACGACTGAGCGACTGAGCATGCATACATAGAATCTTACTGCTGCTACTGCTAAGTCACTTCAGTCGTGTCTGACTCTGTGCGACCCCATCCCTGGGATTGTCCAGGCAAGAACACTGGAGTGGGTTGCCATTTCCTTCTCCAATGCATAAAAGTGAAAAGTGAAAGTGAAGTCGCTAAGTCATGTGTGACTCTTCGCGACCCCACGGACTGCAGCCCACCAGGCTCCTCCGTCCATGGGATTTTCCAGGCAAGAGTCTTGGAGTGGGGTGCCATTGCCTTCTCCGACATAGAATCTTGGAAGGTGCTAAATACTGTGAGAACTGCTTTGTGAAGTCTTACATTGCTGCTGCAAGGAGCTGGTGGCCTTCAGCTGGTGAGTGTGTGCTGTTTTCATAGCAATCTGACCTCAGTGCTGGAACTTCTAAGTGACCTCCCTCTCTCCCTGCCCTCCCTGGCCTCCAGGCTCACCTGACACCAATCCAACTCTCTACTCAGGAGTCAAGGAGGTCTTTTCAAACATAAACAGGACGTCTCTGCCTGAGACCCTTCGGCAGGGCCCTTCTAGTCTGGTTGACAAAGAATGACGTCCACATGTTCCCTTTGGTGCTTGTGGCTTTTGGTGATTGGGTTCCTGCCTCCCTAACCTGCTGTCTCCACCACACCATGAGTTCCTTGAGGATAAGGATCATAGCTGATTAGATTTCCAGCCACAGGACCGAGGTTTCCAGTAGGAAACCTAGTCGGGCTCCCAGCCGGAAGAGCCCAGGTAAACAGTGGGCAAAGGAAGCAAATAATCTCTGTGAGGGAAGGATATCCTTTCAGAATTTAATAATAGATCGAGTAAAACCTTACTCTTAGAAGTGGGGGAGGATTTATCATTGTGTCTTCTGTGCTGGGATTCGAAACTAGGTCCTACTTCAGCATGAAGGTGGGAGAGGTACAGTTGCCCTTGACTTTGTAGATTTCTCAAGGCTCAGTAAGTAACTGAACATTTTGACTTCAGGCTTCTCATAGAGCCTTTTAAAGAAATCACCTTTGGAAGAAGTGTGAAGATTAGTAGGCAAGAGGAGATAGCCTCAACACCCTTCATCTTTACCAGGAAAAATAACCAAGGGCACAGTGTTCCCAAGATCACTGAATAACAGGCAGGAGGGTCTTTAAAACCTGCCTGAAGCCCCGTATCAGCTGTCTTCCTTAGAGCAAGGGGCCGTGGGGAAGATAAGGGAGATAGATCCCTTTTAGAAGAAACCATTCTGCCTCCTATAAACAGCCATGCAACATTCTCAGTGAATCCAAGAGTCAGACCAGAGTGAGGAATCACAGGAACAATCTAACCTTGAGGGGGAAAAGGTAATATTGCTGAGCAGATATCATATTTGCCGTGCAGAACAGATAACATCATGAATTTATATACTGTGAAAGAGGGAAAACACTTATTCTCAGGGCAAAGGCAAAGGTAGAATGTAGTCCAGATAGAGATTCAGGCAGCCAGACTATCACAGAGACAGACTCTGCTTTGGGCTCTGACCACTCCTTGTTGATGCCAGTAATTTGAGAATTAATTATGTTTAACTCACAGGTCAACTGGAAATGACTTTGTCCTTAAGAGTTTCTGTGAAATTGACTTGTACTTCCATCTCACATGTACTTGGAGACCTAGTAACCCTTTCAAGCTTTTTTGAGGAATTCACAGGGTGAGGGCTGTAAGTATTACATTTCCACTGGTCACCCTCCAACTTTGAAATCGCAATTCCACAAAATCAATTCAGTTTACGAAACACCTCTTCATTCCAACTTGCACCTCACTGCCTTAACTGGTCATGATTTGGGCAATTTTGTTTTCCAAAATGCCATCGACCAAGGCTGTGTATGTAGCTGACTTTTGCTGACAGTTTGAGGTCATTGAGAGGTTTATACCAGCCTTGGGGGTTTCATATCAGCATCTGAATCGAAGTCTGAGGTCAAATCTGAATTAAATCTAGAATTAAATATTGGACATCCCAGCACTTGTATTTTGTCTGTTTCATCAGGAGTTCTCTGGGCTGTCTTACCACCCATATTTCTCCCCACTTCTGTGCCCTCACCCTTCCCTGACCTTCTGTGGCTGCTTCGTCACTAAGTCGTGTCTGACTTTTGCAACCCCACGGACTGTAGCCCGCCAGGATCCTCTGTCCATGGGCTTTCCGAGGCAAGAATACTGGAGTGGGTTCCCATTTCCTCCTCCAGGGAATCTTCCCGACACAGGGATCAAACCCACATCTCCTGTGTCTCCTGTATTGCAGGTGGGTTCTTTACCACTGAGTTACCTGGAAAGCCTTCCCTGAACTTCTCCCAGGGCTCAATTCACTTCTCTCCACCTTATCCAAAATTTCCCTAACCTCTTGTACACAGCATTTTGGCTGTTTCTTTACACTGCCTCTTCCAGACAAACAACTGAAGCCTCACTTCCCAGCTAGAGAAGCCTATCAAAGTATTTTTGAAAACAAGGGCAGCTCTTTTTTTCTGAGCAGAACTCTGATGTTAGCAGGTAAATATTGTTTTATGTTGGATACATGGAAAATTCCTGGTGAGAGCAACCTTATGGTATTTCTGAATTTTATTTAACTCCTGTGTTATATTTTTTAAAATATGGTAGTTAAACAATGAGAGAGGGCCAGGAATAGCATGTTGCTGTGAGTGATAAAGAGATGAATCTCGTCTTCATAAAGCTTACAGTCCAGGGGGACCAGAAACGTAACAATGGTTATACAGCGCAGTATTGTATCATCAGTTTAAAGCTGGGTGATAACAAGCTCTGATTGCATGTGCCCCAACTTCTTTTGTCCCTGTTGCACGATTATCCAATTACTGATTAAAAAATTCGAGGCAGAACTGTTGAGAATTGATGGGACGCAATGAGTATGGCAACTAAGACCAGCTGGAGACTGTCGGCATCCTGGCAGGCTTCACCCCCCACCGGGGCTCTGATCAGCCGGGCAGGGACCTGGACCCTGTCCCCAAGAGGGGATGTCCAATGGGCACTTGTCCCTGATGAGGTCTGAGCCTCCTGAAGGCCACAGAAGTCCTTGCTATTGGATTGCATTGGGAGTTAAATCTCCTTTCTCTGTCGACTTTGAGTCCTTGGGCTCAGCGTATATAAGATGCTCAGAGGTTTTGTATGAAGTATGCATTCAAACCCAAACAGAAAAAGCCTGCCCGGCTCCCGGCAGCCTCTGGGAGGTTGGTTTTCTCGGTTCCTGGAGGACACCTCCCAGGCTGAACTTAACGAAAGGTGAGCCTCAGGAGGTGGGAATCCAGAGTGTGAGGAAATGAAATGACAAGAAACTAGGTTTGCTGCACAGGCGCTCACAGTTAGGAGCTCACAGGGAGAGTTTTACTCTCCTGGGGATTTTGTGAAAATGTGATTCTGAACCACTCTTCTTTTAAGAGAATGTGGTTTCGTAAGATTAAGGAAACTTTTAATATTAGGGGAAAAAAGAATTTTTATCATTTATGCCCTGTCGACTTTAAAAAGGTTTTTTTTGAGGTGGCTTAAAATATTAAAGCCAGTGTAAAGTAGGGCAGTGGAAGTAGAGATAAGAAGCAGCTCAGAAACCAGGGGCTAAGGGTGACGTGGATAAATTTAGTGCTTGTTCTGGAAGCTTCTAATTCAGGACATAAAGGTGGTCTTAACAGGTTGTGCAGTTCATGTAGTCTGGTTAGAGAAAACCTTCTAGAGAGATGGATATTTTTCCAGGTACTGAATTTTTCTGAGGGTTTTTTGAGGGGGTGTTATTCCTCACGTATGTGTGTGTGTGCTAAGTCAACTTTGGTTGCCTCCAGCTCATTGTGACCCTACAGACTGTAGCCACCAGGCTCCTCTGTCCATGGGGTTTTCCAGGCAAGAACAGGGGAGTAGGGTGCCATTTCCTTCTCCAGGGGATCTTCCTGACCCAGGGATCAAACTGGCATCTCTTACATCTCCTGCGTTGGAAGGCAGATTCTTTACCACTAGCGCCACCTGGAAGCCCATTACTCCTCATAGGAGGGGCATTGGAGAGTAACTTGAATAATCTCTTTGCAGTGATTTGGTAAAAGATATCAAAACAACAGGGCTTCCCTGGTGGCTCAGTGGTAAAGAATCTGCCTGCAATGCAGGAGACCTGGGTTTGGTCCCTGGATCGGGAAGATCCCCTGCAGGAGGGCATGGCAACCCACTCCAGTATTCTTGCCTGGAGAATCCCATGGATAGAGGAACCCGGCGGGCTGCAGCTCATAGGGTTGCACAGAGTCGGACATGACTGACGCAGCTAAGCAGCAGCAGCATAAAAACAACAATAAAAAGAAAAGACTAAGAAAACTTGAGCAAGCCTTGGTGTTCATTTGCAGGATAACCAGATTCTTGCCTTCTCTGAGGTTTTATACACTCCCCCCGCCTGCCACTCTCACTAGGTAACTAAAGGCAAAGAGAAAACCTTTGCTAAAATTGCTGGATGAGAGCAAAAAGAAAAAAAAGGGGGGCTGAAGTAAGAGCTGCCAGTAACCGCTGGAGTTAATAGAACAAGAAGAGAAAAGTGAATTTGCAACAGAAATAATTATAGAGGATGTGAAACCCCGTTACTCACAGAATACAGATTTAAGATGGTGACCCCAGACTCAGGCAAGACTTCAAAGTCTTTTGTCTAGAGCACCAACACTGATTTCTCTAAAGGAATCCCGGTTAGGGAGCTCATTAGCCAACAGAGGTAACAAAAGAAATGATTTTACCTTCACTTACACCAGCCAAAAATAGGAGGTAATTATTGGAGAAAGAGATTTGACCTTTGGATAATGAAAAGTAGAAGAAAAAATTACCTCTTTGCAGCTTAGGTTATAGGAAGAAAACATCACGATATTTTAATTCTTGAGCCTCAAGCATCGCATCAATTTCCATGGTTGTAAAGGATTTCCACCAGCACCCTGTTCCCCGCAGGTGAGGCTTTGAAAGTGTGTGCTTGTGAGCACTGCTTCCTGGGAGAGGACCTGCAAATCTCAGTGCCCAGAGTCACAGCCGTGGTCGGGGAGAGCTGGTCTGTCCTCCTGGAGAACTTGGAAAGGCTCCGAGGCGCAGGGCAGGGACCACTTTGAACTCTGAAGGTGAGTCTGCCACTGTCCCAGTCTTTGCATTCCTAGGACTCCTTAATTGGATCAACAAAGTTTTGAGTAGCTCTCTGAGGCCAGCCATTGCTCAAGGGGCTCGCATCACACCAAAAACAAGAACAGACACATCCCTGCTCTCTGTAACGAAGCGAAGAGCCAAGAGAGGCACTAGAAAGAGCAAGAATGGTGTCTGCCAGGGTCTACAACAGAGGAACCTGAACTGGCTGGGCTGGGACAGAGGCTGGAAGGTGATGGGCGGACTGCCCCCAGGGGTGAGGCGCTGGAGCAGGAGGGTGGCTGGTAAGTCAAGGGCAGGTGAGGGAGGGAGGGATGGTATTTCTTGCAGAGCAGAGGATGGAGCTGAAAGAAAACCCACAAGGCTCTAAGGCTTCATCCCAAGAGGAATGGGACACTGTAGTAGTATTGTACATTGGGGAGGGCATTAAAAGGATCACTTTTGCTAAGGTCTGGTGGCTCAGACGGTAAAGAATCTGCCTGCAGTGAAGGAGACCCAGGTTCGATCCCTGGGTCGGGAAGATCCCTTGGAAAAGGGAATGGTTACCCACTCCAGTATTCTTGCCTGGAGAATTCCATGGACAGAGGAGCCTGGCAGGCTACAGTCCATGGGGTCACAAAGAGTCAGACATGACTGAGTGACTAACTTGGAGGATGAATTAGAGAAGAGCCTGAATCAGGTTGCTTTATTCCTTTGAATAACTCTTATTTGACATCTTCAAGTTTAGGCGATTTATGTGGATAATGCTATGGCTTGGATTAGTTAAGATTACAGTGACCCTGCATCCCCTGGAGCAGCCCTCATTTAGATCTACGGTCCTGATATGATCATTAATAGTGCCCATTCACTCTCAAAAGTGGCTGAGTTTGGGCAATGAATTATATGCTTCCTCTTGCTATAATATCTTTACTCACTGTTACAGAACATCCAACAGACTGGCTTGCAGGCAAGGGTGATTCCTGACTGTCCTTCTGAGAGGCCAGAGCGAGGGCAGCCTCAGGGTTGACTGCTTACCTGGTCCACGGTGTCTTCACCAGCCTTGTTCTCTACTCGGCCTCCCAGGGTGTCAGCCCCGTCCACAGCCTGGCTTCACACCATCCAGAGAGACATTCTCTTCCAGCAAGTCTCTGCCTGTGTCTCATTAGCCCAAACTGGGTCACAGGCCACCACTGACCTGATGCCATGGCGGGCTGAATGCCACTCTGTGCCTGAACCCACAACTGCAGGGCTTGAGATAGAATTAGCCCCTTTTCTGTCTTAGACTGATCCAGGCCCTCCTGATTTGGGGGGTCCACCTCCCCCAGAGTCCATGGGCTGCATGAAGTAGGGGAGGGGACTTAGGTGAAAATCTGAATTCCTTTGGGACAGCAACAAGGGAGGATGGATTCCAGATGCAGTCAACGAAGGTGGACAAGGCAGGATGCGAGGACAGGAGGATTCTTCTGTTGTTGAGGGGTCTGGGGGAGCTGTTTGGCAGTTCTAGCATCTACCCTGGACCGAAGGATCATCCCCCTCTTTGGGGGAAGATTGTCTTCTTCGACTGAGCACTCAGCTTCAGGAGGAAGCACCTGGAGCAGTGGGGGAGGGAGGGGACCTGCTAACCAGCCAGTTCAGGGGACCCAAGCCTGGCGACCAACAGGGTGACAGATATCATGGTCAGATCACCCTCCAACCACTGCGGCCTTTTGGAAGGGGAGAGCTCTTTGCCTTTAAGGGACAACAAAATTCCTCACAGCATACCTCATCAGCAAATCTGCGACCAGCCACACTCAAGAGTATTCAAGAACATCCAAGAACCAGGAGACTTAAGAACTGACTCTTTCAGATTCGTTTGGGAGGCTGAAATTCACTTCTTTGTTTTCCTTTCTATTTGTTTTGGTGTCACTGAACTCCTGACATGGTATATTATATACTTTATCCCTAAGAGTGACTCAGCCTTCACAACTTTATCTTCCACGAATTACTTTTTCTCAGTCCCAGGAGACCCTGAGACTGGGTCAGGAAAAGACAAACCTGAATCAGCATCTGAATGTGTTTACCTCTGACTTGGAATCCTTAATTCAAATCTTCGAATTAAAATGTAAGCACTTTAGAACTGACCATTATTTTGTATTTTCTGACTTTTGGCTCTTGTGCATTAATACAATAGCTAACCTCCTATTCTGGGGGACAAATTAGATAATTTTACCCTGAGCTTGGAGAAGAGTGCAGTCGATCTTTTTTTCTTGATCCTGGAGCCACTTCTGGAAAGTCAGGTCTTATCCTCCCAGCCACACCCACCTGACATGAACGGCTGGAGGAGAGGTCAGCGATGGGGTCTAGCCAGCAGGTGGGCATTTTTGTTGGGTCTAGGGGTACCAGGGGAGAGGTAGCCAGATGTGAGGCTGCAGGATGTGCCCTGGGGCCCAGGCCTGGGGGTGGGGTCTGAGTGCACCCAGCACGGGGCTGCAGGTGGGGAGGCCCTGAGGACAGAGGGAGCACCGTCACCCAGTGGCACCGACGGTCAAGGCGGGTTGCGGGGCATGATGGCACCTCTGCCTCCTTCCCTTCACAGCACATTGGAAGAAGACGGGCAAGGTGGGCAGGATGGGGAGAGTGTCAGCCCTGCCCGTCTTCACCTCGGATCTCTGAAGCAGGAGACTTGTCATTGCTGGCAAAAAGCAGGTGGTGGACCATGTACCCGATGCCACGGCTGTTATTCTTCTGTCAATAAAAACTCACTGAGGGGCCATGGGAGTGCAGAGCAAAATCACAAAGATATTGGACACTGAATGAGCTTTGTGTTGATATTCTTTTTTTTCTCTCCTTCCAAAAAGAGGCAATAATGGAAGCATGGCATAAATCACTTACGGGCAAAACGAGACAAATTTCTAAAATGGGCAGCAGCACACAACCAATTTCACATCAAAAGCCGCTCCTTCTAAATGCTGAAAAGCTATAAATCAACAAGCCTAATGGATTTTGTCCTGTCTCTGCAGTATCTTCTAGGGCATTGAATTGAGAAGGTAATACTTCAGCCAGGGAAATCCCTCCTGCAAAGTGCACAAGCTTGAACATTTTTGAAGCAAAATACTCCAAGCTGAAAGCTCTCCTTCCTCCTCGTCAGGGGGCCTTGAGAGGCTGGCTGGCCTCTCCACCAGACTCAGAGCTCATTTCCAACTGTGGCGGAAAGGACACGCTGGGACCCAGCTCTGTCCTTCTGGCTGTGGGATCTCAGGCAAATAATACCAATTATGGAGCCTCGGTTTTCTCATCTGTTCAATGGACGCATACAGGGCAATTGTGATTATAAATGAGAAAACATCACAAAGGACTTAAGGCAGCTCTTGCCTGAAAACACGGCAGCCGTCATGATGGTGGTGGGTTGTTTTTTGTTTTTTTTTTGGATAGTAAATAACCTGTTTAATCTTACCTTTGCCTGTGAACAATTTACTCTTGAAAGTACATTTAGTAGGAAACGAACAAACAATACTTTTACAGCTTATGTGTTTTCTTTTGCAATAATGAACTCTAGAAAAAAGCAAAGTGCTATTCTGTTCTTTAGGCAAAATTCAGGAGTTTAGACACTAGTTGTTTTTTTTTTTTACCCCAGTTTTTATATGTAATACTTGTTTTTGCCTTGAGGTCAAAGATGTATAGGTGTCAAGGAAAAAAATAACATTTTAGGGCAATAAAGTGATTACTGACCTGCTGTTTGGTAATTTGTTGATTTGATTAATTTCATCAAAGCACCAAGCTTATTTTTCCTCTTCTGAGGGAGTTTCTGAATATTTTCTGATGGTTATCTCCTCCTTCCCTGCCATGATGGTTGTTTTCATTTTTATAATTTGATGTGTTAATTTTTGGCTGTGCTGGGATCTTCGTTGCTGTGCATGGGCTTTCTCTAGGTGCGGTGTGTGGGCTTCTCACTGCAGTGGTTGTTCCCTCCGTGAGCACAGGCTCTAGGGCACACAGTCTTCAGTAATCGTGGCACATGGGTGTAGCTGCAGTTCCCGGACTCTAGAGCACAGGTTCAGTAGTTGTGCTAAACAGGCTTGGTTCTGCTTCTGCATGTGGGATCTTCCCGGACCAGGGATCGAACCTGTGTCTCCTGCATTGGCGAGTAGATTCTTTACCAATGAGCCACCAGGGCAGCCCCAAGAGTTGTTTTTAAATTTAGTTTCCCTGTTTCCTTACCTGCTGCTTCCCTTATCTGGCTGAGATAATGGGGTGGACATCACTGCCTTATTCTCACCTTGCCTTCCCTCCTTTCTAGGAGAGGGGCAAAACCCAGGAAGGAATGTCTCTGCTTCATTAAAGAACAAGACACATGATGACTTCCTGTCATTTGAGGAGCTATTCCTGGTGGGCGGGGTCCACCCAGCTCTGGTTTCAGTTAAGCTTTGGACAGGGGATGGGTTCCCAGCAGTCCAGTCTCCTTTTTTGGGAATAGCTGCCCATTCCCCATGCTGGGTGGGGCTTCGGGTCGGGGCTGAGACAGCAGAGGTCAGCCCTTTGCTGCTCGGAGCCCAGGGCTCTCCCCCAAGTGCCTGGGGGCAGGTCAGCCAGGATTCCAGGGCCTGGGCCAGTTTGATCATGAGGGTTGTTCTAATTCACAGTTTGGGAAACTCAACTCTGGAAAACAAAGCTATGTTGCAAAATTTCTCCATTCCTTGGTCGCACACCATCAAGTTACTCATAAATTTAATGTAATTGGAGTTTTTCTTGCAGATGAGTCACATGGCAAGAACATAAAAGAGTTGACCAAAACCAGCCAGGAGGCTTGTTTTTCAGACTTCATCTTGATTTTTTTTTTTCCTGTTTGTGGGTCATTTATCCCATAACCTTGACAAAAAAGAATAATAAAAACAGACACAGACAGGGTTGTTTTATATGGCAGTCATACCTTAGGGCTTAGAAAGAGGTTTAATGCAGAAAAGCACTCTTGATGCAGACATTGAGCATGAGAAAAGCATAGAAAAGCATGAAAAAAAAAGTTCTCTCCACTGTCCCAGTTCTTTCAGTTTGGGCCAGAGAGGTTTCAGTGGAAGCCTCCACCCAGCTATGACGGGAGCCTGTTTCCTTTGCCTTAGAATGTACAGTGGAGGCCCGCTGAAGGTGGCAGGCTAGACATATCAAGTTCACGGTACATGCATTGTTCCTATGTTCACAGAATAAGCATCATTCTATGCTTTGCTCCTGGCACGCAGCCCTCTTTCTTGTGCAGCCTCAGAATCCTTCTCAACCCGATGCTCTGGACTGTCACCAGCAACCTTTCCGTGTAGACATCAGGGTGAGTTTTAGTCACCATCCTGAAGGTCAGACCATCATGTGAGTCTGTACTGGTGAGATGTTTCAGCTACCTTGGGGTAGACAATGACCTATTCTCTTCCAAAACATAAACCATCGGCTGCTTCTCACATAGTAGTTGACCCAGAAAACCATTTTAGAGAGATAGGTTGATGAAATTGTTTTCTGAAGTTATGTATTCCCAATTAGTTCAGTTCAGTTCAGTCGCTCAGTCGTGTCCGACTCTTTGCGACCCCATGAATCGCAGCACGCCAGGCCTCCCTGTCCATCAACAACTCCCGGAGTTTATTCAAACTCATGCCCATCAAGTCGGTGATGCCATCCAGCCATTTCATCCTCTGTCGTCCCCTTCTCCTTCTGACCCCAATCCCTCCCAGCATCAGAGTCTTTTCTAGTGAGTCAGCTCTTCACATGAGGTGGCCAAAGTATTGGAGTTTCAGATTCAGCATCAGTCCTTCCAATGAATACCCAGGACTGATCTCCTTTAAGATGGACTGGTTGGATCTCCTTGCAGTCTAAGGGACTCTCAAGAGTCTTCTGCAACATGACAGTTCAAGAACATCAATTCTTCAGTGCTCAGCTTTCTTCACAGTCCAACTCTCACATCCATACATGACCACTGGAAAAACCATAGCATTGACTAGATGGGCCTTTGTTGGCAAAGTAGTATCTCTGCTTTTTAATATGCTATCTAGGTTGGACATAACTTTCCTTCCAAGGAGTAAGCATCTTTTAATTTCATGGCTGCAATCACATGCTGGAAATTTCCATCTTTCCACTGAGGGGAACGTACTAATCACAAAAGGAAAACCTTGTCATGAAAGGGAAAGCCAGTGAGTAGCCTTGTTGACCTGTTCTGAGTCTGTGATCAGGAATCTCAGGATGAGGGGCCTCTAATGGAGAGGACGCCATCCTCAGGGGCTAGGAGATGCCAGCTCATAGCGGCCATGGACCAGGAGTGCTGGTCCTCCTCTCCAGCCTGAAATCTTACAGCATTACCCAGGGACCAGGATTTCGTTCTTTTCACACCTGGAAGCCCACCTCCTTATGAAATCACCTTTCTCTACTGATGAGCCTGAACATCAAATGCCTGGACCTCTCAGGTGAGTGTGATTCTACCTAGAAGGAGATGCACAAAGCCTGGATGCTTCACCTGCCCCTGGGTGGTAGCTTTCAAGGGAATCCACGAAAAGGGCAATGATTTTTGCTATAAACTTAATTGTGTTCTTCAGATCCATATGTTGAAGCCCCAGACCCCGATATGATAGTATTCACAGAAAGAACCTTGAAGGAGGTAATCAAGGTTAAATGAGGTCATTACGGTGGGTCTTAAACCTGTAGGACTGGTGTCCTTAGAAGAAGAAAGATACCAGCTAGTTTCTCTTTCACAACCTTGCACACACAGAAGAGGCCATGTGAAGACATAGCAAGAAAGCAGCCATCTACAAGCCAGGCAAAGAGATCTTACCAGAAACCAACCCAGGCGCCACCTTGATCTTAGACTTCCAGCCTCCAGAACTCTGAGAAAAGAAGTATCTGTTCAGGCTGCCCAGCCTGGAGCATTTTGCCACGGCAGCCTGAGCAGACTAATGCAGTTTTCTTTAGAGCCCCTCAGAGCCTACGTTCCAACACAGCGCTGGGGCTACAGCACAGGCTCTGAAGTCAGGGCGTTAACTTCGCCTTGGCTTCCCATTTAGCAGGGGCCTGGGTTTCACTGTACTTCCGTGAGCCTGTTTCATAAGATGGCTATGATATTTCACTGAGAAAAATGCATAGAAAATGCTTATCATGACGGATGGAACACATGAGGATATGATATTGTCCTTAAGAGATTAATCATAGTGTAGAGGAGCTATCAGGTAGCGTTTTTTATTGCTCAAGGGATGATTGGGTTCAATTGCTCTGGGTCTTTTCAGCTGTAGTCCACTGGTTCCCAAGCACGTATTTCTTAACTCTAGACCATCATGTGTGTAAGTCCACAGGAGCCCATGGCTTATTTTCAACATATCACAAAGTTTGTGGGAAATTACCTGCTTGCCCACAATGACGCCACACATGCTAACACGTGTTTCGCTTTTGGCTAGGATTAAACAAACTCACTGTGGAAACACTGCTTAATTCTGGAAGCGAGATCTGTAGATATACATGCCCTTGATTTATGAGAAAATAGGAACATGAAATAATTATTATGTCATTATGGATCCCCATAGGATCCCTGGAGAGAAAATGAAGAAAAGCAGTCTTAGCAGGTGAAACGGTGAGGAACTCTTGCTGAAACTGCAGCAGTAGTTTTGTGTACTTTCCCCCCAGACATCTTATAGCAATATTGTACTGCTGCATTGAGGGCATGTTTGCTCTTTAGTTACTAAATATGATTTAAATATATACTATTCTGTTGCAACACTGTTCAGATTGATCTAAACCCATTGCACGTAAAGAACCCATGTGAGCCCTGAACACAGTCCTCATGCCTGCCACGGGCTGTCAGTCACACCTGGGCTCAAGGTCTGGTATGGACACCACCTCTCACTCTCCAAGTGCTGACTCTGCCCTTCGAAGCTGAGCGCTGAAGAATTGATGGTTTCAAACTGTGGTGCTAGAGAAAACTCTTGAGAGTCCCTTGGACTGCAAGGAGGTCAAACCTGTCAATCCTAAAGGAAATCAACCCTGAGTATTCATTAGAAGGACTGATGCTGAAGCTGAAGCTCCAATACTTTGGCGACCTGATGGGAGGAGCTGTCTCATTGGAAAAGACCCCGATGCTGGGAAAGATCAAAGGCAAAAGGAGAAAAGGGCGGCAGAGGATGAGATGGTTAGATGGCATCATCAGCTCAATGGACATGAATCTGAGCAAACTCTGGGAGACAGTGAAGGACAGGGAAGCCTGGTGTGCTGCAGTCCATGGGGTAGCAAAGAGTCAGAGAGGACTGACCAACTGAACCACAAATGATGTAAATGGGGCCCTCAGATCAAGCTGGGCTGATGTTAGATAATCCTTGTGAAGCGGTAAAGCTTTCCATTTTGCTTAAGCAACTTTTACTTGGGTTTCTGTCATTTGCAACCAATGAGTCTTAACGTCCTGGTTAATGTGCTTACCTTGCTGGGTACCTGTAATCATAACTGGAGGAAGGAATTGAACTTTCTGGAGCCACGGGGTTCCAGAATGCTCTCTCGGGTTCTTTCCCATCCCTCTGGTTCTCTCCTACACAGCCTTGGGAAAGGAGGGGTCCACCTGAAGGAATTTGCTGGAATCACAGTTCACCTTGTCGAGGCCTCACACTTTTTCTGTTACTCTGCACAATCATTTAATCTTCTTTTGAAGTCAGAGACACTGAGTTGGAAATTGAGGCACACAGAATGAACATCCCTCCCACACTAGTGGGTGGTGGTGAACGCAGGGCCGGAACCCAGTGCTTGAGACCCGCTCTGAGCATGGTCTTTTCACCCTGCCTCCACCTCTGAGAAGCAGGGACTTTTAGATCACGACGAGGGGAGCCCCGAGCACCCTAGGAAGTCTTACTCCCTTGCCAGGTACTTGGGAAAACCTGATCGTTTGTAGAAGAGAATGCGTGTTGATAACTACAGAGGTTCTAGAAAAACTCTCTTATGAGAGTTGAAAATTGCAAAGGGACAGGAAGGCCCTCACTTCCTCGAAGTCTTCGGAGGTCAGCACACACATGGCTGAAGCCTTGGCTCAGTTCCTTCTTCCTCTCGCATCAGTAGAATCGTTGTATTTTTTCACACATTTCCTCTTAGGATGCCCTTAAGACCAGGCAGTTGGACATGCGCAGGGCTGAACAGAGCTTTTACTCTGCAAAGGAAACCAAGTGCTGGAGAGGGAGCCTAAAATAGCCTCAACCAGGGAAATCCTGAGCCGATTCTCCTGACTGCCACTCACACTGCGAACACTCCCAGCTTCCCAGAGAGACAGACGGACTTCAGCATCCCATCCAGCATCCTGACCGGGGAGGAGGGGCTAATCCATGCAAAAGAGAGTCTGGTGGTGCTGCTGCTGAAGGCATCTCATGGGACCCTCGTGCCTGCTGTGACTTTGCCTGGAGGGACTCTTGGGAACGTCCTCTGTTGGTTTCATGATTTACCCACTATGCATATATTTTCTTTGATCGTTAGGATCCTATCATCATTTCCTTGAAGATGTGGTCAGTGTTTGTCTTTTTTGTGTGTGTGTATGTGTGTGTGTTTAATTGCTAGACTAATTTTTAGGGGGCTTTTCAATTCATAGCCTAACTGACCAGAAAATACCGAGAGTTCTTGCATCCCTCCTCCCCCCTGCAATTATCAACAGCTGGCACCACGTGGTACCTTTGTTACAATAGATGAACCTACAACAACACATTGTGTGACTGAGAGCTCAGTCGAGTCTGGCTCTTGCGACCCCATGGACTGTATCCCGCCAGACTCCTCTATCCATGGAGTTTTCCAGGCAAGAATACTGGAGTGAGCTGCCATTTCCTACTCCAGGGGATCTTCCTGATCCAGAGATGGAACCCTCGTCTCCTGCGTCTCCTGCATCGGCAGGCGCGCTCTTTACCGCTCTGCCACCGGCTAATTATTAACATCCAAAATCCATAGTTACCGTAGGGCTCACTCTTTGTGCTGTATCCTACGGGTTTGTACAAATGGACAATGTCACTAATCCATCGTTATAATATTGTACAGAGTATTCTCACTGTCCTAGGAATCCTCTGCGGGGACTTCCCTGATTGTCCAGGGGTTAAGAATCTGCCTGCCAATGCAGAGGACACAGGTTCAATCCCTGGCCTGGGAAGATTCCACATGTCCTGGTATAACTAAGCCCATGTACCACAACTACTGACACCTGTGCTCCACACCAAGCGAAGCCAGCGTGATGAGAAGCCCATGCCCCACAACCAGAGAGTAGCCCCTGGTCATTGCAACTAAAGAAAGCCTGCACACAGCAGCCAAGACTCGGCACAGCCAATGATAAATAAACAAAAATTAAGAAAAAATGTTAAAAAATTCTCTGTGCTCTGTCTATTTATTCCTAACTCTTCCAAACTCTTGGCGATCACTGATTCTTTTATTGTCTCCATGGTTTTGCCTTTTCCAGAACGTCGTGTAGTTGAAATCATACAGCCTTTTCAGGTTGGTTTCTTTGGCTTAGTAATGTGCATTGAAATTTCCTCTTTGTCTTTTCGTGGCTTGAGAGCTCATGTGTTTTTAGTGCCAAATAACAATTTGGCAATTGTGGATAAAGATGCTACCAGCGTTATGTGTACAGGTTTTTCTGTGGACGTAAGTTTTAAATTCATTTGGGTAAATCCCGAGGAGCATAGTTGCTGAAATCCCATGGTAAGGGTATGTTTACTTTTGTAAGAAATCACCAGACTGCCTCCCAGAGTGGCTCTACCATTTTGCCTTCTATCAGCGATGAACAAGTGTTCCTATTGTTCCACATCCTTTCCAGCCCTTGCTGTTGTCAGTGTTTTGGATATTGGCCATCTTAATAGGTATGAAGGGGAAGCTAGTGTCTCCTCTTAGTTACCTTTTGGGTGATATTTCAAGTTCTGACTTTGGAGGCTGTAGTCAGATCCTCTTGAATAAAAGTGTATGAGAACCAATTTAGACATTCTTCATTCATTTACTACTCAAATGGAGGAGTCTTTTTTGTTGTTGGTTTTTTTGTTTGTTTTTCTCCGTATGTGCCATTCCTCTTCAGTCGCTCAGTCGGGTCCGACTTTTTGTGACCCCGTGCACTGCAGCACGCCAGGCTCTCCTGTCCTTCACTATCTCCCTAAGTTTGCTCACGTCCATGTCCGTTGAATCAGTGATGCCATCCAACCATCTCACCCTCTGTCATCCCCTTCTCCTTTTGCTTTCAATCTTTCCCAGCATCAGGGTCTTTTCCAAAGAGTCAGCTCTTCGCTTCAGGTGGCCAAAGTATTGGAGATTCAGCTTCAGCCTCAGTCTTTGCAGTGAATATTCAGGTCTGATTTCCTTTAGGATTGACTGGTTTGATCTCCTTACTGTCCATGGGACTCTTGAGGGTCTTCTCACCACAATTTTTTTTTTTTACTAAACACCACAATTTTTACTGTATAGATGTTACTAAAATCATTCTTTAAAAAATTTTTTATTGGAGTATAGTTGCTTTACAATGTTGTGTTATTTTTGGCTGTACATCAAAGCGAATCAGCTACACGTACACATGTATTCCCTCTTCTTTGGGTTTTCTCCCCATTTAGGTCACCGCAGAGTCCTGAGTAGAGTTTCCTGTGCTATAGAGCAGGTTCTCATTAGTCATCTATTTTATACATAGAAGTGCACGTATGTTAATCTCCAAATCCCAGTTCATCCCAATGCCCCCTTCTCCCCTTGGTGTCCATGTTTGTTCTCTGAGTCTGTACCTGTTTCTGGCATGGGAATCCTCAAACAAGGGATGCTTTCTGGGTCCTCAAGGAGTTCACGGCTCAGAGGGGTAGAATGACCAGAATGGCGTGACAACTAGCTCCTGAGGGGTATGTGGCAGAGGGTATGTGCTGGAGGGAAGCCTCAAAAAGGGGCTGCAAGCCAAGACGGCGAGGGGATGGGCCGGTTGGCCCAGGAGGCGACCCAGAGCCTCATCAGAGGATGGGGGTTAGAAGCTAGAGATTGCAGTTTGCTATTTCAGGGCTGTTGGAGTTTCCGCTTCGAGGATGCAAGGGTCGCGATGGGGTCCGCTTTTCCCGGGCCAGCAGGCAGGAAACTGCTGGTGTGGAGGGGGGGTCTACGGATCCCCCCTGCCGGTATGCCTGCTCCAAATGCTTACCAAGCAGCGGTCCCTCCCCTGGGAGGGCCTCCGGTCTAGCAGCAAATTATCCAAACCCTGGCTTTAGGGTCAGTTTAGACGTCTCCTCTACTCCTCAGAGCGGGGTCCAGAGCTGCTGACAAGCTATTTCGAAGAGGCTGGGTTCAGGTTATTGATTCCCCTCTCCTTGACTCACGCTCCGGTGGAGGCTCAATGAGTCATGAAATGGCCATAAACAGACGTCAGGAGGGACCCACACGTGCTGCCACTGCCCTTGAGTCCCTTGAAGACAGCTGTTATCACCCCGGCTCCCTCCCCTGCCCGCCCTAACTGCAGAGCATCTCCCAACTCAGCATCTCCGTGAGTGTCTGTGCAAAGGTCACCGACCGGGAGGCAGGGACGATGGGGGATGCTTCGTCCTGCTTTAGGATGGGATATGGCTCCCACAGCCTTCTTGTTTTGTTTTTTAAACTCAGACCAGCCGCACTTACGCACCATTAAGGCCACCAATTAGGACAATGGTGCTAAAAATCCATAAAGGAGAGAAATGTAAAATCTTTCCCACAAATGCAGGATCTTGGTATTTCTTGAACTCACTTGAAGTCAGTAGAGGAATTACACACCTACTGAAGTCAGAGCCAAGGCCTGCAGGACAAACACATTGGGTGCAGCCTCTGAAGGATGGGCTTTTGGGGGTGGGGTGTGCTCCTGTGGCTGTGATGTGGAGCTTCCTCTGCGTGAAGACCCTTCACCCATTTACAAACACTGGGTGCCTACTACGCGTTAGGCACTACTCCAGGCAGTGGATACACGGTAATGGGCAAGACGGTGCATGCTCAGTCGCTTAGTCGTGTCTGACTCCTTGTGACCCCATGGACTGTAGCCCACCAGGCTCCTCTGTCAATGGGATTTTCCAGGCAAGGATACTGGAGTGGGTCGCCGTTTCCTCTTCCACGGGATCTTCCCAACTCAGGGATCGAACCTGCGTCTCCTGTGTCTTCTGCCTTGCAAGCAGGTTCTTTGCCGCTGAGCCACCTGGGAAGCCCTGTTTCTATGGAATTTATGTTCTATTGAGGGAAACAGGAAGTAAAAAACTTCAACATCACATATAATGTAATTTCAGCAAGCAAAAGCAGCAATGAAAATTTTAAATAGCAGGGTAAGGGGGCTGGAGGTAGGTGGAGGGGATGAGTGTTTTAGAGACAGTGATTCAAGCTGATGGAGTGGGGTTCCAAGCCCAGGGACCAAGCTTGGGAGACAGCATGTGTGAAGGGGAGAGGCTGGCGTCATGGAACAAGACCAGGGGGCAAGGGGTGCGGGTAGGGAGCCGATTCCTCCCTGGGTTGCCTTGGAGACCAGTGAGGCAGACACTCCACGTGGGTGGGAACCCAAGCACCTGTCTGTGGTGGTACAAAAGCCGCACCCACACACCAGGGTGTAAAAGAGCGAATTTCTGACTTTGACCCCCACCCCCCACCCTCCCCAGCTACAAAACTAAAAGCACCTGGGTCTTCTCTACAGTCTGCCTGGTTTTAGTTGAGCTGTCCTTTGGGACCAAGCTTCTGGTCCTGGATCATGCCTCAGCAGAGATGTGACCCCCCCCTCTTGAAGCATCTTCTGGGTCTCCATCAGCAGCAGTAAGGCTGTAGCTCTGGCGTCCAGCCACATCCACTTATGGCCATCCACCTGACCACAGGGAGCACCACTCCACCTTTGTCATGATCACACCGTAAACATTTCAGATCTGTGTATTTGCTTAGAAAAATCTGTGGCATATGGTGGTAAAGTGCTATCTTCCTATGATACCCAGGTTCTCAGGAATTTCCCCAACAGATGGAAGTCATGGGTCTTGAGGATCCTTTTCCTCATCCATGCACAGGTGTTCCACTTGGCTGGGGGTGCTGGACACACCTGGCTGATCCAGTCTGCTCCTGTGGGGTTGTGGGGTGAGGGGATGGGCGTCTCTCTACATTGCTGCTTTTACAGACCCACTGCTGAAGTTGAAACTCCAATACTTTGGCCACCTGATTCAAAAAACTGACTCATTGGAAAAGACCATGATGCTGGGAAAGATTGAAGGCAGGAGGAGTGGGGGAGGACAGAGGATGAGATGGTTGGATGGCATCACCGACTCGATGGACATGAGTTTGAGCAAGCTCCGGGCGTTGGTGATGGACAGGGAGGCCTGGCATGCTGCAGTCCATGGGGTTGCAAAGAGTCAGACACGACTGAGCGATTGAAATGAACTGGGATTCCTGCTCGCTGCTCTAATGCAGGCTGGCAGAGACCCACTCTCTCCTTAGATGTAACCCAAGGAGCGAAGTCTTGGTTATCTCTGCCCTCAGATTTCCCCCAAAAGCTACGGGTGGGGGCAGGCTTTCCATGCTGAAACCCCCACCAAGGGTTGTCCTCCACTGCTCAAAAATCTCCTGCCATCAGTCCAGACAGAATTCTAAACTCTTTTCATTGTGGGGGAAGAAAGTAGCCAGTTGATATCCTCCAAAACCCTTGTTTACACCCAGACTCAAAGGGTCTTTTTCTTCAAGGCATTGTCTCTGCCTGGCCTTAACAAAAGTCTGTGTAGAAGCGCCAGGGTAAGGATAGACTTCTGTCTTCTGGGCTCTTCCAGGACCCCCTCAAGGGACCACGGACTCAAGGTGTGGAGGGCGCTGGCCCAACAAAGAATCAACAGGAAACCGTTTTGTTTTCCACCCTGTAGATCATCTTTGATGTGGCTGTGAATTCTTCCCCGAATGAGTGGGGCACAAAGCCGTGACTGCTAAGTGTAAGTCCTGCTCACCCAGCACCTGGTGATGCCTGATCCATGAAGACATCATCTCAGCAAAGTGGCACCTTGCTGGAAATTGTGTTGGTGGTGGCTGGAAGTAGCTTAGGAGCCTGGTCTCTTGGTTCCTTCTCTCCTGTGGACTCTTCATCGTTCTGATTCCTGGCATCCCTCTCCCCTTCTCCAGAAACAGACCAACCAGCCAGGCTTTTGCATCATGGTTCTAAAAGTGTGATCTTGAGTCAGGGTATCAACACCACCTGGAAATTTACTGGAAATGCACAGCCTTCGGCCCCACACTAGACCCACAGAATCAGAAGCTCTGCGGTTGAACCCAGCAAGCTATGTTCTGCCCAGCCCTTCAGGTGATTCTAGTGCTCCCTGAAATTTGAGACATGCCTCTTTAAAGGGCTCTAGCACCTAGACCATAAAGAAGTCTGAGTGCCAAAGAATTGATGTTTTTGAACTGTGGTGCCAGAGAAGATTCTTGAGAGTTCCTTGGACAGCAAAGACATCAAACCAGTCAATCCTAAAGGAAATCAACCCTGAATGTTCATTGGCAGGACTGATGCTGAAGCTGAAACTCCAATACTTTGGCCATCTGCTACGAAGAGTCGACTCATTGGAAAAGACCCTGATGCTGGGAAAGATTGAGGGCAGGAGGAGAAGGGGACGACAGAGGATGAGATGGTTGGATGGCATCACTGACTCAGTGGACATGAGTTTGAGCAAGCTCCGGGAGATGGTGATGGACAGGGAAAGCTGGTGTGCTACAGTTCCTGGAGTCGCAGAGTTGGACACGACTGAGCAACTGCACAGGAGCAGCAGCCTCTCCGGCTCGGCTGGCTGCCCCTAGGGTCGGGCAGAGGGATGATGGGGGGTGGTTAAACTGAACCAAGCTGAAGGAGGTCACGTCCTCTCCTTCAGGATCAGCTCTGAAAACGCCTGGTGCATTCCTGCCTCTCCTGCCCTTTACCCTCCATGTATCTCCTGTTCCTTATTGTTGGCAACGTGGCCTTTACAACAGAAGTTTTCAGTTCTCAAAGGAGATCTTCAGAATTAGAGCAGTCCCCTGTGTGAGCAGACCACATATGTCTTCTCCACGCGCGCCCTGCGAGGTTCTGCGTCGTCATCCAAGGAGTGTTAGGCAAGCAAGTTGCCATGTTTCAGCAACAGGAGGAAGACAGGTGTGATTCTCAAAAAGTAGCATCAAGGGAACCAACACGGGGCCCTGGACTCATGGCTGCCGAGCCCCCTCCCTCTGCCCAAGCTCGGGGTCTACCCGGATCCAGGCCCTCTGCTGCTGCTTCTCCGCTGACATCTTAAAATGTCAAGGCCTGCAACACCTCTTGATATTTTAAGCAATGATTAATTTTTTAAAAGAGGATTTTTATCATTTACTTTAGAAAACTGGGAGGAAAAAAAACCCAAGTTTTACTGCCTTTATCTCCCCTTATCTTTTTTATTTCTAAATATGTTAAGGTTGACTATTCAGAGCAAACCAAGGTATATGTAATGTTTTTGTGCATGTTTTTTAAGCTAACAAATTAGCCTATCTGTATAAAGACTTGTAGAATCAGCATTATGTTATTTACATTTGCTCCAGATTTATTTTTTAAATGTTTTCCTTCTGAAAACTCCCAAATCCTTAACGTCTTATACCTCCAAAACAGTTTATCCTGCCAGGTTTTTCTGACTAAAACTTACTTGCCCTCAGCATCTTGTTCTTTGCCAGTTAACGTAATTTAATAAAAGATTTGCTAAAATATTTGTGATCCCTATAATAGTCAGATAATTTTAACACGTTTGCTCCATGAGAAAGGCCTTCAGTGTCTGCAACACAGACTTTTAGCTGCTGTGACCTGCGTGTAGGAGACATGGTAGTTTTGTGGAGTCTTTATGGGGCCAATGGTGAGAAAATATTTATATCAATGTACAGACCCAGATCCAGTACAGCGTCTATTCTTGTTACAGGCAAAGCAACTTGACACTCCTAGTCTGCCTTTTTAGTCTCTTCCATTCCACCTAAAAAGAATCTGGATCTCTTATTGAACCAGGTTTGTTTCGCCCTACCCACAGCAAGCTAAACCCCTGAGATGCCAAGGTTCGCGGCAAAGAGAGGGTTTATTCAAAAGGCAGCCAAGTGCAGAGACAGGGAACAGACCTCAGATGAATGTCTCTGAAGACAAAGGGACGGGGATATTTATGTGATGGAGCATAAAACAGCAGGGTGGTCTGAGGCACGGGGAGGGTGGGGAGTGTGGGGAAAGGTGATTGGAAAAATGTGCAGTAATTGTCATCCTGTGCAGGTGTAACCAAGCTACGGGGCCTCTGACATCACAAGGTCATCAAGGGGACACTTGCGCATGCCCAGCTGGAGGGTGGGTGGTCCTAACCTGTCCTAACCAGCTCAGCTCGATGCATCAACTGGTTGCAGCTGACACCAAGTAACTGGGAAAGGACTCAGGCAAGCATCATATTGTTTAGGACCACGTGCTACTTGACGAACATGCCAGCACACCTTTCGTAGCAACAATTAAAGCGACCTTGATCAGTGCAGGCAGGATACAGTTAGAATGGATTCTCTTGAGGCTTGCCCACAGTTTCAGATCCACTAAACTGATTCCATGACCTGCTCATGGACCCCAACCTGAGGTGGGAAACCCTGTGTTAGGTGGGCTTTAAAGTGATTTACTGCCACCACAGGACCCTTGAACAAGATTCTCCTGAGTCTGAGCCTGGGACCAAGTGAGCCGAGAAGCAAGAAGGGGCTTCCTGGAGCGTGTCTGGGAAGCTCTGAGGACTAAGATGCTCATAGCCAATTACGAGCACTCTATGACCACGCTGCTTGGGCATCTTTTTCCTTTATGCCTTAGAACAAAAAGTTAAAAAGCCAAGATATTCACATGAGAGTTTCACTGCTTATCACCACGGCATGTATGTCTGGGATGTCCCAGTTCTGTGAATTGAGAGGCACTGTCAACACTTGATTCTCTCCAAGTGTGCACCCGAGTCTTACTTAGAAAAGGATTTCAACTTGGGATGACTTGAGGCCCAGTCCTTGCTTTGTGGGTAACCCAGTCCCCTCAAATGCATTTTCTTCCTTTCTCACCACTGCAGATCATCTCAGCATTGAGTCTACTGTCAAGTGGCTTCTGACGTCTTCTTGTGGATTATCTATATGCTCAATGGATTTTCTATAAAACACTGAGAATTGAATGTAGTGCATCTGGTTATTGTGGGTTACAAAAGCTTAGACTTTGTGGGTTTTTTTTTTGTTTGTTTTTTAAGTTTTAGAAAAGAAAAAGATCTGCTCTCCTTTTAGAATAAAGCACTGCCCTTCTACTCAGTTCAAAGTGGTTGGGTCTCCTTCCTGGCAGGGAAACGGTGCTCAGAAAAGGGTTTAAGGAATTTTTCTCGGCAACAGGTACCACCTGATACCGAACAGATAAGGGCATGTTTGGCAGAAACAAATACCCTTCCTTTGATGATATAGAGCCTAAAAATGATCAGTTACGGAAGGCACAAGTTTACAGGTGAATTCCTGAAAATGATAGAAGTCCACTGGCCACAAGGAGGGGCCAAGTCACAGGGAACTGGCGTGTCCAGGGGTGACCAGGTCTGTTTACTGAGGCCCCTAGTTTATATCCTGTACGTGACAGTTTCAAGTGGGTGTCCTTGTGAAGAGGAGGGGGCAGGCGGGGAGCTTCAACCAGTGTAACAGGTAAAGTTGCAGTGGTTCTGGGCTTCATAAACGGGCTCTCCCTTGAGGGTCTTTTAAACTTCAAATCTCTAGCCTAGACAAATTGAGAGTGGTAAAATTGGAGAATAGTGTATGCCTAGCCTGTAGCTAGGAGAAGGCAATGGCACCCCACTTCATTACTCTTGCCTGGAAAATCCCATGGACGGAGGAGCCTGGTAGGCTGCAGTCGACTGAGCGACTTCAGTTTTACTTTTCCCTTTCATGCATAGGAGGAGGAAATGGCAACCCACTCCAGTGTTCTTGCCTGGAGAATCCCAGGGATGGGGAGCCTGGTGGGCTGCCATCTGTGGGGTCACACAGAGTCGGACACGACTGAAGCGACTTAGCAGCAGCAGCAGCAGCCTGTAGCTTGAACATGAAAGAAGCTTAACAAAACTAAACTTTCAGAAGGTCATCGCCATCCATAACATTGACCCCAAGAATGGGGTGGGACTTTCTTGGTGGTCTAGCAGTTAAAATTCTGAGCTTCCACTGCAGGAAGTACAGGTTCAATCCCAGATCAGGGAACTAAGATCCCACATGCCTTGTGGCAAAAAATAAGAAGAAGAAGAAATTAAAACAAAAAAACAAAATTTAGAAAAATAATGAGATGGGAGGATCTTACATTTCTATTTACCTTCTATCATGTTCTAATTTAGGTTTTTACAGTAGGAAGTTAATTTTTACCGAGGTCTTAGAAAGCTGGCTTGCCTCAGGCAAGACATCCAGGATTTCAGGAAATAACAGCATCAGGGCACAGGCCCTTGCTGTGGCCTCAATACAGCTGATACGAGGCTGTTATTTAGGGACATGGAGAGCCCCTTTTGGAATTTTCATGAGAACAGTGGGTTTGGGCTCTGAAGCCATCTGTTTTCATTATCTCCAGAAATTGTGTTTTCCAGTGAAGCTTCCAGACTGACCTAACAAATTAATTACATTTAATCTTCAGACTAGATATCAATCAGAAAACACAGATGACGCCAACAGATATGTTTTCTGGCCAGATTTCTCCAAGAAGGACATTAAGAAGAACTTTTGCCTCTCCTTTGTACCTTTCCAGAGTGTGTTGATTAGGTCAAGGAAACCTTTTTAAAAGGCTTTACAAAATAATGTCTTTTTAAAAATGATTTCAATGTCAGCTAGACATGCCTCAAAGAACACTGTATGTTTTGATTCAGGATATCAGCAAAAAAATAAATTCTCAATCCCTGTGAGTTGCCCATGTTTGATCAAGTTGGATTTAGCTAGAAGTTTTGCCAGAAAATCATCTTAGCTGAAATTCCTGAAGGCTTTGAAGAAAAAGAAAAAGCTTATTTTCAAGAGACACCTTGATGCATAATTTGTGAAGGTGAATTTAACTTTTTTGAATCTCTGGAAATAGAAAACTTAAGGATTTCTTCCAGTTTTTTAGGTTTGAGTTGCAATTTTAAAGAAGCCCAGTGAGTTCTGTGTTTCTTAAAATGGATTTGGATCTATTTGGGGGGAGGTAGAAAGAGCAGCGGAGGGGCAGTCTACTCTCCAGGGGTGGGCAGCGTCCCCAGGGTTTTGGAACCAGGTTCAGGGGCAAGAATTTAGAGAAGTTTGGGGTTCATGAGTGCCTTGGGGAGATTAGACTGTAGGACAGTCATTGGTATGACTTCAGATCAATTATGGACTGTTCTGTGGACTGACTGGGGACCTAAATACTCTTTTAAAATTTTGTTTCCATGAAAAAATATATTCCGAGTTTCAAGCCAATTTATGGAATGACTTTTTACTCTACTGCTAAAAAGTGTATATGACATGTATTATATGAAAAGTAGTATACACTAATATGCAGTAGTCTAGACAGTGTATTTAAAAGCAGAGACATCACTTGGCCAATAAAGGTCCATCTAGTCAAAGCTATGACTTTTCCAGTAGTCATGCACGTTTGTGAGAGCATAAATGAGGCTGAGCACTGAAGAATTGATGCTTTCAAACTGTGGTGCTAGAGAAGACTCTTGAGAGTCCCTTGGGCAGCAAGGAGATCAAACCAGTCAATTCCAAAGGAAATCAACCCTGATTATTCATTGGAAGGACTGATGCTGAAACTGAAACTTCGGCCACCTGATGTGAACAGCCAACTCACTGGAAAAGACCCTGATGCTGGGAAAGACTGAGGGCAGGAGGAGAAGCAGGTAATGATGGTTGGATGGCATCACCAACTCAAGGGACATGAGTTTGAGCAAACTCTGGGAGATAGTGAAGAACAGGGAAGGCGTGCTGCAGTCCATGGGGTGGCAAAGAGTCGGACACAATTTAGCCACTGAAGATTATGGCATAGAAAGTGATGAGCACTATTCAGTGACTTGCACTGTGTTGTATGTCCAATACGTGTTTGTCAATAGAACTGGTTAATGGATTTTTATTTAAAAACATTTTTTTAGAAATGCAATCCACAAATAATCCAAATTATTTTCCTATTGATCACAAATTTTATATTTTCAAAGTTCTTTAAATTTTTTCTATTGGAATTGTTTGAGACAATTGACTTAAGGCACCAATTTTGCCCCGAATTAGAATACATGCCTTGCCACAAGATGTGAAGTAGGGGCCTTGGGTGGGCTTGTGGAGGGGAGCTGGTGGTCTTTCTGAGCACCCAGCAGAACTTGCTCCTAGTTCAAGCTGATCTCTGCACAGGAACTTGCATTTTCCAACAATTCATTTCCTTTCCATTGGGACACAAAAGAGGGTAAAAGGGAAAGTGACTGTTCTCTGAGACCCCTACATCTTAGGGGTCCCCTTAGGAGTTTGGTCTTTATTTCTTGAACTGTTGTCAGTTGTCCTCATCATCCCCACCTCTGCCTTCCTGAGCCTTCACGTGTCACCTTGGGCTGAGGTATCCTGCCTGGAAAGGCCCTCATGTTTTATGGGGAGAGAAGACATTCACGTGAAAATAAAAATACCAGGAGGTCTGGAAGGAGGATCAAATATGTGATGGAAATTTGGACTTCGTGGTCATGGTGGCAAATGTACTTCCAAGTATACTTGAAAACACCGCATGTACATTGTTCAAGGATGAATTCATGGTATGTGAATTGTATCTCAATGAAAGAAAATATGTGACAGACCTAGTATTTGAGGAATACAGAGGAATTTAGGAATACAGGGGGTCCCTCCAACTGCCAGATATCTCATGGAGATGTTGGTCCCTGAGCTCAGCCTTGAAAGTTAGGAAGGATTGAGGGAAGAGGAGAGATTCAGGGGGAGCAGAGAGAAGGTGGGGAGCACATGGGTCCTGCTAGAAGAGGAAGAGGCCGGGTGGTCAGAGAGGGACGCCCAGGAAGAGAGGGACAGGAGGCAGGAATAGCAGTTGCGGCTAGATAACAGAGTTCAAGGCAGCATGTGGACAAGAAAAGTCTTGATAATCTTACACCTGGGATCTGACACATGCCTTGGGAAGATTAATTTCCCTGGGTTGTATGGGATAGACAAGCATAGGAAAAGATTTAAGAGGAGGAAAACTTGGCAGCCATCACCACATTCTGGAGGTAGTCAGCAAAGGTAGCAATGCAGTGGGGAAAAAAATTTTTTTTGATGGATACTGCAAAGGAAGAGCCAACAGGACTTGACACCTGACTGGTTGGAGAAGAAGGCTCAAAGGCCACTCACTCTAGAGTCTTCAGCCTAGGACCCCACTAGGGGAGCAGCAACTAAGATAAGCACTGGTTTGGGGCAAGGATGTTGAATTCAATCTTAGGCATGCTGGGTTTGGGGTGATGATGGGACATTAAGAGGACACTGAGCCAGTAGTGATACGGTGACCCCAGAAGCAGCTCATTTACAGGTACAGAAGCTGGGCACAGAGACTCTCACCCTTGCCCAAGGTTACAGAGCATGTTGCAGACAAGCTGGAGCCAGAATCCTGGGTTCTGAATCTCTTCCTCGAACCAGGCAGCTGTCAGATATGGGGCTAGTGTTTCGGGAGGTGAGAAGGAGATGAGGATTTCGAATCCACAGGAGAGGTGAGAGTAGACGGTATGGGAGTAGGGAAGGTTTTGCAGGGGGACGAAAGGAGAAGAGCAAAGGGCAGAGGGCAAGGACCAACCCTTGCTACGTGTCCTCATGTAGGGGACATGCGAAGAAAGCAGAGAGCAAGGAGATGCCAACTGAAATAAAGACAGTCCTGCTGGCTTGGCTATCCCAAGCCAAATGGTGGGAGCCCCTTAGGAAAGCACAGAGAGCTTGTGAGAGAAGGACCCTCAGGACCACCCCCCACCCCGTGTGCCTGCCTTTCTCCTGCAGTTCATCCCACTGGTGGCCACACCACAGTTCAGGGGCCTCTGAGGTGTTAGAGAAGAACGCAGACTGAGGCCACTGGATTTGGCCACTGGAGACCCCAGAGAGACCATCCCAGAAACATGCCGGGCAGGGAAACTGGGGATGACGGACAAGGAAGAGCTTCTTGGGTGCTTTTGTTTGTTTTAAAAAGGAGATGATTTTTGTTTTAAGGAGATTATTTGATGGCATAGAAAAAGCAACTAATGGAAGGACAAAAATTGAAGATGCAAGACAGAAGGGCCTGGATCCTAGAGGTCATGGGAGAGGTGGGTCAAGCCTACTTTAGGAAATAGGAACTTTCTAAAGGGAGAGCAAACTGGATGAAGACAGAGCTTTTTTTTTTTTTTTTTTTTTTCCTGGTGGAGAAGAGAAGGGTTGAGAGAGCTGATAAGGAGGAGGTGAAGTTATCTACTGTGGTTATTTGGCAAATACTCATTTCACCTTCTTCCATACTAACAGTACCCCGATATTATTCGGGGCAGCAAAGTGCCCTGCTGAAACACCATGTTCCCCAGCCTCTTTTGCACGCAGGGGTGGTCATTTGACTCAACTTTGGCCATGAAGAAATCAGAGTGAGTTTCTAGTAGAGTTCTCTAAAGGGAGCCATCTAAAGTCTCATGTGTCCGTTTTACTCCTCCCGCTCTCTCCTTCCCATCATTGACGGCTGGAGTTGCAGCAGAGATTCTGTGACCATGAAGTGACCTGAGGATGAAAGCCAGTGCTAGGAACGGCAAGACAGAAAGAGAAAGAAGTCTGGACATTGATGACCTTGTGGAGCCAACACTCTCTGGATTGCCTGTCTCTGGACTTACTTTGCATGACGGGAAAGACGTCCTTTTGTCTAAGCTACTGTTTGTTTGTTTTTTTGGCGGAGGGGGTTGTTCCTAGTAACGGAATATGATTCTTATGTGGTGAGATTGGAAGTTGGTGTGTGTGTCTGTGTGTTAGAAAGTGGAACACAGAACAAGTGGATTGGAGGGGTTTGAAGTTCTGGTTGTTCTAAAGTCTCCTGCATCACAGGCAGGGCTTCCCAGGTGGTGCTAATGGTAAAGAATCTGCCTGCCAATGCAGGAGACATAAGGGATGCAGGTTCGATTCCTGGGTCGGGAAGATCCCCTAGAGAAGGGCATGACAACCCACTCCAGTATTCTTGCCTAGAGAATCCCATGGACAGAGGAGCTTGGTGGCCTGTGTACCATGGAGTTACATAGAATTGGACATGACTGAGCGACTAACAATTCCACTTCCCACTTCTTTACCATCAGAGCCACCAAGGAAGCTCTAAAGTCATTAGTAAACATAAAAAGTTAAGAATCCAAGCAGTAAGAAACCAGTCTGGATATCCATGATCAGAAAACCCCATTATTATCCAGATGAATATCTCCACAGTGCAAATTCAGTACTGCAAGTCAATTCTCCTCTCCTGTATACTTTAAAAAAATATATATCATTCTATTTATTTATTTTTGACTATGCTGGGTCTTTGCTGCTGCTTGGGCTTTTCTCTAGTTACGGTGCATGGGCTTCTCATTGCAGTGGCTTCTCTTGATGCAGAACACGACCCACAGGGCCCACAGGTGTCAGTGGGCACAGCTCCTGGGCTCTAGGGCACAGGCTCAATTGTTGTGGTGCGTGGGCTCAGCTGCTCCATGGCATGGGGGATCTTCCTAGATCAGGGATCAAACCTGCGTCTCCTGCGTTGGTAGGTGGATTCTTTATCACCGAGCCCCCAGGGAAGCCCCTGTACACCTTGTGAATTACCCAGTGTCTAGCCTATGAAGACTGAGGGTTATATTTTATACCATTAGCATTTTTTATTAAAGGAGGAAAATACTTCATTTCAGATTTGAGATCAATTCTGCAAACACTGATTAAAACATGAAAGACATATAAATAAGCATAATTTCTCTGAAAACATGCCTTGTTATGTAATATGTTGTGTTCACCATAGTTCCGATTTAGGGCTTTGAAACCACTTAAGTTTAAAATGCTTTTTTTCCCTTCTATGTCAAAATGTTTGACTATTGTGAAATACTAACCCAGGATGCCCTGGACAAATAATCAGCAAGGCTTCAACATTTTTCTTTTTTTTTTTTTTAGCTGCAGGCTAAAACTATTTCCATTCATGTAAACCTAGAAAACAGGTCTCTGGATAGGCCATACAGCCTCCTGGTTTAACAATCCATCTTAAAAGACCAAGGGCAATTAGAGTTTTTCATTTATATCTTCATAGGCAATACCAAGAATCTTTTTTAAAAGTCAGCAATTGATGAAGGAAAAGTCTTTGCATTAGCACAAGATGCTCATTTCCAGTCCATTCTGTATGTAATTCCTGGTTTTTATAGGATTGAAAAAATAATTTCAGTGGAGGCCATTTATCTAGTTTTGTGGCAGCTACAAATTCGGTTGCTCCAAAAACAATCCAATCTCTGACCTCCCTATTATTTTGAATGCCTGGATTAATGTACTAACTACTTGAATTGAAAATCCATCTTGGCTGTATTATCAGGACCACATACAAAGGGCAAGTAGACAGGATTTACTGGTTTACGAAACTGTTAGCATCTTTGACATTTATTTGCAAGAAAACGGCGCTCCAGCTTATTTAATATTTCAATGATAACTTAACCTTGTAAGACAGAGCGAGACATTTCAAGAGAACAAATGAGAGGCAGTTGTTTTTTTCTTTTTTAACGAGGTAACATGGAAAACAACATTCAATGACTCATGCATGTCTCCTGGGCAGGTGCAGGGACCAGAAGGATTAAGAATTCATTTGAAAGGCTCTCTCATTTGACACATGCAAGACACATAGGTACTTAATAAAAAATGTAAACATTGATTTGATTTAGGCTCAGCTTCAAAACAGTGGTAAGGCATTAATCAGAAAAGTATATTTAACATTTATTCCCTTTATCCTCTATCTCTTACCTGATCAAGAACTAAGTGGGCTAACCAGTGTGGATAAATGAAAGGCAACTAACTTTGGAAATATTCTGTATACTGTTAGCCCAAACCCCTGATGCCTTTCAGTTAACTTAAAAAACTGTAAGCCAAGGCAGAAAAACACAGGGTTCCAGGTGAAGAGGGTGCTTTGGGGGCTGAGCTCTAGAAAAGGGCAGTAATGTTACAGAGAATCATTTGTGGGGTGGGGGGCTGGGAGGCTCTGAGACTCACAGAGGGGCTGGTCACCAGCTCTGCACCCCAAAAGGCTGTGACAGGGACCCCAAGTAGCTTGAGTTCCAGTACGTCCCTGGAGATGCCATCACAAGCCTCAGCATCAAGAACGCCACTGCTAGTGTTGGCAAATCCATTTTTCTTGGGGTTGAATCAGGGCATGAAGAGTTAAGGGGCTTTCAAAGCCACAGAAAGGGCTTGACCCCCTCAGGTCTCCTAATACAGGGGTTTACTAGAACCTGGCTCCTAATATGGGGTTTGCTTCTCGTTTTGAACCCCAGTCAGCATCCTAAACACAGTAGGGGAAGATTGCAGTGCACTTGGCGGAGCTGGGAAGAGCTCCGAGAACATCCTTCCTTGGTGCTACTCTGGACCAGAACAGGTATTTGGCATTTTTGCTGGCTCAGGGTGAGAATGTGCCATCCTTCTCACAGGCTGAAATGATTAAACCTGAAAGCTGGAATGAGCATTTTTGAGTGAGCACAGCACAAGCGCTGAGCTGACTCTCCCCAGGCACAGTGACAGGTCACCATGCCCTTTCAGTTGCAGGCTATTAGCTGCTCTGGTATTCCATCCCATGGCCTTCCTGGGAACCAGGGCGTTCAGGCTAAATCCAGCCTTCACATGCCTGAGAAGCCTGAAGCACCCGAGCCCTCCTGGAAGGATGGAAGCAGATGAATTTTTAAACAACAAAATGAGTGTGTACGTGAGTGTGTTTGAGAACGGTCCAAGCTTTAATAGCATGGTAAAATATTTATCCTATATTTTATAGCTAGTATGCAATCAATCCATAACCCACTGACAGAATGTAGAAAGATCAAGGTCTATTCAGCCACAACTAGATGGAACTACTCAATATTAAATAGATTTATATGCAATCAGGTGATGGGAAATGCAGACCCATCACCGGGGAAATCAGTCTGCTAAAGATCAACCCTCCACCCACTGGGAAGAAGGCATCTCCTGGGAGCGCAGTTGTTCAACCTGCAGACACTCCATTCTTTTTCAAGCCACAGAGTGAAGGACTACGGGTGTCCCTCTGGTTTGGGGGTTGAAGAGGTTAATTGTCTTAGCAAATCGACCCATTCAAGTTCGTCTTCCTCTTGGATCCTAGATGGGTGTCACCAATATCTCCAATCCCCTCTTTGATAAGCGATATCAGTGTGTACAGGGGATGGGCTTGAAGGTGGGATTGACATTAAATAAAGCAAACATGCCTTATGTAGAGAAAAGTGAGTAAGGATCCTTGCTCCGTGGACTTTTTCCTAGTGACGTGGGAAGAGGACTGGTCATGGGAAATTGCGATCATTGAATCACAGGATGTTAGAGATGGAGAGGCCATTGTCTTTTCCTCCAGGTGAAGAAGCCGGGAATGGACTTGTCCACACAGAAAGCAGTGAGAACTGAGCCACCTTTCTCTTCTCACCAGGTCCAACTCTCTCCTGGGTCTCTGGTGAGCAGACAGAAGGAGGCAAAGAACAGAGAGAATTTGGGAAGTCAAGGAAGACACATTGACGTGCAATCACCTCTTGCTCACAAGCAGCGTCTGCAAGGAGAATTTCATGTGTGTTGATGACAGTGGGTGTGTGTGGCTGTGTAAGGAAGGACTCTGTCCCTGTGAGCATAAATTCCAAGTGGGTACAAGCTGTGAAGAGGCCCAGAAAATAAAAAATGGCCGCACATAATTTACCTTTCCCACTTTCTATTCATGTACGGAGTATGAAACATAAGAATGGTCCAAAGATTTGCTGCAGAAAATTACTGCTTCATTCGGGCTCATGTATCATCTAGAAGGGAACTCACTGGCTGCAGCTATTTTCAGCATAGATTATTTTTTTTTACCTATGAACAAATGACCTTATTCCAAAGAAGACTTGAAATTGTGCTTCTCTATTTCTTTCCTCTTTCCCATTTTTCTTCTATAAAAGGGCAACTCTTTCTCAGGAGAAACAGCCCTTTTCCATCAATGCAAATCATCCAGGGCTTCTGGTATCACTGATCAGTGCATCCTGCTTTCATACGGCTGTAAGGAACAAGAGCACGACTTTGAACTTGAGTAGGTTTGCTTGTTGGGTTTATCATCTGGGAAGGACGGAAGGGGGTTTAGTCCCTGCAAAGTGGCTTCCCTCCTAAATGCAGAGCTGGTGCATTCCCTTCTAGATGATACACAAACCTGAATGAAGCAGTAATTTTCTTAATTCCATTCTGATTAGTGTCTGAATAAGAATGACAGTCGACATGATCCCCACCTAAAATAAGCCAGTTTCTCCTCTCTGTTGACAGCTTCACCAGAATCTCAAGTTACCCTGAGCTCTGGCAACACTCAAACACAGCCCAGGGCAGAGCAGATGCCCCCAGCCCAGCTCTCTCTGAGCCCTCTCCCCTTAACTGGCCATAGATCTGCTATCGTGGTCCAATCTGTAAAAGGGGAGCAAATTCCGCTACAGCGTTAGTCACTCAGTTGTGTCCAACTCTTTGTGACCCCAAGGACTGTAGCCCGCCAGGCTCCTCTGTCCATGGAATTCTCCAGGCAAGAATACTGGAGTGGATTGCCATTTCCTCCTCCAGGGGATCTTCTCAACCCAGGGATCAAACCTGGGTCTCCCGCATTCCAGGCAGATTCTTTACCATCTGAGACACCAGGAAAGCCCCATCATCCCATGAATCCCCCACAATTCAAGAAGCTGGTTTTTTGACGGGGGACCATTCCTCACTAGAACTGCTTCAGTAAAGCCGCACTCTCTGCAGGCCGTCTGGGTGGTGGTGGTGTCATGTCAGCTGAGAAGGATAACTGTACACAGATCCAAAATAACAGAGGACGTCATTTTATTGGCTGTCCACAGGAATTTGGTCACACAAGGAGGTGAAGATTGCGGCGGTGGGTGTGTGCACCACAACACCTCAGGTTAACTACTGAACAGAAGGTTAACTGATATTGGATAGGATAAAACCCGCCCCTCCGCGGCCCAGGCGCCACCTACTCATGTAGAATTAAGCTGAAGAAGCTGGCGAGGACGGCAAGGCCCACTAGCCTTGGTCTGTTGCACCGTCTTCCCATAAAACAGCACTTGAGAATTCACGAAATTTAAAAAAAAAAAGAAGAAAAAAGAAAAGCAGCAGCAGTTCCCTTCCAATACCATCACCACCGAGCACAGACGGGAGCGTGGCATGCAGTCCACATCTGGTCGGGTTTTTTTTTTCCCTTTTTCAAATTAACAAATGGAATGGCATGTCTATTTCAGATATTAGTAGCATAACACTTAAGTTCAACCTCAGTCCGTCCACAAGGGTCCCAAACCTTCTGTTACCTGGACCGGAGCAGCAAGAGGAGCCCCCCAGGGGGCCCTCCTCTCCTCCCAGACTCTGCTGGGGGTGGGGGTGGGGGGAGCTCCCGAGGCTGTCTCCCTCCCCCACGGCCCACCCTTCATATTCCAAACGCCTGAAAATAGTCAGGTCTCTTTTCATGGTTAGCAAAGCCGGTCAGGGTGGGGAAGGAAATTCAAATGAAACCAAGCTGTCAGCCTTCGAGGTCCTGCCCGCCTGGGCCCTCCGATTTCTCTCCCAAGGAGGGGTCTTCCTACCCCAGGGCTTACAGCTCCGCCCGCCACCCGCGCACTGGGTCACGCGGCGCGGGATCGCGGTGAGGGCGCCGGGTCTGCCGCTCCCACGGTGGGCAGCACCCCCTGGGCGGGCCGGGGCCCGGCGATCACACGGAGCTGAGCTTCACCAGGCCGCGCACCGAGTCCTCGTGCAGGGAGTCCTGGCTGGCTAGGCCCAGCACGTGCATGGTGCGGCTGTGAGCCAGCGGGCTGCCCGCCAGCATCGTGGGCGGCGAGGGCGCCTCGTCCGGGGTCAGGAACTGGTGCGCCACGTGCTCGTCTTTCAGGGGCAGGATGTCTGTGAGCGCGGCCTCGGCGGCGAGGTTGGGCATGGAGGAGGGCGGCGTGGGCGGCCCGAGCGTCAGGCTGGCGCAGGGCGTGCCCAGGCCCGGCTTCCCGGGCAGGTGCAGCTCGTCGCTGGTGAGGCTGGGCTCGCTCTGCAGCAGGGGCGTGGCCGCGGCCTGCAAAACGAATTTGGTGCTCTGAATGCACTGGTCTTGGTCGCACTGGAGAGCAGCAGGGAGCCAGCAAAGAGGAGGCGAGAGATGGCAAGGGGGTGGGGGTGGAGGGGGAAGGGGACACAGAGGGCAGGAGGGGGCGGGATGCGAGAGAGAGAGAAACCCGTTAGTGACATCTGCGTCAGACAGGGCGGAGAGCGTGCGCAGCAGCCCGGCTCCACGTGGAGGCTCCTGGAATCTGAATAGCCGCTCAAACTAACAGTCACCCACGGGGACCTGGGGTGGAGGGTCCCAGCCACCGCCGGCTGGATGCTCCGGCCCCTGTTTGCAGGCAGGCCCTAACTTAAAAACAACCCCGGGGACAGAAGCACAGGCTTTGGGCACCTGCCAGTGGGCTGAGGTCCATGCGGCTCCTATGCTGAAAACCACGGTTTACCCACATTGTTTTACAAATACAGGCCCCTGGGACTTCCCTCCTGGTCCAGTGGTTAAGACTCTGTGCTTGCTCACAGTGCAGGTGGGCCTAGGTTCTATCCCTGCTCAGGGAACTAGATCTGGCGTGCTGCAACTAACCCCAGCACAGCAAACAAACAAACAAACACACCAAAACACAACAGCAAAAAAACAAAGAACACAACAGTAAACAAACAAACAAACAAACAACAACCCCCCCTCCCCCCGGGGCTGGTACACCCATGCTCCCAGCAGCATTATTCACAATAGCCAAAAGGTGGAAGTAAGTGTCCATCAACAGAAGAAAGGATAAACAAGATGTGGTCTATGCAGACATGATGAAAGTGAAAGAGGAGAGTGAAAAAGTTGGTTTAAAGCTCAACATTCAGAAAACTAAGATCATGGCTTCTGGTCCCATCACTTCATGGCAAATAGATGGGGAAACAGTGGAAACAGTGAGAGACTTTATTTTGGGGGGCCTCTGAAATCACTGCAGATGGTGACTGCAGCCATGAAATGAAAAGATGCTTGCTCCTTGGAAGAAAAGCTATGACCAACCTAGACAGTGTATTAAAAAGGAGACACTACTTTGCCAACAAAGGTCCGTCTAGTCAAAGCTATGGTTTTTCCAATAGTCATGTATGAGTTGGACTATAAAGCTGAGTGCTGAAGAACTGATGCTTTTGAACTGTGGTGTTGGAGAAGACTCTTGAGAGTCCCCTGGACTGCAAGGAGATCCAACCAGTCAATCCTAAAGGAAATCAGTCCTGAATGTTTACAGGAAGGACTGATGCTGAAATTCCAATACTTTGGCTACCTGATGTGAAGAACTGACTCATTGGAAAAGACCCTAATGCTGGGAAAGATGGAGGGCAGGAGGAGAAGGGGACGACAGAGGATGAGATGGTTGGATGGCATCACCGATTCGATGGATATGAGTTTGAGTAAGCTCCGGGAGTTGGTGATGGACAGGGAAGCCTGGAGTGCTTCAGTCCATGGGGTCACAAAGAGTTGGACACGACTGAGTGACTGATCTGACTGACTGACTGACTGACTGATACAGACATGGAGTATTCTTCAGCTGTAAAAAGGAAGGACATTCCGACACATAGTGTGACGTGGATGAACCTTGAAGACATCACCCTCAGTGACATAAGCCAGACACAAAGGAAAACTGCTGCATGAATCCACTTATCGGAGGCACCTTGAGAGGTCTAGTAGGATGGGGGCTTCGGGGGTCTACAGGGAAAGGGTTGGGGACTTTCCCTTTGATGTACTGAGTGTTGCTTTGCAAGAAGAAAAGTGTTCTGGAGATGAATGGTAGTGAGGGTTGGATAACAATGTGAATGTGCTTAATGCCATTGAATCGCACACTTAAACATGGTTAAAAGGGCGCATTTTATGTATGTATATTGTGCCACACACACAAAAAAGAAAAATGCAGGGACAACAGAAGCCCCTGAGGGCCTGATCACACTATTTGTAAAAGCCTGAAAATTCCTTACTGCTAAGTTTTCATCAGCTTCAAGAACCGTTAACTGAGCTGTGGTTTTTGTTTTTTAAACTGTGAAAGAGAATGCCAGCATTTTACAAAATATTTCCTTTTCTTTTAAATGTTCTTAAATCTTAATCCTGTTGAGCAAAGGAAATCATGGGAACACATTTCTAGCAGGGGGAACGTGGGTCTCTGATACCTCTGAAACCCTTCCCTTGAGCTGTGGGCAAGTTTCAGAGTAGCTAGAAGAGACTTCTCGTGACTGGAGATCTTGAACTTGAATCTGTGTGGTGACCCAGTGTGTTTCTGGAGCAAGTGTGGCTATTAGGGGAGCGTATCCTGATAACGTTTCAAGCAGGAAGCCAGGCACTCCACTACTTCTGCGGAAGTTCGTACAACAAACACATTTCTCCTCTTTACATATGCATCTCATGTGAGTGGGCGCCTTCTTCAAGACTTTACGGATTAAAGTAGGTGATGGGATGGGATTTGGGACCGGCGTTGTCTGACTGCAAACCCCTTTCCACCACTGCACACTGGACAGCTAACAGGTGCTTAATGAATACTGCTTGTCTATCATCCCCACTCCCTTCATTCGAACTCCAGAGTTACCGTCGAATCACGTACTCGCAGCTTTGTGTCGAATCACGTACTCGCAGCTTTGTGAAGGAGGAGATTTGGCTTCTTCCTGCCCAGAGACACAACTAGAACTGCCATCACTCACTCAACCTCCGTACACAGAAGCCACTCAGATCAGGTAAAACACAGGCTTCAGGGGAAAAAAAAGAGTTTCTCCTGAAGTCACAGTTCTTTCATCCTTTTGCTCCGGTGTGTGTGTATGTGTGCATCCTTCCTAGCCAAATGGGATTCTTTCTAAAATCACAAGTGGTAGGCCATCCCCGAGCTGGCCCCCCACCCTCCATGAGGGGGAGAGAAGAGACACAATCAATACAGAATTTGCAGGTTTCAGAAGTTCAAAGACCTTGCTTCCAGACAAGAATAGGGCTCAAGATGGAGCTTTAAGAAGGGAAAGCAAATCTCAGGCAAGAGCCTGGCTTTTCTATCACGGCTTCATCCCAGCCAAGGGAACTTCAAAAAGAGGGGTGGAGGGGCTACTCGGATGAGACAGAAATGCCACTAAAACATGCTAGAAAGAGGCTGACTGTCAGGCGTTGAGCCCTTTAGAGTCTGCATCCCCACTCATCACCTGAACCTTTTGCCACAGCAGCGCTTATGCAGTGGGTGCAGCTTTCTCTGCTCCTGCGGGGAGCTGCAGCTTCGGGCAGGGACCCGCCCCCCCATTGGAGGGACAGCCATGGGGCTGTCGGGGAGGCAGACAGCTTGGGGCCCCTCACGGCCTCCGACGCTGTCAGTTCTGTTCAGCTCATCAGCTCAGTCTTGACAGAGCAGAGGCAGGGAAGGGCAATCTTCCTGATGAAACATTCATCTCCTGAAAACTATGCCGGGGTTCTGAATATATTGTGCTTTGCAAAGAACATGTTATGAAAAATCCCACTAGTGTCCTGGCTGATGGCGACGGCTCAACTTCCGTGCCGCCTCCGTTTCCTAGAGCTCAAACTCGGCCTCTGAGCTGGCCACCCCCTGCCTGAGACCCCGAGGCTGAGATGCTGCCCGAGTCAGGCCACTTTCTGGATGATGGAATCTGGTTCTCAACTTTTCTTTCTGGAAAGCCCTCATTCATCCTAAAACCTCTGTCCCCACAACACCCCCAGATCTTGAGAAAGATGAAATTCCAAGTAGATTTGGTCGTCTCTGCGGACCTGAAGAAAGCCTTTTATTAAAACATTGAAAACTGATTGGCAAATTCTGTTTTAGGGGTCAGCCCAAGTACTTGTGACTACTTCTTCCAGACTCACAGGAAAATATGTCAGAGGTCTGAGCTAGAGGAAATATCCAAGGTCAAGTCGCACAAGGGGAGGGAGAGGCGGGCTCCCTAATCTCTTTACCTCTTCCTTCCCGTCTCTCCCATCAGGCACCTTTCCCTTCCCTGGTCATGCCTTTCCAGCCATGCTGCACAGCAGAGCTCATGGACATCCATCAGAAAACCCTGGGATGAAAAGGGTTGCCAACTGTGGTCTGTTAAGCTCTGGAGAGTTCATATTCACTGGGAAGTTGATGTGAAGTTTGAGGGGTCCTCTGAGAGTTTACCTAAAGCAGCCCTGTGCTGACTTAGACGAGGCACCTGCCAAACAGCACCAACTTAAACTGATTTTGCCTGCTTAAATAGATTGTTGATTTAATCAAAGAAAATATTTACAGAGACAGCACTGTGCATATGCACGAATGGGAACCCATGTCCCCGGGCTGACCCTGGAACCAGGAACCTTCAGTTTATGGAACCCACAGAAGCGTTGCCACTGGAGGCCTGTAGGACTCGAGAAGTCCTTCAATAAGGAAAACCTGGTTTCCAGCAGCACTCGCGGCTTGTGTGGGCTGACTCAAGACCAATCGACCAGCTTCCAAGTTTGAAATTCCCCCAACCCCTTTCATTTTCGCCCCCAAACTGGATGGAGGAGATAGATTTGAGTCCTCTCTCCTTGCAGGTCAACCTTTCGATAAAGTTCTTTCTTTCTTCAAAAACTGGTGCCACAGTCTTGGCTTCTTTTGTACCTTGGGCATCGATCCCTTGCTAGGCAACACCAGGAGGTGGTTTACTCTGAAGCTATGAGCTTAAGTTCAGGGCCTCTTGTTGGCTTGTTTTCCAAGGCCTTACTTGTTTTGTTTTGCAAGTTGGTTTCTTTTTCTTCAAAAGAGCTTCAGATTGCATGACTCAGGTGCCTCCAAACCTGGGTCGTTCCTGCATATGTCTATTGATGCTTTCCTGTGGCCAAACCCACAACATGTTAAAACTGTAGCCAATCTGTGCTCAGCCTCATGCTGAAAGTGCTCTCTGATTTTCCAGGGGTGTAGCTTAAGGACTTCAATATGTGAAAGAAAACATGTCGCCTAAACCATTTAATGTTTTTCAAAAATCGAAATGTCACAAATGACTTTTCAAAATGACTGTTTTGAATGCTGACTTGTATTTGTATTATCTGATGTAATCACCTCTTCTACAGGGATTTGTTTAAATATTTTAAAAGATGACTGTCTCCCGGAGCCTGTTGTGGCTATTTCCCTTGCTATGGGGACTGCTTTCATGTTAATGTTGAACTTACTCTCTGTCCCCTCCCCTAGTTTCCCTTGTGACCAGCCTCTATCAGTGAACACACACACTCTCATTGCTGGGACCTGCTTGAACCTTAGTGTCTAAATCCTGCTGTAACCCATGATTTTGAAAACCGTTTGCCACATTCAAACTGACTTCTGTTTAGAAGACCAATTCCCATTAGGGGGTGCCCAGGGACCAGGCCTTCTTCCATAGGATACTGTCCGTATAAATTTCCTCTCGGCATGTAATAGGGTAATAACGTGGGTTCCAACCAAGGAGAGGGTGATGCCTCTCCCCACTGGAATTCATAATTCTCATGATATTAACTTTGCATGTTTTGAGCATCTTCTTAGAAGAAACTCGATGACTAGGGGACATCTGATTTAAGAAAGAAAAAGTCCAGCCTTTTCCTCATGGTGCACACTGCCAGAATCCCAAGGAGAATGGGCTGATAAACTTTCATGGTTGTAATTCCTGTGTGAGAACTTCAAGGGAGAAAATGGCCAATATTTTCAGGGTTGCTGTGAAGATGATCCATGAAAAAATGTCCTTACACCTCTGCCTTTTTTTACCTTTGTTTCTAATCCTTACTGGCCCATTTCCTGTTGATTTTTCTATTTAATTTTCTTTCTCTCTGGTTTCACCAACTCTCTCCTCCTCTTTCCTTCTCCATCTTTCCTCTGTTGACTTCCCACCCACTTTATTGCCCCTCTTCTCTCTTTTGTCTGTTTTTCTTCCCCTCCCTCTGGCACCACCGACTCAATGGACATGAGTTTGGGTAAACTCCGGGAGTTGGCGATGGACAGGGAGGCCTGGGGTGCTGCAGTCCATGGGATCGCAAAGAGTCGGACACGACTGAGCGACTGAACTCAACAACTCTTTTCTCTGACCTTTTTACGCCACCAACCCGCCTTGCTGGCTGTTTATCTGAGGACTCTTATCTTCAACCAGTAGAGGGAGCCATCCCTGCTCACTTTTTTCTCTCACTCCTTGGAGTAGGGCTGATAGTCCAGCATTAACACCAAGAAGCCATGAGGTATATTTCAATGTATCTAACCAGTTATATAATCTTAAGGAAAAACAACCAAGCAGCCAGAGATTGGACAGTGACAATCCATCATCAAGAAGAGGAAATTGAGAAACTCCTGCTTTCATTCCAAAAAAACACTTTAAAGGTTGACATTTATGAAATACTAGGTTGAACCCTATGAAATTGCCATTTTTTTAGGGCAAAAATCATCCAAATGCTGACTACTAATAGAATAGAAACCTGACTGCTTGTGAGAATGTCTACGGGCAGACCCTTCTGTCGGCAGCATAAAACTAATCCTGTCCAGAGTGCTGGAACATTTGCTGTGGCTGCAGGAAGTCCCTGACAGCTGGCTGATTTACTGTCTAAACGAAGCGCTGGCATCTAACTTGCAATGAACTGTATCGTTTCAGATGTTCGGATGTCACACACATTATCACTTAATGTTAGAGTTTAAAATACCATAGAGATAAGTTATTTTTGTTTCTGCAGATTTTCAAATAAAATTGCTCTTGCTGGCATACATGTTATTTTACTCTGGCTGACTTCTTGTCTGAAATAAACCTAGCAAACAGATTAAATGCTGCCAAACCCAAAGCTAGGAGTTTTCTAGATGGTCTCCAATAAGAATTAAGAATAAAGGAAATTATTTACTTCTTTTGCTCCAATTCTGTCAAAAGTATTAGCATCAGGCACTGGTTATTTCTGCTTGGCTGTGAAGCTGTGTTCTGGGGTCTTATGAATGCTCATTTACTTTAATAAAAACACTATCAGTTTCTAAAATTCACCTAAAATGTAGGTTAGGAGGAGTTCTTCATTTTTATTCTCTTTTAAAATATTATCATTTATGTTTGCTCAAGTTATTTTTCTCTATCATATTTGAACTTTCAGACTATACACAGAGAGGTATCCTGTGAGACCAGTTTAATAAATCTTGCAACTGCCAGCTTTAATTTGTTTTGATATTGGATGAAGGGGATTTAACAATGAGGTTAATTATGGCTGATTCATGTTGAGGTTTGACAGAAAAACAACAAAATTCTGTAAAGCAATTATCCTTCAATTAAGAAATAAATTTATAAAAAATAAAAATTAGTTTAAGTAAATATAGCAAATGATTTAAAAAAAAAATAGTCCAACAGTTATGTACTATGTTACTATCTTTGTGTTTAGCATATGATCTGAAAGGATCTTTGTAGCTACAAGTGCCAGCTTTAAACAAGCTATGACCCTGATGTAATATAGAACTTAAATTATTTGACAATCAGATGAGATATGCATGCTAAAATAAGGTAATAATAAATGCCAATAATAAGGAAAGTAGGAATAATGAAAATATGATCTTCAGTTGGCCCTGGGGTTATGTGCATGAAATTCTAGCATGGGCTCCTCAGAAACTCACTGGTATTCATATGACAAGGGCTACACTTGGGTCATATGCATCATTTTAATAATTTAGATGTCACTGCATTACTTCTTTTATGTTTTCCTTCTTGGGAATCTGTAGTAGAGGGAAGATCACTTAGGTACTAACTAACCATCTCCATTCCCCAATTATGTGAGATGGTAAGTTAACAGTGAATTGTCCCATTTTTGAGATGCTAAGTTAGACCTCAGTGGGTACTCTGATGACAGGTATCTGTCAATATTTACCTGATTCGCCAGCCCTGCAACATCAGTATGTTCTTCTAAGACTTGAAGCCTTTACCTTCACCTTCTGAAATAGTGCAATTTCCCTGGGAGCACTTTTCCTATCATTTGAGAAATGCCTTTCTGATCTAGACTTTAATAACAAAACAGCTGGCCAAAATTTGGCCTGAGACACCTAGAATCTCTCTGCAAAGGAACATGCCAAGTCTGGTGCTAAATATAAAGTCTCCAAATGTTCCTCCTTTCTAGGTGAGCACTAGAAATACTTCTAGGTCAGAGCAATCATGTTCCACAGCTAAATCAGTATTTACTGTTGATGGAGTGGGGAACAAAATTGTGTGTCTGGGGAATATGGCAGTGTCTGATCACAGAGATAAGGCTTCTATTCCCAGGAATAGTGGATAACCTCTACTGGACTAGTAATCCCTCTGTGTACAGGACATATACAAAACTGGCCAAAATATGGGAGGCAAATATTTTTCAACAGGGCACAACAGACAATGCAAGGCTGCGATCCCTGAAAGGGAAGAAACTCACAGGCGAGCTCCACAGTCAAGCAGCCCTTCCCTTGGGGAGAATTTCCCCACCATGGTACAGGCTGAACAGAATACAGAAGTTATTCTGAGTAGAGAAAGCAGAGATCAGATTGTCAGAAGCTTAAGCAGCTGGATCGGTAGGGCAGGGCATCACAGAAGAGGATGCTGTGCAGAGAAGGGGGCCAGAGATGCCAGTGAGGGTCACCCCTGCAAGTTTGTAGCCAACAGCCGTGCTGCCCATGTGCAAGATGAGTCCTCCCTCCTGTCTCCCTTCCCCTAAAGCCAATGAGACGGCAGCTGCAATGAGGCTGAGAGGCACATAGATAGTGCAAGTTGAGAAAGAGTGCCTGGGGCCACTGATCACATTAACACCCCCCAAACATTGTTAACATGCCTGGCATCCAGCTAGGGCATTCAGAAGGCTGCACCTTAGAAGTAAGACTCATACCCTAAACGGAGACCCAGGACCACCCCTAATGATGGAGAAGTCAAACCCTGACCAGGTCTTTGGGAGAGACAGAATTTGGAGGCTGAGCTCCCTCAAATTAGAGGGCCTGAGAAACATCTTGGACTGCCCATAAATCTGCATTAACAAAATATAAATCACACCTGTACAAGTTCAAGATGATTAGCCACTAACTGAACTGCTTGCTAAAACAAGGATCAACACTCTTCAGAAGACAACAAAATCTAGTCTCCACAAATATACTATCCAAAATGTATTCAATAAAATACCAATACACATATAAATAAATAGAAAAATGTAATCTAGGGTTAAGGAAAAAAGTGGACACCAAACCCAAGGTAGCCCAGATATGTTTAGCAGATACAGACTTTAAGCAGTATAATAATGTTCAAATATTATACAAAAATATGGCTTCAATGAGTAAACAGATAAGGAATCTCAGTACCGAAATAAAATTCAGCAGAGAAATTAAAAGAACCAAAAGAAAACTCTAGAACTAAAAAGTATAATAACCAAAGTGAAAAATTCTCTGCATTCACTTAACAGTATTTGGAGGGGGCAGGAGAAAGAATCACTGAACATGAAGATAAATCAAAAGAAATTATCTAATTTGAAGAACTGAGATAGAAAGTTTGAAGAAAAGTGCACAGAGCCTCAGGGACTTATCCTTTGGGGCAATGTCATCAAATGGTTTAACATAGGAGTAATTGGAGCCCCAGGAGAGAAAATGAGATAAGGCAAAATAAATAAATTAATAAATTGAAGACATAATAGGCAAAATGTCCCAGTTTGATGAAAAATGGTAACTTTCAGATCCAAGAAAATGAATGAACTCTGAGCAGTTTAACAGTGGAGATCACCCTTGGACTAGGTCAATAACTCATTTGGTATTGATGTTTCTACCTGGACAAACTGTCAAAACTTAAGACTAAAGTACTGTAAAATGGTTAATGCTTGGGGGAGCAAGGAAAAAAAGAGCTAATGTGTCATTGGTTAAGACTGGCATTTGTAACAGAAGAGAGGCTGAAGCTTCATAGATTTTTGCTTGGTCAAGTTTCAGGTCCGATTATGGAGAGGTTGCCTTCAGTCCCCCGCTGGTTTTGTGACCGACCACAGCAGATTTATCATCCTTCTGCATGGAAGGCCTGGCTGGAGTGGTTTTCCTGCCCTGGGAGGAACCTTCATGCCACTCTGTCCCATCAGAAGACCACGCACCTGGGATACTTTGGAACATAGTTAAGAAGAGTACTTTAAGGAGTTGGACTTCTACGGACAAAATATCAGCTTACCCACTGGTTAGCTATTTCACAAACTAGGCATCCCTGAATCTCAGTCTCATCAAAGGGGTGATTAGAATACTCACATTAGGTGGTTCTGTGAGGATTCAACGAGATGATAATGCATGCAAAGCACTTAACCCAGTGCCTGGCACACAGCAATCCATCTCTCTCTCTCTCTTTCCTTCTCTCATTTAACCAACAGTTACTGACTCCAACTACCATAGGAACTAGTCTAGACAATGGGGATATAGTGCTGAACAAACAGTATTAAACATTCAGTTATTATTATTATTGCTTGAAATGCTTTTAGTAAGGAAGTAACTGTTAGTCGCTCAGTCGTGTCCAGCTCTTTTTGATCCCATGGACTGTAGCCTGCCAGGCTCCTCTGTCCGTGGAATTCTCCAGGCAAGAATACTGGAGTGGGTTGCTATTCCCTTTTCCAGGGGATCTTCCCGACCCAGGGATCAAACCTGGGTCTCCTGCACTGCAGGCAGATTCTTTACAGTCTGAGCCACCAGGGAAGTCCATTAAAATGCTTTTAATAGAGGACACGAGGATTTCCCACCTGAGAAATCTGTATGCAGGTCAAAAAGCAACAGTAAGAACTGGACATGGAACAACGGACTGGTTCCAAATCGGGAAAGGAGTACATCAAGGCTGGATATTGTCACCCTGCTTATTTAACTTAAATGCAGAGTACATCATGAAAAACTCTGGGCTGAATGAAGCACAAGCTGGAATCACGATTGCTGGGAGAAATATCAATAACCTCAGATATGCAGATGACACCACCCTTATGGCAGAAAGTGAAGAAGAACTAAAGAGCCTCTTGATGAAAGTGAAAGAGGAGAGTGAAAAAGTTGGCTTAAAACTCAACATTCAGAAAACTAAGATCACGGCATCTGGTCCCATCACTTCATGGCAAATAGATGGGGAAACAGTGGAAACAGTGACAGACTATTTTCTTGGGCTTCAAAATCACTGCAGATGGTGACTGCAGCCATGAAATTAAAAGACGCTTGCTACTTGGAAGAAAGGTTATGACCAACCTAGACAGCATATTAAAAAGCAGAGACATTACTTTTCCAACAAAGGTCTGTCTAGTCAAAGCTATGGTTTTTCCAGTAGTCATGTATGGATGTGAGAGTTGGACTATAAAGAAAGCTGAGCACTGAAGAACTGATGCTTTTGAACTGTGGTGCTAGAGAAGACTCTTGAGAGTCCCTTGACCTACAAGGAGATCCAACCAATCCATCCTAAAGGAAATCAGTCCTGAATATTCATTGGAAGGACTGATGCTGAAGCTGAAACTCCAATCCTTTGGCCACCTGATGCAACTCATTTGAAAAGACCCTGATGCTGGGAAAGATTGAAAGTGGGAAGAGAAGGGGATGACAGAGGATGAGATGGTTGGATGGCATCACCAACGTGATGGACATGAGTTTGAGCAAGCTCCATGAGTTTGAGCAAGCACACAGGGAAGCCTGGTGTGCTGCAGTCCATGGGGTTGCAAAGAGTTGGATACAACTGAGTAACTGAACTGAACTGAATAGAGGACAAGATCCACAATTAAAATCCATATATCCCTGAAATTTGACTTAAATTCCCTTCGATGTATAGATGATTGAAAACAGATCTTTTCTAGGAGTAGATATTGACAGAGGAGAGAGGCTGAGGGTAATGGGATGTGGAGTTGGTAAGCATATGGGAGAAAATCACCCTGCACACAGTCAGGATTGACGGCCCCAGCATAGCAAAGTGTAGGCTTGAGATCATGAACTGCTGGGGTCAAAGTGTGACGTCTGAATTGGTCAAGTTGACCGAAGTCCTCTGGGCCTCTGTTTATTAGTCTGTAAAATGGGGATAAAATCAGTAGTAGCCTCAGAGGGCCAGTGTGAGTTATATGAAAGCCTTGGAAGGGCACGTGGTAATGCTCCGGGCAGCTGAGGTGTGGGGTTCGGGGAACACTATGCCGCGTGAACATGATGGAACTGGAGGGAGGAGGGTGGGGCAGAGACACGTCCGCCTTCGTGTTCTGCTTGGGGCCAGCCTTGCCCATTCAGAGCTGTCTCCTCTCCCCTTACTCCCGTTAACACGGTACATACACCACAGGAGCCATAAAGAACAACGGAAATAATGAAAAGGCTCATGCTCTAGGGCCCGAGTGGCCTATAAATGCACAGAGGAATGGAGGGTTATCTGGCACAGTGATGGCGCCGCAGCCGGGATGACAGGCTCTGCACCGGAAGGACTCCTGAGCTCTTTCGCCAGCGCTGACCCCTCGGGCTCCCATCGCCGGGGGTGCTAACTCCGCCAGCCTGCACACCTCTGTGGTGGGCGCCCCACCCGCCGCAAGCGCTGCGTGTTGGGCATTTCCCCCTTGGGATGAGCGCGGGTTGCCTCCCGGCCCACCTTCCGGCCCCGGCTTCTGACCTGTGGGGCCGTGAACAACATGTCTCATTTTAGTCTCCTAAAGACCTTTCAGATCCAGCCTCCGCTGAAAACGTTCTGACACATTGGGGGCATTCCCCGCAGTAGGTAGGAGCCTCAGGGGCCCAAAAGACTTCTCCCAGCCTTAAGCCCGGTGGAAGCCTGGGTTTCTCCCAACACAGGCACCACGGGGAGACCGGAAGTGCAGGGGGCCCCAAGGCAGTTAACATTTAAATTTATCTGTCTGTGAGCAACTCGCTTTATAATTTGGTAATGATTTCCCTGTAATTACATGTGTGCTGGGGAATTCTTACGAAGTGAGAAAAACCCAACCTACAAATCATTTCTAAGAGGTAATGAAATTTTAATGAAAGCTAAGTTTGACAATTAATGAAGTTGACATATTCATGGGTCTCGCAGACATTAAACATTTATTAATTTTGATTTTGCTGTTTTCTTTTCGTGTTTCAGAGCTTAAAGTTCTTTCTTCGGGTCTTAAAACTTCTCATCGTCCTCAGAAAAGTACACAGATCCTTTGCCTACAGTGTCTAGTGGGCAAAATGCACGTGTCCTGTCTCTCGGCCCTGTGGGTTAATTTGAGCCTACCGAGGCCATCACTCCATGTCATGGCACCAAAGAGAACTCCTTTCCTCTTAGTTCCTGCTTCCACACTCTGGGTGGAGCCTTTTCTAGATATGATGGAATCGGGGGAAGGAAGGAATGAGTAAAAGAAGACAGGAACAAACTAAATATTTGTTTAGAACTTCCCTTAAGCAAGCCCCTGCAGGGGAATGTTTAACCAGCCCCAACCTACTGCATGCCAGGTCCTTTGTTATAAAGTGGTGATAGGACGAGGGTGAACATCATTACCCACTTCTTCATTGTATGGTTTACTGACTTAAGGCTCTCTGGATAAATCGACTTGCTGACATCATGCAGCCCTGAGTCAGTCACTGTGACCCCAGGCTCTCTGATCTTACATCCCACACTCTCTGCCTTTCCCCACCATGTCCAGTATTACTTAAATCTGCCTGTTTGCAAAGTTTTTCCTTCCACTGTCTTTCAGAATCATCCTATTCTATTATCTTCCCCCCGCCCCAGTGGTTATATTTTATTTTTTATAATTAAATTTATTTATTTTTTAATTGAAGGATAACTGTTTTTACAATATTGTGTTGGTTTCTGGGAAACTATTCTCTTATTCTATTAGATTGAGAAACTTGATTTGACCTGGTGGGGGCAGAATTGGCAGGGGCAGGTAGAGAGAAAGTTAGCAAAGGATAATAAATGTTGATTTTAAAAAATAATCTTCCAGTCTGTGAGATGAAATCAGATTAATAGCCCGATGATAGACATGGACACATGTTATGGTTTTTTTCTTTTTAAATGCCAAATGGAGTACTTCTAGGAAAAATAAAATAGATTCACATTTCCACTACTTCAAAGTGAATTTCTGCAAACCATGTCATTCCTTCCTAAGTATGGGGGAGCAGACCTCCCCCGAATTTTCTACACAGATGCCTGCAGGACAGCCCCCCTACCCCCAGGCATCCAAGGGGACCCCAAGTCCACATACTGAGATCAGATTTCCCCTAACTGGCACCTCGTTTGATATTTCCCGTTGGTGACTTGTGTGGTCATCTTGTGCCCAAGCTGACAGGCAGGGGGCATTCCTGGCTCCCCACACCCAGGCCTCCACACGGACTCCATCCCATTCCAGGATGGTCCTGGAAGGTCACTGCCTCTTTTCTGAACACACATCTGCCTTCCCAGTCTGTTTGTCATGGACTCTGTTGTGGGTGATTCAGATCTATAGACAGTGCTGGTGGCCACACTGGGTCCCTTCCAGAAACACTTCTGTAGAGAGAATTGCTCCCGATGGAGAGGCCGTGCCTTCCAGACCACTGAGGAATGTGAAGGCCCTGAGGGTCAAGGCCAGCCAGGCTGTGAGTTCAGGTGCCCATGGGAAGACCTGCCCTGGCCCCACCTCTCAGGTGGAGAGTGAAAACAAAGCACGTGTCTCCACCGTCACCAATGCCCGACACAGGCACCTCTCCGGAGACCAGCCCAGTCCGTTTTTTGCTGTCAATGCCCGAACAGGGTGTCTGATTCTCTGCACTAAGTCATGCAGGGCTGATTAAGATTTGGGCTGCAAGTGGGGAGAACTGGTGCCCGAGTCCCCCTCTGCACACTTAAAGAGGGGGTGGGGGAGTGGGTATAGACTGTGGCAAGGGGACAGCAGGGCACTCGGGGACTCTCCAGAGGCCCATCCTGCTTGGGCAGCTCTGCCTCGCCCTGGACAGCAGCCCGGCTCTGGGTGAGGGGGCTTTCCAGTCCAAGACTGGAGGCAATGTGTGAGTGCTCCTCCCACACAGCCCTGAACAAGCCGACCCCCCACCCAGCCCCGCTGCAGGTGGGCTGACCCTTCGGTGGACACTGCCTTCACTTCAAGCTTCCTTTCCCTCCCTGAGTCATGCACTTCCTAGGAAGCTGTCTAGGCAATTGGCCATTATGGGTCAGTGAACCCTGATGCGGGAGAGGAGCCCTCGCGGGGCGACCCGGGTCCTACCATGTCGCTCTGGGACTGTGTGGCCCCATATGCAGCCATCCCGTTGGAAGGCGCGGCTGGCTGCGGGGTGTCGGGCTGAATGTACCCTCTTCGGTCGATGAGGCTACGAGAGAACACAGAACAAGGCAGGAGACGGAGAGTGAATCAAAAGCTGAAAATGCCGACAACACTCTTTTAATTTCCATCCATCATTCCATCAGCAGCGCGTCTGAGCGCCGGCTGTGCCCACGTGGCACAGACCAGAAACCACACATCTGCTGTGCGCTGTCTGCTTCGCCGTCTCTATTTTTTGGTGCAGCCTCTGGCTTTTAACTGCCCAGACCCTCCACTGCCCTGCCCGTCTGCTGTCGGTCCTCTGAGGCCCCCAGCCTCTGCTCCTGACGCTTCATCTGCATTCTTCCCTCCTCGGCTCCTCTCAGCCCGGCCCGTGACCCTCCTGCTGGCCCACGTCCCTGTTGGCTGGGGTCACAGTGATCTATCTCCACCCACGTCTTCTCCAAGTTCCGAGGGAGGGCAGGCTTCATCTCGTCTGCCCCAGGGCACCCGCCCCGGGGCACCCTGGGCATCATGCTGGCTCCGCCTGTGCCCACGTGCGCCTGTTGTGGAGCGGAGGCTCTGCCACCCAGCAGACACTTGCTGATTGAACAAATAACACCGGGTCCTCGGTCTCCCGCAGACAAGTTTCCTGAGCAATCTGTCTTTACTCTATGGCCCGGTTGCCCAGGTGGGAGGTAAGGGTGAAGCTTACTTTGCCATCAAAAGGGTCGCCTGTTTCCCTCCCCGACTGAAGACTCCAAGATGACCTTGGGTCTCAAGGCAGAACTGCCAAGGGCGACTGGCAGTTCGGCTAGTAAGTGGGGCTCCCACCAAGGCCTCCCGTGGTGTGGGGGGCACCCTCCCGGCAGCCTCTGGGAGACGTCCCGAGCACACCCAGGTGCCCGCCTACTCCCCTTCGTGGGGCAGAGGCTGGGCGGCTAAAGGCTGCTCCAGGCGTCAGGTCTGCCCTTGGAAGACGGGGGTCATCGTGACAGCTGCCACCTCAGGTCTTCAAGAGGCAGACTGATGAGCCCTTAAAAAACACTTGTGGCAGGATCTCAAGTGGGACTCTGATTCAGTTTCAGTTAAATCCCCCGAAGGTTTAGAAAAAAATGAGAGGCAACAAGAACCTCCATCTGCCAAAAGAGTGGTGCTGGACCCCACGCAGGACCGTCAGAGGGGTTCTCTTAGCAAGTGTGCAGCCGTCTTCAAGGGTATCAGAGATCAAAGGTGAAATGGCATAGAAGGACATCTTGGGGAGAGGGGTCCCCAGCTCCCCCCAGTGATGAGATCCAGGGCAGAGGCTGGCGAGGTGCGGGCGGGGGCTGGGCACGGCCCCTGGGGGAGAGCCGGTGGAAGGCAGCTGGAAGGAGCGTGTTGGGGGTCAAATTGTCTGCCCCCCAAAAGGTATGTTGGAATCTAGCTAGCTCTGGTAGGGAGGACGGGGTGGAAAGTGTTAACTCTCGGGGAACTTTGAAGTTCTGATTCACTGAAATGACACTATTTTGGAGGAAATGAAAGTGCCCTGAGTCCTTTTTTTTCCCCCTCAACTGACAGGAGAAATTAAAGGACATGCAGAGGATTTCATCCAGGAGAAGAAAAAGAACTAGGTCATCAAAAGAGTCGGAAGGGACGAGAGGGATTATAGAAAAAGTGGTTCTGGGCCTGCTTCCTGCATGTTCAGCCTGTTTCAAGGGCCAGTCATGCCCCCAGGACTGTGACACTGACCCCTGGCCCAGGTCTCCTTCTGGGCCTCAGAAAGCCCTGAGAGCTTCCCTAAGCCCATCTCATCTCTCTCTTCTCTAAAAATTTATTTTATTTATTTATTTTTGACTGTGCTGTGTCTTCGTTGCCGCGGGGGCGTTCTCTCGGTGCGGCAAGCGGGGGCTACTCTTCCCAGAGGTGTGTGGACTTCTCAGGGGGCAGCACCAGCTCTAGGGTGCGCGGGGGCTTCAGTAGCAGGTGCGGTGCACGGCCTTAGCTGCTCTCTGGAATGTGGGAATCTTCCCAGACTAGGACCAGGGATCGAACTTGTGCTCCCTTTGGCAGGTGGATTCTAACCACTGGATACCAGGGAAGTCCTTTGTCTCATCTTCTGCCTTGCTTGCCCCCTGGGACTGCCCCCTCCCCCCGCATCACTCCCGCAGTTCCTCCTTTGACAAGCCGGGCTCTCCCCTTACCTCTGGGCCTTTGCACTTGCTGTCCCCGCTTTCCTCCTGTGATTCCTTTCCCCCAGCTCCTATGGTTCACACCTTACACCTGCTCCTCTGGGAAGCCCTCCCAGATGTCCCATGGGGCCTGCACCCCAACCCCATCACAGCCCCTCCCGCTGCTCAGACTTGTCCTTGATGGACCTTTTTATTGACATTCTCTAGGGGGCATCCCCAGCCCCCAGCCCAATAACAGTGGCCAAGAGAATTCTTACGGCCAGCTGACCCACAACACCAGCCCGTAGGGCCTGACACTGACCACATCCTGGGACTTTCTGCTTTTCCAGTCTTCCATTCTTCCTGCTGTTACGAGAATCCCTCCCCCCAAACCTGGCTGTCTCCACCCTGCTGCCCTGCAAGTAACAGATCGTGGGTCTTTGCCCTCGTGCTCTCTGGCTCTTGTGGGGAAACTTGAAGACACACGCTTCCTCCCTCATGAGCGCATTGTTGTACTGAGAACGCTTTAGAAGCATCTGTCTGGGGCACACGCTGCTGGGCACTCGGGGGGTCCTTAGCCCCTGTCTGAGGCAAGGATGCTGGGCACTCTGGGGGTCCTTGGCCCCTGTCTGAGGCAAGGATGCTGGGCACTCGGGGGGTCCTTGGCCCCTGTCTGAGGCAAGGATGCTGGGCACACTGGGGGTCCTTGGCCCCTGTCTGAGGCAAGGATGCTGGGCACTCTGGGGGTCCTTGGCCCCTGTCTGAGGCAAGGATGCTGGGCACTCGGGGGGTCTTTGGCCCCTGTCTGAGGCAAGGATGCTGGGCACATGGGTGGTCCCTGGCCCCTGAGGCGAGGGACACCGCTCATTCTACAGGCTTCTCTGGGATGCCGGTGAGACGCCCTGGCGCTCTTTGGGGTCCAGGGTTGGGTGAGGCAGGGCAGAGAGAAGAAAAGACCACAGGAGGGAGCAGTGAAGACAAGCAGCACCCCCCGCTTTCATCAGTTCCAGCTCTGGGAGCCCAGGGACCTATGACAGAGGGCAGCACCCAGCTTTCTGTGCAGACGCTGGAGCAGCCAAGCTTTTCCGAGTGGAGGGCCAGTCCTGAGAAATGCCCCTCTCCAGAGGGACTTGGATTGTGGAAAGAGTACAGTCCCAACTCGGGCAAACCGGATAATTTGATCCAGTTGTGGGAGTAATAATTTCAGCTACGACAAGATCTGATGTATAAACAATACAAAGCGGTGCCAAGTGCAAATCAAAGATTTGGGAACAAGAAAAGCGATTTGGACAAAACTGAGACTTTGGAATTCTTTTCCCAGATTCGGAGGTCTGCTTTAGAGACGACGAAAGATGCTTGTCCAGGTCTCTTTTGTCTCTTCTATCTTGTGTTTCCTGGCCTATCCCTAGTGTCCACAAATAAACACACGCCAGGAGGAAACAGTTAAACTGTGAAAACCCAAGCATTTCCAGAGAGTTTTTCTGGCCTGAAGAGCCCCGAGAGGGATTCCTGGGTGAGTCTAGTGCTCGCTTGGAGAGGGTGCCCTCCAGGCATGCCTGACTGTTCGGCCTGGGGTGGCCCTTCCATCTGAGCCCTTGACTGTTCCTTCTGCTGTCGCTACCCAGAGAAGACCTGGGAAGGACAGGTCGGGGGCCCCCTAACACCCCCAAATTCAGGACAAGTGTGGCACACTGGGCTCAGCTTTCTAGACACAAACTGGAAAATGATCAATTTCCAGTTACCCCATGACACCAGGAGCTATAAGGTACTGCCAATTAACAAGTGGCCTTGGAATATATGCTTGATATTCTTTGGGGGGTGGGGTGGGGAGGGGATCACTCTTCTTTCTTTAATGAAGTTTCACTGACTATCAAACCCAGTGTGCAATCCACGAGCACATGTCAGTAACGACTGGCCAGGGAGCTGTAGAGACAAGTGAAAGTGAAAGTCGCTCAGTTGTGTCCGACTCTTTGCAACCCTGTGGGCCATACAGTCCATGGAATACTCCAGGCCAGAATACTGGAGTGGGTAGCCTTTCCCTTCTCCAGGGGAATCTTCCCAACCCAGATCTCCCATATTGCAGGCGGATTCTTTACCAGCTGAGCCACAAGGGAAGTCCAAGTATACTGGAGGGGGTAGCCTATCTCTTCTCCAGCAGATCTTCCCGACCCAGGAATCCAACTGGGGTCTCCTGCATTGCAGGTGGATTCTTTACCAACTGAGCTATCAGGGAAGCCGAAAGTTGAGACAAACCAGCGGCTTTGTGGCTTCTCTCCATTTACACAGTTAGAGGTCAAAAGAGAGGAAGGCTTGGAAACTCATCCTAGAAACCTGGAAAACTTGCTCAGTAAATACTGTTGATGATTATTTGGCTAATCAGCTGGAAATAGTCTATATACCTGGGCGTCGTTCACAAAAAGTCTAGAGCTGACTGTGTTCTGCATAGTTCTGACACGGAGGCAGCAGGTACTAGCCGACACACGCGGGTTCTGATATCGGATGCCTAGGTCTGGGTCGGTCCTGACGAGGCAGCACTCCCTGGCTGTGTGATCTTGGGCCTGTTACTTAACCTCTGTGTGCTTCGGTTCCCTCTTCCACATAATGGGATGTCATAGTACCTCATAAGTACAGAAGGGCTTCCCAGGTGCTGCTAGTGATAAAGAACCTGCCTGCCAATGCAGGAGACTTCAGAGATGCCACTTGGATCCCTGGGTTGGGAAGATCCCCTTGAGAAGGAAATGGCAACCAACTCTAGTACTCTAGCCTGGAGAATCCCATGGACAGAGGAGCCTGGAGGGCTATGGGGTCGCAAAGAGTCGGACACAACTTAAGCGACTTAGCACATAAGTACAGAGTGAGGTTTTAAAAGTTAATCCATGTAAAGCACTTAGAACAGAGCGTAATGCTATTTGACAAATATCAGCCACGGCCATCGTTAACATGACTGCCATCTCACCATCCCCAGAGTCTCAGCTCCTTCAGCCCACACAGATCGCTCCCTCTGAACTATTCTAGCATGTCTATTCTGTATGACTCAGCTCTCACCACTTACTTCTCCAGGCTTTCTAATCACTTCCTCCACTGTGTCCCAGGTCCTTCTCTACAGCCCTCTGGGCATCACAGACCTTCAACATCTTCTAGTAATTCATGGGGGTCCCATGCTTCAGTTTCCCTATTTTGATCCTGAGGGGATTTTCCCAAACTTGACACAAATTTAGTGGAATGTTATGCCAAGCATATCACAACAAGTATAAAACAAGTCACATCTCTATTTCGTTAAGGCTGTGTCTCCGTAGCATGAGCAGAGAGCTGACCGGGCCGGCGGTCTCCACAGTGGCCGCCTGAGGCCTCTACTATAACACACAAGCTTCCCTGGGTCAACCCTGATGCTGGGAAAGATTGAAGGCAGGAGGAGAAGGGGATGACAGAGGACAAGATGGCTGGATGGCATCACTGATGCAGTGGACAGAGTGAAACTGAAAGTTGCTCAGTCATGTCTGACTCTTTGTGACCCCATGGATTATACAGTCCATGGGATTCTCCAGGACAGAATACTGGAGTGGGTAGTCATTCCCTTCCCTGGGGGAATCTTCCCAACCCAGGGACTGAACCCAGATCTCCTGCATTGCAGGCAGATTCTTTACCAGCTGAGCCATCAGGGAAGCACATAAGTTTGAGCGAACTCCGGGAGATGGTGAAGGACAGAGAAGCCCGGAGTGCTGAAGTCCATGGAGGTCACAAAGAGTCAGACACGACTGAATAACAAATGCTGTCTGAATCTTACCTTGGAGAGATTGGTCCACACAGCGCGACGCAGCAGTTTGTAAAGATGTTTCCGTAGCTGTAGGGGTTGTAATTTTCTTTACCTCTTTTATTTGACCAAGATCCTTTAATCTGAAAGAAAAGGATGGTCAGTGATACAGTCTGCCTCACACCAATGCCCCAGGTTGGGTCAATTGGACCATGAGAAGTCCATAAAGAATGCGATGGTCTTTACTCATTTCTTTAGCAGGAGAAACCAAGGTACTTTTCTCAAGGACAACTGGCATTTACTCTAAACTTGGAAATATCCCCAAACAGCAGGTCAGATCAGGGGGAGAAGTAGCATTCTCTGGGGAAAATAATCTATTTCCACAAGCTGGTACTTAAAGGCCAGTTCACATAAGCAAGTGGAGATCTTTTTTTTTTTTTTTTTTAAAACACCGTTTTTAAAGTCTTTATTGAATTTGTTACAATAATGTTTCTGTTTTATGTGTTTTGGGTTTTTTGGCCATTAGGCTTGTGGGATTTCAGCTCCCCGAGCAGGGCTTGAACCTGCATCCCTTGTGTTGGAAGGTGAAGTCCTAGCCACTGGACCACCAGGGATGTCCTGACGGTTTTCATATCACATTTAGTGTGATAAATAGTAATGTCATTAATGGGGTAACGTGCCTCCTCCAACTGCCCATTGATAGCCTGGATTCAGCTCCTAAATACTTCTGCAGAGTATTTCTGATGCTCTTAGTTACCAACCACAAGTAACTGTCTTAATAGTCTCTGAACTCATGCATGTCATCAGCACTGATTTTCCAAGTCTTCAAGGCAACCTGACTAATCCTGAGACATTTAGTTCAGGTACTGACAGAGACTTCTGCCAGAATCCAAATATTCGGAGCAGAAGGGACCAGGGTCATGACAAAACATTTTCCAACGTTAGGTGTTCTGGTTTTATATCTCCTCTCTGTTGGCATTAAATACAGACAGATAATCCTAGACAAAAGGTTAAATTTGGGGTCAGGGCAGTCGCCTCCCAAAATATAATGGAATCATTATCTGCGAGAAGTCAGCCTGCACCATCTCTCTTCAGTGGGGCAGAGTGGCAAGTTGCTTCCAAAACATTGCAAACGAACAGAGCAGAAGCCCACCTTGGGCCTTGGATTAGGACTCAGCCAGCCGCTCTGAGTATCTAAGTGGTGTGGTCAGGACAATGTGATGATTTCTGATAGAGAAATTGGAGATGGGTGTTGGAAAATGCTTCTCCCGCAGGCTCTTTGCTCCCAGGGGCTCACATCTGGAAAGGGAACTCAGAAGACCAGGCCGCCCCCGCCTCTTCTTTCTTTATTTCCCACAAAAGAACACGCCCGTGCCCCGCCCTGCAGGAACTTACGTCTTCGTTCGTGGTCTGGTTGGAGCTTATCAGGTACGTGTGGAAACCCGAGAGCCCCACGATGGACCAGACGGAGAAGAAGCAGACCACGGCCTCCAGCACAGTACCTGGAGTCAAGGAGGTGAGCTGGCAGCACCGTGACGTTCACAGGGCCCCAGGGCAGCCGGATGGATGGGATTTGGACAGGAGCCACCCCAGGCCCTCACTCGGGCCCTGGCGTCCCCCTAGCCTGGCATTGATGGTGTCCCAGCCTGGCATCGGTGGTCTCCCAGCCCGAGAAGACCCTCCGGGGCAGGCGCAAGGCCACATCCTCCTTCACGGTGCAGCATTTGTACTCAGCAGGGGATTGGCGGGCTCACTGACCAGGCCTGATCCCTTTCTCACGGCTGGCAGTTCCTGACTGTCCTCCCCGCCTGACCTTGGCACCTTCCTTGTGACCCACCCTGCAGCCACAGGCAGTGGCAGCAAAACCAGGGGGCACACTGGTTGGTGTGGGCACTGGCCCGGGTCTCTGCTGAATGGACTCAATATTGAATCTCACTTCAATCGCCGCCCCTACCCTTGCCTTCTGAAAGCTGGGCTGGAGCGCTGACAAATTTCTCTCCCGACCTGACTTGAGGCTGTGACAGCCACTTGCAGGGCTGACTGCGGGCGACTGGAACCCGGGCAGCGTTTATCTTCCTGGCTATCTCCCTTCCTGGATGGCCCTTCCCTCCACGGGATGCCCACTCCCATTGCGGATGGGCTTCTGACTCTGCAGGGGCATTTCTCAGTGTGGCATCAGGGTGAGTGGGATTTTTTCTTAGGGGACCTTATCCCAGCCCCTCAGCCAACCCTGACACATAGGGCTGTCCTCAGCTACTTGACAGGCAACTAGGAAACCTGGATCCACACCAGACATTGAGTGATGGGGAGCTGTGAGTTCCACAAGATACGCTAAAACCAAACGGGGGGAAAAAGCCTGGCATTCTTCAACAGATGTGATAAATCAACCAAGAGTGTGGCCATTTGAAAAGACTAGAGAATTTTTCTGTCCCACAAATATTGATAAGATTCTGTTTACAAGATACAGATGGATCTCAGGAAAAAAAAAAATTGTCAGGGGTCTGGGAGTTTAAATATACATCATGCATTTGCCATTGATAGATGACAAGCCAGAGAAAGTAAAATACTTGTGCTTTCCTCATGCTTCCAAGGATGGAAGCTATAGATCATGTGGTAATATATCACCAATGATTTTTTTCAGGTTTGGATATAATTTCTCTTTGGACCAGAGAAATGAATATATCCGCCAAGGCAATGCCACCATCTGCCATGTCATGATTAACAAATGCCACTGTCCGGCTGCATTCAAAACAGGAGGCATGAATGGGCTCCTGCCTGTTGACTGACATTCAACATCAGAATAAACCACTGGGTCTGCTCTTGGAAAAAAGGAAACACGCTTTACTTTTATAAGGTTTAAATTTCTAGAAACTGCAAGGTTTCAGAAGAGCCCTACTCAGAAATTAAAGACGTTTCATGAGTACAATGCCCAGTTGGCCAAGGTGCCAAGAGCTCGAGCAGTGAGGGTCTTACAGATCCAACACACGGTGCTCCGGGGGTCCCACCTGGTCCTCACGGAGGAAGGAGGTGAACGGGATGGAGGAGGAGCCGCACATCCCAAGAAGAGGAAGTCTATGGTGGATTCTGGAAAAGTGGGTGAGTACAGAGGGGTAGGGAGGGTCAGAGGGGGAAGAGAGAGATGGGGAGAAGCAGACCCCTGCCACTAGCCTGGGCAAGACTTCAATTTCTGCCAGGGTCACCCAGGGGGACAAATGGAGGAGGTCTCGCTGCACATGGGGGCACTGGGATGGTGGCTCAGATAGCAAAGATGGTCCTGTTCTCAACCACCTGCCCGCAGGCTCATAGACACCCCTCCTCCCAGCCTCATCTCCCCACCCAAAAGGGCACAGATGGGGGAGGCGGCGACACGGGAGCCCTGCCCACACCGGCTGGGAAGCAGAGGCGAAGTGGAGCCCCGGGAAACTGACAAGGAAGCCTGAGTCGGGAGAACGGGGTGATAGGAAAGCAGCTGACACTGGCAATGAGCTTGTGCAGGCTGGAAGGGAAAAACAAGAGGGTGAGAGGTCAAAGAGGAAGTGACAAATGGAATGGAGACAGGGTAGGAAAGAGAAGGAAGAATGAAGCAAAAGATTTATTTACTGAATCACACACATTAGAGCCTGGAATGGCACCCCACTCCAGTCTTCTTGCCTGGAGAGTTCCATGGACAGAGGAGTCTGGTGGGCTGCAGTCCATGGGATCGCAGAATCGGACACTACTGAGTGACTTGACACACACACACACACACAAACACACACACACATACACACACGAAGAGCCTGTCTATGGTCTCAGAAATACTTATGCGTCATGAACGGTTGACCATCCAGGCAGAACGACGGTCCTGTCAAAACATATGTAACATCCATCCGTGTGAACATACGGAAGCTGGCATGTGAAACTGGAGGCGGGTCGTAGCCTTCTAGCATGGCTATGGCTTGCTTCGCAGCTGCTGTTCCTTTTGCGATGCCACTGACAGGATTACCTCCAAAAGGAGGCATTGTTAGCAGCAGATGCGGTGTTTTAAAGGTTTATAGCAACCCCTCCCCCAACAAACACGCAGTGTTCTCTATTAATATCTCACGTGCTTTGGAAGCGTTTTATAAATAACAGAATGCAGCTCCACTGTTAGCTCACAGCCGGGTCAAAACGACACGGATTCCAGGTAGGATGCGAGACGCCACCCCCTCTGCCTCCCCGCTGACAGCTGCCCCGTGGCCCACAGGATGTCTGGAGGAACGGTCATCGCCATTCATAACAATGCTGGCATCACTGGTTGTGTGTCAGGCCCTGCTCCAAAGGCTTCACATGGAATAACTCACTCAGTCCCCAGAGCAACGTAGTGAGGCGTCTGATTCCCACGGGACCCACAGGGAAACCGAGGCAGGAAGCAGTTACATAATTTGCATAGGAAACAGCAGAGCAGGGATGTGAACCTTGGAAGTGTGGAGGGCCGGGTCCTTTCCTGATTCTTGCTGAGGGACACGTGGCTCTAGGCTGTCCCCAACCTCGACTGGGGGAGATGGGGACCCTCTTCATCAGGGATTCTCGAACCCATGGCACCTTAAAGACTGCACACCCCTCAAATTCACTCTCAGGCTGAATATCTGAACAATACATTCTCTCACTGATCCGACAGCTTCATGTTGAAAACATCTACACCATAATAAGATTAAGAAACATAAATTCTGCTTTAATGTACCAAAACCCATTTGCTGATTTAAAAAAAAAAAAAAAAGACATGAGTGGAAATAGGCCAACAGCAGTAGGAGACAATTTAATAAGCAGCTGGATGTTTACTGCCTCAAAGATGTTTCAAAGCACAGCAGTTACCTCTGCCAGGCTCCATGTGTCTTCCCCAGCCCCCAAGAAGACAAGAGCCTCCTCCATCGCCAAGAGTATGGCTTCAGATGTCCCTTGACCCCAGCTTAACCTGCTGCATGCCAAGGTGCTTGCTAGGTGGCTAGGGAATTGAAAAAGACTAAAAATGCTGGTGGGTGGGTGTCCCTCCTTGGGTTTCCACACAATCCCAGAAATGCCTGCTCTGTGCCTTTTGGGGCACCCAGCCCTGCACTCAGGACAGTGGGGGAGGGTAAGCTCCCTACCCTCAAGGAATAGGGGTCTGCTTGTCCATGGGAAGGTAAGCAAGAGGAGACGGCCTGGCAGAGACACAGAAATAGTGCTGGGCAGAATGGTGAGGGCACCTCAGTATTTGGGGAATTGTAAAAGGTGAGAGGTCATGGAACCAAAGGTTTTTAACCTTCAGTTCAGTTCAGTTCAGTTGCTCAGTCGTGTCCAGCCCTTTGCAACCCCATGGACTACAGCATGCCAGGCTTCCCTGTCCATCACCAACACCCGGAGCTTACTCAGGCTCAAGTCCATTGAGTTGGAGACGCCATCCAACCATCTCATCCTCTGTCATCCCCTTCTCTTCCCACTTTCAATCTTTCCCAGCATCAGGGTCTTTTCCAATGAATCAGTTCTTTGCATCAGGTGGCCAGAGCACTGGGGCTTCAGCTTCAGCATCAGTCCTTCCAATGAATATTCAGGACTGATTTCCTTTAGGATAGACTGGTTGGATCTCCTTGAAGTCCAAGGGACTCTCAAGAGTCTTCCCCAACACCAGGGTTCAAAAGCATCAATTCTTCAGTGCTCAGCTTTCTTTAGAGTCCAACTCTCACATCCATACACGACTACTGGAAAAACCATAGCTTTAACTAAATGGGTCTTTGTTAGCAAAGTAAAAAAAAAAAAAAAAAAAAATTCACATGGACACATTTTTTCTTAAAATTTCAGGAGGCTTAAAAATGCCCCTGATGCCTCTCTATGGATAGTCATGAACTCTAAGTAAAAGATGTCCTGATTTATTCTAATCCTTTCATTTGACAAAATGCTTATTTGTAAAATGAAGAGCAAAGGCCCAGAGAAGTCAAGCCACTTATAAAAACTCAGACAGCAATTTACAGCAGAACAGAACTGTAACCTGGTCTCCAGACTTGTAGGAGAGAAAGAGCTTCCAGAGGCCCCAGGCCATGGAGCTTCACAAGGCAGGCCCTAACTCTGAGGCCTCAGAGCTCCGACTGCAAGGCTGAGTCTGCCCATGACATCACACCTCATCCACCAGTCCCACAGCCTCAGCCCTGCCCCGGGGGAAGAACTTGTCTCTGCTAACATGTCATTGCCCAGCTCCCCACATTCCAGCCGCTAGGCTGGCCACGATGGGATTTTTTTTTTGCTAAGTGCCAAATCCAGATAACAGTTTATTTTAAAAAGTCTGTATTTCATGTGAATTTCCTCATTGACCAAAATCCCCAGATTCCAGAACGGCCAGGGAATGCTTGCCTTGGACCCTTTCTGCTCCGAGCACCCTTTCTGTATGTGACTGGGATGCCACTGGGTGCCCGGCAGCCTTTCTCAGTGGGCGCTGGCCACCCACCCCTGGGTCTTCCTGCATCTTTTCCTGCTTCAGGTCTCTGTCTGAGGTTCTGATACTTAAAATACAAGAAACAGATGACATGGGTAATCTTTTTGTCCTCTAGTTTTTCTAAAAATGATAGTAAGCTAGGCCATGCTCACTTACAGGAAGGGCTCTGATGGAAAAGCAGACATCAACAATAGCCCCCTTTGTTCTCTAGATGGAATGTCTACATCAGCCTTTAATGCGCTTAGATATCTAGGTTCAGGAACTTGTCAGCCTATTTTTCTCATCAATTAGGTGACTCTCTAATCCTTAGACAGAGATAAGAAACTACAGCTTGTGTTCCTGTCACTTGAGGGCCCGTCACTGAGTCTGGGGTTGAGGGTGCTGACTTTCTGATGATTTACATGACAGACACATTGAAGATCAAGTTACTGGGACCCTTCAGACTGAATCACTGGGCCATCGTCTTTCAGTCTCTCCAATCCTTTCTCCTAAATGCTTACATGAGTGAAGTGAGTGAAGTCACTCAGTTGTGTCCGACTCTTTGCGACCCATGGACAGTAGCCTGCACCAGGCTCCTCCGTCCATGGGATTTTCTAGGCAAGAGTACTGGAGTGGGTTGCCATTTCCTTCTCCAGGGAATCTTCCCGACTCAGGTCTCCCACATTTTAGACAGATGCTTTACCATCTGAGCCACCAGGGAAGCCCAATGCTTATATAGAGGTGTGTAAAAGAGAAAGCGAAAGTGAAGTCACTCGGTCGTGTCTGACTCCTTGCCATCCCATGGACTGCAGCCCACCAGGCTCCTCCATCCATGAGATTCTCCAGGCAAGAATACTGGAGTGGGGTGCCATTTCCTTCTCCATAGAGGTGCAAAGTTGTCCCCAACTAATCTACAAAGTCACTATAACGCCAGTCAAAATCCCAACAGGAATTTTTTAAATGGAATTTGACAAACTGATTTGAAAACTCATCAGGAAGAGAAAACGTACAAGAGCAGGTAAGGGAGAAAAAAAAAATCAGGGAGGTGGGAGCAGGAGAAGACCTTTCTAGTAAACAAAAACTTGACTAGAAAGTTACCTTTCTAGTAAACAAAACAAGGTGAGAACAGTGTAAACAGGCTGTGAACACACAGGGCAAAGATGGTGGCTCATAAAGAGGGGCCCGTGGACCCCTGGAGTCCCCAAGTTCCTTTCAGGGGACCCTCCAGATCAAAACTATTTTCCTACTATTGCTGAAACATTATTTTCGTCCCAGCCTGACTCTCACGCTACCACGTGGAGGCTTCTTCCGGAGGCTGCCTGTTGCAAGATGATGTCCTCACCCCTTTTATGCATTTCTGTGTTTTAAAAATTTCTCAGTGTTTTTTCCTTTTTGCTGAGCAGCCTGTGGGATCCTAGTTTCCTGAGCAAGGACTAAACAGGGGGAATGAGGCAATGAAAGCACAGAGTCCTAAGCACCTGACCACCAGAGAATTCCCCCAAATTTCTCAGCTTTAATTTCAGACATGATGAAATAGACATAATCTACATGAACAGAAGCTCTCTAGGTCCTCAATAATTTTTAAGAGTGTAAAAGAATTCCGAGACTATCAAGCTTGACAACTGCTAGAACCACTAGCAAGCGGTATTGAGACATTAGGGAAAAAGGAGGTTAGGACTTTCTATGCAAGACAGCAGAAGAGACACAGATGTAAAGAACGGACTTCTGCACTCTGTGGGAAAAGGTGAGGGTGGGATGATTTGAGAGAATAGCATTGGAGCATGTATATTATCATATGTGAAACAGATCCCCAGTCCAGGTTTGATGCATCAGACAGGGTTCTCAGGGCTGGTGCACTGGAATGACCCTGAGGGATGGGATGGGTGAGGGGAGGTGGGAGGGGGGTTCAGGATAGGGGCCACATGTACGCCCATGACTGACTCATGTCAGTGTATGGCAAAAACCACTATAATATTGTAAGTAATTAGCCTCCAATTAAAATAAATAAATTAAAAAAATAAAATATGGATTTCTGGGTATATAAAAAAAAGAACTTTAGTTCACACCCCCCCCACACAAAATTATATTACAGATAAGTTACTATGCCAGACTTAAAAAGCAAAATGGAAAGGTATTAGAAGAAAATAAAGGAAATATTTGCATCATTTTTGGGTGAGGATATATGGCACAAAACCTAGGAGTCATGTTGTTGTTTAGCTACTAAGTCATGTCTGACTCTCTGCAACCCCGTGGACTGTAGCCCGCCAGGCTCCTCTGTCCATGGGATTCTCCAGGCGAGAATACTGGAGTGGGTCACCATGCTCTCCTCCAGGGGATCTTCCCAGCCTAGGGACTGAGCTCAGGTCCCTGCATTGGCAGGCGGGTTCTTTGCCACTGAGCCACCAGGAAAGCCCAGGAGCCATGTAGGATGAGACTTATAGATAGAATTTGTTAATAAATCACACTTTCTGTTTAAAGATTAAGTTAAAAGGCAAGTGACAGGTTGGGAGAAAAATAATGGGAAAAGCTAGTTATAAAATTATTACCGAGATTATATGAGGAACGTGTTAATAGGAAAAGAACAAACAACCCAATCGAAAAACATTCAAAGAGTTTGAACTGGCACTCAGGGGAGAAAAAGGGTCAACAATCGTGGAAATATGTGCAAGCTGATTATTATCCAGAAAATGGAAGTTAAAGCAACGATTTTTTCCCTCCCCATCAAATTGGCAAAAATCCTGGTCCTGATGAGACTGTCACCAACATGAATGAACGTGGGCAGAAATGGAGCATGAGTTGGTACACTCTCTTTAGGGGACAATATTCCCTGGTAGCCCAGTTGGTAAAGAATCTGCCTGCAGTGCAGGAGACCCAGGTTCGATCCCTGGGTCAGGAAGATCCTTTGGAGAAGGAAATGGCAACCCACTCCAGGATGCTTGCCTGGAAAATTCCACGGACAGAGAAGTCTTGCAGGCTACAGTCCATGGGGTCATAAAGAGTTGGCCATGACTGAGTGACTAACCCACCAGCACAATCAGTATTTAAACTATGCTTAGCTTTTAACTCAGTGACTCTACATCTAGTTGTCAATCCTAGAGAAATACTAACACTTGTGCACAAAGAGATACATACAAGAAAACCACTACCTCATTTTCTGAGTAGTAAAAAAAAATTAGTCTAAGTAGTCATTCATAGAAGAATACACTAAGGTTCATCTATACTTTGGAATTCTATTAAACACTTGAAAGAAGAATGACATCTATGTGTTGACATGCTTTCAGGAAATATTTGAAAATAAAATTGTAGAACAATTCAAAGGGTATGTATGATTCCCTTTAGGTAAAGCAGTTCCCCCCATCTGCTGTATATGAATGCACACATACAGTATACGTATCTGAACTCTGAGAAGATAGTCTGGAAAGACCCACAGAATCCCACAAGGACCCTACAGAATGATGAGGGGGTCAAGGAAAAAACTTCCTTTTTATCCTGATGACTGAAATTCGTTCCTTGAGAATATGTTCCTGTATCACTTGGGTGATTTAAAAAACTCCAAACTTCATGCCCCCTGTGATCTTCTGAGACATAATCCATGCTTCTTTTTCACAGAACTCCCTCCACCCGCCTGGTCAGGGCAGCAGGGGAGAGTCTCAGTTCCCTGGGTGGAGGGGCCGGGCTCCAGATCTGGAAATGCAGCTGAGTCTAAATGGGGGTCATTAACCTCCCCGAGAGATCCTGCTGGGAGACCTCAGGCACCTGTCCTACCTTTTCCTGGGCCCCCTGAGCATCATCAGACCTCAGGATGGATGGGCCCTGAGAGCTAGGTGAGTGAAGACCTGCCCTGCCTTCAAAGGTCTGTCTAGTCAAAGCTATGCTTTTTCCAGTAGTCATGTGTGGATGTGAGAGTTGGAGTATAAAGAAAGCTGAGTGCCAAAGAACTGATGCTTCCATGGTGTTGGAGAAGACTCATGAGAGTCCCTTGGACTGCAAGGAGATCCAACCAGTCCATCCTAAAGGAAATCAGTCCTGAATATTCACTGGAAGGACTGATGCTGAAGCTCCCATACTTTGCTCACCTGATGTAAAGAACTAACTCATTGGAAAAGATCCTGAAGCTGGAAAAGATTGAAGGCAGGAGGAAAAGGGGACAACAGAGGATAAGATGGTTGGATGGCATCACTGACTCAATGGACATGAGTTTGAGTAAGCTCCAGGAGTTGGTGATGGACAGGGAAGCCTGGCATGCTGCAGTCCATGGAGTCACAAAGAGTCAGACATGACAGCGACTGAACTGAACTGAACTGTCCTGCCTTCATGAATTTCCCATTGACCCCAGGTGCCCCCTTTCTGACAGCCCCTGGGCCAACTCCAAGCCTTCTACCAAATTCCACTAAAATAGAATGATGCCCATCAGGCCATGGGTGCCTGTCAGATGGTGCTGTGAAATGGTGCCCTCCCCCAGCCCCATGGGTGTGTGTGTGTGTGTGTGTGTGTGTGTGTGTGTGTGTGTGTCCATCTATAAGACCGTCTGGGTGCTGACACTATTAGGGCCCCCAGTGACTGCTTTGCTAACTGAGCAGAGTGAAGGAGTGAACCCAAGCCCGGCTCCAGCCCTGTGAATAGCCTCCTGCCTCCCCTGCTCACCCCACCCTCCAGCACACCTCTCCCGTCCGCATCCCGGTTATAACTGCACCTTCCCCAGCCCCGTGCACACGCCACCTGCAGAAGCCTCTTGACTTCCTTGCAGGAGGTGCCGGCTCCTTCTGGAACTGCCCCCGCCTCTGGGCGCACTGTGGCATTTTTATGTCACTGAAGACTTACTCTGCTTTTCAGAAACCAGAATCAGAGCTCAGATCTTGGCATCCGCAGATGTTCGCTGAGAAGAATGAGTCAGCCTGCCGCCCATGGCTGCTCTGGGCTCTGGTCGATGTGCTTCGAAGTCAGGGCTGTCACCGGATTGTTCTGGACTCTATAACCCTGGCGGGTGGGTGGGTTGTTCAGTGGTGGGTGTTCGTCCGATGACCGTGCAGGAAGCAGATACAGGGAGGGCCTCCTTTGCCGGACTCGCCTGGCTGGGGGCGCTGAAGACCACTGCCCTGGAGGAGATTCTC